>NC_139603.1:65202059-65916377 GCF_964270895.1 Podarcis filfolensis
AGCAATCAAAGGGTCGTTTAAGGAGCTTTCACCATGCTATCTTAACCCTACACATTTTCTTTCACTCCAAACCTTAATTTAAGAATGCTTTCATCAGGTGCCATGTTTTTCAACCAATAGGTGGTGTGGGGAACAAAGACATTCAAACAAGAGCTAATTTCATCAGAACTCTTACTTGACGCTTTAGCTATAAAGAATTAAGAATATCAAAAGTAGGTAAGTGTGCGATCATGTAAAGGTCCACTGAAATGTAAATCCCACTGAGCAAATGGGCTTTATACCCAAGAAACTGGATATAGGATTCCAGCCAAAGTAAGAAAGAATGAATTTCACCAAGTGCTATTCCAGGCCAACTGTTTAAGCAATCTAGAGGTTCAGCTAATTGTACCAGGTATTCTTTAATGGGGATTGTGTCTGACAAAAAAGCAGGTCAAAATTCTCACTATTTTTCACTGGTATTCCACCATGTGTACTCCATGGAGGATAAAAATTGCATCTACATTGAGCCTTAACTAATTAAATTGAGCTAAACTAAGCTAAATTACTGCTCTACAGGGAGGGGCAACTCAGTCTATCTACAATCTGCCACTTTTACAACTGTTCACTCATCAATCTATCTCATTTCTCCATTAATCTGAGTTTATTATTATTATTATTTTAAACACGTGAAAATTCATACTTAAAACCTATTTTTAAACAATTTATCTCTCAAAATATGAATTTTGAAATAAGCATTTAAAAATGAATTTTGATATATTTTTGAGCCACGAACTGCACTGGAAGATTTGAGAAGCATGAAAGCCGATGGGTAACATTGTGAATTACAGAGCACATAAGTTTGCAACAGAATTTATCAAAATCGAATTCCTCAAACGAATTCCTATCTACAGATTCTAATGACTGACAACCTGGCCTCACCTGTTCAAGTGATACTAGAATGATGAATGAATTTGTTAAGTTTTGGTTAGTCCAACTTTAGTAGTGGAGAAGAACTGCATTATTTGCTTTCTGGTTTCCACTAGTTCTCTAATGGATATAGATGACAATCTAACGGTCTCTACCAGTGAAGGGAGCTCAGGTTTAAATCCACTGTAATTTACAAATCCATATCCATTTGTATTGACCACTTTTATTGGATGAAAGAAGTGTTCTTCCATTTAGGTATATATTGGAGGGAAGGGAGGGTAGTTGACAGGCTCAGAGATAAATTAGACCACCTACTGATATCAAACACCAGAGTCAACAGTAATGACAATCATTTTGGAGTACACCCCTATCCTTGACTTATGGCCAAAGCAGGGGTAGCCAATGTGGCAGCTTCTGGATGTTGTGGATTAGAACTCCTGCCATCCCTAAGCATTAGCCATGCTAGGGTGGGGCTGATGGCAGCAGGAGTCCCAAAAAATCCAGAGGGCACAATGCTGGCTCCCCTGGCTAAAAAGATGAAGATAGTATTGCTACAAAGTTCAATTGTACTGAGCCTAAAGATATATCAACATTGTGGATTTACACCACTGTCCCACCACGTTGTGCTACTGTAACTACAAACTTGGTGTGAAACTGTTAATGTACAGTGGCGAAAATGGACAGATTTGGGGAGGGGTCAAATCTGCAACAACACTAAACTGACTGGGCTAATAACAAAAGAAGAATGACATGCTACTCATCCCCTCAGAACCCTGATGAGCACTCGGATTCAAGTTTCCAGATACAAATACCCAATGGGAACCTCAACTTCCCTGCTAAAACTGGGGGTACAAATAAAAGACAAATACAGCATGGAGGAGACCAGGATCAGATGTGGGGTTTATTGTGTTAGTTTTACTGCTGCTAATGCTAGCACTTCTGTCCCGATTTCTCCTGATTTCTAACATTTCTTATACGCTGCAGTATATGCTGCATTATGGAACTTTGGCTCTTTGATGGCTATACCGCCATGCCATGCTGAATTTCAGACAGCAAGAAAGAACTGTATGCTGGGGTACCACCCCAAATTTCGCCACCCCAAATTTGGTCACGTGAAATTACAGGGCAAAACTACTGTGATTGTCTGAGTCAACAGTGTTGCAAATGGATCCCCGCCCCGGAAATAATTAACCTTGAGATTAGCACTGAACTTTCCCTAGAGTCCACCGGACTTCCAGAAGTGGCTTTTCCACCATGTGAAGATCACATAAAATGCAGAAATCAACAGGTAAGGAAACATCAGGAAGGCAGAATAAAGTGCCATCGGAATGCAGTCTATGTCTCAAAGCATAAACCTACCCCCACCAAATTGGCCCAACTTGTCTCCCATGCATCCTATATTTGCTAAAGACTTCTCCACCCTTCAATACAGGAAACATTTGTTGCACAGAAAAGGGATTCTGCTGCCCCTGAACTCCCAAATCTTCCACCATGTACCAAGGGTAGTCAGTGTTGGATTATAAATGAATAGTACAAAGTACTGTGTATAAATTAGGGAGCTGTTAGATTCCATGACTAGTTAGGAGTGGAAGAAAATAAAATAGTTACTCTGACAGAGTCTCACCCGCTTACACTAGGAAAGGGAGCCCTTAAATGGTAGATTCATTTTCCTCGCTCTTAAAAAGCAAAACTGTAACGTACATCTGTGACCTAGCAACAATATGTTTTAAAACAGTTTCCAGACCAATGGTCTGTGCAATACCTTCAAAAATGGGATGACAAAAGGTCGCAGTGGGAAGTTAGTAGCTTCTTGTAGTTTGGAATGAAATTCTTCAATTGTCAAAGTAGAATTCTGTTGAATGGGGAAAGAAAAGAAAAAAGATCTGACTCAATAAGATGAATAACAGAAATGTTTGGCAACAGAGATTAGGCCTAAAGTACTTTCCACACAGTAACTTTCTTAATTGCTGTATGTTACTGCTGAATAACATTCATATTGTATAAACAACATTCAATTACACAATATAGGAAGCATCAACACTGTATCTGTTATAGTGAACAGCTGCTTTGCCACCATATCTTTTCCACTGCCATTGTACACTACACTATCTGTCCAAGTTTTAAGATTATACCAGGGTCCAGGATATTTGAGTAGTTTACTCTGAGGACAATGTCTAACTGGCAATCAGTTTTGTGCCTCACACATAAGGAACAGAATAGGAAAAAGACATCTGGAAAAAGGAATAAGTGACCAAAGGTTCTGCATGCTCACAAAGGAAGCTGCCTTACATCAAGCCAAACACTGACTGGCAACAGTACCAAAGATCCATCTAGTCCCAGGATAGGAAACCTGCAGATCTCCAGATATTGTTGCTAAGGGGAGAAAACACCCAAAAGCAGTCCAAGAAGGACTGAGCACGCTTAGTGGGCACCAGGTGTATGTGTGGGGGAAATGGAAAAAGTGAGAGTAGAGAGGGAGGGAATGGAGTATGCTGGAAAGGGGCTGAGTGGCTCTCTGAACAGGAGCATTCTGCACTGTAACATTTTTGTTTCACGTTCTACTTTTGTAATTAATAACCTGTTGATGGTTCTATCCTTTCACAACAATTGCTAATTCTCCTCTAGAGCCATCCAAGCTAGCGATCACCATCACATTTTGTGCCAGTAAATACTAAATCGGAACAAACAGCAAGTTCTGGGGGGGTGCCAAGAGCATTAAAGAGCGGGTTTTCATGGAGAAAGCAATGGAGCCGAAAGAAAAGTGCCCAGACATGGATCAGAGAAGCACAGGCCCATACCTAGAAAGCACTGATGAAAACTAGTGTGGATGAGACCATAGCTGAGACTGTAAACACTTCCCAGCAGCCTTGGAAGGAGGCTGGGATGGGAAGTGAAATGAGTAAATGTATCTAGACACAAAATCCTTTTCCAACTATATAGATAAATAGGAGAACTTCCAAGTACAGGTCTGGAAAGACAAATAAAAATTAAAGCTGCTGTCATTATTAGCTTACCACAAGTCCTAGCACGAGGGTACGCACTCTCTCCCCAATCTCTGGTGAAATGTCATTGCCAAACTGCTGTAAGGTTGTGAGAAATCTCTTCAGTTTGCTAAGCTGTCTAGCTCCGCAAGCTGGTGGCAACTGCTGATTAGCCAAGGACGATGAGGAGGAAGATGATGGGCCGTTACTAAAGCCATTAGGTGGAGAAGGAGCCCCGTTTAGTGCTGTTGGTGAATGGCTTGTGCCATTGGTTACTAAAAAGGGAGGGGAAAGAAAAGAAAAGAAATATTTTTATTTACTTTTCTGTAACAGAATATATCTGAAGGCAGGCTTCAATACAAACGTCTGATGATGTGACAGTAGCTTCTTGCATACTGAACATTTCATAGGTCAATGCCATAAACATTTTAGGTCCAGAGGAGGTATTAAGTACAGAAGAAGAGCCTGATGCATCAGACCAATGGCTTCTCTAGTCCAGCACCCTGTTCTCAGAGTGGCCAACAAGATGCCTGTGATCCCACCTGAGAGCAGGACCTGAGTGCAATCGCAGTCTCTCCCACTGTGATTCCCAGCAACAGGTGTCCAAAAGCATACTGTGCCTGAACATGGAGGAACAGAGTTCAGAGCCTTATTCTCCATATCCTCTTCTAAAGCCATCCAAGTATTGTTTCTTTATTGACCTACGGTCCTTACCTCCCATCTGCCTAACTTGTCCCCCTGCTTTTTTAAAAAACAACAACAACCCAGCATAAATTTATTTATTAATTAAACTTGTATACTACTTCACCTGAAGATCACAGGGCGGTTCCCAACACCTACTTTTTCCCTGCATATTTTAACACAGAATTTTTCATTGTGGTTCCGGAATGAACATTTAAATCTTCAGATTAGTAGAACTTTAGAGTAAGTGTTGGGCTGAGCTGAATTTTTTCTTGTTTTTGATGTTGTTGTATTTTGGTACCAATAATTACTGTTTGTATGTCTTCTTGTGGGTTTGAAAAGGACAGGAGAAGAACTCTGCACACCCCCACACCCAAAATAAAGTCCGTCTTAAATATTGGACCCATTCCCTTTTTACATTCTGTCTCAAGTTTTCATGAGAAAAGCTGAAAAGGCAACATTGCCTTTCTTGAGATTTTGAATGGCATTGGCTTTCTGGATCACAAGCTCCTTAAGGGAACAGCTACCTTATTCTATATATCCCTGAGCCAAAAAAAATCCCAGTTGAGCTAGTGATGATAATGGCTCTAGGAACGAACAACTGGCTCTGGTGCAGGCTACCTTACCTGCTCTTCTGGCAACAAAACTTTACAGTGTTTAAATGATTACCCCTTTGTATAGGATAAAGTGGGCAGGTATTGTCTGATAGCAGAAGTGCAATATGTTATCTGTATAAGCACACTGGTGCTACTTTTAACTAAATATTCCAAGAACAGAGATAAAACAGATAGCTGTAAACAGTGCAACCACCATGTGCCACAGACTAGCACAGAGGTGGTTAACTTATAGCACTCCAGATGTTCCTGGACTGTAACTCTCAGCATCCCTGGCCATTGGCTAAGCTGGCTGGGGATGACAGGTGTTGAAGTCCAACACTTGGGGAGGGCAAAGGTTAGTCACCCCTGGACTGGCACAATAGGAGAAAAAGTGCTATGTGATAAGCACTGTCATCATATGGCTATAGGACAGAAGTTCCCAACACTGCGCCCTTCAGATGTTTTAAACCAGAATTCCCACCAACCCTGACTTCACAGGGTGGTAGTCAAAAAATATGGGGAGAACATGAGATTAGGATGGCTGAGGCATGAGCTACCTCTATTAGGAATTCAGCCATCTCTTGGCTTCCCTAGATGGCAGTAGGAATAGGTTCCCATGATAATAAAATAAGACAACCCACTTCTAAACTTAGAAGTGAAAAGGTTGGTTAGCGAGAGATGGGATGGGTGAATTTGTCAATTTCACGTTCTCTCTGCTTTTAATTTTTTCCATCTTAAATTCAGTTCTCTACATCAGCTTGTGATGTTTTTGAAGTGCTCACGAAAATTAATCAGCATTTTAGTGGAAACGTCTACTAGTATACAAATTTTGTATGCATTTTTGCCTACATGCACATTTTTGTGAAGCAGATTTTCCCTAATATAACACATCTCTCTGTGTCTGTTTCATTAAAAATATGCATTTTAATGCATACTTTACCTTGTGTGCATTATTTGTTTGCAGAACTGCACTGGGAAATTTGGAGAAGTGAAGATTGCAAGGGATGGCTGTATTTTGGTTCACACGCCGTTTCAGAATGTTCAAATTAGTTATGTGAACTGAACCCATCCTGTCGCAATTTCAGAAGACTCCCAAAATAACATGCACAGGTTGATTTCCTCAGCAGGGGGGATGGGAGAGTGTGCAATTATATAAGCCAAGAAGACAAGAGGTGAGGACCACCCCAGCGTACCTTTGATTAGTATAGGTTTAAAAGGATGAGCAACCTTGTCTTCTCATTCATAAGAAACACATATCATGCAACTATCAAAAAATAATAATAAAATATTCCTGAACAAAGTTCTCTGTAATTCTCACCAACAGAAAAAAAGGCTTGAACTTTAACTACAGGGGGCAAGAAAGCAACACTTGCTATTTCAAAGTATTCATAAATCTATGAATGTGACTCAGCCTCATATATCTCTATATGTATAATATATTACTGCTCATATACATGTGTTAATTATACGTGTGTATGACAGATTTCTTCATCATTGCATGCAGCAATAATCCTGACATAAATAATATAGGAAATAAAAGTATAATTACACGTTGTGGGTGTGAAAGAGCTGGTTCTTGGGGCTCCTTGGGTAGTGGGAGGAGGTGGCATTGTTGGGGGCGTCAGCCTGGATTGCGTCTTCACATCCACAGGTGAGTCTGGCATTGTGGAATGCTTCTCAATGCGATCTAAAACACACATAACATTTTGCTTAATTTTCCTCCCCTCCTCCAGGTAGCAAATCATTTGAACCAAGTCTTCAGCACAAAACCAGGAAAGCAAATAACACATTTTTCAGTGTCTCAAACTATGCTAAAACTGCTTCAAGACTGAGTAACGTTTTTAGTCAAGGTAAGTTTTTGACACCACTTAAGCCCTAGAACGCAGAAAGGAGAGCCTCATTTATAACAGGGTTATAATATAGAATCTTCTGCTCTCCTTTCTGGCAGAGTTCGGGCATGATTTTGCATGAAGTGCTGGTGCTGGAATAAGGAAACGTCATTTGAATGCTGTTATAACATTAAGAAGTATGGGAAAGATGGAGAAATGCATGATCAAATTTATATATGTGTGTGTGTGTGTTTATGTATTATATAAAATTTATACATCACTTAATTGTATTAAAAAAACAACCTCAAAGTGTTTTACAAAGAAGATAAAACAATAAAACTATCACTAAGAAAAAACTAACAACAATAATTTAAGACAGGAAGTTGAAATAACAATAGACTAAAACCCGATTAAGAGTCGCATCGATTTTCTAAACATCTGGGTAGGCTTAGCTAAACAAAAATGTTTTTAGTTATTCAATATGTTTGTAACTCTTCCTTCTTCAGACCTGAACTATCAACCAAAAGAGCAAATAAAAACTACAGCATTTAAAACCACAAGTCCTTAAAAACTGCAAAGCAAGTTTTATTCAGCAATAAAACTACCAGCCTATGAATACTTGGGCAAACAGACAAGTTTTTACTTGGTGTCCAAACAAGAGTTTGCACCAAGCATAACTCTAAGGGGAGGTTGTTGCACAAGTAAGGTCCCCCCAGAGAGAAGGCCCTTTCCTGCATCACTGTATATTGTACATTTCTCAGCAGTGAAATAACAAAATAGACTTTGGATTGTATTCATTGGTGGGCTCTGTCCTAGCAGAACGCACTTCTAATCATGCAGAGTGGATCACCTGATGTTTGCTGTTCCCACATACTCACTAGGGCAGGCTTCCTCAAACTCAGCCCTCCAGATGTTTTTGGCCTACAACTCCCATGATCCCTCGCTAGCAGGACCAGTGCTCAGGGATGATGGGAATTGTAGTCTCAAAACATCTGGAGGGCCGAGTTTGAGGAAGCCTGCACCAGGGCTTTCCACTAGTGCAAAGACAACATTACATGCAACTCACAGTTTCATCCTGTGCCTTTGCCCAGACACATGTTGTCCCAACAAACCAGTGGCAGACTTCCAAGTTAATGGGTTTAGGACTGGGATGTAAACCTGCTGACTGCTTGGTTAAATATTCCTGGCTCTGTTTCCCCATTAGCTGTCCGCAAAAAACTCCACAAATTATATAAAGGATACTTTGGGGGATATATCTATGTTAATTGTTCTGAAAATACAGTTCTTTCCTAACATCAAATAGCACTAGAAGCATCTGTCCCAATTTGTGATTATTGTAAGTCAAATTGGACAATCTTATTTGTATTCCTATATGTAATGAGGCACTCAGCAGCATAACATTTGCACAGGTTGTTTGCCTGTAAAATCCAGTGCACATAACCTGAAATAATGCAGTTGATATTCTGAATATTATCTGAGAACCGTATACCTAATATGGACCTAAGCATGTTGGATTTGCTGGGTGTTTTGTGGTCTAAGGGGTGAGAAGGATGCAATTTTATTCCTTCAGCACGTTTGAGGAACAATTTGGGAAAAGATTTTCAACTCTGGGCCTGTGTTAAATTTTCACATCATCCTGTGCCATTTGAAGTCTTGGTAGAAAAGAAGGGCCAAGTGTCACAAAACACATGTCAAACAAAGTTATCTACATGAACAGAACAGAAAATTAAATTATCATATTGCGCTCAAACTTTAACAGGCTATTTATTCATACAAGCGGTTTGGTGAACTTTTTTAAACAGACTAGTAAGGCAAATATATTTGAGCTTTTATGAAAACAAACTTTTATTGATACAAAAACTTTATACCATGCCTCCTCTACAGTCATTTTTCTTTATGGTTTCACATTTATCTCATTTACATTCCAATAAACATTTGTATCTACCATTCCTCAGCTGTGCTATCCAATAAATGAATCAGATACCGAAAGTTTAAGTAAATATAGGCAGTTCAGTTTGATCAACAATAATACTTGTTTCATGTTTGAATGGAGGGAGGGAGGAAAAGAGAGAAATAAGCCCTTGGGATTTCTGAAACACAAATGGGTGAGAAACACAATGCACAGTTCTGGGCCTGTCCTCTTGTGCAAGCCTCACTGAAATTATTGGGGCTTGTGTGATAACATCATCCTGGTAGAATTTGTAAATTCTAAGAAGCTGAATGAACTGCAGTAAACTGCCCCATTACCACTGTAATTTCAATTCAAAATGTTCTGCAAAGACAATCATGCTAATTGTTCAGAGTTCTTAAGGCAGAGATTCTTGTAACTGGGAGGGCAGAAGATGGGAACTGTAATTTCATTATCATACCCTCACAGCAGTGCTTATGAATCTAGATATAGGAAATTCAGCACTTGCAGCCTGTGGGACAAAGAGTTACGGCATCTACAAACATGGGTGAAGATGAGTGTTGTAAACTGAACAAACAAAAACGAACCGCTTGGCTTATGCTGCGGTCGCATATTTAACAAGCAAGGACAACAAATTCAAAGGAGCAGGGGAAAGAGCGTGAAAATGTTAATTGTTTCTCGCACTCACCTCCACCAACCTCAGCAACAGGGAAATAAACAGCATTCAGCTTATGTTGCAACAGAGGAAGAGAGGCATGGAGAGATATACAGGCTCTCCTAAATAAAGGCAAATATTTCTGCCATGCCAAGAAAGGAGAGAGTAAGAGAGACTTGCCAGAGCTGGCCAGGAGATAACATTGGCAACTGCTGGCCCATCTGGTTTTCATTCTGCTAACACTCACGCTGAAGTGTTGGGGAATGTATTCCAGGTATATAGATCTGAAAACATGTGTAAGCCTGGATGTGAGCAGAGAGGGAGCAGTATATGGAGGAGAGAAAGAGAGTCATACTCCGCTTAAGGTCTGTTGCTCAGGGAAAGGAAGGGAAAGGAAGAACAGTGTATCCCCCCAGCTCTTAATAACTTAAACAGCAACTCCCTTCCTTCACACATACACTTGATCACATTTTACTTCCCATTTTAGAGTTAGCTGATAAATGGGTTGACACCAGGACAAGGAACAGGGTCAAGAGAAAGAGAAAGGGACCTTGGGAAGCCTTCAAGGTCAAGATCATAAATAGTTCACATTCTGTTACATTAATAGATGCTGTGATCTATACTAATTTTGCATATTATTTATCCCATTTTTCATTGTGTTAATAACTTGGTTCTTGTAAACTCATTATCCTTTAAAAGTTATTTTTAATTACCGATTATGTATTAATTAAGAGTATTTTCAATAATGTCTACATATCTCCTTAGAATTAGGTTTTTGTTGGAAGTGGGAGTCACCAGAACTCATAGTGGCTTGAAACAAATCCTTCAGAGAGTGGTTAAAAACCCATAAAGGTACCAACAATAGTTTTTGTGTCACTGATTTCTTTCGAATCTTTGAAACTTGCTGAACTGAGTTAATGACCAGCACTGACGCCAACAAAGAAAACCTTCACTTTTGGTTCTGCAAATTGGATTTTAACACAATTTTCAAACACTGCATTGTTCGCCATTACTACGTGCACTACACTAGGACAGAAAACCAGATCTGCAGTATCTCAACAATAGAAACCTCAAGTATAATGCCAATGACAACTACAGAAACACTGGGAAATGTTATGTCATTCAAAAAGTCTCCCTGAGCCACGATTTCATTTTGTAACAAGCCTTGGGTGAGAGGAATATCACCTGGCAAGAACCAAATTTCAGGATACAAGTGTGAAAATTACAGTGGTACCTTGGGTTAAGAACTTAATTCGTTCTGGAGGTCCGTTCTTAACCTGAAACTGTTCTTAACCTGAAGCACCACTTTAGTGGGGCCTCCCGCTGCCGCCGCGCGATTTCTGTTCTCACCCTGAAACAAAGTTCTTAACCCGAGGTACTATTTCTGGGTTAGTGGAGTCAGTCCGTAACCTGAAGCTTCTGTAACCCGAGGTACCACTGTATAATTAGAGTTCTGAATGGACTGAAAACAAAGTAGAAGATTAAAAAAGGCTAGAGAAGCTACAGATGTGTAAGGCATATGTAGTTTTTTTCTTTATGTCCACAAACATGGTTCCATGATCGAGGATCTATGAATTGGCTGTGTCCTTCTGTCTCACAGACATTGCCATCCTGGGCTCCAGCCACAAGAACCTGGAACAATATCTGAGGCATGGCCTCAGGGTGGATAAGTAAACTGGACATGGGGACTTAAATTATGTCAGTAAGCATGCTGTGCTAGGCTACTGCAGTGGTCTGACCTGGATTAAAGCAGAGTCCAAAATGTCAACCAATACCACTGGGTCCAAGGTCTACTCCCTGCAATCATCTCTTCTTCTTCTTTGGCGATCACTCATTGCCGAGTAAGATTGTCTTCCATTAAAACAGTCTTAATAGTGAGTCTATAAGTGACTGTGGAGGCCAATTCTGGATCCACACGTCCTTCCACAGTGGAGACACAGGTTTCAGGTAATAGGCTCCAGCAAATCTGAAGCACGTGGCACAAACCCTTAGCCCTCCCAACCCAGAGTTCAACCACAGTGTATCGCCTTTTTGCTCAAGTTCTTTTTGGCTTTATGACCTTTAGAGTAATGTGTGCTGCATTTGAAGACTGAGAAAAGCCTGAACCTCTTCAAACAGGGTTTAAACCCAACAGCTTCTCAAAATTCAAGGAGGAAAAAGAGCTGCCTGGAACTCATTCTCCTCCGTTCTCCACAATCAATTCATGATGAGGGTAGATGGTGAAATAACAGGCCCAACTCAGCCTATGCACATGTAACCTTCTGGTAACAGGAGAGTCTTAAGATAAATTCGTAAAATATGTTTCGAGCCTGCAAACATCTCCTCCATTTGTTTTGCATTATATTTTAAAAATGAAATATACATTCTTGATTCTCTTTTAGCGGCAAAGAGCTAGAAGCTGTGATCTAATCACAGAAGCATTTTGCCCCACTCTAAATTAAAGAATGCTGTAAAACCAACTTTAAATTATGACGTTTCTTCTGTGGATTGTTTTGGTTTCTGACACTGAGCTGTTCTTTGTCATACATTCGGTTCTTATTATGGGAATTATTTTTAACTCTGTAGTTAACTTTTAGGTGAACTGTGATATGTACAGCAAGTGTTTCCAACCTTATAAAAAATAAATATGGAGACAGAGAACGACCACTAAGAAAAACATGTCCATGACAGAGGAAAGCGGTGTGGAGAAAGGCTTTTATAGTCAGAAGCATTTAGTTCACTTCCTGTATCTTAATGGTTTAATCCATTTTTAAAACAAGATGGCCTTTCATATATGGTAAAATTTCAGCTTACATGGAAAGCATCCAATTTGAGTGCATCAAAAAAGGCTGTTGCAGGGAACAAAATATGGAATATGTAAATATGCAAGTGATGCCTTTTCAATGGCCAATTCAATGTCAAGCAGTTCTGCAAGTGGTGTGTTTTCAATTTCCTTTTTAAAATAAAAAACGTAGGATATAATAAGCAGTGGCATTTACTTTACTGTTAGCTAGCATAAAGAGTTCCAGATGTATGTCCAGGCATAAAAGATTCTTTAAAAATATTCTTCATTGTTTATGAGTAGTGTTCTTCTGGTAACCCAGGGAAAAATCAGTAGAGTACTTCTAAAGCTTGCTGAATGTATTCATTTTGGTTTTCCTGCCATCTTGTTTCCTTTGGAATGTAGTCCAAAGGAACTAACAACATTTTCAATATGCCTATGTGTTACCATATTATTTGGTTTGTTATTAACTAGTTGTGATAGGGTAAATATACCAGTAAGACAGTTAGATAGGGTTATACTAGTTGGGAGATCATATAGCATGATTATATATGGAGCAATGGGGCGAGAGAATTAAAACACACACACACAAGCATTAGGAGATTAAGCATCTTGTAAAATTGTCGTAAGATTTAATTATCAGTATATGATAACTGAATTATTTATTAAAATAATTAATGAACTTCATCCACAGATCATGGTGTACTTCATAAAAAGTGACAAGATCAGGTGGTATAGGCAAAACCACACAGAACAGCTCTAAAATTAACTTTGACGATTTCCAGGATAGGGGATTACTTCTGTACAATCTATGGATATAATTTTCTGGGGAAATGATTAGCATTTAAAATATAAATTAATGGCTACACTACCCAAAATTACGACAACACATCTTCAATTTGGTAAGGTTGTCAACAAAATATTCCCTTTTCTTCAGGCCTTTGGCTTTTAATTATCTTTGTAAATTGATTTGAGGGATTATTATTATTATTTACTATCAAGTGGTATATACATTTTATGAAATACATTTATGAAATAGAATCTGTCATTTCATACACAAAAAAATGTAAGAATCCTTGTGAGAGGGTGGGTTGGACCCCAAAATATTAACAAATGTGAAGTATCCAACAGTAAGTCACATTGACAGGATTGGATGGGATTAACGGGAATGATTTTCCTTGAATGACAGATGCCCTACTCTATACCTCAAACTTCTTTGAAAGTCTCCTCAGTTTCAAAAGTAGTATGGCTAGGCATGGCTGCTGTTTGAGAAACCTCAGGAACAAAGCTCTCCTGGCTATGGGGAATTCATTGCATGGATGCTAAGATCTCACCCATGTACAGTGGTACCTTGGGTTAAGTACTTAAATTGTTCCAGAGGTCCGTTCTTAACCTGAAACTGTTCTTAACCTGAAGCACCACTTTAGCTAATGTGGCCTCCTGCTGCCGCTGCGCCACCGGAGCCCGATTTCTGTTCTTATCCTGAAGCAAAGTTCTTAACCTGAAGCACTATTTCTGGGTTAGCGGAGTGTGTAACCTGAAGTGTATGTGTCAGGGAACTGTCATCGGAAGAACCAGAGGTGCAAGGGCTCCCAGAGGTTGGGAGAGACTTATCAGCGGAGGAGGGAACCAGCAGGGGGAGAGAAAGAGCTCCAAGGGAAAGTGAGTCGGCAGGATGGCTCAGAGACAATTCCAGCGAGAACAGTGGGGAGGTTTCAGGACCTCCTATAGGGACACCCACTCCTCGCCGGAAACTGTCACGCAGAGAGTCCAGAAGGCGTGTTTCCGTTAAGGAGCTTTTATGCTGGAAGAAATTCCGTAAACGCCCACTGTCGGATTCTGCCAGCGACTGATGGAGCCATGCTGATGGAGCTCCGTTACAGACAGGGGTTTGTGGACTTAGCCAAACCCTGAGGGACTAGAAACTTTACGCACAAGCAGCTCATCATCCCATCACAGTATGTAACCTGAAGCGTATGTAACCCGAGGTACCACTGTATCAGTATCACCTTAGTAGCTGAAACAATCAGGACTTCCCCTCTCAAATATGTGCAGCTTTTATTGTGTAAGTGAGCAAAAAGATGAAGAAAACAAAAGACAGTAAGTCTGCCCAATATAACAGTTGACATGATCTTCAATGCAAAATGCACTAAACTTTCTGCAACATGACCCAACCCTGCCGCCGGGACATCTCACCAGCTTTGTAGCATTGCTATCTCATTCTTTTTCAATGCAAAAAGAATTGGGCACTTAATCATCTGCCCCACATAATCAGCTATTGTTCAGAATAAATAAAAATCCATCCAGTTTGCTTACTTTCTTTCAGTTTCTGCTTATAACAGTTTTCAAGACTTAACCAGGCCTCATTGTTAAGCATATCTTTCAGAGGCCGAAAATGCAGCCTAAATTAATGAAAAAGGATTTTTGTTACAACAGTCATCAATACCAATCAAAACTGTAACGGGGTTATGCATACCATTACAAGGCAATCTGCCCCAAAAACTGGCTCGAGAATTTTAACTTGATGGAAAGGGAAGGGGGAAAATATGTATGGAGAATGAGAACATATTTGTGTTTTCAAAATGAAATGACAGCCTGACCTATGAGTAATGTTTTTCAGATGAATTTTGTGTGTGCGTGTTCCTCTATGTAAAAATCCCAGCATTTCAGGATACAATTTGAAATATGAAGATATTTTGCAATTTAACCATGTGCCGCTGGGGAAAATTACAGACCATTACAGTGATGAACAATGACTTCTTTAAAATTCCTTGCCTGACATCCCTCAGCTCATCTGCATAGAAAAAGCAAAGAACCCCACATAGATTGTACACAACCAGACCTTCTAATAAGAATGGAAAGCTGCTATGAACCTCAATTATGGGCACAGACTACCACTGCTCTATCTCTGGGCATCTCCATATATACTTCTGGAAGTTAAAACAAGTTGATTTTTGGAGCAGATGTGCAGTAAGAACTGTAGTGATGAATGACCCTAGGCTTTTTCTCTCTCAGTGCCATAGGGTCACCAGTTTGAGATCCATCACCAGCTCCAATTAGAGAAGCCTGCAGCACATTTTGACCCCTATGGGCCTAGGGTAAGGGGTAGATAGTATCATATTTACTCGAGTTTAATGCGCCATCGCATCTAATGCGCACCTCAATTTTCAGAACTTTGAAACCAAAAAAGGTATTTGCTGGCAAATGTAAATGTGCCATCGAATGTAATGCGCACCTTAATTTTTGCAATGTGGTCTCAACCACTGAGCCTTGGGCTTGCCGATCAAAAGGTCAGCAGTTCAAATCCCTGCGAAAGGGTGAGCTCCTGCTGCTCGGTCCCAGCTCCTGCCAACCTAGCAGTTTGAAAGCATGCCAAAATGTGCAAGTCGATTAATAGGTACTGCTCCGGCAGGACGGTAGACAGCGTTTCCATGCGCTGCTCTGGTGTCGGTGTTCTGTTGCACCAGAAGCAGCTTAGTCGTGTTGTCCACATGACCTGGAAAAACTGTCTGCGGAGCGGACAAATGCCGGCTCCCTCGGCCTATAAAGCGAGATGAGCACCACAAGCCCAGAGCCGTTCACGACTGGACTTAACTGTCCTTTACCTTTACCTTTACCTTTAATTTGGCAAAAAATGGTGAGCATTAGATTTGAGTCAATACAGTAATTTACAAACAATATCAGAACAACAAAACAGCAGCATGGAACAGTAGACCCCCCCCCCCAATGGCTCTATTTTCCAGCTGAGGAAATTTATACAAGCTGCCCTAGTTTCCAATTTGATCCTGGAATGTCCCACTTTTCCTTAGGACGTCCTTTTTTTTTCATCAGAGAAAGGTTAGAGGGTGTGGAGTTATCTGACCCACAAGCCATCTGAAGTTTTTTTTTAAAATGGTTAATGTTTTATTATGTTTTTATATATGTTGGAAGCTGCCCAGTCAGATAGTTTTAAATAATAAAATTATTACTATTATTATGGGATAGGATGTTGTCAGAGGCTGGGCAGAGGAGGAGTGTTGGAAACCGCCTCCCCATCCTGACCCTTCCAGGAAGGAGGAAGAGGAAGAAGACAGTATAGATTTGCAACAGGGGTTTGCAGGAGGTCACAGCTCAGAGGCAGATGAGGGGGAAAGTTGGGAAATAATAGGAGAGGAGGAGCAGGCAGAGCAGGAGCAGCAGCTGGCTGACATGTTATCACTAGAAAGCATTCCAGACCCACCACCTCCCAGAACCCGGCGAGCCTTAAAAGTAGGAGAGCAAAGAGCTCAAAGACAGAGGGCACTTAGTGGCACCCATAGAGGAGGAGGTGATGATGATGAGGAATGAGGAAGTGGGAGAGAAGAGGGGTGGAGATTCACTGGGGACAATGCCATTATCCAAGAGGCTGGGTTCCATAGCCTCTCTCTGTAAACTTTGAAATAAAAAAGGGCTGTAAGAAACTTTCCCTTGTCTTTGTACTTTCCTGGGCAGCCAGCTGGGGGCTGCTGACAGCATCTCGACAGACGTCCCTATATTTATCAGAGAAATGTTGGAATAAAAAGGTAAAGGGACCCCTGACCATTAGGTCCAGTCGTGGCCGACTCTGGGGTTGCAGCGCTCATCTCGCTTTATTGGCCGAGGGAGCCGGCGTACAGCTTCCGGGTCATGTGGCCAGCATTACTAAGCCGCTTCTGGTGAACCAGAGCAGCGCACGGAAACACTATTTGCCTTCCCGCACGAGCGGTACCTATTTATCTACTTGTACTTTGAGGTGCTTTCGAACTGCTAGGTTGGCAGAAGCAGGGACCGAGCAACGGGAGCTCATCCCGTCGTGGGGATTTGAACCGCCGACCTTCTGATCGGCAAGTCCTAGGCTCTGTGGTTTAACCCACAGCGCTATGTCTCTATTTTGTCTGTATTTTCCAGGGACGTTCCTGATTTAGAGACGCAGTCCTAGTTTCTGATTTGATCCTGGAATGTCCCACTTTTCCTTAGGATGTCCCTATTTTCATTGGAGAAATGTTAGAGGGTATGGAGTTATCTGACCCCAGAACCATCTGAAGGCAATCCTGTATAGGGAAGTTTTTTAATGTTTAATGATTTATTATGTTTTTATATATGTTGGAAGCTGTCCAGAGTGGCTGGGGCAACCCATTAAAGTGTGTGGGGTATAAATAGTAAAATTATCATTATGGAATGTGACATCCCTATTTTCACTAGAGAAATGTTGGAGGCTATGAAGTAGTCTTGACTAATTGAAAAACATACAGTGATGGTGCAAGACACACTTTGGTGGGGACATATTCCCACCAGCAGAGGCACCACAGAGAGGTAGCAGCACTACCAGGGGGCCCTCCCATGATGGGCACTAGATGTGGGAAGAAGCATAATTCAGATAATTAATAGCAAAGAGTTGGTTTGTTCCTGAAAAAATTCCTGATCAAAATTAAACTAAACAAATATGAGTTTAAAAAATAAACGAAGAAAAGAATCCATCAGTATGCCTAAATTACATCCCGTTTGGATTGCTGTAACATACATGGGACTGCCTTTGAAAAGTGCTCTGAACCCTCAATTGGCTCAAAGAGGTGTAGGCAGATTTTGTACAGGACTGGTCATGGGAGTACAATTCAAAGTGCTAGTTATTACCTGTTTCAAAAAGCCCTAAACAGCTTAGGTCCAAGCTATCTGAAAGACTGTATTCCCTTGTGTGTACCTACCTGGGTTTGGAGATCTTCAAGGGAGGCCTTTCTCTTGGGCCAACCACCCCCACAGGGACGTTTGGCAGGGATGTGGGAAAGGGCCTTCTTGGTGGTTGCTCCCAGACTTTGGAACTCACTCCCTAAAGAAACTAGAGTGGCTCCCTGATTTTTGTGTTTCCGCCGGCAAGTGAAGACTTTCTTATTCTGACAGGTGACTGCTCTTAATGAAAGCACTGGTGCTGTGCTCTTTTTATTATAGTTATTGGTATAGTTTTAATATATTTTATATATGTATATAGATATAATTCTATCAATGTTTAATAGTTCTTAATTATTGTTTTTCTATGTTTTTAGCAGTTCTTATTTTCATCTGGAAGGTGCCTTGTGCCCCATCAGGGAAAAAAGTTGGATATTATTATTTATTTCATTTCTATACCACCTTATATTTTTAAGAAAAATCTCAAAGCGGTTTACAGCATATTAAAACATCAATAAAACAATCCAGAACCAAACATTAATATTAATAATCATAATAATCAATATTTATCATTTAGGAGGCACATGGTTTGGTTCTAGACTACCACAATTATAGATACTCCAGGTAAATCCTTTATACCATCTTGTCTATATTTTATTTCCATGGAGGACAAATTATCTATTACATTAACCTGGCAGTAGAAATTAAATATCCATCGGCTCAGGAACCATCATTTATATTTTATATGGGATTACAAAGGTCCTTGGAGCTTATTAAGAATAATAGTTGGGGGAGAGGGGAGTTATGGATATATGAGAGAAAGATGGATTGACAAATGAGAAGAATATTGATAAGAAAACACAACTAAAACAGTATCATAAAAAGTGTTTACCTGCCACAAATAACGCAACCAGGGGTGGGGTTATACTGGGGGTCAGTTTTGTGGAAAGTGGAATTGGAAAATGCACAAAAAGATGGTAAAACTGTGGCTATGTACCATGCTAGTTGGATTTTCAGAAAGGGCCATAAACAATTCAAATCCCTGGTTTTTACATTGTAAAGGCCTTTGGCTACGCACAATAAATTGATTGCATTGCTCATTGCTCATCCCTAGCTTTAATATTGACCTTAAGAAGCAGGTTTTTGGTTCTGCAAATGCGTCTACTCTAAGCAAGATGAAGTCCAGAGCCAATCCATCATTATTATGCCACCAGTGTAGTTCAATGGAACTTACTCCTAGGTAATAGTTGCAGTCAAATTCCAGCATGCTAATTGTTGCAGTACCCTTCTATGGCACATCCAGGCACTGGGGTCTCAAATTTCAGCTGCGCCCTGTACAACGCCTTAATTCAGTGCCCCCTCACTCTCAATTCTAAATAATATTTGTGGTACCCCAAGGCTCTGTGTGCCCAGCACTACCAAACTGGTCACGCTCCCCTAATCCTCCTTGGTCCAGGCACATGTAAACATTGCTACCTACAAAGCTTGTCTTGGCCATGATGGCTTCAAAATTGACCACTACACCACTGTTTGTGTGTGCATTCCTTTGTGTGCACTAAACAGGTATTTCCTGCCCTTGGAAGTGAATGAGAAAGCCTGTATGGGAGTGATTAGAAATATGCACACATTTCAACAACTGAACCCAGTAAAAAATAGCTGAAAGGCAATTCAACTGAATTAAAAAGAACCGCACATCTATTTGGTGTTTACAATAAGTATATAAAGAGCAGAGCTTTGCATTCAGGCTTTCAAAGCCCAACAGCCAGATTGCACAGAATCTCTAATTCATTATCCCTGCCAATCTTTACTGGGATGTGAAGACGACATTGACACACATTAGCCAATTGATTTGCTTCCTTACAGTCACCCTTAACCAATCCTAAGGTGAGTCTGACTACATAGCTGAAGGAGGGCGATGGTTGTTTTTAAAAACAACTCTCACTAAACATTACTCTGTTCACTGTGCTGTAGTTCAGTTAAATAACTGCATGCCTTTCCCCTCAAACAAACTGAAATAATGCACATTTGCAGAGAAATGTGTTGTCAATATAGAAAACAGCAAGCTTAAACAAACCATGTCAGAGCTGATCAACATACCTTGAAATACTATTGAAAGTAACAGTACCATCTGGTGACAAAATGAATTGAACTTTTCTTGACTACTTGACTGTGATCAGTTAGACCTTTTCGCGGGCAGCGATGCACCAATTCCCCCTAAACCCCTCTTGATTTATAATTTTTTGAACCCTCCGTGTAGTCATTTTTATTTATTTAATTGCCTGGCTCTGATAATATAAGGAGTGGCTTCCTCTACCATGACTGTCACTGGTGTCAAGAACAGCCCAAAAGAGACCACAGGTGTGAGGAGATGCCTGGAAAGAGACTGCCTTCAGTCAGCTGCCCAAGGGAAAGCAATACTTGGGGAGTCAGATCCCCAGAAACTGCTACAAGCAGAAAGAGGGGCAGCAGCTGGAGCATATTATTGCTACTCTTAATACTGTAATATTGAACATGTAATTTTAGTGCTTTTAGATTGAATTTTCGCTGGTTTTCATTGTAAGCCACTTTTAGTATTAAGAAAAAGGCGGGCTACACATATTAAACCTAATCTCCACTAATCTAATCATAGCTCAAGAGGCATGGAAGGTTTCTGCTGCCATTTAGAAGTAATCCCATTACCAAAGTTTACTACCAATTATTACACACTTGGGGGCATATCAACACTTACACACACCTGACTTACACAGTTATAATAGTCACTCCTCCTTCTCAGGAAACTTGGTGAAATATGTGCCTTTCAATGGCCTTCATACCAAATAATTAAAGCATAATTAGGTATTAGGGGACGCTGGTGGTGCTGTGGTCTAAACCACAGAGCCTCTTGGGTTTGCCGATCAGAAGGTCAGCAGTTCAAATCCCCGTGATGGGGTGAGCTCCTGTTGCTCTGTCCCAGCTCCTGCCAACCTAGCAGTTCAAAAGCACGTCAAAGTGCAAGTAGATAAATAGGTACTGCTCTGCCAGGAAGGTAAATGGCGTTTCCGTGTGTTGCTCTGGTTTCAGTGTTCTGTTGCGCCAGAAGCAGCTTAGTCATGCTGGCCACATGACCCAGAAAAAAAATGTCTGCAGACAAAAGACGGCTCCCTTGGCCTCTAAAGCGAGATGAGTGCCTCAACCCCAGAGTTGTCTGCGACTGGACTTAACTGTTAGGGTCCTTTACCTTTTTAACTAGGTATTAGAGCAAGATAGTCAATATGGTGCCCTCCAGATATGGTTGGACTACAACTCCCAGCATCCCTGACTATTGAGCATGCTGGCTGGGGCTGGAGTTGTAGTCCAACTACATCTGGAGGGCACCATGTTGGCTACTGTGTCTTTGAGGTAAGTCTGAATTGATAATCCATTGTTACTAATCGGTTGGCAAACTAAAATAGGAGCTGCAATATGGAGTGGGTTTACAAAAGGATGATTTGTGCCAACTACGGTTGGATTCAATGTCCAAGTTCACAAAGCTCAAAGCATCATAAACCATGGTTAGTACAAACTATGGTTTGGTATGATGCTTGAGTTGCAACCAACTCTGCTGATTGACTTAGATGTCAAATTCCCCCTCTCTGTCCCTCCCTTCTTTAAATTATTCTGGGGTGAGTGTGTGAGTGTGTACCTGCCTGTACTAGAAAGGAATGGGGCAAGAGATCCATTTGTGCCTCTTAATTTTTAAGGGTTTTCTGCCATGAGCAGGTTCCTGATCTGTCCGTGGAAACAATAAAAGGATATACATCTCAAGGATGTTGTTAGTTTACACATGATAGAGATTTACGCAAACAGCTTTTGTTTATGAAGGGACAGCTGAGTGGAACAGTAGCAGCTGTTCCTCTCTGCAGCGAGTGCCATTCTCAGCCTGAGGATTGGTTCCTACATATTGTAGTGTTGCAGAAGACAAGTGGCTGCAGAATCAAAATGTTTCCTCCATTCTACGGAGTTACTCAAACAGAAGTAAAGGCATGCTTTGTACAGAAAACTTTTTCAGAACAGTGCTGTTAAAAGTATATTTTGTTAAATTAGTGCTTTTATTTAAAAATATTTACAGTGGTACCTCTGGTTACGTACTTAATTCGTTCCAGACGTCCGTTCTTAACCTGAAACTGTTCTTAACCTGAAGCACCACCTTAGCTAATGGGGCCTCCCGCTGCCACTGTGCCACCGCACAATTTCTGTTTTCATCCTGAAGCAAAGTTCTTAACCCGAGGTACTATTTCTGGGTTAGCGGAGTCTGTAACCTGAAGCGTATGTAACCCGAAGTACCACTGTACAACGCATTTGCACAACTAGCGATGGCAGAGGTAGTCTGATGAAGAAGGATGATTTGCAAGGGGTTTGGTGGGATGACAAATCTAAGATGAGGCCAGGTGGGAAGGGGGAAGGGGCAGTTACACAAAACAACTGTGAAGAAGAACAAGAATTGAAATGTTGAACGTGATGAATGACTCAAGCATCTTTTATGCATCATCTATACTAAATTTATTCTAAATCTTTGTATTCTAAATTTATTTTAAATCTCATTTACAACAATTTTTCAGCTGTTACCTACCCATACAATAAGTAAATTCATTTCTTTATGTGCCCAGGATTAACACGCTGAAGCAACAGAACATGGAGCCACTTCAAACTGAAAGCAGATCAAAGTAACACTATTTGAAAACAAGGACAATAGGCGGGTTTGGATGAAATGCTAAACCATAGTTTAGTGTTCTAAGAAAAAGCCTAGTAGAAACTCAAGCTTCCACACTGCTCCTCTTCCTTCTCTAGTGCAAGCATTAAGCTAAGGCTGCATGCTTATTGAAAAAACCTAAGCCACGATCCAGCTGGAATGATTTCAATTTAAAAGAACACATGTGCTGTGTTACCTATGCCTTGGTTCAAACCTGGTTTCAGTTCTGTGCTTACATGCCTTCAAGTCCCTCACTTCCACTATAACCCATCACAATTCCTCCCTGCCCTTGGCCTGTCTCTTAGACTCTTCTGTTCATCAAATATGGACAGTGAGGGCACACCAAGGCATTATCACTGACTGCTTCCCAGATGCGCAATTCACTTCTCCTGAAGTCTGACGAAGACCGATAACTCTGTCAGAGGATGGCATATGATATTTTTATATAGCCACGCACTTTGTTCCCAAGTGGATATGTACAGGGTTATTTTAGTCATATTTTCCTATTTCTAATACATCTCAGATGTCTCTAATATAGTTCAGATATCTGGATCCATTTTATGACGTTATAAACGGCTGCAGTTACTGGGGAAACATCAAAAGCATCTGCTGAAGGTTGGTGCAAGAGAACAAGGATGCTTCCATTCTGATAAGCTGCGATGGGGGCCAAACAGGAAGGGCAACGGGAAGTACTTCATAGAAGAGATACTTTTCCATTGATGCGATGGTGTAATAGTGCTCCATCTCCTAGGACTAGCTAGTCCCACTGGATTAATGAAAGGGGAAGCAACAATCACCTTTCTAAACTGAAGGTTGCAGGTGACCAGCACTCTCAATCAGAGCAGCTCTCAGCCACAACTCTATTAATGTAAAAGTGACATTAGACACAAACTAGACTAGGGTTGCAAAAAGTTATTGAGGGGTTTTTTGGACTTTTAAAGCTTTTTAAAAAGAATGAAAAAAATATCGCCCTACTTGCCATACGTCCAATACATTTTGCCGATTCAGCAAAAATCTGCCCGCACGCCATTTTGCAGCCCTATTCCTGGTTGTGTCTGGGAAAACCCAGACATAAGGCAGCCCTTGATAAACTGATGTGTTCTGCAATATCATTTTCTGTTAGTTTTTGAAATATTTAATAGCCTGATATATTTCATTGAACACAATACAAATCTCCCAAAACAAAAACAGATTTAGTCCCTTTGTATATACAAAGGCCTAATCACGGAACTGTTAGGGTTGTACCACAGTTTTTACTCAGAGTAGACAAACTGAAATTAATTGACCTAAATTAGTCATGTCATTAATTTCAATAAGTCTGCTTTGAGCACTGGTTACAACCTGTAATTTTCCACCTATATGTAATTGAGGAAGTCCTTTTTCACAGTCCAGGTTGTCTGACAACATCAAAAACTTACATTGTGTCTACAAATGTGCAGAGAGATACATACAGTTCAAAACGTTTCCCCCCTAAATTTGTCAACTTACAACTATACTGATTGTGTCATTTGCCCTTGGGCAACTCCAGGGAGGGCAGCAACTAATTTGAGAGGCTAAAGCTGTAAAAATGACTTATTAGGGAAGAAAAGCACCTTGCTATACACATTAAAAACAAATACAGTGTGACTAAAAGCAGGGGGACGTGAGTGGGGCAGTGGGAAATATTTTGGGAATTGTTTGTCATCCCTGAAAGTCATAATTGTTTTTCTCCTAAGCCAATTATTTTCTTTGAGGAGGAAATTTGGAAGGGCATTAGAGGGTGGGGGGTCATTTTGCAAAACGTCAGGGACAGCCATGACAATGAGAAAAAACCCAGTGTCTTCTGCACACAAATCTTCTTCCGTAGAAGTGTAATATTAATCATTCCATTTGGTTGCTGACAAAAATCTGACAGCAAGTGATTTCAGATCTGAAATGGGTAGACAACAATGAAAGGTCAGCCCTGTTGTGTTCAGAGGACCTGGGACTAATCTGGATGCAAACTAAGCTGAACGGATGTAAGCTTTAATGTTCTGGTTCCTTCCTTGCAAACAGCCACAGACTACTTTTCTTCCGTCCAGTGTAGAACCTGTTTCGGGATGGCGTAGATTGTTATTAACTAGGGGAATTCTGAAATACTGGCCTGGATCTGCCAGGAATGGAATGGCTACAAACAAAACCAGCCCTTGAAATTCTATCAGACAATGGGCTGCATCAAAAGAAGATTAGACCAATTCCTGGAGGATAAGGCAATCAGTGACTACTAACCATGGCAGTATATCTTTGAACAGCAGTTGCTGGCAATTGCAAGCGGGGAAGAGTTTTTACACCCAGGTTTTGCTTAGGGTCTTCCCATAATCATCTGGTTAGCCATTGCCACATCAATATGTTTAGCTGAGATTCCCTTGGGGTCCCTTCCAACTCTACAATTCTATCGTTCTATGCTGGACTACTAGTTAAAGCTATGGTTTTCCCAGTAGTGATGTATGGAAGTGAGAGCAGGACCATAAAGAAGGGTGATCACCGAAGAATTGATGCTTTTGAATTATGGTGCTGGAGGAGACTCTTGAGAGTCCCATGGACTGCAAGAAGATCAAACCTATCCATTCTTAAGGAAATCAGCCCTGAGTGCTCACTGGAAGGACAGATCCTGAAGCTGAGGCTCCAATACTTTGGCCACCTCATGAGAAGAGAAGACTCCCTGGAAAAGACCCTGATGCTGGGAAAGATTGAGGGCACAAGGAGAAGGGGACGACAGAGGACGAGATGGTTGGACAGTGTTCTCAAAGCTACCAGCATGAGTTTGACCAAACTGTGGGAGGCAGTGGAAGACAGGAGTGCCTGGCATGCTCTGGTCCATGGGGTCACGAAGAGTCGGACACGACTAAATGACTAAACAACAACAACAGCAACAATGCTGGACTACAATGGGCCTTTTGCCTGATCTAGCAGGCTTCTTCATATCTTATTTCTAACTCTATTAAGAGGTAGGATTCTCTCCCAGTTTAATATCTTTTGACTTCACTGTTCCCACCAAAGACTTCATCAGCCTATCACTAAAAGGGAAGTGTGGCTGTAAACAGCCCGGCTGGTGTTTATTTTGGGTCTGCTGTAATGAGAGCAAATGATAAATCTTTTTGCTGAAAGCCAGCTGCCTCATTTTTAACTCTGACTTTCCCCACTTCCCCCCCCTCCTTTTTCATTCAAGCTAGAGTACAGCTGCAGTAAATGTGACTCCTCGCAAGATGTGCAGATGTTAATTGTACTGTAGGACATCAAGAAACATTTCAAGTTTCTTGTAAGTGCTGACTAAAGTTGCTCCGTCACCCTTGCTTCCTCCCCCATTATCCCATTCAGCAACATCAGCGCCTTCTTAAACATTATGAGAAAATAATAATAATAATCAGCACATCTGCAAGTGTTAATGGCTAGGTCTAAATGTGTTACTAATAAAAAGGAATTCTATTCAAGTTCGTAGGAGTTTGATTTTTTTAAAAAAAATATCGACATATTTGCTCCCTGCAAATGGGCTTAATGCAGCCACAATTTCTTATAATACTGAGAATTAGCATTATTTATTAATTTATTATTTGATGGCAACACATACTTTCCTGGCCCCACAAGGAACTGCCAAAGAAAATGAGAAAGAAAATCAAATATCTGCTCCCAAATTAGTTTAAAAAACAGTAGTTAAATATTAACTGAAAATCTGACCACATGCATATTTGAAATTAATGATATGACATCAAAGCACTACCTACACACTTAATTGGGTGGATTTTAATAGGACTACTCTGACCCAAGTTTGTGTTAAACGATATCCAGGCAGCAAACCCTCTATATTGAGTATCTGAACTGTTGTGATGTCATGGAATGCCCAGAAATCATCAAGACACCTCCCTTTCTCTCTCTCCCCTCTATGATAATTTAATTGATAATCATGACAACGTCTCATGCTTATTTTCCCCACAAAATTTACAAAGTATAAGCCAAGGTATAACTTGCCCAATGTGACACTGCATCGCTCCCATAGTGTAAGATAGAGCAAGTGTAAAGTAGCACATATCACTGTAGAACCAGATGTTGCTGCAAACCATTGCAGAGGTGGGGACATACAGGAAGAACAAAAATACACCCTCCCCCACAAAAAAATTGGTGATAGTAAGTGATCTGCCCCGCCCCCCCCCCCGCGCTTGGGGAAGACATCTTGAAACTTTCCCCCAACAGTAATAACTTGTGCCTGAGCTAAGAAATACTATAGGCCTCTTCTCAGCCATTTTACACGCCATTTTCTTTCCATACCTCTCCCCATTAAGTACCGGTAGATACAGTCTTTCCCTTACATCTGAATCACAGAATTATAGAATTGTAGAGTTGGGACCTGAGGGTCATCTAGCCAATCCCCTGCAGTGCCGGAATCTCAACTAAAGCACCCATGACAGATGGCCATCCAACTTCTTCTTAAAAACCTCCAATGAAAGAGAGTCCACAAAGTCCTGAGGGAGTCCACCTCCCTCTCATTCTTTTGTTAAAAATCGGGCAGTCATGTGCCATCAAACGTCCACCCTGAATGCTCAGTGTCTCCTGCACCTTCTTTTGCTCCTTGCTGTGCAAGTTATGACCAGAATCTTGGTACGGTTACAAAGGACTGCGCTAAAAATCAGAAAAGGCAAGGAGGAGGAAGAAAACCATCAGCACAGGCTATAATCTTGTTTAAAGCCTCTATTCACAGAGGAACACCCAAAGTAGATTTTCACTGTTACTGTTCTGCTTAAGGGAAGAGGCAGGTTAAAAGAAGAAAAATAAAGGTGGTGGGGGAAACTACTAGCGATACAGTGGTACCTCTGGTGACGTACTGTACTTAATTCGTTCCGGAGGTCCGTTCTTAACCTGAAACTGTTCTTAACCTGAATCACCACTTTAGCTAATGGGGCCTCCCGCTGCCGCTGCCCAATTTCTGTTCTCATCCTGAAGCAAAGTTCTTAACCCGAGGTACTATTTCTGGGTTAGTGGAGTCTGTAACCTGAAGCGTATGTAACCCGAGGTACCACTGTAATAGCTTTCCAGCTTGGACATTGGAAAGCAAATGGAAAGGGGTTGCCATGCAGCAAGGGTGGCCAACCTGAGAGCTGTATGTGGCCCCTAAGCCATTTCTGGCAGTCCCTGACAATTTGACCATGCCAGTTTTTAAAAATTGTATACTGTACTTCTCCATGTAGAAGACGAGCTTGTTTTACTAAAAAAAGGTTAAAAATCGGGGGTCGTCTTATATAGGGATACTGGATAGGGGGAACGTGGGACTGGTTGCTGCTGTGAGCCGGAGATTGTCAGCAGCTATTGGGCGTGTCAGTGGCTATTGGCCACTGTGGCAAGGGCTGGAGTTGATTGGCTGTCGCTGTGGCAATAGGGTGGGTGATTGGCGGATTATGCTGGCGAGGTGACAGATGATAGGTGGCTTTCACGAGATGTGTGAGTGGCAGCGTAGGTCAGTTGTGTGAGCGATTTTCAGCAATCCCCCCTAAAAAAAAGCTCTGCAACTGTGGACCACCACTCCCCAAGAATAGCTCAGCGACTCTTGGCAATCTACCCCCAATTTCTTAATTTGGAGTCCCCCAAAATAGTGTTATACATGGGGGCGTGTTATACACTGAAAAATATGTATATGGTGTCTGAAAAGTTGGATTGCCTTTGTCAAACTCTGCTGCTCTCTATGCTACATTTTAAAATATTTCTTAGTATGATTTAGCTGGCAACACTTGAGTTTTTATCTGCTCTGACCCGATTGCTTTATCTTTTTACTGCTATTGCTTGTTCTGTTTACTGTTATATCAAATGATTACTTTTTTATTGTATATTTTATTGTTATTAGCTGTCCTGGACATTTTATGGTGTATAAATTATTACAAACAAAACCAAATAAAGACCACCACCTCTTTCTCAAATTGAGCTGCAAATGGAAACAGGAAGCCTATAATGATTTTGGCAGAGGTTGAGACAGCTAGAGAAGAATGACTGCCGAGATGTAGAGTTTTGTAGATTGCTCCCTCTAGCTAGGCATATTTATTCGAAGTAAATTCCGTGTCACGTTGGCTGCACAGACACCATAGGTTTCAAGCACCTGGCTTCCCCCAAAGATTCCTGGGAACTGTAGTTTGTTAAGGTTGCTGGGAAGTGGAGCTCCCTGGATCCGTTGGGTGAAATCATATACCTTAAATGAATGGTGTGTACACAGCCTCCCTTCCATTCAAGGATGATTACTAAAATCACTCAACATGGCTTAAGAACTGTTTAATGCCCTAAATGGCTTGGGCCCCAAATATCTGAAGGAGTGCTTCCTTCCAGTTGCACCAGTTTGGGTACTGAGATGAGCAGAGGAGGCCTTGTTTGTAGCCCTGCTGCCCTCAAAGGTCCAAGCGGCTAGTGACCAGGGCCTTCTCTGTGGCAGCCCCCAAACTTGAACTTCATCTCCATCCCCAAGGTGCATCTGACACTTCGCATCTTTTGTCAACTGCTGCTGACATTCCTGCTTACCTTGGCCTTTGGAAGTACAATTTTTTTAGTTGTCCTCCCTGTAAATTGTGCCACCTGTTTTTATATTTCTATTGTTTGTTTTTTAATGGTATGTTGATTATTATTCTGTCATTGTATTTTGGTTTACACAACATAAACTAGGACCTTATGATGAGGGACAGGTAAGAAATACAAATAAATAGATAGATAGATAGATAGATAGATAGATAGATAGATAGATAGTATCTTCCTGGTCAGAGTTTAGACTGAGGAGTTGAAAGATGATAAGTTTCTACTTTTCAGTGGACTTATGGTAGAAATGGGAACTTTATCCACATCAGGCATTATGACCATAGAACAAAAAGGTGGTAGACTTGGATTAACACCGAGGAGGATGGTGTGTTATTTTGTATTTGATAAGTGGTATATGGCAACCACATTGGACAGGTGGGAATTAACTCCCATGGAGATTCATCAGGGACCATCCTTGCTCTATTTTAGAAAGAAAATGAAAACATTTTCTTTTTATTTCAACATGCAACACATGCAAATGTGTAACTCCAGTGCTATTTTAAATTGGATTACTGCTGCCTTTACCTGAGCTTGCTTTTGTTTTTTGAATCAAAAAATGTATTTTGAAACTGTTGTGAGCTTTTGGATTTTTTTTCTATTTCTGGGTGCTCACATTATGAATTATAACAATAATAGTGGCAGTATTAATACTTGCGTGTTTTGCTTTCACTGAGCTCTGAATTGATTGTCCTGTTATTGCTACTATTAGATTAACTTTATAAACACCAGACATTATGCTTACTGCTTTTTAAATTTATTTTTAGACCAGAACTTAAATTATAAATTGTTCTAATTTGTTTTCATTGTCAACTACCTTGGGAGCCATTATAGATGTAAAATAGTCTTTAAGTTGAGCAACTAAGCAAGTAAATAAATACATATTTCGAGCAGGGAGCTGTATTTAAATTCCCAACTCATATACAGTGTCAGTTTATTGCAAAGTGACTTATGTTTTTGAGTATATAACTGGGCGCAGGATTGCAGCCTAAGTGAAAAAGATTTTGCTAAGCATCATCTACTTCTGTCAGTGGGAATATATCTCCTGATAGTTATGGATCTCAAGTATACAGACAGAAAACAGGGAAAGCAAGATGGCTTGCTTGAAATCTCTCCCCTCCTCCCAAATCAAATAGATGAAAGGATTTCTTGGCACTTGGAAGTTTCCTATGTGCTGTTTAAGATGGCAACAACAGTATAATGTGTTTGCTTCCTTGTTATCTGTGAAGTCCCTTGAGAAATGTTCCCACCAATGCAATATACAAATCAGCTAGGAGGGGAGAAGAGCGATTTGTGGCATCTGTTGCAACATTCAGCCAAAATAGCGAAGAGTAGCTTGGCCCGGATGGTTCCTCAACCAGGAAGGAGCAGCAAACTGAGCTTTACTGGCAGTAGAAACAGATTGGATGCTTTCTTTATTTACCTACTTAACTTCTGCTCCACAACTTCAACAGGTGCTCTCAGAGCAGCTTACCATTTCAGAATATTTTTACATCTGTGCCTCCTACACTCAAAGTAGGGATGCAGGTGGCGCTGTGGGTTAAACCACAGAGCCTAGGACTTGCCGATCAGAAGGTTGGCGGTTTGAATCCCCGCGATGGGGTGAGCTCCCGTTGCTCGGTCCCTGCTCCTGCCAACCTAGCAGTTCGAAAGCACATCAAAGTGCAAGTAGATAAATAGGTACCACTCCAGTGGGAAGGTAAACGGCGTTTCCATGCACTGCTCTGGTTCGCCAGAAGCGGCATAGTCATGCTGGCCACATGACCCAGAAGCTGTACGCCGGCTCCCTTGGCCAATAAAGTGAGATGAGTACCGCAACCCCAGAGTTGGCCACGACTGGTCCTAATGGTCAGGGGTCCCTTTACCTTTACCTCCTACACTCAAAGTACCTATGCCCTGTGGCATTTCATGGATGGCCATATGATAAGTGACTGTTATCCAATGTATTCATTTCAAGGCCTCACCAACCAATGTAAATCATAACAGAATTTACGGAGACGATTGCGCTGGAGAAACTATTACACTTGCTCTCCACCAGTATTCCCAGAGGAGCACTATGAAGGTTTCCAGCATCAAATATTGTTTAACATCTGACATCCTTATTGTATGTAGTTAAGTTTTTGATTCCTCCAGGCGTGAGAAAACCGCATGGTGTTGTATAGGCTCCAAGCCTGTAAGGGGTGGTGCGGTATAGAGACTCACAAACTGAACTACAAGTTCGTGATTTGTATCTACTGCTATCAAGCTCTCGGCTTCCATTCTCCCATTTGCAATATGCAACACACACCCTTCACACTTGATTATAGGTTTGTGGGTTTGTGTATCAGGCTCTCCCCCCCCCCCGCTAACCAGTCGCAAAGCGAGAACGTCAATACACAGGGTGCAAAGTACATGAGACAAGATCAAACGCGGCCTTTTGTTCCTTGACCAATGGCAACAGTAACCCTTTGCCCTAATATGCAAGAACATTCTCTTTGGTGCTAGTTTGTGCACAGCAGTTGTACAGTTCGGATAAAGGAAGCAGGGGGGAAGGAAAACCCATTACCACTCCGTCTGTTTATGACTTAGAAGGAATAAATATGATTGAAATGCAAAAAGCGGCTCTGAGAAAGAGGATGCCTCAATTAATATGCAAGTGATGCATTCTTGCCTTGAATATATTATGAACTTGCAGCATGCTAATATGCCATGCTATCATAAGCACCAGATGGAACGGTAGGCAGTAGATGTCTCATCAAACCTCAAGAAGATGTATTAATGCTCCTGTTCTCGCTCCCTCTCCCTCTCCCCCTCCGCCTTCCTTTCCTTTCCTTTCTTCAAACTGCAGTCCCTTAGCTTTGCCCATGCTCTTAGGCATTTCTTAACATCTATCACCTGCTCCCAAAGCTCTGTCTTCAGGGTTACTTCTTCACCAGGTGGTGCCAAAGCATCCTTTTCCCAATATATTTTACCTCATAAGGCAAAGGCCACAAAATGTGTCAGGCTGTGCTTACTGAAGAGTACCAACTACAGAAGATAATAGCTGAAGATAAATGATAGATGATGGGGGGGGTATACATTTGGTTTCAAGCTAGCACAAATTGGCTTGAATTGTGCACAAACAATGTGGCATCCTCTGCCGTTGTCCCACCCCCACCCCAGGTCCCATTTTCAAAAAAAGGGGGGGCTAAACAAATGGCATGCATATTGGGCAAATGACATGCTTTGGCGGGTTTCCAGTTCCCCTCAAAAACTCTACAGAACCCCATTAGACTTGAGGCAAAACTTTTGTAGAGGTTTATCACAGTCAACCCAAAGCAGAAGGATAAGATGGCAGTCCTCCTCTCCAATCCAAGAAGCTGGCAACTGAATCTTACTTCAGCTGGTAATGCGACAGCATCCATGTCCCCACTTGAGGCCAGCAGGCAAGGCTGGGGTGTGTGTGCAGGGCACGCCCCGTGCAGTGGCGTAGTGTGGGGGGTGCAGGGGGGGCCGGCCGCACCGTGCGCAACACCCCCCCCCCGTGGGGGGGTGCGCTCGCACTCGCAGCTCTCTGCCCGAGTGCTAAAATCCACAGGTTAGGGGGCGCAAATTACTTGCTTGCCCCGGGTGCTGACAACCCATGCTACGCCACTGGCCCCGTGGCACAACTGCATCCACCAACATCTCAACAACCCTTCCTGCCCCCTCCAACATCTGGTGCCTGAGGACCAGACTAGGTATGATGTTACTCATGCCTGTAGCCCTGATTTTCTTTTAAAAAAATAAATATTTGGCATCCACAGGAGCGAGAGCTTATGAGCTGGATTACGACTGTAGCGTCAGGGAGTGTTAAACCCTCTGCCTGCACTGCAATTAAAACTAAGCTCTCCTATGACTCTTACTTACAATGAAAGAAATATATTTAACAAAAAAGAAATTTTAATGTCAAATACAGTGGTACCTCGGGTTACATGCGCTTCAGCTTACATACGCTTCAGGTTACAGACTCTGCTAACCCAGAAACTGTACCTCGGTTTAAGAACTTTGCTTCAGGATGAGAACAGAAATCATGCTCCGGTGGCACGGCAGCAGCAGGAAGCCCCATTAGCTAAAGTGGTGCTTCAGGTTAAGAACAGTTTCAGGTTAAGAACGGACCTCCGGAACAAATTAAGTACTTAACCCAAGGTACCATTGTATAGAATCATGACCACCATGGCTGAAGATGGGAATAATGGCATGTCTAGCTTGGCCCCAGGCTGGGTGTTTCACTCTTAATTGGAAAGCCAGCCCTGGCATCCTTTATATGGGCTCAGAATTCCAGTAGATCCTAGTGCTCGATCCAACTGATAGTAATTTGTCTAAGAATCATGAGCCAGTTGATCAAGGTCATTATTATTTCAGGCTCACAATCAGAATCTCTAGCCCCCTCTTGTTCCACTTAAATAATGGTCATGCTTTTAAAAATGAGTTTGATAGGTAAAATCACCTATCCACTTTTCAAAATAGACCAAAAATGCAAACAAGCAACCCTTCTGTGCTATTCAGAGTGTTTAATTAATATATAACATCATTGTTCAGATTTTTTAAATCCTAATATCAGGTTGACATTGCTAAAAACTGAACCCAGGATAGTTGCTCAAACTCACAATCTAATAAAGAATAAAAAGCAAAGTGGTTTTTTTTATGCTTGTGCATTGTGAATTACGTCTACTTCATTCAGTTTGATTTGTGACATTCAAAATGCACTAAAATATTGGATCAGTATGATTAATAAAAGGCCAGCTTGAGATTGCTTATTCAGGACAAAATCTGCAGGAGTTTCATTCAAACTACAGCAGTAAGGATGAATGTTTACTTGACTCTGTTGTAGTAAGGAATAGAACAAAATTAAATAAGAACACATATATCGGATTTGCAAGACAGAAAGGATATATTTAAAACACAGTTGCTGATCACAGTGACAAAAAAGCTACTTCGATTTCGATGTAGCAAGCCATTGTTTCAGAAGGAGAATCCCCACTGGGTCAACCATCAGAGTACATATTGTATATCTAGAGTGGCAAGAAAGCAAAAACACTTACTGCCGAAAAATGCTAAACACTTCTGACAAAACTATTAAGCATTTTTGAAGATTCAAGATGTGAAACTTTTCCCCTTAGATTTGTGCCAGAGCCAAGGCTCTAACCCAGCATATCTAGAAGGAATTGTAGGGTGTGTGTGTGCTGATCTAAGGAATAAACAAGTGTTGCCACCTCCTAGCTACCTCAGAACTAGAGCGGGATGGCAGTAGGATTTTTTTTTTTAAAGGACTTCTTCATCCCAAACATGGGGATTGGCTAGAGATGAAAAATTAGAAGCCACACATTTGGACATCTTGGATTACTAAAATGTCAAGCCACAAGGTGGTGCTCACAAACTAAAGACCTATGGGTAATCACAAAGAACAATGGTCTCCGTAAAATAACTTTCTGACTGATGTTGGCCACATCCACACCATACATGCTACAATACAACTTTGATAGTCATGGCTCCCCCCTAAGGATTCTGGGAACTGTAGTTTATTAGGGGTGCTGAGAGTTGCTAAGGGACCCTTATTCTCCTCCTCAGAGAGCTACAGGTTACAGAGTGGTTTAACAGCCATCAGCTCTTCCCAGGCAACTATGGAATTGTAGGTCTGTGAGGGGGATGGGGTCTCCTAACAATTCTCAGCACCCTTAACAAACGAGGTGCTAGGCTTCTTTGCAGGAAGCCATGATTGTTTAAAGTGGCATGGTACTGCTTAAATGTATGGTGCAAATGGGACCTGTGTGTGCATATATAAATAGTAACATTTATAACAATTCCTTAAATCACAAGTGCAGGAATTCATCCAATGTCACCATCTATTCTTTTTCCTCGACTATTTGGAGTTATGCAGGCAAAAGAAATAATTCATGCCCTGAGCTAACAAACTGTTATGGACTGAATAAAGGTCACCAAACTGAAACTGAATCCAGATAAGACAGAAGCTCTCTTTTGGCTTCTCAGCACAATGTGGCAAGACAAGCAGAAAAGGCCTCAAGGGATGGGGTGCTTTTAGATTAGGAGTCTTAATTGCGTGAGGATCCCCTATGGAAAAGACTGTGTGCTATATAAGATGCATTAGAACACAGGGAAGCAGACACAAGCCAAGAGATAATGCGGGCAGGGCTTGTGTTGCTCCTTCATGGCTGAAACACCTGAAGAGGTGTGCACATTTGTTTTTGTGCACTGGAATACCTAGACCACATCTGCATCTCAGAGAATGTTAAAATTGTGTCTGGCTCACTAACCACAATTTCTCCCCTCCATCCTTCTACTGGAAGACAAGTGTCTCGCTACCATCACCCTTGCCTTATCAACTTCCCAAATTAGTTCCTACGTTGCACTGCACGTGTGTGGGGTGGGAATCTTGGGGAGTCCAGAGACTGTTTATCACGCAGAAGAAACCATATTAAATCCCTGGCACTTCCAGCCGAAAGGATTTGGAAGCAGATGATGGGAAGGAGTTGCTGCCTGAGCCCCTGGAGAGCCACTGAGTAGGCTGAGGAGAGCAGGCATGGTGCTTTCTGATGTTGTTGGTCTACAGAATCGAACCTAACCAATGACTGGCTTCTAGTGGTTCTTGGGGAAAGAAAGCAAACTTGATCCAACTGTTGCATCCTGACTCTACTGGCTGCTACTATTTAAGGTGCTTTTAACTAGAAAGGGCTGTGTGTTTGCTGATTGTTGAACTCATAACATCCCCGTTCACAACAGAGTTCTCAAGAGTCACGCAGCAGAGCTTGCAGGCACAGCCCAGTGGTGGTGGGTCCAGGAGTACAGCTTATGTATTTTGTGTTCTTTTTATATTGCCATTTTATGTTGCCTTGAGATCTACAGATGGGGGGGTGGTATACAAATTTTATAAATAAATAAAAATAGTAGCTTAGCATGTTTTGGCAGATGCAGAGATGAAGAAAAACAACATGTATAGACAGCAATAGTGGAGTTCGGGGAGGGGCTCTGAAACAGATGCAAATACCTTTGTCCTTTGCTTTTGTAGCAAATCAGTAGAAAAAATATATACAAGTATATTAATAGTCCCAGGCAGTTTGTTATCACCAGAGCTGAGTCTCAGTACTTTAGAATTTTAGGTAAAATTTTAGACAGGATGGCGATAAGAATTGTGCCAGGAGAAATCAAGAGTGTGGTGGATTTACTTGCTGCTCTCTGTTGCCAGTTTTAAATTATTGGTGTTACTGTTTCATAGTTTTAAAGAATAAAGTCAGCATAAGAGCTATATAGCGGGAAAGTTGCCTAAAAATTATGTGTGAATACGGACACCCCCCCCCCAAGGCTACATTGCTGATGATTGCCAAGAATGTCTGTGCGAAAACCCCTTCTCCCCTTCTCCCAGAAATGCTAGCAATTTGCACACAGTGCGACCACATGACAGCAGGTGCACAACTAGATGTCAGCTAAGCATGTATCTGCAGATGACTGAAGAAAGTCACCAGGCAGAGGGGGAAAGTGACAGGGGTAGAATAATGCTATCAGTGAGATATTTTACCTGGGAAAAACAACAGCCCACCCTTTGATGCTGATTACCTGTTGCTTTTTCCATGTGTGTGTGTTCCCTTTTTGATGTATGTATTGACGTCTTTGTTCTAAAAAATATGCACCACCAATGCTGATTATGCTGTTGTATGGAGAGGGAGTGAAAGAGAGAACTGAAGATGAGTGACCTTGACCTATATAATGTAAATACTGATGGAAATGAGGTAGCTATTGTTATGATGGGGCAGGAGGACAGATATTGTTAGAAGATTATTTGCTTATAGCTCCGTAGAATAAAATAATGAATAGCAGCTTTATAACTGGCTTGTAACCAAACCTCTCTCCCATCTCCACTGCACAAATGGAGCAGCGGTGGACAAGAAAGCAGCAGCATACTCCGGGCCAGGCATAGGCAAACTCCGGCCCTCCAGATGCTTAGGACTACAATTCCCATCATCCCTAGCTAACAGGACAGGTGGTCAGGGATGATGGGAGTTGTAGTCCCAAACATCTGGAGGGCAGGAGTTTGCCTATGCCTGCTCTAGGCCCTGTGGCATCTATGAACCCGGGGCTACAGAAATGTATGCCAAATACCAATTGTAAACTTTCAAGGTGTTTTTTTTGTGTGTGTGTCAGTTAGGCCTCTGTGGGAAACTGGATTGACCAGGCCTTTGGCTTCACCAAGATGGCTCTTCTTAGGTTCTTCGTGTTTTGATGAGACCATAGCATTTCTCAGGGGAAAGGGAGTTTGGTGAGTGCCTACCTAAAAACTACCCACTCCTGGGCTTAGCAATGGTCTTATCAAGGAACCGTTCTGAACGAAGACGGAATTAGATTTCAGTGAGTTCGGACATGAACTGGCGTGATTCACACCTCTCAGATTACAGAACTTTGGGCTCATCCAGTCTGCTTGTCCCATGGGCTTTCCCTTGGGGAAATCAGATCTTTGTTGCTGAATCAGAGCAAACGCCCATCAGGTTTCCTATAGATTGGTGCATGTCCCAATTAAGGACTAAAAAGCCAGTTTTCCCTGGGGGAGCAGTGGTGAGAACGGAAAACTGCTGGGACGCATGCCTAGAAAGCACAGGACAAGGAGAAAACTGATTTCCAGGCACAGGACGAGTGGAGATGTGAACGAGCCCTTAATCGCCCACAGTTCTGAAGCAGTTCTCAGGTCAAAACCACCTCTCCTCTGACCTGCGCCTGGAACTGACACAGTTTTCTGGCTTTACGCTGGCAAGTGAAGACACACTTCTTTGCCCAGGCCCTTGTCAAGAGGTAAAGGTTTTAACGAGCCATTCAGAAGATACTGATGGTTGCCTGCTCTGAGTTTGATTTTGTCAGTTTTATTGGCTATTTGCTTTAACATTGTGTGATTTCAGTTTTATTGACTTGTACCATTTTCAAGGATGTTTGTATTCCTGCCCTGGGACCATATGGTGAAGGGTAGCTAGAAATATCATAAATAAATACATTAAATATATACAAAATGTGCACACTGGGAGAAAGTATGTTTAGCAATACATGTTTAAATATGTATTTTTTCATGCATATTTCATGCATGTAAACATGTGCAATAGTGACATAGTCTAGAAAAAAGGCTTTATCATTCATTCCTGGGACAGAAATGGAATGAATGGGCATAGCTATTATATCATGCCAGTACCAAGTAAAGACTTGGTTATTTGCACAGGCCTTGGTGGGAGGCATAATGTCATATCAGGTATTTTTTAGGTTGTAATTTATCTGCTGTTTTATGTTGATATTTAAGTTGTCATTTGATGTATATCTAGTGTTACCCACACTAGAATTGCTTTTTGCAATGACAAGCAGGAGAGAAATAAACTAGCCAAATGCCCTACTTGTATGTTTCCAGGGGCCTGTATTGGATACAGAATACGGGCCTCTCAGTGACATTAGCAAGAAGAACATGCACAGAGTGCACTTTAAATTCAATCCTACATTTCAAATGTTATGAATGGCAAAGCAGTCTATCTACACAGCCAAAGTGGTAAGCAAGCAAAATGAAGGAGGAAGAAGAAAAATCAAATGAGCATTCATAACTACATGCATACTAATATCTCTAGCCGGGAGTGTTAAATCAAATGCATGTTGCAAGTGCCAAGCAAATTGTCAGCACTTGGAAGTAAAAAAGAAAAAGAAAAAAAGGGATAAAATAAAAATCCACAATACAGAAATAAATGAGAAATCTCAGTATATTAGAACTTGCAAACCATGTCATATTATAAAAATTAGGTGATTTTATTACTATGAAAAATTGAAAAACCTTAATCATGGAGGGGGAAGATGACAAACCAAGCCAGGGGAAAAGGTATAGGCCAAAATACATGTGCCACTCATGATCCATTATTTGTCATGCATGAAAGTTATAGTGCTGCTATATAAATGCATTCAAGCCAGGTACCAAAGACTTTAGAGTCGACAGCTTGGAAGCACAGAAAAAGCTTAAGACATGAACTTTGGGCACTATCCAGTAGAGTATTCCTGAGCACAGCTAGTGCTCATCCACAGGTCCCATTTGCCATAACAAGACATGCACAGGTGAATTTCCTGGTAGGGTGACCTTTTTACATTCTTACTTTTTTACATTTTCCACATGTCATCTAGTTTACAAATCAGCTCTTTTAATTCTCCCAGGTGTAAGACGGTTTCAGGCAAAAGCCTATTGTCCTTGGCCCACAGGAAAGCAGTTGAGCATGAATAGCAGCGCAACGATACACAACTGATGGAAGAGTAGCCCCCATGCATCCCTTACTTTCTTGCCAGGTTGCTTTCAGGTAAGGACAAATTGATCTGCTTAGATTCCTAAACGTCAAAATCTGGGAATTAAACATTACAGGTATGGCCACAAGCCAAAAGAGGCATGAAGACACGTGGTTTAAATTAACTTAATCAAGTCCACCTTGTAGTAATTTGCATGCTCGTATGAGAGAGGAGTGTAAAAGAGGTAAAAAGGATATAGTGTAAAGATGTTAAAGTAATGCTACCCCTTCTGGGAGCAAACGGTGAGCAGGTTTTGTATACGCATGTGCGACATTTGATGGCCTCAACATGTTGATGACTTCCACGTCCAAATAGTACTATCAAAGATACACCATGTATGGGAAAACCCAAACAGAAGACCAATTATATATCGAGGAGGCAGTGATTCTAACATGGTTACCCTTCCTGCCTCTGTTCCTTCCCCCTCCCCGGCAGCTGTTAAGTTTTTGAAGGTGTGAGAACCTTCTCTGATGTCCTAATCAGTTGGGAGAAGGTGAAGCTCCACACACAGCTGCCTTAATCAGTCTGAGAGAATAGTGCTGGGAACCTTCTTTAATGTTGGAAATTGTTATTGAAGGGTGGGGCACTGAAATGCTTTGGAGAGGGTGATTCAGAAGTTCGTGCACGGACTGCAGAGCCATGCAATCTAGGCTACCTGGGGGAGTCACTTCACCACTCCTTGGGAGCTTCTAAGTGGCAGATAGAAGCGCATGTCCTGGTGTGTGTGTGTGTGTGTGTGTGTGTGTGTGTGTGTGTATTGCTTGTTATTTAGGAATTAAATCTTCTTCTCACTCACTTGTGTTTTGTATTGCTTCTGAATCCTTAACAAGGGAACCCCCTTGCATTTGGCAAGACACACTACCATGGACATATTTTCTACATTCCCAACACCCGCTAAAAACAAAGTGTTCTTCAAAGGAGAGATTTCACCAATTCTTCTGGTTATCAAAAACCTTGTGGAGGGCTTACAAAGAGAAGCTCTTTCTACATCTGCCATCCAGTGAAATGTAGCTATGTTTAAGGAGGCATATTCAATGTAGGAGAGTCCAAGACCATGCAAACAGGAACTGAGCAGGAAGAGCAAACATTCTGAGGGGATGTTTGCTGAGGCCTTTTGCAGGCACTGATGTGTACACTGGCCCTCACTGTAATGTATTTGTAAAATGCACATTTATTTATTACAGTGGTACCTTGGGTTACATACGCTTCAGGTTACAGACGCTTCAGGTTACAGACTCCACTAACCCAGAAATAGTACCTCGGGTTAAGAACTTTGCTTCAGGATGAGAACAGAAATCGCCCAGTGGTGGCAGCGGGAGGCCCCATTAGCTAAAGTGGTGTCTCAGGTTAAGAACAGTTTCAGGTTAAGAATGGACCTCCAGAATGAATTAAGTACGTAACCAGAGGTACCACTGTAAATGTTTTTGTACCCCATCCTTCTGCCAATCTGGAGTACAGGGCACCTACATATGGTAAATCATTAAAACCACCATCAAAAATGAACACAACAATAAATACCAAATAGGGGGCTGCACCCCAATTCAGAATAAATCAAAGACCACACACCTGCAAAAACAAGGGCATTTCAAACATAAGTACTAAGATTTTGAATAGATAGAAATGCAACATATCTCAGTGCAGCGGAAAAGACTGACCAAGTGGCATGTGTGCCTAAGAACATAAGAAGATGCCTTCTGGATCAGACCAAAACTCCATCTGGTTCAGCATCCTGTTTTCCACCATGACCAACAAGATGCTGTTGGAAAGTCCACAAGCAGGACACGAGGACAATAGCCCTCCTTCACTGTTGTTACCCAGCAACTAGCATTCAGAAGCATGGTGTCACCAATCCCTGAGGTAGTATGTGGCCATAATGACTAGCCATTCAGAGTCTTATCCTACATAAACTTGTCTAACTTCACTTCAAAACCAGTTAAGCTAGTGCTTCTCAAAAGGTGTGGTGTGCCACACTGGTGTGGCAGCAGAGGCTGGCAAGTGTGGCAAGAAGGTTCAAGGACAATCAATATTATATTTTGGGAATGATTCATGTTATTATTTAGCTGGGAAAGGCTGGTCTGGAGGGAAACATATACTCCAATGGTTCACGTCAGCCCCTTCCCCACAACCTCAGAATTCTTGGGAGGGGTGTCCCAGATGTTGGTGGACTGCAACTCCCATTATCCCTGACCACTGGCAAGGGCTGATGGGAGTTGTGGTCCCGGCAACATCTGGGGACCCCCAAGATTATGCACTAGATATTTTTGGGTTGTGGGAGCATATCAGTTTATTTATTTATGCACCACTTGATTGCAAAAAAACCCACCCTAAACCCTCAAAGCGGTTTATAAAAAATAAAACAGGAAAATCAAGAAAAAATTGCAACCCTATTTTAAAACATACAAAAGTTAAAATACTGAAATAGATTAAAATTACCTCAACTTTCTAAGCACCTGTGGTACGCTTTTCTAAACGCTAATGTTTTTAGCAGACGTCAAAAAGAGTACAGTGAAGGCACCTGCTTGATCTTAACGTGCTGTAAATTTAATAAATAAAGAAATTACACACACACACACTCATTTAGGTTCCATATCAGTAAGTTAAACTGCATGGTGCTGGGATGTGTCCTTTATTAAGGAAGACTTCATACTGTCGTTCCTGAAATAATGGCACTAACTTAGAACGTACTGGGCACACTACAAACATGAAGTTTATGTTTCCTGCCCCCCATTGCACCAAACACTCAGAAAAGATTAGATGTCTAGCATGAAAGGTGACAGAAACACAGCTTGAAAAATATTTAGACTGATTTCTCCTTGAAAAATATTTAGACTGATTTCTCCAACATCCAATACATTTTTCCTGGGATCTATGAGGCCAAAGGCATTTGTCGGAACTTTTATGCACTATCAGAACTGCTCTCTTAGAATAAGGCATTAAGTATGATGACCAAAACAGTGGTGCAGTGTTAGCTGTTGCAGGCCTTTAAATATTTCCAGACATACTTTCCACAATTGGCAGAAAACTTGTTTTGTAAAGCACTGAGCTGTCTTGAAGTAAAAGCATAGCAACGGCAAGTTAAAACTGAACTGAGTCAAGTTAATGGTGTTTAAGGCTGTTTGCTGTATAATAGTCTTTATATACATACATAAACTAAAACAAACAACCGCCTCCCAAACAGGTGGATCATCCCAAGGTTATGTTGCTGAGACACTAACAATTGAACCTCTGTGGCAATTGTGTTCCCATTTCTTTAAACATATCATCACTTGCTTGCACTAATGTTAAAACCAGAAAGCCCTCTCTAGTACACAGTGGCTATAAATGCCAAATCAATTTTCAGCAGATAATAAAGTCCATGTTTTACAATCAGCAATGCAATGTTTTACTACCCAAAATGTAAGCTAATAATATATTGCTCTGCTAAATGGAAAATGCAGATACACTGTTAAAAATGGGCCGGCTGTGAGATGATGGATCATTTCTGCTGGGACCCCTTCTTAAAGCTGTGTGCAAATGTTTTGAAAATATCACATGATGTGGCCATGTGTTAAAAATTATAGCCAGTTAAGTTCTCTGCTAAGAAAAATATGTGGGCAATTTATGAAATGCACTCCAGGATGGAGATGTCTTAAGTAAAACCAGATTCTGAAAACAAACCTTTTTTTTTCTCCCCCTAGAAACATGAACTTAAAAAGTTGCAGCCACATCTGGAGAGCAGAAGTAAAGAAGGGGTGGTCTGACCTAATACTGGCCATCTTCTGAAAGAACAGCATTATTTCTAGGCTACAATGACTGTGATCAGTGGTTGTCCTTTTAAGGCAACCATCCTGAACATTGCCACGGGCAATAATAAAGCATTTTGTAGGCCAACATCTGCTCTTTGAAAGTACGATAAAATGACTGGTAGGCTTGTAACTTAAAAAAACGCACACACCACATTTTAGAACAAATACACACAAGAGAAATTAACTGCTGCTGGCATTTTGTGTGTACGTGTGCGCGCTTTATTGGAGTATGAACAGCACCATATAGCTTGCATACTGCAAAATCCTAGGCAGGCCTACTCATAAGTAAGCACTACTGGCCTGTATTCAATGTTAGTCATACTCTGAACAGCCTCACTAAAAACAACAGACACAACTAAACGAGGTTCATTCATTTCAATGGGTCTACTCCAAGCGGAATTTAGTTGTCTGCAACCTGCTGTGTTTGATGGGATTTCCTCTAGTTAAGTGGGCACAGGATCGCAGCCTTAAAGATGCGTGTTTTTAGATACATTTTAAACCAGTATACTTGCCATAATTTATGGTTTAGTTCTTACTACAATGGAAAACCTGTCTCTGGGCTGCACCATTTCAGATTGCAGTTAGGGCATAACACTCTCATGTGAAGAGAAAAATAATAATTCCACGCATATAGAAGACTAGCATATCAGGGAGAAGACCAGGCTGGGATTTTTCTTTTTGATATATTGTCTGCCATGTGCTCCAACCTACACTATGTTATGGTGCAGTCCAGAAACAGATTTTTCCCTAACAGTGAAAACTAAGCTACACAAGGCTCAGGGAAATCTCTGGCTGCAAAGCACGTCATAACGCTACCTTCCACATATCTAAATGAATTTTGAGACATCTACGCCACTCCTATTTCTTAGCGGAAGCAGCAGCAGCAGCCCAGGCATAGGCTTCCAAGATATAGCAAATCTTCATAGCCAATCACACTCAATAGCATTCACTGGCAGGTTTGAAGTGATACCTTAGGAAAATGCTATGGCTGCACTCGCTGCTCACAAAGCCAGAGAATAGGACATTTAACGCAACGTATTTCCAGAAATGCAAGAATCCCGAGTGTCTGAATTGCCTCAAAGGATGTTTCCCAAAAGTCAGTGCATGTGCACACCCACAAAACTGCAACGGCGTAATATCAGATTACATAAAAAAAACAACGTATCATTTTAATCTCCTGAAAATAATATGCTTATTTTTAAAATACAAAATCTCTCCCAGATGGCTAATAATGCCCATTTTGTGTGGGGGGGGGGGGAATACCAACAACACAATAATAAAAGGATGAAATATGCTGTGAACAGATTGAGAGGCAGTGCATCCTAAAAGGGGGGGGGGGAGAAGTACAGATGGGTGTCAAAAATAGCCAAGTGTCAGATCTGCTCAAGTATCTCCATTCTGGCACATGCTCCCAGTCACAGCTGTTAGTGTATTCTCTGTATCCAAGTGCAAGGTTTTCTAACACTCAGAGCTGACATTAAAAGAGAGAGAGGGAGAGAAAGGGAGAGAAGAAAAGAGAGAAAGGAGGAGAGAGAGAGAGAGAGAGAGAGAGAGAGAGAGAGAGAGAGAGACCTACCACTGGGCTCTACACTCCATTTCTCTGCCACTTTAAGAACTGGCTGGCAATTAAAAATTTATGTAATTATTAAGTTTGACAGCATTGATAAGTGTACACTGGCGCACGTGTAGCTCAGACCCCTTTTTTATTAAAGATGCATGACAATTTAACCAGCAGGTAGATTAAGTAATTTGAGACCAGAGGCATAATAATGAGTTTTCAAAATCGCCTGCTCCAGACCCTCCACAACAGCTTAAAAGTTGCAAGATGATCCATCCCCAAGACCCAGTGCATGCAAAGGTTACAGAAATTAAACAGTAAGCAACCATTTCCCATATGCACATGCTCACATGCCTAGATTTAAGATACTTCTGTTGTACAAAACAATGCAGCTCTTCACACCGAAGAATCACGACAGTCCCGGCTATGTTCCTAATGAGGACTACATCCTTCAGAATACAAGATATGCTAATTCCCATTTACAACCGAAGGGTTAAAATTGGCTTTTCCTAGTCCTCCCGTTGTCATCTATGCAAATTAATTTCCCCATATTCCAGCCATACAAATCCTCTTAGCCTTGTGCTCTGAGCAAACAGAGCCTCACTTTGTTGATTCTAGGATTGCAATTGTGACAAGAAACGCACAAGTGAAGGAATATAACCGTGCAGCCACATCCTAAAGGAAAAACATTCTCCAAACAACTGGCAATACCTACATACAGCTGTGGTCACAGAAAACTGGCAGATATGGTTTCAAAACACCATCTGTGATGGGTACACACACTTTAGCAAAGGCAGTCCCTTTTTCTTTCTCCTACCCAAAAGAACTGCAGATCACTCAAAGCTTGCTATTTAAAAAATAAATAAAAAATAAAAATTAATTTAATTCCCCTAGGTTGCTTTAACTATACCTATAATCTAAAAAAACAGAAAACCTTTCCACCCAAATAATCCATTCTTAGTTTATAAAAGATCCTCTCTCTCTGAAACACACACATACACACACACAAATCACACATCCCCCCCAACACCCTCGAGAAAGCCCTTCACATAATTTATCCTACACAGAAGAAATATTTCCACTGGCAGAGCCATTTATCAATTAAGCAAGAGGTCAAGATCCAAGGATAATATTTTCAGGAGGAAACTGACATGCTAAAAATTTCCACTCCCACAACAGTTTCACCCATTCAGCAGAAACACGTAAGATTTAAGGAGAAACACAGTTCAGATATTCAGCTGCTGGCAGCTAAATGCTGCGGATTTAAGTGCGAAGTCTGAAATAATTTGTTGTATTCCCTCTCACTTCATTCCTCTAGCATAAGCAGCTTTTCAAAGAGATCATTTTCAGTGCTCTCCCCATGATCACACAAGTCATCTCTCCCGATAAATCTTCAGGTTTCCAGATACAGGAGTACAGCTCAATCATAAGAGATAGATGGAAGCTATATATTTCTCTCCCTACCCTCTGAGAAACACGCAACCCACAGGCAGGCAGATTTGCTACTGCCTCTTCTTCATTTCGTATTCAGAATTGCAATGTATTACGCACAGAGTACGGTAGTTTAACACACACACGCACACACACATATATATACACAGCTCTCTCCACGCACATGCTACAATTAGCCTCTACAACCGCTCTTCCCAAATGCCAGCCTTTATGCATTCTTCCTGCTATCAGAGAAAATCCAACTATAAAATGACTGTGAGCTTTCTCATTTCCGTCAAGGAGAAAGGGGGGTGTGGGGAGAAAGAGAGAGGAGAGAGAGGGGAGAGAAGAGAAGAGAATCACTCACCAGGCATCTTGAATAAAACAGACCCACTGCAAAAAGGCTCTCTCCCCAAAGCAGGCTTATTTGGGACTCAGCGCCTCCTGTTCTGGAATGAGCAGAGAGACGCAAGGAGGGCCATCCTAACTGGCTGTGGCAGTGTAGCTGGAGGCAGGATGCTGGGCGCCTGCATTTGCCAGGCAAAGACAGATGGAGAGCTGACACTCTGGGTTGCACTTGGAGCAGAAATGTGAATGATGACAGGAGCACATGTGGCCTTGAACCCAGCTCCGTCTCTTCAGGCAGAACAATGACAGCGATGTGTGTGCAAATTATCGCAACCCCCTCAGCTGACTCCCCGTACTGTACCTTTCACAGCAAGTTCCAGAGGACCAAAAGAATAGACAGTAAAATGCAGAGTGATAAAGCACCGAACACTGAATTATTCATTTTCTCCCTCTTTAAAAGTTAACCCTTTCTCTCACAGAAAGCGTCTATTAAAACCAGCGCTTCCTCCTCCCCCCCCTCCCAATTAACAGCTATAAATTTCAGCTCCAGTGGATTTGGGGGGCGCGGGGGAAAAATCTTGAGATTGCTTCTATGGTTTAAAGTACGCAATGTGTGCGAGCACAGAAGTTTGGGCTTTGTTTTGTGTGTGTGTTTTTAAAGGAGAAGTGGGGGGGGGTGAGAGAGAATTTTGCCATCAATGTGTCATTTTATCACAGCGAACAGAGTATCAAAATCATTCCTTTTGTCAGCTTCTCAGTGGCATGTATAAAATAGAACACACTTAGAGGCAGTCCACTTTCATTTTACTACAGTGCTTTTAACCCCCCTGGGATTCCGGCATTGATACGCTCCAAACATTTGCCGCTTACTCTTCGTTTACCTTGCATGGTGATCCATGGGGGATGAAAACAAAATCTTCCCTGCAAAGCTTTTTTCAAAAGCTAAACAATCACGTCCTCCAGGTTTCTGCACTCCCCTTAAATGTTTATCCTTCACATGAATAACATATGCCTGGCTAGGTTCAATGCACTCTTCCCTATTAAGCTTTAATGGACACCATGATACATAAAACTACAAGTCTTTGTTACAGTGCTTTATCTAAAGCTGGCTATTTTCCTCTCAGCAGTCCCTCTTCAGTCCTTTGTAAAACATCCTTTGCCTCATAGGAGAAGCATATGCCTGAGTCACATCCCTTCTGCAACACATTTAGGCTTACAGAAAATTCCAGGAAAAGCAACTGTATTCTAAAGCCCTCCCGCCCCCCCCCAAGAAAAACATATTTTGATCCAAAACAAGAGACAAACATTTTCACAGCTTTATGAGGGTTTTCTTCCTCTCTTTCTGAGCCTCTCTGTTCAAACGTTCAATGGCACTGTAAATCTACTGGGGGCTGGGAAGGAGATGAAGAATTCTTCAATGTTTCTATGTTTGAGGAATCGTTTTAGATCTTATTACCTTCTTTTACGTCTCCTCTATGTTTTGTGTTCATTCTCTCCTCCTCTTCAGGGCACTCAAATCATAAAAATGTTCAGTCCTCATCTAATAAAAAATTGTTTTCAGGGCACAATTTGCATTTAGAAGCAAAGTCGTTTACGTTGAATAAACTGCCAACCTAACAACTACAGTGTCCGTGTATAAAAGCACACGCTAAATTGTCATGCAACTATTGTTGCATTTCAAGGTTGCCTTTTTTTTTTTAAGGGGAAGGGAAAACGCACAGTGGTTCCTTCGTGCCAGCCCTAATAACATAATGGCATCTATTTAGAGGGCAACGCTGTGCTCATCTTGGTCAGATGTCTAGCGTAGCAAGGATTCATATAATACATTGTTGATGAATCTAGGAGATAAAGCAAGTCTTATAAAGCAGAAGGTGTTACAATTGCCGGCAGCTAAGACAAAAAGGAAAGAATAGATTTTGGAAATATTTATTCAATATACTGTTTAAGAGAGACCATGACTTCGTTATTTCTTATTTAAAACACACACACAAACAGCTATACTTCACATGAAAGGGAGGGGGGCATTTTCACTGTTGGAAAAGCAACCTTTCATCAATGTACAAGCAGAGAAGCAGCTGTAGAAATGGAGGGGGGGAATAATAAATCTAAAGGCAACATATCTCAATAAAATGGTACAATATTCAGTTTTAAAAGTGGGTCTTAATATCAGTACATTGTAAATCCTCAAGCTATGGCTCAGAAAATTGAACACTACCATATGCCATCTGATTATGCATCTTTTCTATGTGTAAAAGGGCTTTTTAAGCTGTTATCTGACTACAGTAATTGCCATTTAAATTGATCCACGTCAACAAAAACTGTATCCCTGGAGATTCTCACCTAGAAGACTACTTATGGAAGGGGCCCTAGCAGAATGCCAGTGCATCTGAGACTACTTCAGCACTTTCTCAAGCAGCCAGCTGCAGGAATCATTTCCCCCCTCTCATTATTTAATACTCTGAGGCAAGCAGCAACCCATTTGGCAGTCCTCCTCAAATAAATATTACTGGATATTTTTTTAATGCAGCCACTTAAGGATTACTGTAACAATTTTTGTACCACTTAGTTATTTCATTTTTTAAAAATAAAATAAAATAAAGTGAGGCCAAAATGTGTAACAGTGATGGACAATCAATGTCAACAATTCTTTTCTTTAAAAAAAACAAAACCATTCTCTATTGGTTGCACACAGCAGATAAAAACATCAGAATAAAAGACTGCAGCAAAAGAAGTATTTTCACATGCAAAAGAACATTGCATCATACAAGGATTATATGCCAGAGACAACACAACAGGCTTGAGGTTATCTTATAAAAGGTTATTATCTTGTGTATATTTAGCCAGTGAATTATCCTGCAGATCATCAAACTGCTTACAAAATAAAGTCAAATGATCCCATATGACTCCCCACAGCCAAGGCTGTCTCCAGGCCTCCACCCTACCCCCCAAAAAATATCCATTTGCAAAATTAGATTTATTTTGGACTTTAGATAGTTGTTATTCCATCACATTACCCATAGGGGGGAAATGTTCTCATACGCCAGAGCATGAGGCCTGTAACCCTATGCGCAATCATGTGCAGTGAAATTAATGGGACATGCAAGCATAATAAACAGTGTGCAGGTCCAGGATAGCAGTCTCCAGCTCTGAAGCAGGCATTTTTCTCTTGCTTACACCTGACTTACCAAGAGGGACTAAAGTCCTCTCAACTGCCTCTGTAGCTAATGAAAGCTCTTTGTTAGCAGCGAAGGAAGAAATTGACTCAAAGCTTTTCTGCAGGCCTCTGCAACTTCCCCTCTTCCCCTCCTAGCAGACTGTTGTGATACACTGTGACTTCACACAGTCGGTATTAAGTGAGTTAATTCAAAGGCATTGAAACCTCATTGATCCTAATTGAAAGCAATACACCCAACCAAATAGTTTTCTACCCCATCTGTTCTGGCCTGCCACCAGCTATTCAGTTCAGGACAATTAATAGTTTCAGATATTCTAACTGACCCAATAAAGGCACTCATTTAAGCAGGACTGCATTAACAAAGTGAAAAACCAAGGGCAAAATGGGTTCAAATGGAGCATTTTACTCCTACTTGGCGTTAACAAAGCTGAATAACGCTTATTCTGACTTTTTATGTGCAAGGCTTGATAAACTGAATGAGAAGGCACTCAATGATCAGGCAACGAGCGTTGATGAATGGTCATTCGGACACCCCCTCATCTCCAGGCAAGGCTATTCCACAAAGTGGCATACCAGTTAGAAAGGGCGAACTCAATAATGTCCAGATTTCCTCACTTGTTTTTCCACTTTCAATCTCAGGCCACCGGCCACCAAATGAGGCTGACATATTGAAAAATAATATTTTATGGGTGAACGGCAAGTAAAAATAGAGCATTAGTCGGGCTTTCAAATTCTGATCTGCTAAGTTTGTCAGACCCCAAAGATTTGATTTTCCACCCAGCTGGAAGCCATTAGTGTTTTCACAAGGAATCTTACTGACAAGGCAAACCCACCTAATACATGAGCTGTTGAGTTTTTTGTGGGGAGATTCTATTTGGATGCCTTCCTAACTTTATTCAATAGACTGTCAACGTGATGTACAGTAAACACACTACCACATGAATACATGTATTAATTTCATACAGCTGGCGGTTGTGCTGCCCTACAGTATTTCTCTAATACATTTATGTCACTTTCCTTGCGCTTAAAATAATAATAATCCAAAACAGTAAGATGAGAATTAAATTTACATGTCACAGTTTTTGGGTTTGGGTTTTTTTGTTTGGTTTTTTTTTTTTTACAAAAGAGAAATCTGTGTTCTCTTACTGCAAGGACTTGTATTAAAATACTGCATCTGGATTAAGGTAATACAGCAATGTTCCAGCAGAGATCAGCCACACAAATAATTGATTTTTCTTTTTAGCACTGCCATGACACAATAACCACACTAAACCTTTTTTAAAAAACAGCAACAACCCTATCTTTCCTCAGAAACATTGCCAGAATACTAGAATACTAGTGACACATGATTTCAGCTTTGAATGTGCACATTTTAAAAAAATACTCACCAGATAATGCCAAGAGTTTTCCCTACACAATTCCTTATTGGCAAGGCTTACTCTGCTTCTTAAATTAGCTACAATGGGATTTTAGATCATATAGCTGCATGAAATGAAGATAGGGAAACTGTTTACACATTTACTTTAGAGAATTGTGTGTGTGTTTGTGTGAAAGAGAAGTTGCATTTAGTTTGTCAACTCATGAGTGCATGTTGGGAGAAGATCCAGGGTGTACTCACAAAACCTTATTTCTAGATGTGTGCCTATGAACAGTCTTAAGTGTATGTCTAAAAAAAGGTAAAATATGAATACAACAAACACTTGGGTGCAAACATGTGTAAAGATGCCATGGCTGACATTGATAGTCATTAAGTAAAATGAGACAGTCACCTCAAGCAGCTGATTTGGGATATTTTTTTGGAAAGTCAGCCCACTGTAAACTATTTAATTTATTGTTGCTGTATTTTCCTGTCAAGGAAGAGAAGCACCTGAGGAATTTTAAGCCTCAGATGCCCAAATAAGTTGCTAAGACTATGCACTTCAACCAGGGTGGGGATAGTGCTTGCTGCTGCGTCTTAGTCAGCAAAATGTCTTGACACAAGAGATGAAGACAGAACTGGATTTGGCTCTGTCAAGTGTAGACATGATGGCAATCCTGGGTTGGCTGATTGTAATGTGTGAGAAACAGTCCTAAAACTATAGAACTGAGATTAAGTTAAAATCAACGCACATGTTTAATAAAAGAATCAACTAGGTAGGCCATCATTTGAGCTATCAGATCAGGAGATTAGTCTGGTACACCAAGTGGTAACAGGAATATGAGCCAAATGCAACAATACTGTGAACTTGGAGAAATTCAGTTGGGCCTCACATCATAGGTGCTCATAACATTTCCTGTGGAAGAAAAAGAGCAATAATAATACCATCCCTATTCATACACTGTGGGCCAAAGTTATACTATCTGGGAAGCCTATTTTCAAGCATTCGGTGGCATCTCAGTTTCCCACCTGTAAAATGAGAACAACAATGGGCTGCGTTTTGAAAGAGGATACGCAATAAAGTTTGTACTCCAGTCTGAAAATTAAAAGCGATCAAGCATACCAAGGAGCTTGTGCCTCTTAACAGCAGCAAGAACTACTGCTACAGAGTTGGCCATGGGTCACAAATTTTACTTTCCACTATACAGAATGTTGTATGCAATATTGTAAAGTCTGACAAAATATACATTCCAATAACCAGCAAATTCTAATATCCATTGCTTCAAAACTAGATCAAGTTTGGAATACTAACAGAGCCCCCCAAGTGACTTTAATCTCCTATATTTTGACTTAAAGTGCTATTAAAACAAAGCTTCCTCATCCATTTCCTCCCTGTATGCAGAATACCCATTTCAGGGGAAATCTACCAACGTAAGGATGCACCATCAGGTCTAATTAGGAAATTCTGCCTTTACATAAATATTGCACATTCCCTTTTCCCTCTTAGAAACATTTTGATATTTGTGACATTCTTTCAGCCTTTAATGGGAGATTGCAACATTACCACTGAGAACTTTTGTTTTGTTTTGTTCCAGTGTCACCACCTCCCCGTTTTGACAGATAGCGAGTTAGTTTTGTTAAAATGCAAGGGGTGATAGCGTATGCTCCAGTGAACTTTCCCTCCTCTCGGCACCAGAGACAAAAACCTGCAGCTTTGCTCGGCGCTGGCAGCCATCTGGACAGCTTGCTCTCAATGTCTTCCCCACACCACACTGCAGGCAACATTTCAGGGCTCCAGAGCTCTGTGGAGCTATTCATGACATACCAATTTCACATTTTCTGCTTCTACACTTGCAACAATAAATGCTAATGAGGACTGTGAATGACATTTTTAAAGACAATAAAAAAGGGGTCTCAAAATCCCTCGCATATGGAGATACTGTTTTCTAAACTTCACCTTCTGTTGGGGAACAATGTATAATTTAGGAGGGGGAGCAGGGAAATAACGGTAGGAGAAAAATTAGGGAAACTGAAGGATAACCAGGTCCTGCAGAATTGCGAGTAAAACAATGTCTGCAAGGTAGGCTAATGACACAGATTTTCAGACCACCTCTGCACTACCAACCAATCCTTGTGACCGCATTTCTGTTTCTTATCAGGAGAGCTCATTAATTATTGTCTGCTTGCAAGGGAGTGGGGAAGGCAACCTTAAATGATCACGCATAACCTCAAAAAGCCATACATTCCAACAATTTAATTGCTAATCTTTAGATGAGACTGGGGGTAAACTGTTATCATTAATTGGTTGGAAATGCTACGCTTTCATAAAGATTAATGCAATGACCGAGTGTGGGCAAGCAAAACTATCTAATGTTTTCTGAAAACAAAAATGCATTTTACAGTGCCCTTATTAATACAAATGGCTAATATGCTTGAGCTTCAAATGTGATCACTTATCATTAACAGGGATTAAGATACTTTTCACAAGATCCACCAGGTGGAGCAAATATGCAACACTACAGAATTCTCAACATAAATTCAGATCACCAGAGTGGGGGTGGGGGTGGGAAGCTCTCCCCCTTCCCTGCAGTTTCTTCCTCCTTTTCTTTGTAAACGTGTAATTGACTTATTTACCATACAGTAGAACCCTCGTAATCTACCTCAACATTACCCAAATACCTTGACTATCTGAGTTTGCCGTGTTCCCCCCATATTTGGTGTGATATTTTTCAGTTATAACGGCCAAACTCCCAGGTCTTAAGCAAGGGATACACTTTTTAATTACCTGCTTACACTGCAAATACAACTGGCTCCTTCTTTCCACAAAACTCACAATGATCAATTAAAGGGATGAAAGAGCAGTTTTGCAGCTTGGCCATGAATGCGTGGTGCCCATTTAGCATAGGTTCCTGCATCCCCTTGGCACTCCAGCTGTTGCTGCAACACTAATCCTCCCCACACTTTCAGGTAATGCGAGAAACCCAGAAACACATGGATGGAGCCCCTACTGCAGATCTTCCTCATATGCTGAGATAGCTCAGTTGGTAGAGCGTAAGACTCCTAACCTTAGAGTTGTGGGTTCAAGACCTATGTTGGGCAAAAGATTCCTGCATTGCAGGAGGTTTAACTTGATGGCTCTTGTGGTTCCTCACAATTCTATGATTCTAAGTGAGTCCAGTGCTAAACCAGCTTCTTCAGGAATGATGCTGGCATGCCGTTACTCTTCTTATTGTGAATTTATCCCGTGTGGTCCTGGACATTTCCTATTACTCAACTGATGTTGCAAAGGCAAAGTAAAGCACTTTGGAAGCCTAGTTTAGAAGCAGCACAACAGTGTGTGGTGCTAAGAAGCATCAGCACTGGTAAAGAACAAGGGTTGATGATGTTAAGGCAGTCCCAGGAACACATTTTGGCTGGGGACTGCCTGAAAGAAATCAATAGCAATTGGGAAGACACTATAAATAAAGAAGTTGGTCAAGTATTGTGTGACCCATAATTAAGGAACATGGATCTAGCACAATCCCAAATTCCAGCTTTCATTTTTTTAAAAATGTCCAGCCTTGGCAAAGAATAATTCACAAACTTCTGTGAGAGAGAGAGTCAGCATGGTGTGGTGGTTAAGAGCGGTGGACTCATAATCTGGTGAACCGGGTTTGTGTCTCGCTCCTCCACATGCAGCTGCTGGGTGACCTTGGGCCAGTCACACTTCTCTGAAGTCTCTCAGCCCCACTCACCTCACAGAGTGTTTGTTGTGGGGGAGGAAGGGAAAGGAGATTGTTAGCCGCTTTGAGACTCCTTAGGGTACTGATAAAGCGGGATATCAAATCCAAACTCCTCCTCTTCTTCTGTGTGGTTCTGGTATTAGGACCAATTTCCTAGCTGAGGGCACTCTGTCTCAAACCTCTTATCATTTCTACTAATACTGTGGGAGTCCGTCTCATGGCACCTTCTTTCAACTCCTCTCTTGCAAATAGTCTGAAAATCCCACCCCCTCTGTATTTTTGCTTCTTTCCTTGACTGTCACCTTGCCACCAAAAGCAACTTTCTCCAGTCCCCTTCCTCAGCTCCTGGTAGACCCAAAACCTTCTCCAGACTAATTTCTAGCGACTTCCCCCTCCCTATCTTTCATCCTAGTTCCTGTCACCTTTTGCATCTCTGATAGAAAGCCCAGAAGCATTCCCCTGTATCCGCCCCCTCTTTCTACTAAGAACTCTTTAAAAAGTTTCTTGAACATGGCCCCAAGAACTGGACAGTTATGTTCAGGTGCTTCTAGTTGGGTGCTTAATACTGGAAATGGGTTGTTGAGATGTTGCAAATGAGGCATTGGAACAGGATGTTTTTAAACAAAAAACTTACTGGATTTTCCCCGAAATCTGAACCTGGTAAATCTGGATCAAATGTAGAGAGGGATATATGGGCTGTAATTTTGGGGACAGTGATGTCATGTGGACATTGCAAAAGACTTGCATGTATGAGGATGACCTACTCCACAATAAGCACTAGTGTGGAAGCATCCTTAATATAGCTCATATATGTACCACACTTATTGAAAGGTTGAACAGATGTTTACAGTCGTTTTCATGCACACACAATTTTTTTTTCATGCTGATCTAATACACTACTTGCTATGCATAGAAACATAAGAACAGCCTTAAACTGAATTAGGCCATTAATCCATCTAGCTCAGTATGGTCTACACTGAGTGGCAGTGGCTCTCCAGGGTTTCAGGCATAGCTCAGTAGGTAGAGCATGAGACTCTTAATCTCAGGCCTATGGGTTCAAGCCCCACATTGGGCAAAAAATATTCCTGCATTGCAGTGAGTCGGGCCTTTTCTGCAGTGGCTCCTCATCTGTGGAATGCTCTCCCCAGAGAAGTTTGCTTGGGGCCTTCATTATACACCTTTAGGAACCAGGCAAAAATGGTCCTTTATAACCAGGCCTATGGTTGATTTGACTGACATCCTATGCCCTTTTAAAATGTGTGATGGGGTGTATGGGGGTGTGATTGGGCTGTTGCTGTTTTTATTTTTAATATGTATTTTGTGGTTTTATATTCTGATTTTATTCTGTGAACCGCCCTGAGACCTACAGGTATAGGGTGGTATATAAATTCAATAATAATCATGATGATGATAATGATGGATGACATACGTGGTCCCTTCCAACTATATAATTCTATGACTCTTCCAGCTGCACCTGGTTATGCCAAATATTTAGCTTGGGATTTTCTTCATGGAAAGCAGGTGACAGACCACTGAGCTTCCCCTTATGTAAGCTTATTTGTATTTTGTTGGTAAGTTACTGAGATTTCCCAGTCCTCTCTTTCAAGAGAAAACCTGCTCTCACACCCTGAACCATGTAATCCAGTGCAAACTAGTCAGTTTATAGATGATTTTAACTTTTATCCACCACCACCAAATTATTTCCTTTAGAAAGTTCACAGAAAGATCAACATAAGATTATCTAAACCAAAATGGAACACTTCAGTCCCAGAAGCAGGCCAGTTAACATGTAAGTGAACAATACATCAATGCCAGTTTTATAAAGGGAAATAAAAAACAGCCACCTTTTCCCCCCCTTTTTTTCTTTTTGAAAGGGGAAAAAAAAATCCCCAGCCTTTATGCCAGCGTTGTCAGGACTGGGAGAACAGCACCGGCAGGAACCTCACATTCCTGACCAAACCCTCTTGAACACAATACCTCCTGAATGAAAGGAACCCAGGCCGGGCAGAGATAGCCGACTGTCAGGAACCGGCCCTGACGTTTGTGGACAGACAGGGTTGGCTTTGCAGGATGTCAGAGCAGCAAACTGCAGCTAGAGATACTGGACTTTCACACACTTTCAGATTGGATGTTTTGCTCTTCAGGTAATTAAACAAGGAAGCAGGGTCTGATGGTACGAGCCTGACCCCGGTGGTGTGGCTCCATAGTTCTGCATATCAACTTCCGCAAGAACTGCCTGGAGCATCAACAGAATCTTCTCTATGTGCTCCTTCTTCCTCCCCGCCCCCTTCCACCCTCCTTGAAACAAGTCTCTTAAAGAAATAGCCAATTTTTCAAGGAGTATGTTTTCTCATATTTAAGCGCAATTAATTGCACTGTGTAAGCAGCCTTACGATCTTTTGTTTAAAAAGAAATTGGGGTGGGGGTAGAGAAGCAAGGATGATTGTTCTTTGCTAGACATTCTGCAAAATGTTGCCAGCTACTGAAGCAACCTGGGGTAGGTTATATATTATGTATCTAATAAGTAAGCAATGAATTAACATCAATGGATGTCATAATGGTTTTCTGCAAAACACCTGCCTCTGTAAGAAGTATTGTAAAACTAACATTCTGATACTATATTGCAAGCCTTCTTGTTACTAGAGAAACAATAGGAAGTCAGCTATGGTGGTATTGTAGAGTTTTCTCTCCCTTTGTTCAATTTCCCTCCGCCGCTCAAGATTTTTTTAAAAATCAGCTTCACCCTCACCCACAACACTAACAACTTCTGAATGCTTTGAAACGCAACATATGACTTGCAAAGCAATGTCGAAGCAAACACAGGGACAGCTTTGCAATTGACCTAATTTCCTGTTTTAAGACGCCATCTGAAACAAAATAAGGTTGCTTTTAAAATAAAAAATAAAATAAAAAGCTAAGTAACGTATTCTCCTTTGTCTCAAGAATCTGCAGAAGGGAACATGGGCTGAAAGACAAGAGAAGGAAGAGTACAAAAGCAAGCTTGCTTGTCTGTGTTCAACACAAAGAACATTAAATGAAAACAACTGGCATGCCGCCAAATTCCTATAGAGGCAAAGAGATTCAAATAAATTGATTTCACGCATCACACTGACCTGGGATCAGCGAGCAGTGGTACAATATACTCAGAACTCTGTGTGAGGCAAAGCCCATTAATGTTATCAGACCCTTAGTAGATTACCAAACAGAAAATGCTCTTTCTCTCTGTCACACACACAAGAATCCCTCTAAAAAGATAAATTTTAGGCTGAATTAAAATATGTTTTGTTTTAAAAGTTACAGCGCTCACCCGCCACATATCTCATTTATTGGTAATGATAGCTACAAATGTTCTAAAGACAGGTTTTATTGTATTCAATATCTATTGTTAAATGCACCCCACTTCCCCAAGTGGTGTGAATTTCCAGAGATGGTGTTGCCAAGTTCAGTTTCCTGTGGATAGGAGAGGACTGGAGAGTTACAGAGTCTTTGTCATATTTGCTTTATTTACAAATATACAAGCAGAACATGAGGAGAGGCAAACAAGTGCTCCTTCAAGGCAGCTGCACACTTGTTTCACCTAGAAACCCATTCTTTCTGCTTCTCATTCTCCTAATGTCCCTCTAGCCCTTCTCTCCTTTCCCTCATCTAGAAGAGATCTTCTCCAAGCTTGGATAGCTGTCTCCTTCTAAGATACAAGACCCTCCAAGTGTCCCTATTTTCCAGGGATAGTCCCAGATTTACAGAAGCCACCCTGGTTTCTGATTTGATCCTGGAATGTCCCACTTTTCATCAGGATGTCCTTATTTTCTTCGGATAAATGTTGGAGGGTATGGAATAGAATGTCACCAGGGCTTTTTTTCAGCTGGAACTCACGAGAACTCTGTTCCGGCACCTCTCAGGTAGGCACCACTGCCATCATAAGGGAAGAAGGGAGGCATTTATGGTGAGTTCTGGCACCTATTTTTCTAGAAAAATAGCACTGGGTGTCCCTATTTTTAATTGGAGAAATGTTGAAGGGTATGGAAGAGGATGTCCCTATTTTTATCGCAGAAATGATGGAGAGTATGTAAAGAGATTCCATCTATGAGGAAGCCATATCCTGTTAGCCCCACTGATGAAATAGCAACAACCAGCAAATCTGCCTAACAAAGGAATGGTTGAGGCAGCCATTCTTACCCAATGGTACTGTACTAACAACCCCTAAGCCAGTTGAGGACCATCTTACCTTGATTCCATTGTGTTGGCAGTGCAGATGACAACTGCAAACCTTATGTGGTGTGCATCAGTCTTTCTATGCAAATTCTTTTAATTCCTTACCCCTACGGTTATGATTCATGGGTTCTCACTTAATTTTATTTTGATTTTAAATGTGATTTGAATTGTATTTTAAACTAATCATTTAATTTTGTGTTTTTAATGTGTTATATGTTTGGTGTTAGCCACCCTGAGCCCAGTCTCGGCCAGGGAGGGCGGGGTATAAATAAATTTATTATTATTATTATTATTATTATTATTATTATTATTATTATTATTTGCCTGTGAGGGCTCAATGTGTGCCCTCCTTTTACAGAAGGGGAAGAACTGCATTAATCAGGTCAGATCCTGATGCTTGTGGCCTCCATGCACAGGGGAAAGAATTGTATGGATCAAGCCTAGATTATTATGGCCTTCATGTAGTGCATTGTCACAGGGGAGGCTATGTACCTGCTCATTCAAAACTCAAAAAGATCAGCCAGCTAGGTAAAAAGTTGAAAAAGAGCACTTGGATAATTAGCAGCTTTCTTTTCACCATTCCTGCATTTATTCACAGGACAAGTAACTGTGTCAACACTGGGATTTCCATTACAGCACAGTATCTTCAACAATAAAAGGGCTTCTCATAAAGTTGGATGTTCAAAATCATACAATGAGCACAGTTATCTGTGAGCAAATGCAAGGAGAGAAGGCAAGGGAATTCCCTACCTGGCTTTAATCAATAACCTCTAAAGCCAGTTGTCCTTTATGTACCCAAGGGAGTCATGCTTCCTTTTCTTTTTTTTTTATTTTATTTATTTTTTGGATAGACCACTGCAGTCACACAACATCCTGGGAGAGATTGTACATAACAATAAGCAACTGTTGCTAACAATGTCTGGGCTTCCTTGCCCACAACAATGTTGATAACAGAAGGAACAAATTCACAGCCTCAAAGAGTGAAACCAAGAGCCACATTAAATGCATGATTGAAGCAAATGATTGGGGTTGCAGCGAGCTGTATTTAAGCTCTCCTTCCATCATTGTCCCAACAACAAAAACCCACCACTACCAACTACTAGCAGTTTTCTTCCTGGGACAAATAGTTTAACGGAGGCTATTTTTGTGGGGAAGGAAGGTTAAGCCCCCCTCCTCATGGTCCCAATCCTGATCTCCCCCACAGCTACTGCTTTTTAATTGCAACCATGCAATTAATATATGATGTAGTTTGCTATTCAGAAGCATTTGCTTGTGCCACATCAGCTGCCACAAGAGGTAGGGATAGCCACCAGCCTGGATGACTTTAAAAGAAGATTAGAGAAAGGCATGGATGTTAAGGCTATCACTGGCTGCTCGCTACGATGGCTGTATTGGACCTCCACTGTGGGAAGCAGTATGCCTTTGAATACCACTGGCTGGAAACCACAAGTGGGAAGAGTACTATCACATTAAGGCTCCACTTGTGGGCTTCCCATAGGATATTTTTGGCCATTGTGATGTGGAGTAGATAAGCCATTGGCTTTGTGTTCTTATTTTTAGGCTCACACCCACTAGCCATGTGGATCCCATTTGTGTGGAGACACTCTAAGAATGATGGCAAACCACAGGGCCACCAGGGGGATGGTCAGCAGGGGCATCAGTATTTGTAGAATTTGTGGGATGCTCCTCTTAATGAGGTTTGGCTGATACCTTCATTGTGCACCTTTAGGCACCAGGCAAAAAACATTCCTCTTCAACCAGGCCTTTGGCTAATTAACATCTTATACCCCCCCCCCTTAAAAATGAGTTTGACCAAACTGTGGGAGGCAATGGAAGACAGGAGTGCCTGGCGTGCTCTGGTCCATGGGGTCACGAAGACTCGGACACGACTAAACGACTAAACAACAACCCCCTTAACATGTGTTCGAGGGAGGGTGTGGGGAGGGGTTAATGGCTTGTGGGTTTTTTGTTTGTTTGTTGCTTTTATATTGTATTTTTATGTTGTGAACCACCCTGAGATGTGAGGATGATGGGTGGTATACAAATTTAATGAAAATAAATAAATAAAATATTCAAGGGTGTGCTAGCAGATTTTGCAACTCCTTCCTGGTTCAGCTGTCCCTTCCATGCATTGGACATGTGCATGGAAGAGGCTCAAGTTAATTCCTGTAAGGGGATATGTTTAAAGAGATTGTTGATACTCTTTTAACTTACTTTAAACTCTAAAGCAATTAAGAGGTCAAAGTAAATTCAAGATTTGTTATAACAGAGTAACAGATAGTGAAATCTTTTCCAGTTTTTTATTGACTCTCCTTTTCCCTTTTCCAAATGGAATTATTTTCTTCCTCTGCAATTTCGCCTACATTTTACATAGCCTTTATACTATTTTGTTGTTTTTCTAAATCTGGAATCCTGCCCAGCATTTTCTTATAGGCTCAAACAGGAAACTGAACAGAATGGTCACCTCTCTTAATTGTTCCAAATCAACCTGGCTTATTCAGACAAAATGTGTTCTTTGTGAGCCAAAAATCAATTGTGCACAGAACTTCTAATTTTCTATACATTCCTGTAGCTGTTAATTAGACAAATGTCTCTAAAATGCTTTTATATTTTTGATGTTAAACTGTTCAATACATCAACACAATGCTATCCAAACTCGGAGCTTCCAAAAATAATAGTGGGATGCACGTGAAATAAACAAAGAGCACACCAACAGGGAGTATGCACAATATGATTCAGTTCAGATGTAACACCAAACCATGGTTTGTTGTTACATGGACAAGCCGTGGGCTTATAAGCTCCCTTCTTCTTACTCCCCCTGCACACACCAGTTCTTTCATGGACTACTGGTTCTTGTTAATCCATAGTCTATCACAGCATTTGCTAGCCTTGTATGCTACAACTCCCATCAGCCCTGACCACAGGCCAGACTGAAGACAGATGGAGTCCAAACTATCAGGATGGCACTAGGTTGAAGAAGGCTTGTCTACCATTTCAGCTGAACTGTGCAGACTAGTTTGCAGTAGTTTCTTCTTCTTCTTCAGTCTGAATATATGTTCAGGGGAATCAGGGAAGGCATGAGGAAGAAAAGAGGTGAGGGAGATTCATACACCCAAGAATTAACTGAGTAACACTGAACAGAGATAAACATGTGCTTTTAAGTCCCACTGGTTTCAGTGTGGGGTCAAACACCTATGTACCCATATATCTCTCCCATGGAAATCTATTGCATTTAAAAGTGTTGAGCTTCAGCAGGATTGAATGCATAGTGTGTGAACTACCCTAAAAATACTGCTTTTCTTTCAACATGCAAAATAACCTGCGTGTTTATCTTTTCCGTCATCCATTTTGGTGATTCATTAATGTAACTCACACCAACAATTAACATAATGCCAGAAAGCCACAATCATTTCTCAGTTGATCGGGGAGGAGAGCATTCTAGCTATAGGAGAGCTGATGACAATTCCATATCTAAACATCCCCAAATACCCTTAAACGTCTCTTATGGATAAACAATCTTTCAACAGTAGTCACGCAACAAAGAAATGACTCCTTGATAACAGAAGAAGTAAGGAACCAAGGCTTAAGGAAAAGGAATCTAGGAATGTACACTAAAACCAACGAAAGTATGGGGACAGCATCTGATTTAAAGCTCAGAAAACAAAGGGGAGATTATTACCTCCAGATATAATTTCCAAAGACTCCTATGGGCAGTAAACATGGTGAATTTTCTTTGCATAGGATTAACACTGAACCTTTTTCAAATGCACACATGTGCAAACTGGATGTCAGATCAAAGAAGGGCTGGGTGATATCATGGATACACCAAGAATAAACTGGTAGTTATTTACCATAGGTGCTAAATAAATAAAGCACTGAAAGACTCTTCTATGTGGGCTGGCTCTCAAAATAATGTCTTAAGGAAAGGAGGAATTAAATTTTTGTGGGAGAGGGCTAGTTGCTTTCTAAATATTATCTTAATGTATTCTAGCGGGATGGATGCCTTATATTTTGGTTACTCTGACTGTTAAGATTAGGAAAGCTTCAATTTGTTAAAGAAATGGTGGGGGATTAATAACTGCACTTTCGTCCCTCCACCATTATCCTCAACAACCCTGTGAGGTAGATTAGGATGAGAGACAATCACTGGCCCAAGGTCACCCACTGAGGCTTCTAAACTTTGTCTCCCAGGCCCTAGCCCACGTAACATCTGTCCACCTTACTCCACATTATGGAAGGGAAGGTGTAGAAATGAGCAAGTTGGCAGGATGGAGATACTCTTCCCCTCTAGGGGCATATTCCCTGTTTCTTGCTGTGTAATTAGAATTCCATACGCCTATTAGCATATGCCACAACTCAACTATGTCTGCCTGGCTGGTTGCATTTTGGGTCCTATTTTGGATATCTTGCAGATGTATTTATTGTTGGGATACTGCCAGGGAGATAGAGTCCATCTGAGCCCCAAGCTCGGATGCCGGACGATCCATCGACCTCCCGTAGTCAGGCAATATCAGCAATTCAGCGACACTAAGCCTCTGGCTTAGAGCACACTCTTTCAGCAGAATTCACACAACAGAAGTTGCACAGCATGAGAGCAGAACTGCATATTTACAGTTTATTAAGCATTGGTCAGAAGAAATCATGACCGTCTCCTCCGACTGCTCAGGCAAGACAGGCAAAATCGAAAGGAACTTACAACATAAACATCCTGTGAGACAGGAACTTACGCAGGGTGTTATACAAACATCCTGCTCCCTTTTAAGGTGGAACGGAAATATCCTAACATCCTCCCCCTTTCCGTGTAACCTGTAGTACCTGTGGTTCAACCCAATTGCAACCTTTGTGCGTAAACCTTAAGTTGTTCTCTGTTAACAACCTTAGACAACAGATCAGCAGGAATTTCATTTCCTGGCATGTAGGACACCTGAATAAGTCCTTTCTGAATACACTCTCTTGCACGATGTAGCTTAATCTGCAAGTACTTGGTCCTTTGCTTGCAACTCTCCGAGTTCAGCAAAGCCAAACAAGATCTATTGTCTTGATACACTTGTATAGGACATTTCACAGAAACCCCAATGTCCTTAAACAGTTGCATCAACCATTCACAATCCATGAGTGAAAATGACAGAGCATTGAGTTCTGCTTCACAGGAACTTAGGCTAACTGTCGTCTGCTTTTTGCACAACCAGTCAAACAGGCAGTGGTTGTACATGTAGCATACTCCAGAAGTGCTTGTACCATCCGTGGTGTCACTTCCAAAACTTGCATCTGCAAAGATTTCAAGACCTCCAGTCTTCTGACTGGTGAACCTCAGCCTGTAGTGCATAGTCCCTTTCAAGTACCGGGCTATGCGCTTCAGAGCTTTCCAATCCTGAACAGTAGGATTGTTAGCATGTCTGCTAAGCAGGTTAGTGCTTACAGCAATGTCAGGTCTTGAACATCTAGCAATGAAATTCAACTTGCCTAGAATGCATCTGTACAGCGTTGTGTCAGAAAACGCTTCAGCAGTACTGTCTACCTGGTAACCTGTCACCATCGGTGTGTCTGCTGGGTTTGCATCAACCAAATTCAACCTGGTTAATACATCAGCAATTTTCTGTGTTTGGTGTACCAGAAAATTACCTGCTTGGTCCCTCTCCACCTGCAGAGAAAGATAGTTGGATACCTCACCAAGATCCTTCATGTCAAAGTGCTCCTTCAGCTGAGCTAGGGTGCTTTGGTAGAAAGCCTGATTCTTCCAAAACATCAGAAGATCATCAACAAAACATAAACAATACAGTTTGTTTTGCCCCTCCTCCTTGACAAACACACATGGATCAGCTTTGCCCTGGTGAAAACCTAGAGAAAGCAACGTTTCAGCGAGTTTTGTGTTCCAACACCTGGCACTCTGCTTGAGACCATATAAGGATTTCCGCAGTTTACAGACCATTCCCTTCTGTATCTGCATCCCGTCAGGTGGAAGCATGTACAGCTGCTCGTTCAAAATCCCGTACAAAAAAGCTGTATTTATGTCATGATGGGAAACACGCAGTTTCTCCTCCGCAGCGATCTTGAGCATCAGCCGAATGCTCTCATATTTGACCGTGGGTGAGTAGGTCTCGTGGTAATCCTGCCCTGGTACCTGTGAAAAACCTCTGGCAACCAACCTGGCTTTGTGTCTGACAACCTTGCCATTCTGGTCTGTCTTGGCCTTGAAGACCCATTTGCTGCCAACCAGTCTCATTCCTGGGACTACCGGTACCAGTTCCCAAGTCTGGTTCCTGTTTAAGGAATCAACTTCAGCCTTCATGGCATTAAGCCAAGGCTCAGCATCTTTAGAGGTTAACTCCTGGACCTCTTTGAAGCTTGAAGGTTCCCACACCTTCTCTGAGCTACTAAGAACAGCAGTTGCCGTCTTAGCAAACTCATCAGCAAATCTCTTTGGAGGTCTGCCTTTGGTCGCCCTTTCAGACCTGCGAACCAGACGCAAGTCTTCTGGACTCATCTCCTCCTTCTTAGGAGAAAAGTGACCAATGGTGAACAGTGGTTCTTCCAGTTCATTGTCAGACGCATCAGATGGTCTGACTGAGGCCTTTGCGCTCTTGTAGTCTGCTGTGTCATCACTGTCACTGACAGCAGCAGCAGCGCCGCCCACTGAACTGGAATCCGAACTCTGATCATCATCCTCATCCTCAGTTTCCTCAGCTTTCTCAGCATGATCTGCTTTCTTCACATCACCTTCATCCTCCTCTGGGTAACTCTGGAAAATTCCCACATTTTCCCCCCACTTAGGATTGTACTCAACACTCCTTGTGAACTTTATGGACTTTGAGTTAGTCATCCATACTCTGTATGCACCTTTATCGTACCCCATGAACAAACCATGTGCCCCACGCTTCCCAAGCTTGTTGCTTTGTGGGGTGTGTACCCACATGTCAGAACCAAAGATTCTCAAGTGCTTGGTGTTAGGTTTCTTACCAAACATTTTCTCATAGGGAGTGCAGCCAATAGGTGATGACAGTCTGCGATTAAAAGTGTAAACAAAATTCGAGAGAGCCTCCCCCCAAAACTTCTCAGGGAGGTTGGCATCATGCAACAAGGTTTTTATCCCTTGCAGCAACGTTTGATTTGCTCTCTCCGCAAGCCCATTCATCCATGGCGATCTAGGCGTTGACAAGTCATGCTGGATTCCCTTCTCAGTCAGGAAAGCTTCAAACTGCTGAGAAGTGAACTCCCCGCCCCGATCAGTAAACAGACAGCCAATACGTTTACCGTGAGCATTCTCCAACCAAGCACAGAATGCCTTGAACCTAGGAAATGCTTGCGATTTCTGCTCGAGCATAAACACATGAATGTACCTGGAAAAAGAATCAATTAGAACCATGAAGTACCTTGCTCCTCCCAAAGAGGGCGCTAGAGGACCTACCAGGTCTGCGTGAACTAGCTGGTAGGGTTTGGAAGCCTGCCTGCTAGACTCCTTGCCTTTTGGAGCAACCTTCACCTTGTTCTCTGCACAAGAGACACATTTCATGTGAAATTTACAAGGTTTGATGTCCAAACCTTCAACCAACCCAGGCATCTTGGCTAGCGCTTGCCAAGAGAGGTGACAAAATCTTCGATGTGCATCATGAATGCAACCTGCATGAAGAACCTTGTTAGTTTGAGCAACACAACAAGTATCAGCATTAGATATAGCAGCATCATCATAAGTTAGACAGAACAAACCATCCAACAACTTTGCATGCAAAATGTCCTCTTTGCCTTTTCTGATGACACAGACAGTCCTCTTGAATGTAATTTCAAAACCACGCCCATTGAGCTGTGGGACACTAAGCAAATTGTCCGCAGCTCCTGGAACAAAAAGTACATCTCTGATGGTAGTATGCAAACTTGCAAGTTTCACAGTCCCAACTCCTGCAGCTTGCAAAGTCCTTCCATCAGCCAGGTGGATCTCTCCATCTTGAGGTGTGAAGGAGATGAACAGATGGCGGTCTTTGGTGATATGTCGCGTGCATCCTGAATCCACAATAAACCTGCCTTTGGCTTTCGGTGAAGCAGTGCCAGCAAACAAACCCTTGTTTTCCACTGGCGTGGGCTTTTGCAGCTTGCCCCCCTGCTCCTGGCCATCAGACTTGCCTTTAGCCTTTGGTGAAGCTGTGCCAGCAAACAAAGCCTTGTTTTCCACTGGCGTTCCACTCCCCTTCTGCTTCGGGCCATCTGGAAACATCTTGCTCTGTTTACGTCTGGTCTTCCGGCCTTTGCATAGGCTCTGACCTTGGTTCTCACGAGAAACAGAGCTCTCAGCTGCCGACTCCTTGGCTCCCCCTGGAGGCTGGAATGCTGCCTGGGATGACATCACAGTCAGCTCCCCCTGCAGCTTGCAACCGGTGCCCTCGGCATCTCTGCATTCACTCGCATTCTGGGAAACAGCCAGGACCTCCGATGCATTCAAACACTGGGCTGGGATTATTGGCTGGTGGGCCTTTTTCAAAGCATCCCACATGTCACGTGCCGTGAGATTTCCAGCAAGCGTCTTTATTTCCTCCAGAGAGACGGATAAGACAATAATATCCATGGCCTTCGAATCCTGGCCCTGCCATTTCTCTGTCCGAGGAACTGGAGTGGGCTCAAATACAGTATGCCAGACTCCAAACTGACGCAGCAAACTCTCACACCATCTTGCCCAGGTCTCATAATTGTCCCGATTTAATTTAGGACACTCAGCAGCTTCAGAGGCTTGGAAAAACTCCATTCCAGCTTTTAACGTCAGCCGTGAGTCTTCTTCACTTCAGAGACCCCTTATCTTGGCACCCATAAATCACGAAGCCTGCGTGGCTCGGCTCCCAGGCCAATTAGTCTTTGCCGGACATCAAAGAGGCTGCCGCGGCAACAGAAAAGCCTCTGCTTTCGCTTTTCCCACACATACCTTTCAGCAGTCTGTCGCTGTCTTACTCTCCTGCAAGTGCCGTGAATCTGGGCCCATAACCTGTTGTTGGGATACTGCCAGGGAGATAGAGTCCATCTGAGCCCCAAGCTCGGATGCCGGACGATCCATCGACCTCCCGTAGTCAGGCAATATCAGCAATTCAGCGACACTAAGCCTCTGGCTTAGAGCACACTCTTTCAGCAGAATTCACACAACAGAAGTTGCACAGCATGAGAGCAGAACTGCATATTTACAGTTTATTAGGCATTGGTCAGAACAAAGAAATCATGACCGTCTCCTCCGACTGCTCAGGCAAGACAGGCAAAATCGAAAGGAACTTACAACATAAACATCCTGTGAGACAGGAACTTACGCAGGGTGTTATACAAACATCCTGCTCCCTTTTAAGGTGGAACGGAAATATCCTAACATTTATTTCCCTTCGTAACAAATTTGCCAGTATGTTTAGGTAGTTTCAAATTACAGCTTTTGGATGCTAAATCTGTCTGACCCATATTTCTTTGATTTGATTTAATGTATTTATATACCAATGAAAGCCAATGCATTGTAGTTGTTAGAGGACTGAACTAGAACCAGAGGCAGCCATGTTCAAATCTCCACACACCCATGAAGCTCACTTGTTGACCTTGGCCAAACACTGCCTATCAGCTTAAGATACCTCACAGGGTTGGCGTGATGCTGAAAGCCCGCGAGAACCATGTACACCACCTTGTGTTTTTTTGGAGGAAAGGCAGCTAACAAATGTAGTAAACAAGACACTCAGGTAATTAATATGAAGCACCATGGCTTTTTTCCCAGCCAGAACTCACTGGAACTCCAGCACCTCTCAGATGAGTGCCATTGCCATTCTAAGAGAATGAGGGAGGTGTTTGTGGTGAGTTCCGCCACCCCTTTTTCTAGAAAAACAACACTGCAAAGCACCATTATTATAATACAGCCTATACTGGTATTTTACACCTTCCTCTTCTTTTGCAAATTAGTTATTCTTACATTTGTAAATGGCCCTCCCTCCAAAGCGCTCAGGGCAATGTAAGGTAGGTGGGAGTTTGAACGCTGAGCCCAAGGTCAACTAGTGAGCTTCATGGTTGGGTGGGGATTCTACCCTAGTTCTTCCTGGTCCTTCAAATATAGGCTGCTTGTTATTGTCATCTTCAGACAAGCAGATGTGGAAGCCTTTCCCATTTCCAACCCAAGGCATTGTTACTGATATTTATGACTGCAGTCACATGTGCTGGGAGCAGTAGGTCAGTATTACTGGCAACTGCCTGTATTTTACCAATGGCAATCTTTGGTAACAAATAGAAGAAAAACTTTTTTGACCATCGACAGACCACCTTATTTAATTTTGCTACATACTGGTATCTCTCATGCTGGGGTAGGAGGAAACACTGACATTTCAGTCTAGCTTCATGTCTGTTTTTCATTAGCAAGCAGATAAAATCTAACCCTTAACCATACCGTTTGAAAGGGCAACTTTTTTAAGAACACAAAGGATCTATTCCACTGAACTTGGAAGAAGGTTGCTGCATGCATTGTTATCACATGACTCTCCCCCCCCCCCCCCATGCAGCTATTAGGGCTCCAGAAAGTGTCTGACAGCATTGCCTCTTAATTTGCTTGACAAAATTTCAATTCATTTCAAGATTGGTGGCCAAATTTTCAACCTGGACACTGAATGCCCATGCTTAGAAATTAGCAGATGCTTTTAGGATTCAGATTTTATTGGTCTGTCTTTCAGAACTTAGTGATCTACTACCTATTATAATCCAATGAGAGGTACTCATTTAAAACACATTTATTATGGTGGAAAAAAGCAAAGCATGTGCTTAACACTCCCATGGAAGTAAATGGGACTTTAAAAAGCACTTTCTTACAGCAGGTCTGGTTGAGTCATGAAACACAAAGGGCTGCACCAGATGTTCTCAAAGTTCTCAGGCCTTTCTGAAGGCTGCACTAGTTTGCTAGGACACGTTCTAAAAATGAAAAATGACCACCATCCACTAGGTATTTTTAAATACCTTGATGGAACGAAGAGGCAGATTATGAACTTTGGAAAAGAATCAAAGCTCATTGGTAGAACACAGGTCACAGATTCAGTCCCCAGCATCTCCGGGTAGGGCTGGGAAATATTCTCTTTCTGGAACCACTGTCAATCAGTGCCAACAATACTGAGTTAGATTGGGTGTAAGTTTCCTATAGTTCCTAACATGCAACAAGGTCCCATTAGGTGAACCATCTATGGGAGTTTCAAGGGAACTGAAAAGCATTCCAGTAAGATGGTGAAATTTCCAGTAAGCTGAAGTGTTAGTAACAGCTGCTCCCATATGAAATAGGCATGAAAAATGACTCTGGGCAGAGCTACAAGCAAATATAGTGTTCATAGCTTGAAGAGATCAGAATGGCAGGAAATAGCTACAGTTTTTCATGGACTGCCTCCAAAAATATTTGAATCTATTGCGGCTTTCATCTGTAATGGACATACCCTTTGTACTTTATATACACACGTAAGTATAGATCAAAACATAGGTTCGAAATATAGTTAACCTTTCGACTCACTTGAAATATTCAGTCATTCAGATAAACCCACATACTGTAATACTGTCAGGAACACCATCCAACCCTCCACACCAACAGCTTTAAACGCAAAGTGGACATAGCCCCACAGTCCTTAAGCCTCTTAATCTGCATTGGTCTCATTAGATTTGTTTCTGGTTAAGTGGACTGTGACATAAGTATTAAATAACTATTCATATGTACCTCAAAGCTTGCCAAATCTATATATGCAATGGGATAGGGGCACCTTATCTTGCAGCCTCTCTCAGCTGTACCTGCCCCACCTCTGTATTTACCCTGAATGGCATTCAGTGATGTCCACTCACTTGTGAAATGGGACTTTCTTGCACACACCCAATATCTGTTCCAAAGGGTCTTCCAGGAGCATATTGTGAATTGGGGAGGGGGAGGGTGGACAACAGGGGAGATAGAAGGTAGAGGACCCCCACCATGTAAGCAGGTGCCTGCTTTTGCAAATTTGGATCTTTGTAGTGTTGGCAACAATATGCTAGAGGTTGTGCCAACTGTCTCCTGCTTCTCTAAAGACCTTTCTTCCTTGCTGCCCCACAGGCTTAGAACCACATCGCAGAACACCCTGTGCCTTACTTCTTTCAAATCCCTCTTCAAAATCCACCTTTTCCGCTAAGAATTGCATATTGCTTCCCTTCCTTCCTTCCTCTATACCAATGGGACCAATGTCACAGTTCAACCCATGATGGTAGCCTCTCAACTGTGATGCTACAAAATCAGAAAGGAGAGAGAGGGTGGGATTCCTACCCACTGGGCCTATGCACATTATATTGTATGAAAACAGACAACATTTCATTTTTTACATCCAAAATGTGGCTGTAAGATGGGCTGGAGGTGGGGCAGGAAGGGTGTGTGTTTGTGTGTTACAAATCTACTCCCTTCCTCTCAAATTAGGAATTTCATGCTTTGAGATAAATATGAATAGGGCATCTCTCCACAAGTTCTTCATGCATAACCATCCAAAATCTGAAAGCCCTACAAGGTTAGATTCCAAGGGAGGGATGGGAAGCACATGGAATAACAAGGAGAAGATTGAAAGCACAGTTACAGAGGGACAAGGCACAATAAATCAAATTAATTTCTTTCTCATAAATAGCATGTTAATTACAAATCTGTTCCTTACCTTGGCAAAATTCAAAGTTCCCTTTTTTCCGGCAGTCACCTATTACTAAACTCAGTGCTCTCCAAGTGTTTCTTTTGACAGATATCATTCTCCACCAATCGTCCTGCTAATTTCCTCTCCTTTTCTGACTGGGACAGATATTACGTTCACCAGCCCAGAGATCAATCTTTTCTATTGACAACAACAAAAGGAAAAAAAAACACGCACATATCACAGCCAGTTTGAAGCACAAAGCCCCTTTATTGACATGCTATCTATCTATATCTATATCTATCTATATATGTAACAGAAGTAGTAACTATAATCCTAAAGTAACTTCTTTATTATTGCATTTTAAAACCAATTCTTTTTTAAAAAAATATTATTCCCAGAGGGAAGGAGGGAAACTAATGCATATACTGTGAATTACAAACAAGTCAAACATCAAACTTAACTGGGTCAATTGTTCATAGGAAAGTAACTTGTATCAGGTCAGATTATATTTCCATCAGGCTCTCCAGAGTACCAGGAAGAGATCGTTCTTATGGCTACTATCTAATCTTTTTAACTGAAGAAGTCAGGCATCAAACCTTCTGCATACAAACTTGTTCTTTACCACTGAGCTATGGTATTACCCCCATATATTACCTCCTGCTGTTCTATATAAGGTCAGAATTTTTACCAATAACCCCCAGGATTCACAAACTACTAAAAAGAAGCATGCCCAGTCCTGGGTCAATGATGCTATTATTTATTTATTCATAAATATTTTTAAACTTCTTCTCGTGCTCACATTCAAGAAGCATGATTAAAATAAAATGAATCACATCAAGACATAGGTAGTTTTAAACTGTTGTTAGTGCTGCATTTTATATTGCTGTAACACCCCCCAACCCCACGGATCTTCTGATTATTATGATAATAAATAAATACAGTAAATACAATAAAACATATTCCCATTAACATCTACGGAATTAAACTAGTTGAATGCTTTAAACCGCTTTGAAAGTATTATACTGCCCAGCTCTGTAGCTGCAACTGTTTCCAAAGAGCTGCTGTACTAATATCCCATTTACTTCAACATGGTTTGCATACCATAGCCAAGGAATTCTGAAGTGTGTGCCAGGGCACCCTTAATATGCCAGGGAAAATAAAGCACCCATCAGAAAGAAAAGGCTGCATTATTACATGAATCCCTCCTCTTCACTTGCCTCCTTCCAGACAGCATCTGCTGAGGGAGGGCAATTATGCTGGGTCCCTTATCAGGCCTGATGGAATTATTTAACCACTTCCAATGCAGCAGCACACCAGAATTATTCCCTTTGAGTAGACGCTTCCCATTGCACTGTGCATTCATTCTAACCCAGGAGTGGGGAAGCTATGGCCCTCCAGCTGTTGCTGAACTACAACTCCTGTTGGCTCTGGCAAGCATGGCCAGGGATGATGGGAACTGTAGTTCAGCAACAGCTGGAGGGCTGAACATTCCCACTCCTGGTCTAAGAAATAGATTGCATCCAACTATTTGTCAGAGCTGTTTGACAGAGGAACATTCTCCCTCGGGAGGTTGTGCACTCTCCTTCCTTGGGAGTTTTAAAGCAGAACTTGGATTGCCCTCTGTTATGGATGCTTTAGATGAGATTTCTGCAATGCCGGGGGGTGGGCCAGACGACCCTTGGGATACCTTCCAGCTCTACAATTCTGTGATTCTATAACTACATCATAACTAAAATAGGCCTACTGAAACCAATGGGCTTAAGTTAAGTATGTGTTAAGTTACGTAACCATAAGTGGGTCTACACCAGGGGTCAGCAAACTTTTTCAGAAGGGGACCGGGTCCACTTTCCCTCAGACCTTGTGGGGGGCCGGACTATATTTTGGGGAAAAAATAAAAATGAATGAATACCTATGCCCTACAAATAACCCAGAGATGCATTTTAAATTAAAGCACACATTCTACTCATGTAAAAACATGCTGATTCCCAGACTGTCTGCGGGCCAGATTTAGAAGGCAATTGGGCCAGGGCCGGCCCCTGGGCCTTGGTTTGCCTACCCACGGTCTACACTGACTTATCACCATCATGGTTTTTTTTGTATGCCGCCTTTCCACAGTTAAAAAACACTGCTCAAGGCGGCTTGCAGCGTGACAAGATTTACATCATTACAAAAGTCATAAACAATAAGTAACCCACATCAAAAACATACACAACCAAACGGGAAACAATTTCCACATAAATCAAAATCTAAAACTAAGAATACAGCGTTAATATCACAGTTTAAAATGACATAGGTAAAAAAATAACAGCAATTTAAACAAAAAACAAACAAAACAAAATGGAGCCCTCTCTGCCCAGCGGCAGCAGTGGCAGCAGTTCTTTACAGAGCCCTTCAGGCCCCGCCCTGGGCCAGGTGTTGAGTGGCAGGACTGGGGCCCTCAGGTGCTGAGCAGGGGGCTTAGTTGGATACAGCCCATTAGGTAGACACATAGGGGATGCCAGAGGAAGCCTTCAGTCTGAAGGCAACCTCAGCGAAGTACAATCCACCACCCTGGCAGGCTGGTCTGGAGGTGGTGGTAACAGCAGCAAGAAGCATCCACAGCACTCTGAAGAAGCACCAGGCAGCTGGGAGTCATTAAATCCCCCTTCATGCCCCAACAAAGCATGGCTCCTGAGCCTTGAGGGAAATCAAAATGATAAAGGGGAACCCAGGCATATAGGCTTCCCAGAGGCATCTAGCTGACCATGTGAGAACAGAGTATTGGATGAGATGGGAACTAGCAGAGGTCTTCTTCTGGAGGGAGGCATCAACAGTGGGCCCTGATAGTTGCCCAAGGATGCCACATGCCGACTCTAGGCCCGAGTACCTCTTATTCTTTCCCTTTCAGGTTTAGAAGTCAAATTCTCACCCAGTTTTAAATTCAAAAAATGTGTGTATCTCACACATTAAGCCTGTTAAGTTGTGGGCGAACATATCAGACGACACAGCGATTCTTCCAAAGCAGCTCTTTATTTGTAAGCTGGGATAGAACTAAACTGAGGATCTCAGTCAGCCTGCTTATATAGAGCTCCAGAACAATGTAACTGTTGCCATTTTCTAAAACTGTCCAATCACTGAACGTCACTTTTCGATCCTTCATTTGCATACAAACTATCCAATCACTGAACGTCACTTTTCGATCCTTCATTTGCATAACTATCTACAGTATCCCCCTGCTGGCCCAGGGTGAGAACTTCAGTACATAACAAAGCCAATCTTACATGTGTTTCTTATAATGCAAAAGTATTTCAGATATGGGGCAGCCTAAATAAATAAACATATAAACTTGCACCAAGCAGATCCTAAACATGCAAAAGCATGTGCCCATTTGAAAAAAAAAAATACAGCCTAAATATATTCCATAAAACATCAGTGTCTAGTGAATTAGATCAGAGATGAATAAATATAGCTAAATAAATAAACAGTATTACTAAATAAACAGTAAATAAATATAGCTAAAAATAAAGATGGGTCTGGAAGGCATGATAGTATTCTGCCCTGGGACTTCAGGATAGAGGAGAATAAAAATATTGATATCCTGAAATCTAATGCTATATAAAGCAATGTGTTTTCTTGGTTCCGCATGAGATGCAGTCCAATGTGCTATTTCAAATTCATTTTGCTGGGCTGAAGCAGCAATACCTTTGTTTACTGGTGAATGTTATTTGCCCAGTGTAAACATATTTTCATAATAAGCATTTACCCTGTCAGAGACTACGAGCAGCTTCCTGTCCAGCTTTTTGAAGACAAAGTTCACCAAATGTTGAAGTTTTCAATTTGATAAAATATCCTTTATATGTTTAAAAACAGTTTACAAAATCTGTTACTCAGTTGGGAAACAGCAATGATTTGCTTAACTTAGTGAATGATATTTACCAAATTTTCCTCTTCAATCTATGCAAACCTAAAAGATCAACTTTCATACTTTAAATAATCTTCTTATAACATTAGTCATTTTCTATAGTTATTTTATAGGATTATGAAGCAAATTAATTTAGGATGTCTGCATCTAATACCTTTGATAACACTCATTGTTTGACCTAGCAAGAAATTTCATGCATTTCACAGATTTGTGCAAGGAAAAGGGAATTTGTAGGAGACATATTGATGGATTGTCCAAAACAATATTATATGTACCAAACAGAAAGGTTTTTTTCCTCTTAAAAGTATATTGATATATCTTTAGTGCAAAGTACATAATCTGAATCAATTTCTCATTTCACAGAAACCTCTGACAATGTTAAGTGAGTGGAATTTCTCCACCATTTTGTAAACTGTATGTAGAGCCACACTGTTTAATTAACATCTCCTTTAAATATAATATGATACACAGCAGCCATTTGTAAGGCAATCTGCATTTCATTCATTTTACCCCATAATAGTTAGACAACAAAAATGGTGTGTGTGTGTGTGTGTGTGTGTGTGTGTGTGTGTGCGCCTAACATATTAACTCTTGCAACTAACAGGATGACTGAAAGCTCCCTCACCACCGCTTTTGAAACAGAAAGCCTTAAACAATTTGTATTTCTCCAGAAGAGTGGCATTAAAAAGCTCATCATGTTGCATAACCATGGCAATAGTGAAAAACATACATTCCCAAACAAATATTACTTTTTCTCAATGGTATGAAGTAATTAAAGCCATATGTGTAAATCTGTGATCCATGCAGTAGTTCAAGCTGCAGCTAATAGAAAATACAGCGAATGAACTCTGCCATATAAAAGATTCTTGTTACAGAAATATAATGTGAAAACCAGATGGAGACAGAAACCCTTAATCACAGATGGGAATGCAATCACTGGCATACAGAATATTTTTTTTATCAATCTTAACCATATGCAAAATGTATTTATTTTGTGCAGAATGCAATAACTCGAGAGAGCTTTCTATTTGAAATCAGTTAACCTTGTAGTCAAAGCACTTTTATCTCCACCCCTCCACTCCCTTCCAAGATACTCGGCTGAGCCAAGGTTTTAAGAAGAGGAGTCACTGGGCCTGGCAAATCACTCTTGCAGCAGTTTATCTTTCAGAAAATTTAATAGGATCTAAAGACTACACATATCAGAATCAACATAAAAGAAAATCAAGTGCAGTTACCAGTTCCTGTATTTCTTAGTTACTGCCAAGAACCCCTTCATCACCTAAGCACACACAGGATTGTATTACCATGGAGTTAAGTCTTTTTCCTCTAACAGGAGTGCACAACTTGTTCAGCAACAGAGAACCACATGGGAAATACACCAGAAGGAAGACACGTGCAGCTCTTCACCAATTCTACTGGCATGTAATTAACACAATATGCGCATCACTCTTTATTTGAACCTAACAGGTACCAAATAACAGTTAATGGCCATCATTTTTTAAGTAAATACAGTGGTACCTCAGGTTAAGTACTTAATTCGTTCCGGAGGTCTGTACTTAACCTGAAACTGTTCTCAACCTGAAGCACCACTTTAGCTAGTGGGGCCTCCTGTTGCCGCCGGGCCGCTGGAGCACGATTTCTGTTCTCATCCTGAAGCAAAGTTCTTAACTTGAAGCACTATTTCTGGGTTAGCGGAGTCTGTAACCTGAAGCATATGTAACCTGAAGCGTATGTAACCTGAGGTACCACTGTAATGTAAATGTTATACACATATTCTGAAATTTAGGCAGAATTGTGGCCGTAAGCCTAGGCAGACTTCAGGATCACATCTTCTCCTACACAAGGACATCAGAAGCTTTTGCTTGTTATTTTCTTCTGTGTGATCTAATTTTAACTGAAGTCAGTTTTAAACCTTCAGTCATCAATATGGCTTGTTTCAACAAACCGTAGTTAAGATTAGCCACAGTTTAGAGTTTGGATGTAACACAGAAGTGTGGTTAATTAAAAGCAGAAGACAATGCCATGGTAATCCACCAGGTTCAGTTTCTAATATTGTTGTACCACTGGTGCAGATATTTATCCTGAATCTTCTGTACATCTGATTTTACTAATTCCTCCATTCCTTCATAGTCATGGGAGTTTCTTCCACCCAATCCCCAGATATATTGCCAAAATGTCACCAGCATCAATGACAAAAAATAATAAAAATTGGTCATATCTATGAGAGAAACTCTTGTGAATTTGAAGAAAGGAAGGAATTTGTAAACACTTTTAGAGAGCCAGCGGCTTTTTATTCTTCCTACTAAAAGTGTTTTTAAAAGGTAAAAGCCATTTCAAGCAGCTAAGAAGTGTGACACTTACCATGTGCTTTTAAAATGAGTACAGAAATGTTCCTGGAAATGAGTCGCAGGGACAATACACAGAAAAATGAGCAGCCACCACCACTGCCCCCTTCTCCAAAATGCTACTGCATATAATGTTACAGCGCCATGTAGCATCATTCTCAGGAACGTTTCCAGTCCCTATTTTTTAAAGAAGATTTTTCATGAAATGGGGGAGAGAGGAAAAAGCTCTTAGATTACCTTGCATTTTTTTCCCTCCCTGAAAATGTGCCTTTCAGCTTCTGACTATGCAGCAGAGAGTTCCCCAACCCCCATTAAATCTCTGGAATTTGGTTGGGCTGAAACACTGACGGCAGCCGTAATTAGACAATTTTTGGTCTTAAATGAGTCTATTGCCCATTTCTACCCCATTCTTATGTAGCACCACAAGGATAGCTTTTAAAAACCTTCTTGGGTGTTCCTCTTCAACAACCTTGGTTCAAATGATACAGTTGCTTATTTCTGCCTCTTCTTTATATAGCACATATTTCAAAAACAAATTCTGAAAACCGTCCAGAATGTTCATTCTTCTTTATCAGCCTAGACTTCAAATGATCTGCAACCAGGGTGGAATCTACACACATATAACCCCCCCCCCTTTAAGCGTTTTAAAAAATACATTGAATTTTCCATAAGGCTCACCATTGTCATCTAGTGTCACATTGTATATTGCATTTAAAATGTTTTATTTGCAGCTGTATAGCTAAGTCCCAATTTTCACTTTCTAAAACAGAAGTTCCAGAGCAGTAACATATTGTTAAAAGCCACTGACAACATAAAAAGGCAGAGGCTGTCTCTTTCAACACACATCAGACCATGGCATGCACCAGGACTCCACCACAGCATCCCAGATCAGAAGGGATTACTATCAACATGCTCCCCCACCTGCAATTCCTCTCCTGTAACATCCCTCTTTTGCCAAGCAGCAGGTACAACAAGAATGCGCTTAATTTGCAAAACAGAAACTGAGAAAATCAAGCTACACTGCCTACTGCGAAAGGTACAGTGGTTGGCTAACAAACCAAGCCAAAATTTGCAGAACCTTAGAGAAAGTGAAATGGCACACCAACTCGAAGGAAGGAAGGAAGGAAGGAAGGAAGGAAGGAAGGAAGGAAGGAAGGAAGGATTCGCCCCAAGTTCTCTTTCTTGGTCCCTCTACACAGATCTGGTGGGGAGGAGTGGGACAGAATGTGAGGAACAATGTTTGAGAGATGATCTCAAGATCTGAAAGCAAGCTTAAAGTGCCCTGCTTCTTGATATATTTAAAATTAGAACAGCTGACTCAAAAGTGCTGAAAGAATTCAACTTGCTTCTTGAGCACTTCTCCATTTCTGTGGTTCAAATAAAGGTATCATTATCATTATCAGTTTATTTACACACATTTCCAGGTGATGATCAATGCAGCTCAGAAGAAGAGTGAGCAAGTTAATATACACCAGGAATGGGAAACCTCTGGCCTTCCAAATGTTGTTGGGCTCCAACTCCCAACAGCCTTAGCCACCATGGCCAACGTGCAGAGATGATTTGTAGACCAGCAGCATCTGGAAAACCATTGGTTTCCCTACCACAATATTGAGAACTAGCAGAAGCAATTATAAATATATCAAAAGCATTTCATAATAATAGTTAAACCCACACTAGCTAGCTAACAAAAACATCATGATTAAAAAATTCCCTAAACACATGAAAAGCTTTCCTTTCTGAAATAAGAAAACGACCAAATAAAATGCACATTTAGCTAACATAATTTAGTGATTTGATTTAGTTTGGAAATAGTTCTCAGTAGCAAAAAATACAAGACTGTAAGTTCCGGTACATAGCAATTTAAACCAGTAAAATTTGAGAACTATCTAAACAGCAGCATTTCAAAGAAGCCAAAAACATGCACCAAATTGAAGTGATGCTATCTAGGGATGTTTGGCAGTAGAAGAACAATTTGCAGTCGGAGTAAATCAGGTGCAAAATGAAAAATAAGTAGTGAAGAAAAAAATTCCCAACCACCAAGAATCATGCTCTTTATTATTTATTTATCTTCTGCCTTTTATCCAAGGAGCTCAAGGCCACATCCACTGTTCTTTACCTTCCTCCCACATTTGATTCTCCAAAAAAGCCTGTGAAGTAGATTAGACTTCAAGATTTGACTGGTCTACAGTTACCCAACGAAATTCATGACACTGCAAGAATTTGAACCAGAGTCTTCCCAGTCCTAGTCTCTAACTCCAACCATTACATTCCAATTTTTCTGTTTTCCTCAGAACTGTGTTGTTGTTGTTGGCATCCATCTGTCTCAAAGGACAATGGAGTGCGCCTCCGGGGGTGAATGACCTTCCTGGGGCACAAGCCTGGGGGGTATATATGGAGGAGGTCCTAGGTTTCCCAGACAAGACTTCTCTCTCGGCCTTGCTGATATGGTTCAAAGAAAAGCAGAGCAATATGTTTGGCACAGCTTGGCTGAGTCGCCAGAAGGAGGCGTACAAGACGCCATCCAACAATCTATGGGACTCCACTCCGGATTTGTGTAGGGTTTACTCCTTAGCCTTTTCTTTTCCCAAAGATATGACACAAGGCATCAGTTTAGGATCAGAGTTTTCCTTCTCCTAGATGGGCTACTTTCCCAGGTTGACGAACCCCATCTGCCCCTCACTTCCCTCTACAGCTTATGCAGAAACTGCCTTCTTGACCACTGGACCCACTGTTCGTCTCATCTGCTCAAGCCATCAGAGTTTGTTGTGTATAGCCAAAGGGCTGTCTTCACACACCTTCCCCAAAGGTTTGAGACCCATTGGCTACCCTACCCTGATTTAGCTGGCCAGTCGAAGCTGTTCCTGAAGTGTGGCCAGTCACATGCTTACAGCTTCTAGGAGCCACAGGTGAGAGCTGAGTGCAGGGTGGGAACCAAAGGTGGACAAACAGCTCCAAAAGGAGCATGATGTGTCCCCCACCAGAAGTGCTTCCTCTCCCCTAACACACCATACACTGTACTGTAATGTAACTGGGGGACTAAGTCATTATCACAGTGCTACCTCAGGTTAAGAACTTAATTCGTTCTGGAGGTCTGTTATTAACCTGAAACTGTTCTTAATCTGAAGCACCACTTTAGCTAATGGGGCCTCCCGCTACCACCGCGCCACCAGAGCACAATTTCTGTTCTCATCCTGAAGCAAAGTTCTTAATCCGAGGTACTATTTCTGTGTTAGCGGAGTCTGTAACCTGAAGCGTCTGTAACCTGAAGCATCTGTAACCCGAGGTACCACTGTATTGGTAAACAACCTTCAAAACACACACACACATGAAGATTAAGCTAGGATCTTAAAATCTTAAAATCACACTCCAGACTTAAAAAAATTAACTTTAATTCAGAGAGATCTCCAATCAGGGACACTAGAGAGATACGCTAAGCTTGCTGGCAACACACTTCTCGACTGAACAGTGATTCAGCATCCGTGAGCAATTATAACATGAAACATCACACCTCCAGTTTATCATCTGGTTTGGAGGACAGCCAACTTCACTCAACCTCCACCACTGGTAATTTAAAGAGCTAAACTGAGAATAAACTAAATATAACAACACAAGGGGATTACAACATTTCAAATGGTTTAAGGATAATTCTAGGAAGAAGAAAGGTTCTACCTTGTCTCTTGGTATGAATTAATATTTATAAGCTGAGAGAAAAAGCCAAGTTTACAAAAGAACAGCTACTGTAGGTCTCACTAAATCTTACTGCAGCTTGGAGAATCCATGAAAAAATTATTCAAGTTCATGCAAATCAACAGATAATTCCAATGAAATTATTGTGGCATTGTGCATGAATCAATGGGTTGAGTACTTATTTCCTGCTCTCATACATAACTGGCTTACTGTTTTTCAAATATTTTATCTGACATTGCAGCTAATGTTAAAATATGCTACTTTCCATTAAAAAAGAAAGATCCATCTTCCTCATTTTTATGTCTTTCTTCAGACTCACAATGACAAAGAAACCTAGCAGTTTTTTTTGTTGTTGTTTAGCAATCCTGCCAACATGTTACAAGGGAGAAATTATGTGACTTTGAATTTTTGTGCAACTGTTCCCACATATAACCTTGCCAGATCTCAGAAGAAATGAGAAAAAATGGCATATACTATTTCCACACATTAATTTATTGACATGCTTTCACATTTAAAATTGCATATCATCTATTCTTGAAGACTAGCTGAAACCCTAAGCAGCCCAGTGACAGGAGAAAACGCCACACATCCCCCCATGTCAATTTGATACTAACCTAGAAAAAACAGTGGTTCAAAATCAATCAAAAAGGGGGGAAAATAAGAATTTAATCAACTGTATCTATTCATTTGTATAATGAAGTGCATCTATTAATTTGATGCACCTTTTAAATATAACAAGCCATTCTAGCTTACAAATAGCTTAGTATCATGTATCACAGTGAAAACACAAGAACCCTCCACACACAATTTTCTTTCTTTTTTTCTCCCTCTCCCTCATCTAATTTCATTGACGAGGGACAGTCCCTAGAGAACAAAGAGAAGAGAGAACCTATTATATCCAGAGGCTGGTTTCTCCAAATTGAAGGCATCTGTTCCATGCCCATGACTTCCACATAGAAGAAAAACAGAACTTTGAAGGCATCTGTGTTCATGCTTGACAGTCCCATATCTTATGGACTTCTGTAATTGCCCAGCTGCAAACACGGTTTGCTCACTGCTGCTGTCATTGTCAGCTGATCTCATCTCTGTCACACACAAAACAAAGACTCTAGAGCCATGATTTATAAAGTAAAGTTGAGAGAGCCACACAGAATTGCCACCAAGTGTCTAATCCATCTTGTTACTCTCCTTACCTGGTATATACCAGTCAACAGAGGATTATACTTCATGGATCTGAGAAAATGTGCTCTGGCCACAAAATGGGCTCTGGTCCTCTTATGCCACAATACAGCAGTTCTCAAACTTTTCGCAGCAGCAGAACCCTTCGCTTTAAACAAAATTCCAGTGGAATCCTTGCAGTAAAAACTTTTACAAAGATTTTTTTTTTGTAAAGCAGGGTGGGGAGGAGGTGGGATTTTGGGGAGATCAAGTCAGAGAGCCAGTCAGAGAGGTAACCAGGGCCGGATTTAGGTTTGATGAGGTCCTAAGCTACCAAAGGTAATGGGGCCCTTTGTATGTCCAGCTGTCCTTTGTCAACAAATTGTCACTGTTTTTTTGTGTTAAATATATGCTAGATGGTAATTTATGAACCTAATAGGTATCTAAAGCCATTTTGTTTGTTTTTTATCTTATATTTTGGAAATGTACATCCAGTTTTGTTTCCTTTAAATTTTGGCAGGGCTCCCAAGAGTGTGGGGCCCTAAGCTATAGCTTGTTTAGCATATAAGTAAATCCAGTACTGGAGGTAACATTTAAAAGCAGCAGCTTTGAAACCTATAAAAACTTTGCTGTCAATCTCTGTTAAGGCTTTGGCTCCAATGCGAGACAGTTTGTATCTGACCATATATTTAACTGTTGCTGCCAGGCAGCAGCTCAATAGAAGGTTCTGGGATGGGGAAGAGGGATTCCCATGACAAGTGCTTGAACACGTGGGCAGGGCAGAGTTGCTTACCCAATGCCACATGATGCTGCTGGTTACCGATGGGGCGGGGCAAAGCAAGGATGGGAGCAGTGGATTGGGCGCACACCAAGTTTCCCACTGCCTGGCCCCCACTTCCTCTTGGTAGCCAGCAGCAACATGCAACATTGGGAAGTTGCATAAGCAACACTGCCCTCCCTCTCTCGCCTGCCAACTGCTATTGACTTAAGCATGGAAAGCATGGTAAAGGGAAGGAAGGAAGGGGAAGGGATTCCCAGGACAATGGCTTGAGTTTAATCCCCATTTAATCCCCACGGCTGCAGCTCAATGGAAATCACACATTAGGTGTGCTTGTCCACCATTCCAACTTTTTCTTTGTGGGACTCCTTGGAATGCTTTGCAGAATCCCAGGGCTCTGTGAAACAGAAATGCTGCCATAATTCCTGTATTTTCCCATCTATAAGACGCCCCCATGTATAAGATGTCCCCTATTTTGGGGGACTCTTATTTAGGAAAATGGGGGAAGATCTATCCGTGTATAAGACGCCCCTAAATTTTGCACATTATTTTTAGGGGGGAAACCTAGTCTTATACACGGAAAAATACGGTAATATGTCGGGTCTTTAAGGTGTCACAAGACACAGTTGTGCTTGCTACAACAGAATTAGCAGGCTCCACACGTGAAATCCTTCCACCTGGGAAACCACAGCTACAATCCTGCAAGCAGCTTCTTCAATACACTCGTCTCACTCAGCTTGCATGGGTCTTATCTGAGCAAGGGCCCATGTACCTTAGAGTGCACATACATCAATGAGATAACATAGTAGTGCACAGGACCAGAACCTGTGCCCATAAGAAATGTGATCATCTTACATATGTGTGACTCTCCTGTTCTCACACCAAAGATCACTCTCTGGACACCACTCTCACACAGGAAATGGCTTCACACAAACTATTTGTCAATCTAGCTCAGGCTTGTTTACTGTGAGCTGGCAGTAGCTCTCCAAGTTCTCAGGAAAGGGTGTTTTTCATCACACTGGTAACCTAATCCTTTTTAACCTGGAGATGTTAGGCAATGAATCTGGGATCTTCAAACAGGTGTTCCACCAGTGAGCTACAGCTCTGTGCAATTGTCACTCCCCAGAATTGCTGAAATTCAAAAATATACAGCAACATGTGTTATCCGGACAGGGAATTATTGGAGAGGGGAGCCAAGGTGAAAGGGAAGCTACTGCACATGTGCAAAAACTAACAACTTTTTGAAGAGGCTTCCCTCAAATGTCCCACAAATGTGAAGCAGAATCGGTGACAGGGGCTGCTGGAGTATATGAGGGCATCACCACGTTGCTACTTTCACCATAATAGTGGGACCCCGTTAGAAGCAACACAATGTTAACTTGAGGTTGTGGTGGTTCAAAAACCATGCAGTTTTTCAATGAACTTTTAGAAGGCCACTTGCAAAGCTATAACAATGGAATTCTGGCAGTGACACAGTTTGGGTGCAACACTAAGCCACACCCTGGATTAGCATGAATGAGCATAGTACAGGTTCCCAGAAAGAGGTCCCCTCCTCTGGTCCTGCTGCTGTGAGCTAAACCATAGTTCAGCTTAGTGTTGCATCTGAACCCAAACTTGTGGTTTGCAAGTTCACAGTAAAGCTTAGCATTATGTGTGATGCTCTGTGTGTGTGTGTGTGTGTGTGTGTGTGTGTGTGTGTGTGAAGTATTTGCCTTCCTCTGAATATTTAACAAATACATTAAGGAAGCTTCTTCAGAACAACAAGTTGGCACTAACACACTGATTACCGCCTGAATATCTTGGCATTGGAATGTTGCAATTTCAAAGTCAGAAAACAAAAATACTGCACCATACATATCTTGACATGGCCAACTCTCTGCAAGTATTTTCATACAAAATGCAGCTCCAGCTAAGCACCACTACCATTTGGTTTTCAGTTAATAGGATACTTTACTGATAGTGGCATCTAATGCATGTTTAATCAGAAGTATGTTTAACTGTATTCAAAGGGGGATTTCATGTACCACATACATAGGATTTCAACCTTTTCTCACTTTTAAGAGAGATAAGTTCAAATACCTGTTCCACTAGAGTCAACTTTAACGAATGCAACAAAACTATTAAAGAGATCATATGGGCAAGACATGAGGAGAATGTTCTTCCACCGACACAATTAGCCTTTATTTGAAGTATTGCAATTTTGCAGAAGAAATGCACGAATCTGATAAATATCAATGTAGCTTACTAATTCTTTGAGTTTAAGTATATCACTGTACATTTAAAACCTGAATAACCTCAGAAAATAATATACAATATGAGGTGGAAGTTGAAGGCTTTCAGTGAATAGCTAGGTCATGAACTAAACCTCCTTCAACATTTTCTCAAAGAGCACAGTTGTAGCGCCTAAAAGGTGCCTAAATTCTCATCTATGGAACTTAATGCCATACTTGATCTGCTGACAGGCTTTCTGCAATACTTTTTGCATTCCCCCCCAGTAACAGTACAAGTTTGCTTAGAAAGAAAAGAACTAACCAACAACCTGGCGCCATTGTCCATAAATGTTTGGCAATGCTATCACGTTTCTGGCAACTAAGCAGCATAATCCCTTTGACAAACAATCCTACCTGGAAGTCTCTCTAAGCATGCTTTCTTAATCAACTGCACCACTCTTTCCTAATTTCCTTTGCAGAAGTATCTTAACTGGCTATCTTGTAGCATGCTAAGTATCTCAGGTTGGAGCAGTTCCGATCTGTCTCACTTTCTATGTTCCAAACCCGTCTACAGTATATAGCAGTTTTCTGTTCTTAGGTACTGCCCCATCCCACAATGCAACATTCCATCTAGGCCAATGCTACCCAAACTGACTGGAAACTTCTTCCAGTCTTCAGGCTCTCAAGGGAAGAACTTTCCTAGCCATGTTGCCTTAGATCTTTTAAATGGGGCATTATAAATGATATCCATTTCCTGTATGATTAAGTATACGGTCTTCTCCTCTAGCACAAACATCAACATCTGAATTTATTACCAGATTAAATATTTTCAATACAGTAGACATTTAACCAGAATACTAAAGCAGAAACCAATGATTTGTTGTTGTTCTTGTTGCTTTAACACAACTGAACCAATGGAAAAGGAAAATATGGCCAGGAGGTTCATGTGTCAGAAATGCAAAGGCTTGATGTAACCCTAAGTTGTGTGTACGTACCTAACCTTGTGGTGAAACAGTAGTTTGACTCCTGCTGCTCCCAGGCAAATGAGGTGAATGTTACATTGAAAACAGAACATCAGTCAGACAGACCATTGTGGAAAGTCTTTTGACCTACGGAATTGAAACATGACATTTGAACTACCACCTAGGGAGGTGACTGTGCGGTCATCATCAGTCAGGCAAGAAATGTAGGCTATAGCTCTTCAGATAAAGTGAATCACAAAGGGAAACTGGTTGGTGGTAATGACTGGTACTTATGCAAATTGCATATTAACATCCAGCCAGGCAGACATATTGAAGCTTCCTATAGCCACCGAGCTAACTATAGGTTTTTGTACAACAGATGTAGGCCATGAAGCTACTTTCTCAGGTGGTGGTTAACATTTCCAGTTTCTAAGATGTGATGGGGAATAACCTATCAGAACCAATAATTTACAGTTTTAACACTGCTAGTATCAAGGAGCAAACAATGGCCCAGTGTGCTTGTTACTGATGGCGAAGCAAATTCACTCCACTAGATGGAGTCTTGCCTATAAAGGCAAATTTGCAAAAAGCTGCTTTTAAATATAATATGCTTTCATGGGGTGCTTTCTTTTAAAACTCTTCATTCCAGATACCTAAATAAAAAATGCAGAGAAAACTGCCTTTACTTTTGCAAAGTTCCACTGAATTCAATAATACTCAACATCACATTTTACCTTAGTTTCTTTTTCATTTTATTTTTTAACAAACATCTGTACTTGGAGAACATCTACAGTGCCACAGAAAAATGCACGTCTTAAAATTACTTCTAAGCAGGGATTCTGTACCCATCATGCAAGTAGTAAGAACTGCATTAAAATCAATCTTTGCTTAATTGTACCTTTCCCCCCTTCTTTCTGTCTATCTGACTTGTCTTGTCTTTATTTCTTTTTCGAGTCACAAAGTACTACCATATGCTTTAGATCACACACATATTTTTCCTTCACTGGTTTAAAATAAAAAATATATGCTTTTATAAATTTCTAGCTATTTCCCTAGCCTACTCCATAATTTCTAACCTCCACTTGCTATCCACAATTTGTGTCCTGCACATTCCATAAAACTTGATTAACAACACTACTGAAGAGCATCTTTTAATGAATACACTCAAGGATAATTCAATCATTTTATTTAAATATGGGGGGAAATTGCCCTGAAAGCCCTATTAAGTAAAATACCCTTGATTACCTTAAAATTTTGATTTGCTGGTATAATAAGAAACAGGATACTCTGTCTTTCTTTGCAGAGTGGAAAAGTAGTAGCAAATGAATAAAGGTTTCATTGAGATCAGCAAGAAATGCTGGGGTTATGACTCTGCATTGTGTTGAGGTGGGGAAATGCAAAGTTGTTTTCCCCACAATTAATATTTGCTAAATAGTATACTAATATTTAGCTACAAAGACAATTTTTTATAATCTATCACCGAGCTAAGGTCCTAATTGCTTATCACCATTTTTCCTGCACCAGATAAAAGTGCCAGCAAACAAACAAAAAAAAAAGCACATAAAGCTAGAGATTTTTCAGAACAGATTCCCCCCCCCCCCCAAATAACCCACTCACATTAACAAAAGATTGCAGTGGCTTGCAAATTATAGGGTGTTATTTTTAGTGGAAGTAGTTCAATATTCATATCGGAGCAGATGTAGCAGTTTAACAAAACAGCTCTTCAATTCCTGCACAAATTGAAAACAGGAAAACTGATTGCATTTTCTCTTATCACTTTCCTTTTCTGAATTGACACTTTTGGCCTTCTGAAAATCTACACATGGCTTTCATCTCAACAGCACCTGCTGATCAAACAGAAACCTAAAATTTTCATGAAAATGTGATGAAGGACTCATTTTCTCCTTCCCATCTCACGGGGGCATCAGTAGTCCACTGCCTGACCACAACTGTTGTACTATTACAGTACAATATTCTGAAATGTATTTTATATTTTCATTAAACTTCTTTTAGAATGGGTTAAATCACTAGTGGCTCTTTTCATATTAGCTCTTTGTCTGCTTTAAATTAATTTCTGTCTCCATGCTTGCCTAACACTGATGGGGTCTTATTGTGCTGCCAGTTCCATTTTACAGAGTATCTCAAAGAATTTGAGATAATAAGGCTTGCTATATATTTCACGGTCAGTAGGTCTTCAATATATGTAAGAACTCTCACAGTACCATTTAATGGTCAGAACAGAAGAAGAAAACCCAAGCCCATAATATCCTTTCCATGCACAGCCTCCTCTTTACCACCAGAAATTGATCCAGTGTGCATAAAGAAAGACAGGAGAAAGAAATCTCATTTAAACTTTGCTTTTGAATTCACTCATAGTCTACAAATCCAAGGAATCTCTAGCAGGTGCTTTGGCACTTCAGCACCAACGGAATTGTGCATAGTTGCCCAATCAGTTCTCATGGGAAACTTTCAAATGTCTTCTCCCACATATAAAATATGAAAAGCCAAGTACCTTGTTATGTTGTCTGCTCTTAGCTCTTAAACTCTAAACTGCAGCAGCCCTAGCAGGTAAACATGGGCCACCATAATTCTAGGTGCAATTATAGATGCTCCCAAGACCTGCTGTATGTCAGCTTTGTAACTGATAGAGGATAAACCTCCCCAAGTGTTCTTCAACCATCCATTACTATTCTGCTTCAGTGATAAGGTAGCTTGAAGACAGATATGACATACAGTAATATATGTGGCACTCTGCCTGTTGGTTTGTGAACTTGTGTTCCATCATGTTCACTGAGGCAATCATAAACCTGAAATGTCAATATATTCAGTCAATGGAAGTAAAATAATGGGACTCTATTGTCTTACGCTATTGATCTTCTGTTGTCAACACAGATACATGTCCTACCGCCCCTCTTGGCTTTACACAAATTTTAATTAGACTCTTAGCTACTGGATCATATCTCTGTATCCAGTTATGCCAACACCTGGCCAAGCGCTGCAGCAAGAGGAAAGTGTTAATATCTCAAAACAAAAACAAATTGAGTTTAAAGCAATATCTGCCCATTTCAGTAGAACTGACTTTCAAGTAACGGTGCTTAGGACTGGGGTATTCTGAAGCCAGAGGGGTTTATTGGGGACTTTAAAAAAAATTACTTCCAGATGGTGTTTGAGTTGTCCCTTGCCTAGAGAAAACCAGCTTATCATTCTTTCCTATTCTGAGGAATTCTAAGAACTGTATCAAAAATTAAAATATAAAAAAGCATGCATTTGTGGACTTAGGTCCTATCACCTAAAAACCAAACAGAGGTTAAGCAGAAAGTGTAGCGAGTCCTTCACTAAATAAAGAAATTAATAGTATCCCTCTTACAAATAGTCATGCATACAATTCTGGCATAAAATTCAAACCAGAAATCCCCTGAGGTTGCAATCCCAAGAATTTGTTACAAGGAAGTTTAAGTCCCATTGCACTCAGTGGGATTAATGCGTTGGACTCCCATTACCAATTGCACTTATTGTTGTTTTATGAGAACCATTATCTCAAAACACTCAGAATATAATCCATATGCAGAAACTTCAGTAAAGGTGGGATAAAAAGGAAAGGGATGAAACCCTTCTGAAACTTTTTTTTTTTTAAAGCAATGGACATTTTCAAAGCTTCCCTTCTCCCCCCTACACACAGAGACTATTTGCTACCCATTCTCACCCAATAAAAGAGGTAATCAAATTGTTACGATGTTCATCCTCTCTGTCTATCTAATGCTTTTAAAGCAGAGTAAATAAATAATCTATTTGCCACAAAACCACACTTCCTTTGCTGTATCACGGATTTTTTTTAACAAAAAACAAACCCCAACCCCCTTCCTAAACCCATTCAGACTAGCCACACTAAAACCAATTAAAGATAAGGGGTGGGGGGGGGAGAGATGGAGAGAGAGAGGAGAGATAAAATAATCTCACCTTTGCAAGTCCTGTTTGAATAACTGAGCTGATGGGAGATTGCAAGGCCAGGCCAGGTGAGGTTAGATGCCTCATAACCCCACACAACAAAAGGCAGATCCCTTTTCTCTCACTCCAGGCTAATCTTTAAATGTAAATTCCCCACCAGCTAAGAAGAGAAGCAAGATAAGAGGTTACATCTTCACTTCTCCGGAGCTGTTATCGACTTCAGCATCATTTAGAGGAGATGGGGAGGGGGCGCTGAGAAAGGGAGGGAGGGAGGGAGGGAGGAGAAGCATCTCTCTCTCCTCCCCCCCTCCCGCAACACCACTTTCAAAATGCTTGGAGATTACCTTCTGGCTGAGGAGAGCACAGGCAAGAGCCGAGGCAGCAGCGCAGCTAGGGCTTTGTATTCATTAAACACACATCGCAGCTTATCTGAAGTAAAAGCCTTGTCAGGATGGCACATTGTATGTGAGAGAAAGGAGGGGGAAGGAGAGGCAATGTGCATCAGGGTGATTACAATATCAGCATGGCCCAGATGGAAGCAGGAAAATAAACAGAGAGAGAGAGGGAGAAGGAGGGAGGGGGCACTCGCCTAGAGGTGGGAGCAAACTTCTCCTCATGGGGGTGGAAAGCCCAACTTTGGCGCACATATATGCACAGACACACCTGCTAAAGAAGCACCCATCTTCCCGCCTGGGAAACTGCCATTAAGCCAAAGGCCCTTTCTCGAGGGAATATTTTCCATACGTCTTCTTTTTTTTCAAAAATAAATAAATTTTAAAAATCAAGTCTGCCTGAATTGAATACCTGAAGGAGAGGTTGATCTGTGCCAAGGCTTCCCCTCAGCTCTTAATGCCAGATCCCAAAATGCAAATATGTGAAGCAAGGACAATGATGGCATTCCAGATAGAAAGTGGATTTCCTTTACCACTGCATGACTAGAATGTTCTAGAAATTAAAACTTTGGTTCTCTCATTTCCATGATCAGTTTACTGGTTTTATCTTCTCCTCTCTTCTTCTTCTTCTTCTTCTTCTTCTTCTTCTTCTTCTTCTTCTTCTTCTTAGGTAAAATACGTATCATCCAGATTATTATGGGCCATGAAGATTCACCAAGAACAAGCAAAGTTCATCTAACCATTACTTGTTTGTACTCATACTTCCCTCAGTGTAGGCCCTTGTACAAAGCACATTGCAGGGCAGGCTCAAATGTCTCCTTGTTACATGGAGAGGGATGAAGAACCTAAGAAAAAGTTCATCCATTATTGGTGCATTTCCTGACAACCTGCAGCAACCAGGAATTTTGATTTTTTTAGTCCTTTAAAATTGCGAACATCTTTGGATGCCTTTGGCAGAAAAGTGGTATATAAATGCAATGGATGAATATGCTGCTGCCTCCGTTATTTGAACTGTCCTGATCTGCACCAAACTAAGACCTGCCCAAAGGGCCAAAGTAACTTGGCCCTCTTTAACTTGCTCATTCTAAAAAGTGTATTCTTAACCATCTCAATTTTCTCATGCCTTCTTAAAATTGATGAAGAAAAACTGAAATATTCTGAACACATCAAATTAAGTTTTCAAGTCTGTCAGACTTGGGACTCCCCTTAGCTCCTAACATTCTGCAACATAAGACACAGTTAATTTACCCTATGCATCCACCTCTATCTCTATCATTCTCCTCTCTCACGATTGGCCCTCCTTAAAAGGCAACCACCCACTGAAAAGATGGCAGAAAAATGGTGGTGGCACTGAGGCTGTGACATATCCCAATTTTGGGTTCTGATCCACCAACTGAAATCTACTTAGAATACATAAGGATTCAACATGTCAATAGGTGAATATATACCAACATACAAACACACACGCCAACCTCTTTCAAAGAGTTTCCTCAGCCATTTCTTTTATGTGGAAACAGATTAAAGGGCAATTATCTGCCTGGTCCAATCTCATAAATTAAAGTGATGTCTAATGTATTGCTTTCATTTTTTTGAACATTTGTGGGTTCCCTGTTTGTTTAAGCATTTAGTGAGCTTAGCAAACACCTTTAATAAAAGAGATCCATACTTTTTAATCCACTACTTCTGCATCTAAAAAGAACTGTAGTTATTCTTTCTCCAAATAAGGTTTCTATCATTAAATTGGTGACTTGGAAATCTAGACCCCACATGACTTATTTTAAGTTCACCCAGTGAAACCACGGAGAATCAAGTCAAGTATAAAGAAAATAATTCATTGAATATGCTGGCACCAGCGTATTAGCCAAATTCATGGAGGAAACATTAACAAATTGTTATTGTCCATGATAATTAAATGGTGCATCTGTGCTTAGAAGAAGTATACCTCTAGCCAGTGCTTTTCCCCTGGGGGACTCAGGGGTATGCAGACCCCTAAACATTTTGTGAATCTAAGTTTGGCCTCATTGAGGGGCAGTATTTCAATATGAGTAGGAAAATGAGAGTATCTGTTTGCTGAGATTGGACAAAGAAGGCAAAATTAGCAGCACCATCCAAAGCATGTCTCTTCAGAAGTCCCACTGAAATAAATAAGGCTTACTTCTGAGCAAGCACATATAAAATTACACTGCAGATGGATGTTTGACTTGATCCACAGGGCTCTTCTTAAAAAGTAAAAGAGCACGGAATGAAACTTTTCCATGTTGAGAAGACTATAATGGTAATGATATTAATTTACTTTGAAAATTGTCTATTCCCCTTGGGATGACTGCTGATCAACAAATCAAAAGAGGGAATACTGGGCAACTATAGCAGCCAGAGCGATACACTTCGACCAAATGCTTTCTTTCCCCACCAAAGAATATATGGAAGAGGACTTGACACATGACAAAGGCCAAAAGCAGAATCTTAACACCAGAGGAAAGGGTGTGTGTGTGAAAATTGTGACACTGTAATGAAATGCCACATAAAGACGACTCTGTCATAAATCCTCTACTAATCCAATAATGTGAAAACCTCATGGTATCATTGGGACATAGCACAAGATATTATTTTCTAATTCTTCATTCCTCAGAATACATCGCAAGGCTTATACCAACAAAATGTGCTCGGTGTTAAGTGTTCTGTGATCACACATTGATCGTCAGCATAGTTACTCAGAACCAAGTCCCAATAACTTCTCTTTTTTCACTTGCTACAAATAAATTTGAGGTGAATAACTGCACAATCACTGCCAGAAAGGATGTCTGAAAGTACACTGATGAAAGAGCAAAATGTTATGTATCTAAAGTGATGTCTGGTTCTCTACAGATTGTTTCATTCTCAAAAAGCAAACAACTTTCCCCCACCTCCTCATCGCCTTCTATAATGGTCATGTATGGATAACTATATTCGATAGAAATCAAGCATACATTATAAAGAGAATGAAAAGTATGCTCAATTTGCTTCAGCTGGGTGCATTTGCTCCAGCAGCAAATCTGTACAAATCAGGGATGCTTTCTGTGGAATCCACAGATGGTCTTCGGCTGCAGTGTAAGTCCTATTGAACACAGTGGACTTACTTCAAGTAAAAATGCACATGATGGGTTGTTAGTTAAATAATGATCAGAATCTTCCAGAAACTTCTCTTATGCCTATTCTATGCAAACTGTTATGAATGCACCACAGGACATAGCTGTGCAGCCATGATGTAAAGCAAAATTACCATGGATTGGGCCCTAGGTCTCCAGAACGTTTTCCTATGGTGGTGAGGGGAGGAGAGTCTTCTCAAAATATTAGCACTTATTCTCCAGATTTAAGATATATTTTAGACATTACAGGAACTGTAATATCTAAATCTTTCCTATCTGGTAGATATCACAGAAAACTGCCATGTTTTTAGAACAAATCATTTGTTGTGAAAATGTTTGTTCTGCCCACCTCTCCCTCCCCCTTTTTTGCTTTAAAGAAAGCAATATACACGGTGGCCAGAGTAAAAATGTGTAACAGACGAACCATTCATAATCACAGCTGTCTGAAAGTCCAAGCTTGAGGCTACAAATCTTAATTTCAGCTGATTCTCTCTTAATAACGGGTTACCTCCTTATAAAGCAAGGAAGTCCATCTGCCTCAGGCAGAGAGATTTTTTAGCTGTTTTAATGCTTCAAAACCTAGCATTTCCTTTCTTGCATTGAATATGTGAATTCTAGTGTGTTATAATGTGAGAATGCCAACATATGACCATTATACTATAATACCTCACTGCTCAGCTCAGCTCGTCATTACTTCACTTGTAATTCTTATGCTAATTATGTTCATAATTACTATAAACAGATGTGGGAGAAATGCATGTGACCTTTTATTTGCAAAATACATTCTTAATTCCTTTAAGGTTAGCACACATATGCACCAAAACTACTAAGTCAGATGGGAAATGTAAAGAAATAGCTATATGAAATAACTATCTCCAATCTAGAAAGTATACTGAAGCAAATACTTCTTTTTTCAAAATTAGAATAAGAGGTTCTCAAAAAGAGCACAAAAAACATGAACCCCAAATGACCACTTTTTACCACTGAGCACTCACAACTCAAACTACAGTGCTAATTCAGCATCCCATTCCCCTTTCTTCCCATTCTGTTTCACAACTGCCAGGGCATGGCAGCCAATATAGCAGTTTGTTTTCCTTTCAAAATTAGCATCTTCCTCTGTACACAAGACTCATTTACAATAAAATCACTATGGGTTTCATTACCAGAAAGGCCTCTCCATTTTTATTTCTCCTCCCACCCCCCTATAATTAGGGTGGACAGACAGGTGACACCCCCCCCTTGCGCAGATGGCTCCTGGGAATGATGCAAAAGTAGCTGCTTCTGTTTAAACAACATACAGATAACCTGCCCTGTTCTTATCACTCACAATTACCTCCATTATAGTGAACCCATGCTTACTTTAATAAAACACCCACTGCTCTTTAAACATCATTTGAGAACTTTCTTATCAGTGGTGGAAAAGATATTAATGAAGATGGAAGTCAATGTCTTTCAGATTAAGCTAATCGTGCGTTCTAAATTTAGACCGCTTTTAAAAGCTGTGCTCCTTTTTATTTGTCTAAGCGCTTCCTTTCAGTGCCATTCTGCTTCAAAATATTTGCTTTTAGAAAAATATTCAACTTAAAACAAAAGCAGACTTGAATTAGAATATGACCATTGCCATTTGCAATGCCCAGTGCACCCAGTGAATTTGCTGCTGTTAAGAAGTAATTTTGCATTGCTATCTGCATGCGTTTGTCTTCCTGGACTCTGCAGCACTGATCATGTTAAAAGGAATGTGGAGAGTTAAGAAAATTTTGCACTGGAGGCCATTCTTTTGTGAGAAACGGGGTCATTTACATTTTAATACTGATACTTAGATTTCTGTGTACTTCTAAGGCCCCTATAACTATCGACAAGACTCAGTGAAAAAGCACCATTTAAAAAAAACAACACCTCATCCAGATTTAACCAATCCACCAGATACAAACGTTTCTATCCCACAGCAAGTCCCTGTTTTATTTCTGCTGATAAGGCTTTTTGATCGCCAAGTGTCAACTTAAGTTCGCACAGGACAATGGAGGTGGCAGTGTTGGAAGTGTTTATTTCCCCCCGAAAATGGGAGCACGATACTGACACACAGTTGTGTCGCTTTTCAATTAGCTAAATATTTTAACAGTAACGAGCTTGCAGCAAACAAAGTTGAACAATGAAAACGTCCATGGTAGCAGCCCTTCCCCCTCCTGTCCACAATGCAAATACTACACAGATGCCAATTTTTGTTCACAGCGCCTTGCTAGCAAAGCGCCATGCAGCCTTAGTGCAGCAGGCTTTGCATTCAATGCTTGTCAGCTGAGCTCCATTTCAGAAGGGTGAGAAACAGGAGTTGACAGGGAAGAATGCCTGGGGGCTTGCTGGCCACTGACCAGGGCTTCAGGTGGAGGAACCTCCTCCTCCTCCTTCTCTATACAGAATCACAAGGCATGATGCTGGCAGAGGCGTACATGCAGTTCAAGTATTAAGAAAACATAGTGCCACACGGACAATGGTGTATGCTCACAATGCTTTGATGGAGTGTTCCCATCAGTTTGGGTTAACCAAGGGAGTGCGTATAAAAATAAATCTTTTAAAACAAAAGCACTTTAGGAAAAAGATGGACACTCCTGGAGCAAAACATAGCGAGCAACAGCAGTTGCCAGAATGCAGTCTGCATTCCACTGCAAAAGGGAATGTGAGCTCGTTCACAAGAGTTTTGAAGACAAAAGTCTTATTTCTCATAATCACAGCATGAAAGAAGGCTGAGTTTTGTATTAAGTCATCGGCATGGGATATCTATACTTGCACTTTTTTTGTTTGTTTTAATTTACAGTGTTCTACAGTTTTTATGCCAAGGGGGGTGAGGGGAAGTGGGGGGGTGGGGGTGGAAGGGGGAGAATCCACCAATCCAATTCAACATGTGCTACGGTAGTAAAAATACACAATGAAATTTGATACACTGACCAGAAAAGTTTTGCAGTAATAATTAAGAAAGATGGCTGGCTAACACAACAGCTTGCAAGTCGTTTGTTAGAATGCAAGAAACTTTGTGCTGGATATTTTTCTAAGGGACATTGCTAAGTAAACAATTTTCAGATTTTTAGAATCCGGCACTCGGATTGCGTAGGGAAGGCAGTCTAAATTTCCTAAGAGTTTCCACAGCTGTTGAAAATTATGCTGGTTCACTTTCCTTAGGAAATAATCTCAAAGGAATTGAAAAGGGAACTATGGCACAACCATTAGAGACCAATATTGTTAGATCTGTATCTGTGTCATATCCTCTGTGTAATCAGCCAGAAATTAAAATAAAAACTTATAATATATCAGGTCAGCATAAGGAAAGTCTTTGGGTAAATTCTTAAATCCATAAAGACACTGAAATAAAAATGCCAATTTAAGTTTTCTATTTCACTTTTAAGAGCACTTTAAGACTATCACCATAACAACACAAACATCACGGAGATCAGATTTCAGATCACATAGATTTTTGTTTGTCAGGGGTATTTGTGTGTCTGGGTTTTTATTATTATATTAATACAGAATATCAAAAGAGATTTAAAGTTGGTCTACAACTGATGGAGGGGGGAAAATCTGATTTGGTCAGCAACTCAGACCACCATCAAGGGAAAAATCAATTTTCAGCAGCTGTGGACAGCCATTTAAGTCTGGGGCCTGAACAGATTAATTAGGGAAAGCAATGTTAAAAGTTAAAGGGGTCATAGTTACATTAAGTACATGAATTTCTGCTGAAGCAAAAGCTAAGCAGTGCATTCCAAGACTCAGAAGTAATCCATCAAGGAAGTGGGCCACATTATAACATTTGCTAGGAAATCTCCCATTGCAAGATATACTATAGGAAGCAGCCATATACAGAGTCAGGCTACTGGTATACCTAGTTCAATATTGTTGACACTGACTGCTAGCAGCTCTCCTGTATTTAGACAAAGAATCTACCTGGAGAGGCAAGGAACTGAACATGAGCCCTTCTGCATGTGAACTGTAAACTACCTAGAGCCTTTGCCCTCAATCGCAGGGAGACTTAGCCTGCAATATCCTAAACATAAACACCTGGGAACAAGTCTCATTGAACTCAGCTGAGCTAATTCCCTGAGTAGACATGCACAGGATTGTGCTGTAAGGATGCAATCTGATAGACCTTTTATCTAGGCATAAGCCCCTCTTGGACACAGCAGTACTTCCAGACAGACATAAAAATTACACAAAACCTCCACTATATCAAAATGTAGTAGCAATGACTGCTTTTCTCTTACATAGCATAAGTTGTATGCATTTAGGAGCTCGGTAACCTCAATGAGTCCATATGGTCCATAATAGAAATTCCACTTCCATTTCTAAATAATACAGTAGGAAGTTTGATGTTCCAAAACAATTTGGTACTACAGGAGATTCAGTGATGCACCACTCATAGTACTGAAATTACATTAAAATCTATGAAACTTCAAGCCAGTGAAAAAAGTAAATGGTCAACTAAGCTTCCTATCTTTTGTGACCTGTTCACTGTGTTTATTCCAAGAGAGACACTGCTTGGCTAAGGCTGAAATTCTATCCTAAACATACTTACTTACCTGGGAGAAAGCTCCATTGAACTCAATGAGTCCTACTTCTAAGTAAATGTATTTAGGAGATTGCTGCAAGTTTACTAAACTTACCAAAACGCTAAAGTTCTCTTCAATACAGTCTAGATCAGATCTTTGAAATGTCCAGTGACATACATTAATAAACAAATCTGGAAGTTCCTGATCTCGAATTATTGTTAATCATTGTTATATGTAACAGTAAAGTGACAATACAGAGATCAAAGATTTGTTCATGTTTCATTCTGCACTTGATTATACAGAAATTAAATGGGATATCCTTTACCTGAAATATATCTGTGAGAAAAATATGTCTACAGCGCTTTCCGTGATTTACAGTTTCGATCCATACTGTCTAGGTTGAAAACATTACATTTCAAGCGCTCTTGATCACATGAGCTCATATCGAGCAAGGATCATCTTGAAATAGAGGGACAAAAAGAAAAGAAACAGAGATGAGACTATGGGTTAATTCGCAAAAGGAGATCTCATGCCAGCCTGGAAAACCTGTTTTCTGAATCAGAAGCCCTGCCGCATCCCAGATACGTCGTTGCGGTTACTCGGCAGTAAACAATAGCACTCTGCACGCGCTCAGAGGCACCGTGGTGGTCGCACTCGTTTTGGCGCGAGGGTGGGGAAGATAGGTTACTGAACTGAGCCCATTTCAAATTTAAGCACGAGCTCAAGGAGACTTATACTCGAATTCGAACCGATGCTGCAGACGGAGCTTATTTTCCCCCCATAAAACTTTTTGCTCTTTGGTCACTTTCGGAAAGGGACAAAATCGAGAGCTGAGAGTCGTGGGGTGTTTCGGTTTGGTTTCGCATGCAATCCTATCCTTTGCGCGGTTTGGTACCGCGGCAACAGCAACTCCAAGCCGTGTTAGCGGGTTAGTTAACAACCACAGGATCCCGCCTAAGTAAAGGGCAGAAAGGGGGGATGAAATCCGGGGACCGAGGCTGCGCGCCACCCAACCCATCCCGCAATCCGGCTCCGGGATCTAGAGGTGCGCCAATTCCTAGTCCCTCCGCATGCCTTGCTGCCGGCTGGCCGGTCGGGGGTGTAAGGTAGGTGGGTGGGTGGGTGTTACTTACATTGCAAAGGACCGGAGACTCCCACCATTCGCCCCAGGCAGAGAGCTGAAAATAAAAAGTTCCAGTCCTCCTTGGCGGAGCTCGGACAGCCCAGGCTGGCCGGCCGGCGGGGACCCGCGAGAGGAAAAAGGGGCGACGCAATGTGGCTTCGCTTCCTTCTCTTTCCTCCCCGCTCCGGATCATCCACGTTCACACACGAAAAGGTCCAAACGGCGCGAAGGAAACGAGGAAAGACGAAGCCAAACTCCAGCTGTTCTTACGCGTGTGGTTTCTCTCTCTTTCTTTTTAATAAAAAAGGGTGGGGGGAGGAAAGGAGGATCCGCGCGAGGGAGAGCTTCTCGGGGGTGCCAAAGGCTCAAGAAAGCGTATATAAGAATCACCGTAGCCAGAAGAATGGAAAATAAAAGTCCTCCAAGTAGCCCGATGCGGAATGCTCAGTTCCTCCTCCTCGGCGGCCGCCCGTGGTCGCTGTTATTGTTGCAGACGAAAAATGTGAGCTGAGAGTCCAAGCGGTGGATCTTACGCGCTGTCAGTGGCGGTGCGCCTGCCTCCTCCTGCCGCCGCCGCCTCTTCTCTCTCTCTCTCTCTCTCTCTCTCTCTCTCTCTCTAAGGCGGCGATGCATAGATTTGCAGGCTTCCCATGCGCCCGCCCGCTCGGGGAAGCAGCTCCATGTAATGTCTGTGCACAGATCCGCCCTGCGGGAAAGGCTCCGCCGTTTGTTTGTTTGTTCTCCCCTCGCGCGCGCGTGTGTATGTGTGTGCGCGCGTCTCCGTATGTATATGTGTGTGTGCGCGTCTGACTCTCTCTTTCCTCCCACCCCCCTCTGCTAGCAGCCACCTCTAAAGTCAAACAGCATACTGCAAGCAGCTGGCCTGGCTCAGCTACCCAGGTGCAGGGGGGAGGGCTTAAAGCAGTGGGAGGTGATAGAGGTAGGAGACATCTGTGTCATGAGCGGAGAGGAGGGGGGTCAAGTATATGTTAACAATAGTCAAGCCCAGTCCCTCTTGGGCAGCCTGCCTGCTTTTCCTTTCATTTCTCTCTCTCTGTCTCTCTTTTACTTAGTGGGCATGCAACTTGGTCCCTAATGAAGCCCGTTCCCAAGGCCGCCTGCTCTCCGAGTCCAGACTGCCCTGCAGTAACCCAAGACAAACACTTTCCCCAGCCATCTGGAGAACTGCTGCTGCTGCTGCTGCTGCCGCCTTCTCCGCCTGCACCTCGTCACTGTCTGAAGAGAGACAGCAGCACTGCTAGGAATCAAGCCACTCCGAGATCGACTCTCCTTAATCCCCTTCTGTTAGCTGGTTTTCTCGGGCTGACTATTTGCTTTCACATTAAATAATAGCCTTAGAGAAAACAATTATCATTCTCTTTCTGCCTTCTCTTCCCAGCCTTCATCTCTCTCTTCTCCCTCCCCCACCCCCCAATACAGAAATTTATTTATTTTGTTAAAAGAAGTTTCTGTCGACATTAAAAATCAAAAGCTTTCAAATCAAAAGCTTTTACATTGGGGGGAGGGGGGAGACGAGACCCTGTCCTTCGATTTCACACTTGCCAGACAAGGAGATCATTCAGAAATTCATAGGCTGTCTCTTAAGCGAACATGAATTAACTTAGCTAAAGAATTCAAAGCACAAATAGAATGTGCGCTTCAGAATGCTTCTTGCCATTTACTCGCAGGCACTGGGCAATAATTGATTAGTCCTTGGAATTATTCAGTTTATACGTTGCTTCTTGAAATAAGGTTGTTTAATTTGCTTTTTAATTGGAATTGGCCCTGTCGGAAAGAGCTCGTTGCTTATATTCAGTGATCATGGTACTCTGGTAAGCAAGCTATGTATGTCTTGTGATTCAAGCCATGAGCTTAAGATCCTCTGTTACAATGGTGCTGGGGCTCACATACTTTGAAGTAATATATATTGGTACCTAAACAGCCACAGATTAAGTCAGAGTCTAACATTTCCTAGCTGTACCATTCCTGCGTCATTTATTTTGCAACCCTAATAGCCTCATTCTTTGTAGCGTTAGGATGCATACAGATATTTAACAAAAGCAACTTCTCGCTTTTCGTTCTCTTATTTTATTTCAGTGATTTGTATAATCACAGGCATTTCCAACTGATGTAAAAGAGAATGGACACAATGAAACTAAAAATGTGTTAAAGAACAAAATCAGAATTCAATTAAAAAGTCTGCCGAAATAATAATACTGTAATAAAGTCTTTGGTAAACACTGGAAGTTCAGCGGGGAGTTCGGTAAGATAGGACTTGCAATACTGAACACATGACTCCTGGAGGATACAAGCCAGGCATCCGAACCACGTGGGGAGGGGCATCGCTGTAATACTGCTTCTCCAATTTCTCACCCTGATGGAATCCCAAGTTTGCAGTCTGCATGGCATTGAGACCAGCTCCTCATTGTGCAGCAATGTCCCTCCTACTTCCTCTATCCAACACCTGCAGATCAGAGACTAGAGCACTGTACTTTTACCCCATAGACTGAGGCATGCTTAATGAAGGCACTGATTATAAATCACTAAAAGAACATGTATGGGAGGTGTGTACTGCAGATCTTGCACCACCTTTCAATATTCAGGTGGGTGAGTGAAATCTTACAGGACGTGCACCTAGCCCCTAGCCCATGGGTAGGCAAACTAAGGCCCAGGGGCTGGATCCGGCCCAATCACCTTCTCAATCCGGCCCACGGACGGTCCAGGAATCAGCGTGTTTTTACATGAGTAGAATGTGTGCTTTTATTTAAAATGCATCTCTGGGTTATTTGCGGAGCATAGGAATTCGTTCATCTCCCCCCCAAAAAATATAGTCCGGCCCCCCCACAAGGTCTGAGGGACAGTGGACTGGCCTCCTACTGAAAAAGTTTGCTGACCCCTGCTAGCCCTACATTCATCCAACTATTGCCCATATATAAAGGTAAAGGTAAAGGGACCCCTGACCATTAGGTCCAGTCATGGCCGACTCAGGGGTTGCAGTGCTCATCTCACTTTATTGGCCAACGGAGCCGGCGTACAGTTTCCAGGTCATGTGGCCAGCATGACTAAGCCACTTCTGGCGAACCAGAGCAGCACATGGAAACACCGTTTACCTTCCTGCCGGAGCGGTACCTATTTATCTACTTGCACTTTTTGAGGTGCTTTCAAACGCTAGGTTGGCAGGAGCTGGGACCGAGCAACAGGAGCTCACCCCATTGTGGGGATTCGAACCGCCGGCCTTTTGATCAGCAAGTCCTAGGCTCTGTGGTTTAACCCACAGCGCCACCCGTGTCCCTATTGCCCATATATATTCCACCATTAATATTTGTGCTCAGCATAGAGTTAAATCAAAGAGGGGTAGATTTTAGTCTTCAGGAGAAACCTCCAACTCCCCTTTATCCGAGTCTGTCCTCACACTGAGACTCTCATTATCTAATCCTGTCCTGCAAGACCCTCCTCCTCCCGACCCCCCCACTTGATTGCTCAAACACATCCAGCACATCCCAACTCATCCCTTCTGCATACTGCCCTTCAGTGTCCCATCACCATGAGCAGGGATCTAAGTCATCGTCTTCTGTGTCCTCCCCGTGGGGCTCTTGGGTGTGTAGCTCCCACAACTCTTCCTCACCCAGCCAGTCCCCAATATACAACTACATTTGTTCCTTATTCAGGGCCACATACATCCCGTTTTGTCTTTGCAGCAATCCCATGAGGCTGGTAGTTTTGATAGAGAGTGGTTTTTTACCAGTGCCCTCACAGGGAACTTAATGGCTGAAAAGAAATTTAAAACCAGGTCTTTCCAATCTGGTCTAACCATGTGGCCACTGCCCACCAAACAATATTTGGCTACTAGATATTTTTTAAGTCAAATGAAAGCAGTCACTGTAGTATGAATCACAATATAAACAACCAGAAGGTATCTTTCCTAATTACTTGAGGTGGCAGATGGGGGAGAGATCGAGGTTGAGCCCATGCTTTTCATGCAGAAGGTCTCCGTTTCAATCTCTGGCATCTCCAGTTAACAGGATCTGGTAGCTGATGGCGAGAAAGACTTCTTTTTAAAGATGCATCCACATAATTTTGCTTGAGATGTAGGATGAACTGTAGCTCCGTGGCGGATCATCTGCTTTGCATGAGAAAGATCCCAAGTTCAGTTCACAGCATTGTCAGGTAGAACTGGGCATGACCCTTGTCTGAAACCCTGCAGAACTGTTGCCAGTCACTGCAGACAAAACAGACCTAAATGAGGCAATGGGAGCTTCCGATGTTCCTATGTACCCTGGAGAGAGACTGTCAGTCAGAGCAGATGATCATGGTCTAGATGGGCCAATAGCCTGACCTGCTACTAGCCAGCTTTCTATGTTTCTAAGCTTCCTATGTTGGAATGGAAAGAATTTGCTTTGTTTCCTGCAGTGTCAAAGAGCAGGAAACACTTTGCTGCAGAGGTTCCTGGAAGCAAGATGTACAATAATAGCTACCATAACACACACACACACACACACACACACACACACACACACACACAGAAGATACCTTCCTTATCTAAAGGGGGTGGGGTCTGGACCACACATCTATGCAGTTCTTTCACTTTCCCACCTGCTGGGAAGACACCTGCAGAAAACAATAGTGGCCTGTTATGAGTCAGTAACAAAATAAGCAGCCGCGAGCTGTTTACCTAAACAGGACTGTAAACCCCCTTTTAAAAACCCTGAACTGTGAAGGCCAGAGAACTACTGCTTATTACTTGAGGGGGCAAGTTCCCTTGTGAACAACCTCCCAAGGCCAACAGTAACATCCTGCAAACCTTTTCATTCTCAGAAAACATGCCTCCTGTTTATGCCAGCCATCTGCAGAGCAGCTATCTGAGAAAAGTTACTTTCCTGCAAATCCAAGACACACCAAGATGCTCCATATGCTTTTAAGTAGTTCAGTTGTAAGTGGAAGAAACAAATCATAGCTCTGACATTGTGAGACAGATCCAGCTAGAGTTAACCATCACTGTGGCTCTGTTTCATAGAAAGCAATGGGGTGTAGATTTAGGCCTGATCCACCTGAAAGTCATTTAGTTGCTTACACGTTACCATATTGCACATGAACACTGCAATTCAGTCAGTTAGTTGACTGTGATTAAGGCTGCAATCTTAGACATGCAAACCAAGGAGTAAGCCCATTGAACATGCTGGGACTTGTTTCTTAGTAAAAATGCCAATTGCCTAGTATTCAGCTGCACATCACATGCAACGGAACAAGTTAGTTGCAGCAAGGGATGCGTGATAAATTTTATTCAGCTTGCATCTGAATTTTGCAATGCAGTTCGTCAACCAAGCAACATGTACAAAAATGCATATACTGGAGTAAAGTACAGTGGTACCTCTGGATGCAAATGGGATCTATTCCAGAGCCCCGTTCGCATCCTGAAGCGAACGTAACATGCGACTGCGCATGCGCGGGTCGCGTTTCACTGCTTCCGCGCATGCGCGTGACATCATTTTGAGCGTCTGCGCATGCGCAAGCGGTGAAACCCAGAAGTAATGCACTCCATTACTTACGGGTCATCGCAGAGCACAACCCCAAAATATTCATCCCGAAGCTACTTCAACCCGAGGTATGACTGTAAATGGCAGACCTTGGTGCCTCAAATTTCAGTGGCCCCCTGTGTGATGCCAAAATTCAGTGCCCCCCACCTCTCACGAGCCATTCGTTCCAGCACTCCCAAGGCTCTGCACCCAGCACGACCGAACCAGTTGCACACCCCTAAATCTACCCCTGGTAAAGTGTGCATGAAAATGAATGTATTAGGGAAAATAACATGCATATGAAAATGCATTATATTAAGGGAAATTGCCTTGCAAAAATATGTCTTTGCATACAAATACATTAGGAGAAATTCACACTAAAATGCTGATGAATTTTTATGAGGATTTTTCTTTTTAAGTGCAAAGCTTTGTGGAAATAAAGAGAACTGAACTTAAGATTGGAAAAATGAGAAATTGAGGGAAACCATAATTGACAGATTCTCCGATCAGTAGTTGCAGCTAAGACCTGATCTAGGCAATTCTAGAATGGAATATATCACTGGAGACAGCTGTCGGTGGATCACATTTATGAATGCTCCACTACTAGCAGCTGGGCTAGAATCTTCTTCTCTAAAGTTGGCATTTGCTTTTGTTTTTTACTTGCACAATCCGTTTACATACTATATATGGCAAAGCCTTGGGAAAATGGCACCCCCTGTCTTTAGTCTGAAATGGCACGGTCTATTCTACCACCTCACTTAAGTAATTCACCAGTTTTGGTTTGAGGATAACTTCCACACTTCACTGTTGTGTCGGCTACAAGATGCCACCACAATTTCCAAAATACGTTTTAATTGAACAGTAATGTTGAGAACATGCTGCTTACAAATTTCACAAAGCAGCTCTTCGTATTAAAGTCCATTTTTAGCATCTCAAACCTCCACATTTCCAACTGTGAATAAAAACAAATTGGGATGGCTGGTCTCTGATGCAATTGAAAGCTCACCCCACATCCAGCCCAGCCTACTGTTTTTAAAGCACATAGCAGATGTGTGCAGGGTTTTATTACTTTTCGCTGTACAGTTTTCAACAGAAACTTTCTTGAAGCTGGTTTCCACCCAGATGATTACTTTTCCAGTACTAAATCCAGCTGCATTTCAGCTTTTCTCACATATTTCCATAAATGTTTCAGAAATCCCACGGGAATTTTGGCATTCCTGTTCCTCTGTAATTATTCTTACGTTTTCACAACATCATCATGATTATTTGGTGCCCTGTCAGAACCAGACATTTCCTTCCACACTAGCCGGCACAAGATTGCTTCAGAAAAAACTTTTAAGATAGTCACATTTAGATTTGTCCTCCCTAAAAACATATATTCTAAACAAAAAGTGCCTAAAAGGCAGAGCTCGAATTACCTCCCCGCTCCCATGGCTTAATTGTATTTCTTATACAAATATTGTCACACACAATCGCTCAGTGCCATCAGTATATGCAAATGTCTGGTTCATCTAAGATGCACCTTTATTCTCAATAATGATGGAATGCAAAGGTGGATAATACTTTCCTTGGTTATTTGTAAAGCGAATATTTGTATAAGTTAATACTTTACTATCCCTTTAGAGCTGCACTGTATATTTGTGCTTTTGACTTTCCAAGCTGTGATGCTTCATCGTCCTTTGTTTTATTTCTTTTTTTGTTATGTTTGCCTCTTTTAAAAACAAATAAATAAAATGTGAAATATATATAGCTCCACTTCAGTAAACAAAAATGTGCCATGAATATCAACACTACTACTGCAACCAGGGCTGAAAATACCAGAAGTCATGCAACACAGTTAGGGTGGGCAAGACTGTGCCTCTAAGTATGATACCTGTATTTATACCTTGAATAAAAGAGATAGCCATTTGAGTGGGCTCTCCACACTAAAGGCCACAGTTCTCTGATATGGATGAATTATGCAATGTCTTAACTGGCCTACCTTATTCAATAGATGGTGGCAGCATCCCCTACATAGGGAACACAGGAGAAGTATGCAATGTTCAGAAAGAAGGTATTAGGTAAAGGGTAAAGGGACCCCTGACCATTAGGTCCAGTTGCGGACGACTCTAGGGTTGCGGCGCTCATCTCGCTTTATTGGCCGAGGGAGCCAGTGTACAGCTTCCGGGTCATGTGGCCAGCATGACTAAGCTGCTTCTGGCGAACCAGAGCAGCGCACGGAAATGCCGTTTACCTTCCCGCCAGAGCGGTACCTATTTATCTACTTGCACTTTGATGTGCTTTTGAACTGCTAGGTTGGCAGGAGCTGGGATCAAGTGATGGGAGCTCACCCCGTCGCGGGGATTCAAACCACCAACCTTCTGATCAGCAAGCCCTAGGCTCTGTGGTTTAACGCACAGTGCCACCCATGTCCACAAATTATTAGTTGTCCACAAATACCCAATTAGAAAGGCGCTGGAGAACACATCCACCCCGATTAGTAAACATCGGACAATCTGCTTCAGTTATTGCCACTGCTGGCTGAAACCTTGAGCAGGATACAAGCCAGGGCACATCAATCTGAATGGAAAGAAACTGCAAATGAAGCTCCAATGCAACTCCCTGCAGTAGAAAAGTATATTTCCATGTCTTGAAAGACCTGTCTTTCCAAACAGGTGAGGAGGCATTGAATGCAGACGTCAGGGGGAGTGACAATGGGACTAGCCGTTTACTAAGAAAACATACAAAAAAACTTGTGCAGAATCAGGAGGAAATCAAGAAAACAATAGCTATTAGCTGCAAACAGAGGCAAAAATGTGAAACAAAATGGAATGTGGGGGTTTTCTTGGAATGGCTGAAGTAGCAAGTTTTGTATCAAAAATCAATTCTAAGAAGAATGTGGTCAAATATAACTTTTATAATGGCACTTTCAAGATGCATTTCCTTGAAAATGTGTGCCACTGAGCAACAGTGGTGATAGGAGTTTAACCTGTTAAAATGAACATAGTTTTGACAGTAGTATTTCTCAGCCTAATTAAATCAGGGGACATACAACAGACACATCAGATTCTGCAGCTTTTTGAAAATCAGGGTTTTTTTTAAATTTTATTTAAATCCTGCTCTTACTCCAAGTTATTCAGGACAGAGATGAAATCCCACAATAGTCCTATGAAATATTAGGTTGCATCCAGCTAAGTTCTACTCAGACCACACGCTCTGAAATTGCTGCACCTAAATTACTCTTGTCCATCAATTCCAATGGGCTACACTCAACTGAACTGATATTGGCTACAGCACATGAAGACTGCATCCAGGGAGCTAACTGAAGATTTGATCCTGGGTCTCCTTGATCTGAGTGTTCTGGAAGAAGCTTGGCTTATACTAGTCTGATGTGATAGTTACTCTCTCTATCTCCAGTGTGGGGTTTGTTTCCTAAATTTGTTTTCTTAGAAGTCCCTCAGTACTTTGCAGTGATCTCTCCAGTCCTTTGTGGGCAATAGTAAATGAGATTGAAATTGTATCATTGCCCAAAATGTTGACACTCGAAGCTGGCAAGTTGTTCCTCCACCTCTCCCTGACAGCTAATATTTCTTACAATGTGCTACATGATAGCTTCATTATCCTAAAACCTGCTGGCACAGCGGTGAACTAGCTGCTTCACACAAGTTACTTCCATGTCAAAAGTCTGCTTTTAAACCATTACATGGGATGATTGAATACACTGTCTGACCAACTTTGCTCACATGCTTTCCCTTCATTGCTCTGGATTCAGAATATATTGACCCACAATGGATTGTTATCCCAGTGCATCTGAACAACACATTTCATAATGTTTCAACCACAGAAGGCCCCACGTACACTATACATTTAAAGCACCATCATACCACTGGTTTGTTAAGAATGCTGAGCACGGTTAGGAGACCCCTATTTCCCTCAGAGCTACAATTCCCAGAGTTCCCTGGGGAGAGGGATTGATTGCTAAACCACTCTGAAAGTGCCAGGAAGTGTGCATTAACCTGTCCTACGCTGTATGATTTCTGCAACTCACCAGAACCAAAATCCATAAATGGCACTTGCTACGTCACAGAAGCAAGTCTTTGTGTTCCTCCTATCTGCTGCTATAATGTTGCAAGTAGCATTCAAGAATTTAATTTCTGATGAGGTTGTGAGCTCCGAAAGTTACACAACAGCTTTTCCTCCATGCACTCTTTTCATTCATGCTTTCCTTGCACCTGCTACAATGTATGAACTATGTTTTAGAATTCATGAACCCATACCTAGCGATAGTGATCTCAAAACTGAGGGTTAGGACCCACAAATGTGCTGTAGGAAACTTGTAGCTTTGCCATCAAAAACAACTGAAGGATGTATTAAAGCTAAAGGTAAAGGGACCCCTGACCATTAGGTCCAGTCGTGGCCGGCTCTGGGGTTGCAGCGCTCATCTCGCTTTATTGGCCGAGGGAGCCGGTGTACAGCTTCCAGGTCATGTAGCCAGCATGACTAAGCCACTTCTGGCGAACCAGAGCAGCGCACGGAAACGCCGTTTACCTTCTCGCCGGAGCGGTACCTATTTATCTACTTGCACTTTGACATGCTTTCGAACTGCTAGGTTGGCAGGAGCAGGGACCGAGCAACGGGAGCTCACCCCGTCATGGGGATTCGAACCGCCAACCTTCTGATCGGCAAGTCCTAGGCTCTGTGGTTTAACCCACAGCACCACCCGCGTCCCGAAGGATGTATTAGCAATATACATATTTTTCATTTGCTATCCCAGTTTTCTATATAAGGCATTGATCGATCCAAGTTTTGCTGAAGTAGTTGCTGTATCAGCTCTTTCAATAGGTGCCCAGAACCTACTTGCTTATATTTTTAAGCTCTGCATTTTAACTCGCTTTTAATCTAAGTTCCCTTGGTTATTTCCCCTTTGCTGCCAATGCCTTCTTCTTTTCTTGATGGTTTTCTTTCCTGCAGTTCCTTTTTATGGCAATGTTTTGAAGCAGATGCTCTGGCTGCTTCTGCAGTTGGTCCTGCCAACTTCATGATTCTTTCTTGCTGTTCAAGCCCGTAACTCTTAATATGCCAAGGACCAATTATAAGAGCTACATCTAAGAAAGAGACTGGGGAGGAAACACTCAAAAGACTGCCTTGTAATGCTCTCTGGTTTTATTTATTTTTACATTATGTCTATGGATTTCGTTTTGTATTTCGTTATGCGAATTGTTTGACATGGTTTCATTGTACTTATTGTGTGTGTGTGTGTGTTTATCAATTTTAAACCACTTTGAGATCTTTCAGATAGTAAATAGTATTTAACTTGAAAACAACAGCAACAACAACAATAACGAGACACAGAGAGAAATATTCACTGCATATATTTTCTCTGATCTCATGTGTGTCCCCCTGCCAACACTGAAAATATTTCAAGCTTTTCTAAACTAAACCAAACCAAACTATTTGTAGAGGAAATGGCCATGTAGATAAAATGCTGTAAAATCATACAGCATACTTGGTTTGGTTATTGGTTATACTGATTGTGTGCTTTGATAAGATGCTGGCTTTGATTTAACAACATGCATGCAGAGGCGCTGGGGATGTGCACACTGTAGCCCCCCCTTTTTTACAAATGGTATTAACATAAGACAAGTCCAGATGGATCAGACCAAAGGTCTATGTGGTTCAGCATCCCATTCCCCAGAATGACCAACCAGATGCTTATGAGAAGCCCACAGCCAGGCTATGAGTGCATTGCTGGGGGGTGGGGGAATGAAGCTTTTTGATAACAGGATTGGAGCTGGTGGTTAAATTCAGCCTCACATTCCCCCTGCGGAGCAGCTAACCAGCAGGATTGCAACTTTCCTTTTTTAAAAAGAAGGACTATACATGTGGAGCAACTGCTGTTGGATCAGTCTGAAGAGTAGCGCTTGCAGTACCACTTTGCACACATGCCTTCAGCTTTTGAATCCTGCTTTGATGGACTTATTACTAATGTTGTTGTTGTCTATTAAATTTCTTACGTGCTCTTCACCAGGGCCTTCCCAGGGCCTTATGAAAACATATATCTCAGATTTGCAAAACCTGATTAAAGAGGGGCATCTTCAACGTATAAAAATGAAGGTGCCAGACACACCTCAGTGTGAAGGGAATTCAACAGCCTAGGAGATTTCACAGAGAATGTCCTCTCCTAGGTTCCTGCTGGGGGTAGTGGAACTACCGTCTGCTGAATTTAACACATGACAATGGGGAAATGGGTCAGGTGACTGGCTACTTATCAGCCATCATTCACACTGCTGTGTATGGGGATATTTGTATCAAAGCCACCTTTTACAAATTTATTAACATTGTAAACGCTTAAGGGCCCAGTAGCCACAATCAACACCACCCTTTAACTAAAGATTGATATTTAACTCAGCTCTCAACATGAACATTAGTACAGGCTAACTTCTCAGCCGGTAGAAAGATTTGCTTAGGATTCTGTCCTAGAATTGCCTACTGGAGAGAGACTGGTGATTACTTTCATAATTTAAAATAAAGGTCAAAACTGTGGTAAATAGGTGAGCATATGCTAAGAGGTCCTTTCTGAAATTAAATAGTCTGTCTTATCTTCTTGTTCTTCACTGTCACTATTAGGCTTGCTAGTTAAATCACACACAGGCAGACACACCCACACCCACACACACCTGTGAAAAGTACTATTTCATTGTTATATTGTTATGCAATCAACTACTGTAAAATTATCTGTTTTCTCTGCCTTACAGTTTGCTCCGACCCTCTAAATGTTACTCGTGTTTTCAGACTCACGGTTTAAAACCTTGAATGTTTTGGTGCAAAATCTCCCTAAAAATAATAAAAATCACACATTGGAATAGAAAACAAAGTTAAACCTCACTTTTGTATATCAGACCGAAATCCTAGCTTTGCACAAATTGTGCAGTGTTTTCTTTGGCATTCCAGCAAAGGGTTAAGGCAAATCTGTGTGGTATCAGATATATTCATATAATGAGCTTTTTACTGAAGTAATTAAAATTTGTTTATAATTAATACAGATGAATTGGTTCCTGCACAATAATAGTTAGGAGATTAACAAAGGCCACATTTTGGCAACAGGACCACATTCCTTTCCAAGAATTGTGGGACTTTATCCAATGAATGTCTGTCCAACCCGGCTGATTCTTCAGAGATGCCATATGGCACTGCTATCCATTACATTTCTCCCCCTAAAAGGCAGCCATATGACATAACTGATCTTCAAAACGTTGTCAGAAGGCATTACCTGGGCACGCTGTGAGCTGCCTTCCAAAAAAACAAAAAACCTACCAGGCACAGGGGCTATTAATTATGGGCAAAAGAAATGTGCACACACATGCTGGAAACTTGGCGTACTTTCTTCAGTACTATTAACTGAGCATCTCAAACTGCTCAAGCTCAGAACCAGAATGATTTCCCTTCCAGACCCACCCATAAAATGCTTATATTATCCTCCAACATAGTACATCGTCCTTTAATATATTCTATACATTTCACAAAACGTCAGAACACCTGATCTTCAAACTGATGCAGAAGTTCACGGATTACAAGCCTATGCATGTTTGTTTCTCCCACTGAGTTCAAAAGGATTTACTCTCAAGTAAGTGTGCAGGCATGCAACCTGAATTTATGCATGATTAAATTTGGAAGCCATTCCCACTGAGTTCAGTGACTTTTTATCCCCAGTTATGTGGGGTAAGACTGTTGGAAAATGCCCTGGGGGTGCCTGCAAGCCCCCAGAACTCTGAGCGTCCTCCGGGTATGCACAGCTCTGGAAAAGGCATCTCCCTTCTCTTCCAGTGCACTTCTAGCGACATACCATACATCATAATGATATATGCACGCTAAGCTTCTGGCAGAACACAGCAAGAAGCGTGAGACATCGTAGCGCTAATCTACTATTTATTTACACATGATGTACAGACAAAAGCATAATGGTGTCCGTTCTCTCCAGCTCTGAGAGAACAACAGGCACAGGTAAAAGTGAAAGTACATTGCAAAGTACACACACCGAAAGAGATAAGACTGTCTTCCATTTCCCACACTCTTCTCAGACAGGCATGTGATTTACACCAATCACAAATGCAGCATCGGAGGAGTGAAATTGCTAACAAAGACTTCAGCCTTTATCTACATGTTTGGGACCAAGAGACTCTCCTCTCCTTCAAGTATAGTAATAAATGTATAATGCTATACTTATATGTTTCCTCTTTGTTCCCTCTCATTTGTTTCCTCTTCCGGGTTGACCAAGAATTCATTCAAGTGCTTCACAAACATCATATTAGTAATCCGTTAGGATCCCTGTACATGCTGAACACATAGGTGAAGTAGACAGAAGAGAGATGTAGGCAGAAGAAAAAGGCTAGAATGGATCTACAGTTTCTGCCTGCAGAGAAGGGAATCTTTCCTTTTACTGTTGCCAATGGAGACAATCTTTCAAAGACAGCTGCAGGCAGAAGCTGCAGATCCATTTCAACGTTTTTATTCTGCCTGCACCTCTCTTCTGTCTGCTTTCCTTGATCCCCCATTTTTTAAAACATTAGGGGGTGCCTGGGAACACCCAATATACCGTAGGCAACTGGGCATATTAGACGACCCTCCAAATTGGCAGCTGCAATTTGGTGGTTCGTCTTATAAGCCCAGTTGCCTAATACGCTGGGCAGCTCCACTCTGGGCAGCTTTCTCTGGCGCGGAGCTGAACCTGCTGCCCGCTGCTGCTGCTTCCGAAGCAGCAATGGGGGAGGAGGGTGGGGGGCTCCACTCCATGCCACCCATACCCGGCGTATAAGACGACCCCTGACTTTTTAACCTCTTTTCCGGGGTTAAAAAGTCATCTTATACGCCAGAATCTATGGTACATGTCCATGGCTGAACATGTGCTAATGTTGGCTAGGTTAGACAAGACAAAAATGTCAGTACGCCTTTCAACCGATGTCAGCGACTGGGCTCAATAACTGGTTCTGCCCCGACTGGGCTAGGCGACTGGAGCACTTTCAGAGACCTTCCAATCCTGGAAAACAGCTCTCAGTGCACTAGACTCACAACTGTGCATTGTGAGCACCAGACTCAGCAGAGTATAAATAACATGGAACCTAGCTGTGAAGCATTACTCCTTTTATTTATTACAGCTACTACAAACTAAAGAACTACTGGCTTGCATGAGTGTTACATCTCCCACTCAGCCATCTAGTCACTACATAGATAAGACTCTCTCCACACACAGAGTCAGTCAGTCAGTCAGGAGCCGAAGAGTAGAAGAGCAGTTTCCGCCCCCCTCCTTTCTCAAAACATCAGATCAGGAGATTCTTGCAATGGGAGGGGGTGAAAATATCAACAAAACAGACAGTCCACACTCCAGCAGCTGGAAAGCACCACTGACACTGGGGTACCAACAAAGAGATTGGGTGCTTAGGGGGAATGGTCAGTAAGGGAAGCTGGTACCTCCATCAGCATTTGCCACCTGAGGCAGTAGTGTCCCTCTGCCTCATGGTAGGGCCAGCTTCTTTGGCCAGACCTGCTTTTTCCAAGAAAAGACACATTTGTCATGCTGGCTGAAACAATGAGAAAGCATTTTATTCAGGAACACTCTCAATTTGGTGTCTACCTTATCCCCCCAAAAGTCTGTATACCTAATCTGCTTTCCAACAGACCAAAAGCAGCTTGGTCCTTCCTGTATTAAGTCTCTGTTAGCCTGTATTCAGTCCACCAATCTACCCAGGCATTGCTTCAGGACTTCCACAACCACCATGATGAAAATGAGAAATATTGATAATACAACATTCCAAATCTGGTCATGTTGTGGCTGAAATGCTTATAGGATACTGTGTAAGTTGGGATATGTATATATTTAACTATCTCAAAAAGACAGTGGATTTAGGGCTTGTTCATTGTGAAAACATTCCCCAGCCCAGATCTTTTTTATTTTCCATCATTCCTAACACTGCTCTCCGATACGTGCCCTTTCCAAAGGGCAAGAACAATAAACAAGTCCAGACAGAAACAACTGTGAAGGGTTTTGCTATAAGTTTCCATTAGTTTTGATAATTAGTTTTGGTGTAGAATTTTGACACTGGAAATAGTAGATCCCTGTGATATGAATGTAAAGAAAATCCCAGCTCTTTTCCTTATGGAATACTTAAGGACAAATATGTAGTATTAGTTTTATAACATTTTGATTGCCACAACTTCTAACATCTTGGGAACTGAGATTGTTGAGAATTTTCAAGCGAATTCTCTAGCTTCCACCACAGATACTAGGGGACAAATGGGTGGACCGGATCTCTGCTTGAACCTAAGACTGTAGCTATGGGAGAAGCAAGACTCTCCCCTAGCTACAGCCTTGGGTTCAAACAGAGATCCAGTCCACCCATTTGTCCTCTGGCACAGAGCCACTCACTTTGTTCTCTTTGATCCATACTTAGCGGGTCATTACCAGTCTGGCTTGACTATTCCGGCAATTAACTCTGTGCTGGATCCAGGAATTAGAAGGGAGGCTCATGCACAAAGCCTACCCTCCCACCCCAAAAACTCATAACAGTATGTTCTACAAATATTATTCACAGGGTCCTGGAGAGTTTGGAATGTGTGAATATGAAGTTGGAAGTTAGTGTCACCAGATCTTCTTTTCTTGTGCCATTTCCTTCATTTACCTGGACATTCCTGCATCAGAATTTGATGCTGACAAACTAAGTTTGGTATGTTTGCTCGATATAGAAGTACACAAGCAGGCAACAAAAGATTGACAGGAGTTTAGGCTAAAAAGCCTCTGTCAAGTATACGTGGCTGAATGTTTCAACAGGAGAAAACATACTCGCTGGAAAAGAACAGCAGCACAAAGGTATGTTAATGTCCTTGGCCCATACCCAATAACACCAAACTTGCCTTCTTGTTATCCATAGACAACAGCACCAAGCTCTTTGTCAGAGGCCTCTACAAGTAGAATAAAGGGCAACAACACATTCACAAACACCCTTACTTCTGGTTGTGTTAGATTAATCAATGTATTCAATACATTTAGGTGCCAATCAATCCAAGTTACCTGTTGTTTGGATGATGTGCACCCCATAACCGGTCTGGGCCATCCCATTTGATCCATGAGACTCACTTGGGTGAGATCCTGAAGGAGAATTCAACAGATCACAAAATAGCATTCCCCAGTGGTCTTTGCAGCTTGTCCAGTAAGCTTGCAAACTGCCAGAATATCAGTGGAGTCCATCCTGTAACCTTCAGCAGACAATAGCACCCCCAAGTACCATACTTCTCTTTTAAAGAAAATACACTTGGAAGGTTGGGTTTTGAAGCCATTTCTATAGTCTTTGTACACCGTTCTCACAAGTTGTGGCTGGGGAAACCCAGCCAGATGGGTGGGGTATAAATAATAAAATTAGTTAGAACTTTGTGCTAGTAACGTGGACCTCCGGGTTAGCGCCATCGGCGAATGGTGGAGTTCCTCTGATCGGGGGAACGGGCTCCGTGGAAATTGGGTCTTCCCACCGTGGCGAAGGTGGGGACCCGCTAGAAATCCCAGGCGGAGGGAGCCTGGGAACATGGGGTTCGGCAGAGCACCAGGAACGCCTCCCCTACTCGCGGGGAACCCCATTTTGGGGCTCCGGAGCAAAGTGGGGTGAGCAGCGCGGTGCTGTGAACTGATTGCTACTTTCACGGAGGGAAGCCGCACAGCCATCACCGGAGAGCGCTGACTTTTTCCTGTTGACAATTGGACTCTAAACAAGTACCCGTGAGTAAAAACGGAAAATTGGATCAAGAAATACTTGAATTAGGCTCCGAAGTGGGAAGGTTCAAAACAGGAAGTCCGCCTCCCGCTTTTTGTAAATAGACTGAAGCAAAAACCTTACAATCTAATAGCCTGGAAAGTTGCCCTAAAGGTTGGAATTTCCTGCATTTACAACTAATAAAACCCCCTTGGAAGCAGGTGAAAGGGGGGGGGGAATCTGACTGTTTAAGCCTGCAGGAGAGGGAGTAAAGGAAAATAAGTTTCCATCATCTCAAACCTGGGAACGGGGTGTCAGGACAGAAATTGCTGGAGACGTCCATTGATTGTACGTGGAGCATTTTGACAGATAGTTAAAAAAGAGAACCAAACTGACTTCAATGCTGCCTTCTGCATTCTAAAGAAACAAAGTATTTGAAAATTGAAAGTAACTTTCTTTTGTTGGACATGTTTCAAAAAGATGGATACAAATAGAAATTGTGTCCCCTAGAGGGAGCTTGTCAATTTGTTGCTGCAGTTTACTTGGAGACCTCACAGCTGTGAGATTGGGATCGTGGGACCAGTCGTTTGACCTTGAATAGAAATGTGTTGGGAGGAAGTTTTGGTGTCTGCTTTTTGCAAGACAAATGCTTTGCTGGAGCAGTTGCATGAGAAGACGGATTTGATGAATGAGAAGTTGGACTTGATGACTGCTGTAGCCAGTGAATATGGATTAACAGGAAACATAGAAATTATACAGCGACCAACTCAGGAAACTGGTTCGACTGGGCAAGTGCAAGGGCAGATGAAGATGGAGGAGGCTGCGATCGCACCCCAAGCAACACAAATGGAGAGATCCGAAGCCCTGCAGGAGCATAAGCCGCTGTTTTGGAAGATTGAATTTGGAGTGGGCCTGGGAGAGCCTGGAGTTAAGGAGGCTCTTAACTTTGGTGGGACTTGGAAACATGCTGACAATTATTTTTTGGATAGTTACTTTTTGGATTACAATGATGATGGTGGGGAGTGGGACTGTGGGGAATGGGCTAGTCTGATGAAGGAAGATGGATATAACTATTGGTTGGAATCCCCCAGAGACCTACTCCTCAAGGAGAAAGGGAAGAAATTAAGAAAGAAACCAACAAAAGATAAGGAAAAGTGTAAGCATAAACTAGAAGAAGAAAATCTGCAGAAGAGGCATAGAAGAGACTTAAGGGCCTCGGACATAAGATCACCAGGTTGATGGACTGGATGGAATGGACAGTAAGGACTGACATAACCCGAGACCAGGAAGAAGGGACGTTGGATAAAAATTAGGGGAAAAGAAAAGCCTATAAAAGGAAAATTTTCTTTTTATTTTTGGAATTAGTGTAAAACTAATGAAACATTAGGGGAAATGTTGGAATGGAATTATCTGGCTTTAGTAGAAAGGATATAAGGAGTTATGTATAAATATGTTTTAAATTTTGAACTTTAAGGTTTTCTTTTTATGGTAAGACAAGGTTAAATAAATCAAGGTAAATTGAACAACAGAATATGGCAAAAGATGGAAAGGATTTGTTGAGTTAACTAATAGGTTAGACTATTTAAATAAGAATTGAGAAAGACGGAAAGAATTTGCTGAAACAACGAATTAAGTTAGAATACAAAAAGGGAAGTGTGAGGAGGTCAAAGAAATAAGCAAATGAAAAGATGTAATATGGGATTTGTTTTTTTTTTCTTTTCTTTTCTTTTTTGTTGTGATGTATTTGTTCTTTTTTTTCTTATTTTTTGTCCTTTTTCTTGTACTTTTGAAATTCTGAATAAATATCATTAAAATAATAAAAAAGAACTTGGTGCTAGTAACACCAAGGTCATAGGTTCGATCCCCATATGGGACAGCTGTATATCCCTGCATTGCAGAGGGTTGGACCAGATCAGACTTTCTGAACCTGTGGGTCCCCAGATGTTGTTGAACTACAACTCCCATCACCCCTAGCTAGCAAGGCCAGAGCTCAGGGATGATGGGAGTTGTAGTCCAACAACATCTGGGGACCCACAGGTTGAAAACTGCTGGACTAGATGATCCTCAGGGTTCCTTCCAATCTACAATTCTATGATATGCCACTGTAGACTAGGATATCGTCCAAATAGCTAATGCAGATGTCATCCCTGAGTTCTTCAAGGCATTTTTCATTATACCTCTAGAAGGATGCAGGTGTCTTAGTCAGTCCAAGTGGAATGTTAATGGATTAATAAGGCCACCCCACAGGTGTGATAAAGGCAGTAAATGATGGCTTTGTCCAGAAATATACCATTGGTAATAAACCCTCCCCTGGTTAGGAATTGCCAAGACCCACTTATCGGGAGGGGACATGGGTGGCGCTGTGGGTAAAAGCCTCAGTGCCTAGGACTTGCCGATCGAAAGGTCGGCGGTTCGAATCCCTGCGGCGGGGTGTGCTCCCGTTGCTCGGTCCCAGCGCCTGCCAACCTAGCAGTTCGAAAGCATCCCCGGGTGCAAGTAGCTAAATAGGGACCGCTTATTGGTGGGAAGGTAAACGGCGTTTCCGTGTGCTGCGCTGGCTCGCCAGATGCAGCTTTGTCATGCTGGCCACGTGACCCGGAAGTGTCTCCGGACAGCGCTGGTCCCCGGCCTCTTAAGTGAGATGGGCGCACAACCCTAGAGTCGGACATGACTGGCCGGTACGGGCAGGGGTACCTTTACCTTTACCTTTACTTATCGGGAGGGATAGCTGAATCTGGATCATTTTCCATTCCTTCTAGGGCAAGGGAGTCTCGGTTGCTGCATTTCATTGTCTGTTTCCAAAAGCTCTCCAAGCTTCTTCAGGTATGTTTCTGGAAAGTTTCCTTCCACCCATTGACAGGACACCATGCATCCATCCTTCTCTTGTATCCTTTGGAGCCCAGCTCCTTGGGACAGCAAATTATCTTTTGAGCCACCTCAATCTCTGCCTAGCATTGTGAGGTTCCAGGGGCTTGGCACTCAACCCGGGTTTGTGTTCCTTTGGAATGAGACATGGTGGAGACGACTCTTTTTGTGAAATATAGTTTATTCACACATATTCACACCTGAGTTTTTATGAAGGGGATGCAGAACATCACCCCCAAGAGTGTCTCTCGCTGCTCCCCTATATCTTCTTCAAGCTTGGGTCCAGAACAGAAGTGAGCCGTGCTCCTCGGTCTCAGCATGCAGCCAGCGCCACTTGGAGTTTCTTCTTCCCAAAAAACCCTTGCTCAAAAACTTCTGTTAAAAGGACACCTTTTCCCCCTGTGGTGTCATCATGCCCCCTGTTGCCCTGGCAACTCCCACCCCCCCAACTCTCCTATTGCCTTTTGCTAACTAGCACAAAGCTGGGGGAGGAACTCCACACACCCCTTCTTGTCTGACGCTGAATTGTCTCACCTTTTGCCAGGGTAATGACTCTGTCATCACCTGTCCTTGTTCTTTGTTGGCACCTCTCTAAGCCAAGAGCAAGCTGGATTGACTTATTGTTTTAGGCCTTGCTAAATCCGTTGATCAAACCCCACATGTACTAACTTCAGAAATCATGGGGAGAACCTAGCACCCAGGAATTTTAGGGGATTTTTGCCCCCTGCATACCCATAACAATATATTTTGTGCCGGCTTCTGTTTCCACCCCTTTAAAACAATCTTTATATATTGACCGTTCAGCCTGTAAAAGGTAAAGGGAAGCCTGACCATTAGGTCCAGTCATGGATGACTCTGGGGTTGTGGTGTTCATCTCGCTTTATTGACCGAGGGAGCCAGCGTACAGCTTCCGGGTCATGTGACCAGCATGACTAAGCCGCTTCTGGCAAACCAGAGCAGCACACGGAACCACCATTTACCTTCCCACCGGAGCGTACCTATTTATCTACTTGCACTTTGACGTGCTTTCAAACTGCTAGGTTGGCAGGAGTTGGGACCGAGCAATGGGAACTCACCCCGTTGCGGGGATTCGAACCACCAACCTTCTGATTGGCAAGCCCTAGGCTCTGTGGTTTAACCCACAGCGCCACCCATGTCCTGTAGCAGACAATAAATAGGTTGTGTGAATTCATTCTAACACTTTGGCAACTCCCAAAGAAAAAAAAACAAACAAACCAGCATACCAAATAAACAGACTGTCTGTGGGGTTCCTCTGCTGCTAACAAGACTATCCTAACACTAGTGTATCGGTAGAGAATGTGGTGCTTGCTGGATGCTGGGAAACTCCAGCTCCCATCAGTCCCAGCAAGCATAGCCAGGGGCTGGGGATTATGGGAGTTGAAGTTCACCAGCATCTCACAGGCTACCCCTCGGTTAGTATATTATAGGTAAGGGTAAAGGGACCCCTGACCATTAGGGCCAGTCGTGACCGACTCTTGGGTTGCAGTGCTCATCTTGCTTTACTGGCCAAGGGAGCCGGTGTACAGCTTCCGGGTCATGTGGCCAGCATGACTAAGCCGCTTCTGGCGAACCAGAGCAGTGCACGTAAACGCCTTTTACCTTCCCACCGGAGTGGTACCTATTTATCTACTTGCACTTTGATGTGCTTTCAAACTGCTAAGTTGGCAACAGCAGGGACTGAGCAACGGGAGCTCACCCCGTTGCAGTGATTCGGACCGCTGACCTTCTGATTGGCAAGTCCTAGGCTCTGTGGTTTAACCCACAGCGCCACCTGCGTCCCTAGTATATTATAGCTGAACAGCAATTATACAGGATAGTGAGGCTATCATTTTTAATACTACTTTGTTACAGATATATAAATAAGTACCCAGCTGGTGTAACTGGCAAAGATATGCGAATGAGGTCACTTGAGCAAACATTCCCAGTGAAGCTCAGTCTCTAAAGGCAATGCATTCTTTACCATTTCCCTTGTCTGCACCGACCAAAAGTAGCAAAGTTTCGCCCAGCCCTTCAGAATGACAAATGAAAGAAAACTGAAGTGGTCCTCCTAGGATATAAGGAGGTGTTCAGCAGTAAACGCAGGTCTGGGAACCCGGGCTGCTGATTCTCCACTGCAGAGTTGTGTGTCTGTGTGTGGGGTGGGCAGAACCGATTGTGGCGTTTTGTAAAGTAGAAGAAATGGGAAGGGTATACTTTTAACCACCAATTTTTTAAACCCAAGGGGAGAGGAGAAGCAGGAAAGTACCCCACCCAACACTCCTTTCCTGCAACGTCCCACAGAAAAGTGGCATCCCATTGTGTTTGCTGCTGAGCATCCAGTTGTGTTCTCAGAGAATGGTATGGCTTTGTTTTGTCCTGATACAGAAATAAAATTCATGGCTTCTCTTAACTGCATCAAAATCCACTAGCTCTTACTTGCTAGTTTCCATCTAGCTCATATACAGCTGTTATTGTTTCAAACACAGCCTAATTTTTTTTAAAAAAAACAACAACACAAAAACTTGCAACAACAAAAACTGCTGTGCTCTGATCATATCTTCCTCTATTGAAGATGCCACAGAAATGCGTGAATCACAGACAGGCAATTAGCCACCTAACAGGGCAAGAGCCATTGCAAAGTTAATTACCTGTGATTATCTTACAAAAGGAAGAGATAATATAGCCAAATGACAAAAGAAGAGTGCTCACCGAAAGACAAAAAGATGTGGTCCTCTAAGCTGATAAAAACAAAGCCACCCATTGTTAAGTTAGAAATAGCCTCCTTCAGTTTGTGTTTTCCTACAATACAATCATACATTCCCTAACTTGTTCCAACCTCATGGTTGGCCCCATTTCTCAATAACGTATTCTAGGCCATACGCTGCTCCCTTAGCCCTGCAAATTGCCACCAAAGTCAGATAGAACTTTGATACTGTACAGCTGCCCTCTTCCCCTTTAATAAGACTGGAACACAGTGAAATAAATGAGTGGGTAGTTTGGATGCATATGCCCAAGTGAAAACAAGAAAAGAGATCCCTGCCAGATCAAACCAAATGCCCATTCTGTTACTGTCGAATATTTTTCACTTCCCAAATCAGACTGCAATACCCTATTATTTAACCCATGAAAATTTTAGTCAAGGGAACTTGATAGCCTGGATTGGTTTTCTTCTTGTCTGGAATCCAGGGAAACACTTCCTAGACTTATTTCCAAAATGCAAATTAATTTTCAGTTTGTGAATGATTATTAATTTAATAAATGCTTAATTATAAATCTCAATAAGTCTTTGGCACCTTTAGCCTTTATGGTGGAAATCCTTTATTACACTTGATGTTGTCCATTCAGATTTATATAATAATAATAAAACAACAACTGCAACAATGCATATTAGCAACTCCTTATTAATGGAATTATAGTTTAAAGTGTGGTCCCATAGCTGGCCAAGTTAACAAAGAATATATAGTTACAGATAGGTAGCCGTGTTGGTCTGCCATAGTCAAAACAAAAAAAATTTTTTTCCTTCCAGTAGCACCTTAAAGACCAACTAAGTTAGTTCTTGGTATGAGCTTTCGTGTGCATGCACACTTCTTCAGATACTGTGTACGAAAGCTCATACCAAGAACTAACTTAGTTGGTCTTTAAGGTGCTGCTGGAAGGAAAAGAATATATATACGGCAATATATAAGCAGTCGATGCATTTCTGAAAGGCTACCCTATTCCATAAGCATAGTGGCTTAAAATGCAACAGAAGCACAAATCAAGCCTCAATCAGCTAAAATGGCAGATAGATATTGAATTAAAGAGTACTGGTGGAATAATATGCCACTTGAAAGACAAAAGATATCAAAACCCATAATGAAGAACGGCAGATTCTAATACCAATTTCATACCTCAAAGTCTTCCTCCCATATGCAAGGCTTGCCACTGATGGATCATTGCAGCGGAGAATCTGTGAATTAGAGCTAGCCTAACTCTTTTCATCAGTGGTTTCTCCGTGATAACTTTCTAAGGTTTCTTAATATGTAACGAGTAGTCATGAGAGCAAGGATCTGTTTGGAAGAGATATGATTGATGACCTATCATCCCTAATTCACTGTTTATACTGGTAGTGAGCCTAGTGGGAAAATACCTCATTCATCAGGGTATTAGCAAATTCAGCCAACGTATGGCACCTTCATTTTAACAAACTAAAGGAGAAAAGCTAAATGGGGGCAAATTGACAACCATCTCTGATTCTATGATAATGCAATTAGGCTGCTTCTCTCCAGAGCTTTTGCTAATTCACCAAACAGCTTCAGTCGGCAGGTCATAAATATATGATCATTTTTCACACTTTGAAAAGTAATGATGCCTTGACATGAATCAATAAATCTTGGTGAAGTCATTTGTGCTTTTAGGTTATGCATGCAAGTCACTTTTTAAAGGGCCGGTCTATATTGCTTTTCCTCCTTTTTTTTGTTTTTCATCTGAACTGAGTTTACATAATTTCATTTTGCAGCTCCCTGGGAAACCAGGAGTCAGTCCTTCGGATCAAAGCAGTGACAGCTCTGAGCAGACACACCATCCTGAATCAAGTCCACATTATCTATTTTGGTCTGCTAGAATATAAGCAGTTCAGTTACAGAGGAAAGCAGCTTGCATGAATGGCAGGTTTCCTTTCTTCCTCCCAGTGCCTGCCATAACACCACTGCCATTTGTAAGCAATTATAAGCTTGAAAGCTTGGGCAGGAGAGGGTTAATGGCTCTAATGGATCCACCCCCACATCCCCACACCATTCCTGTATCTTTAACAAATAAAGTGATTCAGAAATTTAGCATGTGAAGCTTGTTTTTTTTTGCCACATCTTTATGCTTGGCAGAGCTTTTATCCAGGTATCTAGAATGCGGATGTGTTTGTTGGTTTATTGCTGGTTTTAATTAATTTTATTGTTTATTCTTTTTGTGAACCACTTGGAGGGTTTTTCTTTTTACAATCAAGCCGTATAAAAATGTTATGAAATAAATAAATATTGGTAGCAGCACTGTTGTTGTCTCCAGCTCTAACTGGAGATGTCAGGAATTGAACATGGACTTCAGTATACAAAGTATTTTCTCTGCCACCGAGCTACAGCTCTCCAGCATGTACAGTATAAGGAAATGACATAAGTAACAGTTTCAACTAAGGGACTTGATAGTTTTCAAAAAAATTACTCATTTCCGAATGGAGCAATATAAATATTTCACATGCACACAGGGATGTCAATATGAAACTGAGCAAATTAAAAAACACACACATACTATTGTTGAGCACAACAAGGTCGTTCAGTAAGCTTTGAGATCTGGGAAAACATACAAAGACACCGTATTAACTTTTTACTTTGTACTAACCTGAGGGAATATTGTTATAAAGTTAAAGTAATGACTAGGTGGTATGAATTATATACTGTAACAGGGACTAACAATCCCCTGTGTTGTAAATACAAAAGAGAAAGAGGTACATTTTATCATTTATGGTGGGCTTGGCAAATTATTGGTCTGGTACGTGTACATCAATTAATAACAATAAGTGGAAGGAGTGGCTTGGAGCCAAGAAACCTGCTGTATACTCTAGATAGGATTTTATTTTATGTATTTATATAGTTTATAGGCTGTACTCTACCTGAAGTCGTCTGTGTGGCTTTCAGGGATTTAACTAAATCCCAAAGTACAGTCAATAGGACAGCATTAAAAAGCCCTCACAAATGATTTTAAAATACAGAATAGAGGAAGAGAAGCTTTAAAACTGAGGTTAGAATAATGAAATCCACAGAGGCATGCCCTAATTTCTGAAGCTTGAGAAAATTAAAAAGAAACTTTTTTTAAAAAAAAAGCTTTTAAAGCAGGTGCCTGGCAGATCACTCTGGGGAAAGCATGCCAGAACTAAGGGGCCACTACTGAGAAGTCCCCTTCTCTTGCAGCCAACCCCCTGCTGTACCTTGCTCAGTGAATATCCTTCGAGAAGCAACTTAGGGCTTTCCCACACTTACCTTTCTTCTGCATTTTCCAGGCATTGTCTCCACTTTAAAGCTCCCTATCTGGATGATCAGCTTTTTTGCTCTGGAGCTTTTCTTGCAAAAACCTGCTCTTTAATGCTGATTCAGAGCAAATGGCAATCCATGGACAACCTGAATTGCCATTTGTTGCTCTGCAGCTTTAAAGAGTCCAACTGATCTGGCCCAACCAATGTCAGAGTTCTGCTATCAGTAGGATCTAAGCAAAGGAGTTTCAGGGATGTGCTGGGAAGCACCTTAAATACAATGGATCGTTAGCTATACCAGTTCCTTGACCTTCCTCAATAGTGGAAGAGAAATCACACATGCCTTTGAGTTACCTGAATATTTCCCACCTATTTCTGTCGCATTAACAGTAAAAAAAGCATTAAAATTAACATTTTCTGAGGCTGGAAATGGGTGGAGGAACACAGAACGTTCTGCTTGGCCAGAAAGAGACCGGCAGTGTGTTGAATGAGGAGGTTAAAGTACTATCATAATTATTTGTGTGTGTGTGTGTGTCCCCCCCACTTTAGGATTACATCCTTAGTCTACAAATGATTTTTTCCTAATGTCCACCAAAGTGTTCTGCCTAAATCTAGGAAGCCCAGTTTCAATTACTGTATTCTGCGTCACACAATCACTGTACTTTCGATAACAAATTAAAGGAATCTGTGCTCCCCCTAGCAGCCCTGATGTATTAGCTCATTTGCTCAAGAAAAATTCATCTCAGGAAAGCATGAAAAGCTAACAAACTAATGAGGAAGGGAGAGTGTGTATGTGCTAAATAATGACTTGTAACATATCCTGCCACATGCATGCATACTTCAGCACAAACGGGGGCCACTATTCAAAGTTGTATTTACACTCAGAGGGATGCAAAACATGAGCCTGTTGATAAATACTCCGGTCGTGGCTGACGTTTGCTTACATTTTGTACAATTTGAATAGCTGCAAACGGCCAATTTGTGGTGGTTATCACCAGTGCTTCCTCCCCTAAAAATGTTTAGGGATACTCTCATTTTGACTCGAGAAAATCACCATTTTATAGTTCAAGTCAGGAAAAATAAATACAGTAAATGAACAAAAGTACAAAGATTCACAAAATGTTTAGGGGTATGCGTACTCCTGCGTCCCCCCAGAAAAAAAGCACTGGTTATCACAATATACAGCATATGATGTTTCATTACAGCATACAAAATGAAACAATCTGGACTGTACCTGAAGGGCTGACATTCTTGCTAGGCTGTCCCTTTTGTTTGGATTTATTCACTGACGGTGAATAAATCTTATGGTGGGGTGCTTCCCCCCTCCCCATTTCTTTGTTTCTATGTGTTTCATAATTAGGATAAACAAAATATCATGAGTCTCAAGATATTGAGGAGAGGATAAATCTAGTTACCTGAACTTTGTTGTTGGCATCCATCTCTTGAGAGACAATGGAGTGTGTCTCTGGGGGTGAAGTCAAACTACTGCATTAGCAGTGCCAAAGTGACCTCCTTGGTATACAAGCTTGGGCGGTGTGTACAGAGGTCCTGGGGTGTTCAGATGACATGACCCTCCTTTTGGCCTCACCAATGAGGTCCAAAGAAAAGCAGAGCAATACAGTTTAAAAGCAGAGACAGGGCCTGGGGCCTACACACCAGCCCCCTCACAGTGTCCCTGTGTACATCCATCCCTTTATGTGTCGACCCCAAACTTCCTGAGTTAAGTAGGTAGAACCCACAGGGGGCTAGTGTTTGTCTGAATATGAGTAGACTAGGAGACTCTGCCGTAAAACCACCTGGTCCAAGCTTATTCTTAGTCTAAGAACTAGAAAATCTGCTGGTGGTGGTAATGAACAATTCAAATTCAAAGTCCTCATTCTTTGTCACCTAATTAATATAGCCCTAATTGGGCATTCTTTGTTCCTTCAGTCAACAACATGAGAGCAAGGAATGGAACCACTCAGAGTAGCTTTGCTCTCGGCATCAAACACTCTAGCTTCTTTACATTCACAGGTGCAACATAAATGTTAATCGGGAAGGGGCCTTCTCTATATTGTTATACATGTGAAGGCTTTCCTGGAATCTGGAACCATGAATAATGTTTATGCTGTAGGTATGGGCTTTGGGGGCCAGTGTGCAACATAAGAGCCGCCCCATTTCATGCTCCCTTGATGTTTTGCATGCCTGAATAGGACATAACTCTTTAAAAAAGTCCATTGCCTTTAGAGCAGGGGTAGTCAACCTTTTATACCTACCGCCCACTAATGCATCTTTCTTGATGGTAAAATTTCATTACCGCCCACCAGTGCTCGATGGAAGGAGGATTCAGCTTGTGCCGTAGAACCCCCTACCGCCCACCAAGAATCCTGAAATGCCCACTAGTGGGCGGTAGGGACCAGGTTGACAACCCCTGCTTTAGAGTAAGCCAGTCCAAATCAATGAGAATCATTGACAGAACGAAGCAGAGATTTTGCAGTAATGCCCCCACTTTGTGCTACAAATGTGTGCCTACTGAAAGTGACTGTAATGCCTCTAAACTTCTCATATAAAGAAAACAGTTGAGGAGGGAGCTAATGCAAACACCAGGCTGAGGAGAGGGAGGAAAGGTAACTCCTTTGCGAGAGATAGGCCAAACTTGTAATCCGTGCAGGGCTGGCACAAGGGATTGACTTCCTTCCCCACATTTTGCCTCTTTCCACTCTCCTTCCCATTTATTTATTTATTTATTTATTTATTTATTTATTTTAAATTAGTTTTTATTAAAGCTTTTCTTGTGTCTCCACTTTTGATTCACAGAGTCTTTTTCACAGTTTATGTTCAGTATGAGACACTCTTGCCACTGCTACCACATCATGTGGTAGCATTGGCAATTTCTCTGCTGTCTCTTCACCTCCTTCTCCCTCCCACAATGCCTTGATCTGAGGAAGGGTCAAAAGAGTATTTCCTCAGAGTGAGGCATTCTGGGTGCGCTGAGTAGCAGAGTGCCCTCCTAAGTTCCAACAGCTTTTCTCCACCATGACAACTTACAGTGTTGGTAGTAGCACTCCACTAGCCACCATGCCCAGAATGTGTCACTTTAGGAAAAGACCCCATTGGCTCTTTGTCAGAACAATCCAGGGAGACGGGGGTGCTGGGATGTCTTATATCCTTGCATTGGTGGGCAGTTGGCCACAAGAGAAGTGACCAATTATGAGGAGAGCACGTGGCTTGTGGACAGAACACTTTGCTGTTCCTCCATGCCCATGACATTCTACCTGAGTCACATTCTACCTCATGGTTTGGCTGTCCTGAATTAGAGGTGATGGCTTTACCCAGACTCTCTAATCCCAGTGGGGAAGGAAAGCAAATCCATTTAGTCCTCTTCCCCCAAATCAATTTTAAAGGTGCCTAGTACAAAAGCTGCAGGACTGATTTGGCAGATTTCTTATCTAGGGGCACATCTCTCATGCCCGCTATTTTCAGACCAATTGTGCACAAAACTCTAGGGAATCCTTAAATGAATCATTCTTACCCACCCAGACCTGTAAAGGCTGTTCTCTTGGGGAAACTACTATAGCTATCCTTCTGAAATTTGACAGGATTCATTGTTTCAGGAAGCCCTACCATCCCTGCAAATTCTTCCAACTCCCTCTGCATGTTTGTATTTTGTTTGTTTGTGTCCACAAAAACCCCTTGTAATTTGTAATTTGCTTGTAATTTGGCAGACTTAATCTATTGGGGAGCAGCTACTAGTTGTGTAAATTCTGAACATTTCTGTCAAAATGAAAAGAGCTATCTCCATTATTATTATTTCTGAAGTGACAAATCAGGGGCCAGACCAAATTTTCACTAGTTTTAGTATTATTATCCGATTTTCTTTGCTGCTGCTTTCTTTTGCTGTTTTCTAGGTTTTTTTCTTTTTAAAATCATACGGTCATAAAATTCTAGGAATTTTATGCTACTTTGCAAAAAGGTAGGGTATAAAAACTTAGCAATAAGAACACACGGATAATGCTGTTGATAGCCTGTGATTTTCAGTGACCTCCCGCGCATGCTAGAATAAGAGTCCATTGAGAACAACAGACAGACATAGGGAGAGGAAAGACAAAGGAAACCCTTCTCAATTATCACTGTATCGTCACTAATTTTACATTTCAAAAGACCACTCATTTAAATCTTGCACTATGGGAGAAATCTTTACACATTATTTTGCAACCTCCAGTTGTTTCAATAAGATGTTAGCCCTATTGTGTTTGTCAGGATTTAGATTGCAATCCTATAGGCTTACCAGAGATTAAGTCTCAATGAACTCAATGAGGCTTATTTTGAGTAGACAAGGATAGATCTGCCAATCTCTCATGTCATTAGGACTGCAACTTCGATAATCTGGTTAAACATTCTATTTAGTTATTTAGGCATACCTTGGAGATATTGTGGGTTTTGTTCTAAACCACCACAATAAAGTGAATATTGCAATAAAACGAGTCACACATTTTGGGTCCCCGCCCACAGTGCATATAAAAGTTATGTTTACACTATACTGTAGTGTAGTCTGTTAAGACAAGCCCCCACTAGCTGCAAGGCTGAGAGCATTAAAACCCAGCTCTAGCCCTAGCTAGCTCCACTCTTGTGGCCAAAAGAGGAGGAGGAGGAGGAGGAGGAGGAGGAGGAGGAGGAGAAGAAGAAGAAGAAGAAGAAGAAGAAGAAGAAGTGGAAGAGGAGGAGGAGTTTGGATTTGAAATCCTGCTTTATCACTACCCTAAGGAGTCTCAAAGCGGCTAACAATCTCCTTTCCCTTCCTCCCCCACAACAAACACTCTGTGAGGTGAGTGGGGCTGAGAGACTTCAGAGAAGTGTAACTAGCCCAAGGTCCAAGCAGCTGCATGTGGAGGAGCAGGGAATCAAACCCGGTTCACCAGATTACGACGAGTCCACTGCTCTTAACCACTACACCACACTGAGGGGTGGTGGTGGAAGTGGCCAGGCTTCTCATGTCCTTGCAAGGAGCAATAACAATAAAATGAAGCACAACAAAAGAAAGTATATCTATATTTATTGCTAGCCTTTCACCCAAGGGATCCAGGGATCAAAGGCAGGTTAAATAAAAATATGCTGTGTGGTTCATAAATGAAATAGGCATGATGCAATTGGAAATGAAATGACCGCCTCTCTCCATATAAACCAACCTAGGCTCTGCTGTCACCATCTGAGGCCCTTCTTTGTGTGCCTCCACCAGGAGGGGTCCAGAGGGTAGCAACACAAGAATGGGCCTTTTCTGCAGCGGCTCACCATTTGTGGAATGCTCTCCCCAGGGAGGTTCGTCTGGCACCTTCATTATGCATCTTTAGGTGCCAGGTGAAAATGTTCCTCTTCAACCAGGCCTTTGGTGGATGAACATTCTATGGCCTTTTAAAAGTGTTTGTGGGAGGGGGGAGATTATTGCTTAGGTTTTTTTAAAACTACCGGTACTTCATTTGTGCTTCTATCCTGTATTTTTACCTTGTGAATCATGCTGAGAGCTTCAGATGAATGGCAGTATAATCAATCAACCAACCAACCAATCAATCAATCAATCCAATTGACCCTTAGTGCAGTGGCGTAGCGTGGGTTGTCAGAACCCGGGGCAAGGCAAGTAATTTGCACCCCTAACCCGTGGATTTGCGCCCCCTAACCCGTGGATTTGCGCCCCCTAACTCTAACCCCCAGATATTGCGCCCGGTGCAGCCGGCCCCCCCTGCACCCCCCACGCTACGCCACTGCCTTAGTGACCAAGAGAAAATCAGCTATGTTTTAAGTCCCACTGAATGATTTCAGTGGGACTCACAGGTTATTGTTTGGGATTTGAGCAGCCTAACCGTGGGATGGTTTGCAAGTGGAGATTTCTTATGTGAGGTGTTTCTTAGTTCCAGAATACAATTATTATTCTGAGGATTCTATCATCATTATCATCATCAAGAACTGTACAGTGGTACCTCGGGTTAAGTACTTAATTCATTCCGGAGGTCCGTTCTTAACCTGAAACTGTTCTTAACCTGAAGCACCACTTTAGCTAATGGGGCCTCCTGCTGCTGCCGCGCTGCCAGAGCATGATTTCTGTTCTCATCCTGAAGCAAAGTTCTTAACCCGAGGTACTATTTCTGGGTTAGCGGAGTCTGTAACCTGAAGCGTATGTAACCCAAGGTACCACTGTATTGACACACTTCAGACATTGAATCAAGACTTTATCCAATATTTTAAAATTTAAAATACAAGCTTTGAACACATTATTATTATTATTATTATTATTATTATACCACCCTATACCTGGGGTCACATCACTGGCTAAGAACAATAACAGCCCTTTATATCTGCTGATGGTCCCAATAGGAAGCATCACCATCCATCTTTGTTCCGAAAGAAATGCTAGAGCTATACAGTTATACAATGTTGTGTCAGTTGAGCAGGCTATATGGGACCCGTGTGCGAAAACCTCAAGTTTCACGAAATGTCAAACAACGGATATATTTGGATTTGTTACATAATTCAGGGATAATTGGGTGACAACTGACCAAATGTCACTACAGTGGCACAGGATTGGGAAAGTAAATTTGGCGAGCTCCTCTTGATTGCGGCTGCTGTGTTTGGCAGCGGAGAAGCTGCAGGGGTCACGCTGATTGGCATTGTCACTTTCTAATTCATCAAGCGGGCCAGACTCCCCAAATCATTTACCAGATGGGGCAGCTCATCAGTTTAAACACCTGATATGAAGCAATCCGTCATCTGATAACATGATCGTTTGGCTGCAGCTGGCTTGGCACTCTGCAGCCTGAGTGCACATGAGATGGACTGGAGCCAGGGAAATGGGCTTATAGCAGTGCTGTGCTCCCCTGATAGGATTTGCAGCCCTCCACTGGACCATGGAACAGGTGGAGCATGGGAGAGAATGAAAAAATTACCATGTGTTGCAGGGATTAGGAAGCACACTACCACTCCACTTGAATACCAATCAAAGGACAACCTTGAGCCAGGCAAATTTAAGGCCATCTGTGATGTAACAGGAAGGAAGAATATAGATGTCTACATATGCAAATGAAGCATCATCTTCTTACCACGTAGGAGCTGGGCTTCTTAATGTTTTTGCACACCATCATTTCTTTTCTACTGTAAGAGATTAAAAAAATAGGATTTTTTTAAAGGAATGAAACAGGGTGGTTGGTGGAGAAGTGTGGTCTCTCTTGCTATAAGGCTAACTCTAGGGACTGGGCCTCAGTCATGCTATTTGATGCTCTCCACAAAATAAAAAAAAGGACTAGGGAAAAATGACTACTATAGATTTTGGACAAAGATACAAATTAGATACTGCTACAATGGAAGTGATTACCATAATGGGAAATGCAATTATGCTGATTAAACTGGTGGGTTGTGTTAACTTTTTTTTCTAGTGACAGAGACACTGACCTTTCCCTCTGAGGTCAAGTGTATTCCAAGCCCTGACGCTCAATGAATCTGATTATATTAACTCAGTCCAGAGCCAGAAGGGAAGACAACTGAATTATATTGCAGCAAAATGGAAACATAAGTTCGATTCTAAGACAATACCAGATGTTAGAGAGGAATTGTACAAGAACATAATGCAAACATTCCATCCCCTCTTTACCCTTAGCTTTTGACACACTGAAATTCGGAGTGCTCAAAAAGAGTTTGCAAATGCCAGTTCTCCCTCGAAGACATGATTACTTTTGTGAATTTTTAAACAATTTTGATGTACAGTATTACATTTGGATTAATCCTGATCCTGACTGTCTGTTTTAGTCACCTCTGCCTGACTTTGAATGTCCTCTGCATTTAGTTATCTGAATAAATTCAGTTTCTATATCTAGACATATTTGATTTTCAAGTTGTTCTCACCATCTGTTCCTTCCTTCAAGAAAAAAACGAGAACCAAGAAAAACAAAAACAAAACCCACCCCAGAGCCTGACCAAAACCAATGCAAATATGACATGCAGAAATACAGTCTCATTTAGCTGAGCATCCTGGCCATATTTACATTTGGGTCAAACCATGGAAATTTGGGATATTTAGTGCAGAGGTGAAATATCAGACTGTAAGTTACCCTACCCAGGGTGCTCAGGTGCAGAGATGTTAAGTCCCTGGAGCAGAGTGGGCAGCAGATGGCCACACAAGAATACAGTGGTACCTCGGGTTAAGAACTTAATTCGTTTCGGAGGTCTGTTCTTAACCTGAAACTGTTCTTAACCTGAAGCACCACTTTAGCTAATGGGGCCTCCTGCTGCCGCCGCGCCGCTGGAGCACGATTTCCATTCTCATCCTGAAGCAAAGTTCTTAACCCAAGGTACTATTTCTGGGTTAGCAGAGTCTGTAACCTGAAGCGTATGTAACCCGAGGTACCACTATACCTGATAATCTCTCTCAGTACATACTGCATCATACATTTAGAGAAGGGGATTGGCCCAGTCTAATCACCTGATTTTTGAAACTAGGGTGATTCTGATATGTGTTGTTATTAGCCTGCCTGTCATCCTCCCCCCAGTCCCAAATATAGTACATAGGGAAGAGGAAGTGGGACCATGCCTCTGGCCCCACCTCCAATTTCTCCAGGTATTCCCGTCCCACCTTTCAACATTTTGTGCTGACTCAGTTCCTCATCTTGTGCCACTGGCCTGAAACTTCTAACCTTGTGCCCAGATCGCTGCTGAAGGCAGGGGTCATAACAACCATATTATCTTGTGCTGAGAAAGACTGAAGGGGAGTCAGCAGTAGCTTCAGTTTTTGTGTGGAGGGGGGTTTAGGGTATGATACCTGTTATGTATCCAGTGGTCTGTGTTTGCCTGAGCTTCAGTCTGGACTAAGCATTCTGAGCCCCTGATTTGATCCATGATATCCAATCACAGAACATTTAAGGATTTGGGCTACTGCCATTGGCCCTTAAACTCTGAGTTATGATTCGCCACTTGGGAGTTTAGACAGTCAATCACGTTGAGAGTGGGAGTGGCCCAGGCCTTCAGAAATGTATCTAAGCAGTTGCTTTGCCCCTGTTGTTAAGTTCTGCTAGTTCAATAAAGGTTCTTTCTGTTATCAGTGTGTCTCTCTTTGTGGGAACCCACATACTCTTCAACACCCCCAGAGCAGATTTACCAACTCACCATTGTCACTGCTGCCCATTCAAGAGCCCTGTTACTGCTCACCCACTCAGAAAGGGTAGGCTACCATTTCCTTTCTGGTGGTGAGACATAACTATGGTACCCCTTCAAGGCATCCCTTTCATTAACAATATCCTCCAGCAGAGAAACTGGAAATGGAACCCAACTATTCAGAGATGAAGTAGCCCATCGGAACTGATGATCCTGCAGCCATGTTCACCCACACACAGGCTTACCAACTCTACTGGAGGCTATTGGGGAAAAGACAATTCTAATGGCACCTTCTGTGGTGATAAAAATAGACTCATAAATAACTGGCAAGTAGCTTTCTTTTATGGTAAATGGCAGCGTGTTTGCCTCTTTAATGTGGTTAATCTCTATCAATCTCACCTGAGGCTCATGAAATCTCAACTGCATTTCTCTACTCATGTTCCTAGGAGCGGGCCCTCATTGAACTCGATAAGACTTGCATTTGAGAATACATGTATAGGATTCTTCTGTAGTTAAATGTAACTACTTTGGGAGCCATATATAAATAAAAGTGATAATAATGATAACAAGAATGAGAATACTAATACTGTAAACAGAGTCTGTCTGTTTCATAAACTCAAGATACAACAATGATATCCTAATGGTAACCTTGCCTCCAAGATGACTGACATTTCATCTTTATCCTCCTTTTGTGCTATAGCTTTTTCTTTTTATTCTTTCTTGTGGAGAAGAAAAGCTGTACAGCCCTCATATGTAAATTGTGGAAGCTTTACTGTTCTCTTCAGGTGTGCTTGCCAGGTTTTCATTATGAAGGCTCCCTGCTGTGAAAAAAAGGTACATTTTCACTTTCATGTGTCTTTTCCTTTGTGGTCGAAACGATTGAAGCATTAATGAGTAAACTAGACTTAAAACTGTGCAGACACATTCCTGCAGGAAATTGGGTAAGTTTCAGATGCTGAGGGGAAGAAATTCAACTAGGTCAATACAAATTGCGCAATTCTGACACAGCCAAGACAGTTGTCACTGAGGAATTACACACACATTTTCTATTCATGTTAATGACATTTTTATGCCTTATTCCCTGCTGAGTTGATTTTGAACATTTATCCCCAAAACATGGGTGGCTGGTCATGAGGGAGGGGGGTGGCAGGAGAGTAAGGTAGCAATGGGGGGTGGGTGGAAGGCAACTTTCCCCACAGATTCAAACTGTCTCTCACTGAAGTTATAATATATCTGAAGCAACGTTCCCTGCTTGTCATACCATTCCATTAATACCTCACATTCTATTACCTTGACTGTAATAAAGTATACCCGTATAACAAAACCATTTAAGGGATAATGATGAGTCATTTTATTTTATTTATGCAGCTTTTTAAAGGGCATGACAGGTTAAATAGGCAAAGCCAGCAACTGACTGACTGCCTCCAATGTAACATTCATGAAGCGATTATGGAAATCACTTATAGCTAGCTTGATTTCTGTGTCTATTCTTTTAACACACACACACATTATAGCGTATACAGCCTTCAATATTTATATGCTAAACTGGACACTCAGAAAAGCTGAATCCTGCCAGTTTGTATACAATTGGTGATATGGTTTGTTAGCGAGAATCATTGGTCATGGCTGTGAGGTGACTGACAGGCCCAGTACCAATACAGAGCACCCTTGGGAACCTTTTGGGGGCTCGAGAGTCATGGTTGGGCCTTCTGCTGACTCCTGTCCAGGGTCCCCTTTTAACTAATGCTGGGTGCCTGTGTCTAGAGGAGCCACCATTTTAATTTCCAAAATATAGTGCCAACGTGGGGCATTGTGAGAGGTTATAATAGGGGTTCCATGCTTCTGCTTTGTCAACCCATGGCATAAGGGGTTTGTTGATATAGAAGGAAGCCCACCATAAGTCACTTTGCAAAGGGTCCCCTCAGACCTGCAGCCACCCTGGCTTTCAAGGTAGGGTGCAGAATTCCCATCCTTACCAAAGAAGGCACTAGCCTAGTCTAGGCACTAGCCTAGATGGATGGGACACCTCACTCATCACTCTAGTTACTTACTGTTGCTGACCAGCTAGTCACTCTCTTGATCACACATGGGCTACTGCCATCAGTGAGAGTGACTAGCCAGGTGGCAGCAGTACACTTGCGAGGTCCCCAGTGAGACATCCCTTCCTTCCAATGCCAATTTCCATCAGCTGCTGGTAAGCTTGAGAATATTCTCTCCTTCCACCACGGTCCAGCAGCGGTGGCTGACATTGGCCACCAATGAATTGCTTCACTGGCTGCTGCTGTCTGTATAAATTATGGAAATTAAGAACATTCCTATCCACTTTATTTTATTTTTTTCTGCTGCATAATTTATTTTGCTTTTGGAAGTCAAGGGAGGAGCAAAGAACCAAGAGCTCCTGTTCTGTGGAAAACCTGCTTAGAAGGCAGTGCAACAGCACTTCAGATCTGGGACCAGAGTGGTCTGAAACCTAGACTAGAGTGAGAACCCTTAAAACAATGAGCTCACATATTACCTTAACAGACCAATTCCGCACATTTCTGAACCACCAGACATTGCTGCCCCGATAAATCAAAATGTCTCATTTTGTTTTGAGGCATTTCTTACACTTCCCATTGTACATTCCATACATCTTACATAGTCTCCAAGGCAATACATAGCATTGTCATATGATCATATAGCAATTTTCTTTGAGACTAGCCCACAGGAAAAATAAAGATCTATTATTCCACAGAAACTTACAGATTTGTGTGAGTTTTCTCTTTCCATTTTAATATATTTCATCAGGTTTTTGTTGTTGTTGGGCGGGGGGCTTGTAGATCCTTAAGCATGAATAATTCAAAACTGTTTACAGAATGTAACTTGTTTTTAGCTTGACATATCTTATTCATAAAATCTCTAATTTGAAAATATTGACAGCAAGGTGTGTTTGTGCCATGCATATTTATTGCAATTTCTTGTGTTGTCAACACATTTTTTTACACACAAAAATTGATCAGATGTATATACTTTTAGATGTTATCACTGTTGGTGTTGCTTTTGGAGATGGTGCGAACCAATTTTAAATATTTGTTTAACCTTTGTCTGCCAGGAACCATTCAATCTATCAAATTCTACTCTAGTTCAAGACAGGATAGATATGGTTGCATAGCCTGATATCCGCAAACAGGTAAATGTTTGGTGGTGAGCTTGTAAAGTGTGGCCTAAATGCTGTTGTGAGGAGATTAAAATTAATCTTAGCTCTTTCCTTCCCCCATTTTATTTTTTATTTGCAAATATAACAAAAATAAAGGAAGTGGGGGAAATAAAAATGTCACCAGCTGACATTGGCAATAAAAACATTCCATCAATCTTAATACAAACATTTAGGATAATATTCAACTAACTTTTACTCAGAGTAGGCACATTGAAATTAATGGGCCAAACCTAGTCATGTCCATTAATGTGTCTGCTCTGAGTAAAAGAATACTACCCATCGGAGGTGCCAACTTGCACCAAATATTGGGGGGCCAGTATGTGCGTCGCATGCGTGTGACTTCACACATGATGGCTCCGGAGCCCGCACTTTCCTCACCAATGTTTTATTACACTCCTGCAGCATTTAACAATCCTAATTCATTTATTTGGCTCTACCTACCTACTACTCTATATGGGTTCCTTTTTATTTTTATTTAAATGAATATTCTGTAAGGTGGAACAGCTCTAGTTCCCACTTTGCCCTTTTTTGTCATACTAAAATGCTCATCTGTGTACGTTATCTTCCACAGGCTCATAAGGCCACCTTCCTTTTCACCTGTTCTAATCATCAGATAGAGGAGCAATCCCTCCCCGTCACAGCCTGACCTGCTGGTCTCCACAGGATAGGTTAAACCTCAGAAGAGACAGCTGTTCATTTCCCCCGACTGTCCTTCAGCGCTACTTCAGCCAAGGCAGAAAGCTATGACTTCCTGCCAAATTCCTGCCAGCAGAGGATACCAAAGTAAGCCAGAGTAATACAGAGCTTTCCAAAACTGCCTTGGCAGCCTGGATCAAGGGAAATAGAGGACACCTTGCCACTTGCTGCTTGTGAAAGGATGGGGAACAGATAATAAAGCAAAGACACACTTCATTAAAACATACACACACACAAAACTGTACAACTTTTGGGGCACTTCCAGATAACCTGTTGATTGAACATTCATCCTGATTTATTTGCATTAAGTTTGTGGGGAAAGTTTGATGATGTCAGCTATTTACTAAGCATGTCACTCACATCCTCATTAAGAAGGAAGTCTAATATGCTATTCGTGTTATACAGGAATGTACCTAAGTCTATATCAGCGATGGGAAGCCTATGGCCCCAGTCAGCATGGCCAACAGTCAGGGATGATGTGGTCCAAAAACATCTGACTGGGCACAGGTTCCCCAGTCATAGGGTGGAATTCAACATAATGCTGTGATGAACATTTCATCTGCACAACCATTGCAGCTTGCCAGATGGGACAATCCCCCTTCTTTTTCCCGGTGCACTGTTTGAGGGTTCTGCAGACCCCACTAAACCAATTTCAGGAGATGTGCAGGAGAAGAAGAGGTGGAAAAGCTTCATTGCCCATTTGGGCATCCATGTGCAAGACTTTTGCCTATGGGGTTCATTAGGTGAATCCCACCCTGATCTAAACATTGACTGGATAATAATTTTGGGGAAAATAGTTTAGCAGCAGCAGCAGCAACAACAACAACAATCATAAGTTCAATAGGGAAAATATTTGTGAACCCCCCTCCTTAACCAAACAACACAACAACCTTCTTAAACATAATGACATGATTATTTGAGGTGTAAGAGCCATTCTGGTATGAATAGAAACCCATTCACAAATCTGTTTGTGAGCAGTGATTCATAAGAACGGATGAACAGGCCAAATCAAACAGAAGCAGAGACTCTGAATAACAGCAAACACAGTTTTACTTTAATGAACCAGCTCCCGAATGAAAGCAGAATCTAGAGCTGTTCCAAACGTGACTGATTGCAGCTTTTGATCTCTTTAGCAATACATCTGTAGAACCAGTCTTCAGGTTTGAGTGGTTTCCAGCAAGTCCCCATAAACTTCGCACATGCACACAACTTCAGACCAGGAATGAGGGTCAGTTCCAAGCTATTTGCATATTCCTTTACTCCACACTTCAGAGTTCATCTATCCCTTGATGAGCTTATAAAGTTTGCATCGCCCCCTACCCAAATTCTTAGGAATGGAAATAAAATGAAGTCAAAAATATACTGCAGGACCAAAGCCTTCACCGCTTCAAAGGTCAGCACCTTGCATTGTGCTTGGAGCTGACCAACTGGAAGATTAAAGAGCTATTTCCTGGTTGTCAAAATGGATGTAGCGTACACCTCTACCTACTAGGTAGAAGAGAACACAACTAGCATATGAGCAGGACCTAGTGTAAAATACACCTGACCATTTCTGCCCATGACCTTAACCTCCAGAAGCGAAGCTGGATCAAAAAGCATTCCCAAGCAGTAAGAGGAAGTGCATCCCCCATTAAAAACAAATAAATCTTAATAATTTTTGATTCTCTACCACCAGCATCTCCTTGCATATTCTGAACAACAGCTGAATTTAACATGCAAATTTGAATTAACTTTTTTGTGATTTCAGAAGGCTTAACAAGGTTTTGGATCACGTTTCATCACTAAAGATGCAAAGCATCTTATGAGCTTGGTAAGTGATCAAGGATGATTTCAGAGAATCACAGAATTGTAGAGTTGGAAAGGACCCTAAGGGTCTTCTAGTCCAACCCTCTGCAATGCAGGAATCTCAAGTAAAGCATCCACGACAGTTGGCTGTCCAACGTCTGCTTAAAAACCTCCAAGGAAGGAGTGTCCACCACCTTCCAAGGTAGTACATTCCATGACTACTATATCTCTCTCTTTTGAATGTACGGTAATCTGTTCTAGGGAAGCATCATCCAATCTTCAGGCTGGCTTGGAGGTCTACAGCAAACACCCACAGTAAGGTAACTGTTGTTTCCATCTCCTACAGTTTTTACCCCTATATTCTCAATCTGCCTTCTGTGCTCCAGGTTGTGGATCTATACATATAATGTTGCTACTCCTTCCTTCCTGTTTGGTCTATTCCTTTTGAACAGGTTATACCCTTCCATTTCTACATTCCAGTCATGAGTCTCATCCCACCAGGGTTCAGTAATGACTATTAGGTCATATCTGCCATCCGATATTAAGAGCTCAAATTTGTCTTGCTTGTTTCCCATACTCTGTGCATTTGTATAGAGGCAACTGAAACCATGAGTCATTCCCTTCAGCTGCTTCCTTCTTGTAGTTTCCTGCTGCTTATTAGGGTTCTGTAGCACCACCACAGTTTTCTGTGCATCAGTGAAGCTATTATCCCCAGTACCAGGTGTGTTCCTCTGTCACCTGTAATATTGTCTCCCTCCTGCTCACGATTTAATTTAAAGCTCTTCTGATCAGGTTTGTGAGGCTCTTAGCAAGCACATTATTGCCATCCACTGTGAGGTAGAACCCATCTCTTGCCAAAAGACCTTTCCCGACAACGCCAACTGTGCAGCCAGTGGTTTACTTTCAGTATTTTCCTCTTTCTTCCTGGGCCATGACCTTCAACAGGAAGGAGTGATTAAAAAACCACCTCTGCCATAAGGCCCTTCAGCTTCCTGCCCAGAGTCTCATAGTCCCTTGCTATACATTATAGGCTGTGTCTGGCAGTATCATTTGTACCCACACAAATAAGAAGGAAGGGGTTGTTGTCAGTGGGCTTTATAAGAATGTGCAACTTCTCTCTTACTCTTTGCACATGGTAAACAACGCACCTTCCAGGGCATCCTATTACCTCTGCACACTGTTGTCTTTCTTGCCCTCAGCAGGGAGTCATCTACCACCACCACAGGCTCTTCTTCCTGGGAGAATCATTCTGTACATTGAGGTCTGCAACTGCTGTCCTTGCTCCTCTGGCCCAGACTCAGAAAACAGATTCCTAGCAGGGTTGGAGTTGGGGGCCTCTAACCTGGGCATATTTATTCCAATACCTGCATTCGGGCCAATATAATGAATCTTCCTTTCTTGTCCATTGGAGTGTATCTGGATATTATTAGGATAACTGCCAAAGGCAGGAAGGAGTCTTATGGCTTGAGAACTTCCTACTCCTTCCTTTCAAGTTGCCTTTTCCAGACTGCCATTCCCTTTCTCTGAGATCATTTTCTTGGAAGGTAGCGAGTGAGTTATCAGCATACTCGGTGCTTTTTTCTGGGGGGGGGGGGGGGGACACAGGGGTACGCATGCCTCTAAACATTTTATGAATCTAACGGGAGAAGAAACTAATATTTGTAAAAAAAAAAATCAGTTTCTACTCTCTAGCATGGTGAATCGTCAGTTCTGTTGCTTCCTCCGATGGTGGCCTCATTTCCTGTCATGGTGTTTTCTGAGTCTCAGACAGAAACGAGTGTTTAATTGTGTGAAGTAGGAGTTGGAATGTGGATGTGTGATGTTTTACTGATGAAAGTTTGGCCTCATTAAGGGCCTCATATTTCATATGAGTAATGCATGTTCTTTGTACTTTTGTCCATTTACTGTATTTATTTTTCCCAATTTGAACTATAAAATGGTGCTTTTCTGGAGTCAAAATGAGAGTACCCCTAAAAATTTTTTTAGAAAAAAAGCATTGAGCATACACATCCACTATCAGTAGCCTCTGAAGAGGTTAGGTGAAGAATGGAAAATGACTGCTCCCCCATCGTCAGCTGCAATAGTTCAGTCGGTAGAGCATGAGCCTCTAAATCTCAGAATCATGGATTTGAGCCCCATGTTGGGCAGAAGTTTCCTGCATTGCAGGAGGTTGGACTAGATGACCCTTGTGATACCTTCCAACTCTACGATTCTATGATTCTAAGTCCATTTCCTGAGCACTAGATTTTGAGGAAGGTTGTTCTAGTGCATAAATCCCATTGATCTCAATAGGACTTAGTTCTGAGAAAACATGCTCAAGATTGTCCTGTATGTTCCACAGCTACACACATACCCAATCTTATATGACAATGCTTGTATTTAACTGTGACAAGTATTTTCATGGACAGAATGAAATCCAAGTCTCTGCTGAACTCAGTGCAAACTTTTCCATTAATGACATGTGGCCCTGATTTCACACAAAATACCAGGCAGATCATGTTGGTTTTGACAGTAAAATAAACACATATGCCTGATGTACATTCATAAAATAATCAGTTTGCCCCACCATTTGAAACTGCCATGATGTGAGGGTAATTAAATTCTAATAACCTGCCTGGAATGGCTGACCCGTTGTATTTATTCCAGGTATTTCCATGAATAATGAGCCCATTCAAAGCTATGGGGAGTTCATAATTGTTTGTGATCTTCCTATGACAGGGTTGTAGCTCTATCTCTGTGTCACTGATTTAGTATAATTTATCTTAAAACTTGAATTCTTCCAAAATGTCTTGCTGGCTTTTATAATCTGCATGAGAAGGATTTTGTTTGGATGAGAAAGCATTGAAACAATGTGAGCAATGTAGATAACAATTCTTAGCATTATTTAATTATTTCAGTGTATGGCTATGTTAACGAAAACCAGCAAATCATTTTCTTTTTTCTCTATCAGATTTAGTTCCATTTCTGCATCTTGTGTAAAGCAGAGTTTCTTCTTCCTCCTCATGCCCATATTTAAGTTTCCGTTGATTTAGAATAACCTCAGACCCATCAGAGGTGGTCTGAAACATTCACCTCATGTTTTCTGCACAAAGCAGAGGATCAGGATACTCCACTGATGCATCTGGTCAGTCCTACATTATGTCACAGCAATTCTTCTTCTTCTTCTTCCCCAGACTGAGACTGAAGGTGGCTTACACAAATTAAAACAACAAACAGAAAATACAGAAAGCTAAAAACATATAAAAGATAATTAAAAGTAATCAAACTATTAATAGCATCAGCACAATATGAAAGCCAAATCTATTAAAATACAGATAGTAAAAACAGCACAGCACTGTTAAAAGCCATTTCCTTAAAAAGCCGTCAGTTCCCAAAAGCTTGTTGGAATAAAACAGTCTTCACATGATGGCAAAAGGACAAGGAGGGAGCCAGTCTAGCTTTTCTAAGAAAGGAGTTCTGAAGTCTGGGAGCAACCACTTTGCACATGTCATATGTGTTAAGTTGTGGGTGAACATATCAGACGACACAGCCATTCTTCAAACAGCTCTTGTTTATTCAGAGGCCAGAACAGAAGTGAGCTGAAGGGTTCAGTCAGCCTGCTTATATAGAGCTCCAGTACACATAATTGTAACCACTTTCTGTAAATATCCAATCACTGAACGTCACTTTCGATCCCTTATTTGCATAACTATCTACAGTATCCCCCTGCAGGCCCAGGGTGAGAACTTCAGTACATAACAATATGTGAGCAGAGAGGGCAGTGGCAGAGGGCCCGGAAACTAATTGGTAGCCTGTGGAGTTGGACCAGCATTGGTGTAATACGTTCAAGCCATCTTGCTCCAGTGAGCAACCTGGCCACTGAATTCTGCACTAGCTGAAGTTTCCAAACTGTCTTCAGACGCAGCTCTATGAATAACGTGTTGCAGTAATCTAAGTTAAAACTGAGAAGCAGGAGTGAGAAACAAGACAGGAAGTCAGGAACAAGACATCACCCAGAATGCAGGAATACAAAGCAGAGGAATAGAATAATCAGAACTTGTTGCTTGAACAAGGCTTACCTGAAAGTGGAAGTCATCTTACATCTCCATCCCTCCAGTTGGCAGACTTGGTGCCTGGCTTCAGTCCAAATCCTGGAGGTAGTTCAGATTCCACTGTATGAACCTGTAACAGCCTCCCCCAACCTCCAGATATTTTATGGGGCATGGCTCTGTTGGCTAATGCATGGCGCTGATAATGCCAAGGTTGCAGGTTCAATCCCCGTGTGGAACAGCTGCATATTCCTGCATTGCAGGGGGTTGAACTAGATGATCCTCAGGGTCTCTTCCAACTTTACAATTCTATGATTCTAGATTACAACTCCCATAACCCCTGACTATTGGTCATGCTGACTGGGACTGTGGGCCAGAACATATGGAAGACGCCAGATTGGGAAAGGCAAATCTGGCAGGTCTACAGGCAAATAAAAGAGAAGCGCTGAACTGTTTTGCAGGTGGGTGCTACAACAGCTTAAGAACAGATTCTTACATGCAGCTTGACATTTCCAGCAGCCCAAACTTGATAAAGTTTTCCAAATGAAGGCTGAACTAAACTTCTATCCAAATATCTCTCTCTCTCCCTCTTAAAGGGATTCATAAAATGAGGGGAGGAGCTTGTGTTTTCCTTTCCCCACAGGATGGTCTGGCTGCCAAGATTAGGTCCTCTTGCCAGAGCGCAACCTTCTTATAACCCCCTTTGAGATTCAGCAACAAGCAACAACAGACTCGGAGATCAATTCTATTTTACCGCTGGCTGCGCTTCATGGCAAGGCCTGCTCAGGGAGCAGAAGGCTGCGGAGTTTCATCTGTTCAGGCAAGAGGTAGAATTAACCTTTTCCTGCCTGCTGTTGGAAAGACAAAGTTCACCTAACTCATTTTCTTTACATCATTTATTGTTTCGTTATCTGGTTAGGGACAGTTGAAGTGTATTTTTCTGTCGGGAAAAAATTGCAGTCATACTGTACAAGTGTATAAAGGGGTTGAGACACAGAGAGCTGAATCCCTAGAGAGAGCACCTCTGTGATGTCATTTCCCTTGAACTTCGTGGCGGGAAACTTAGACAAGGTAAGCATTTCCTCCTGGCCTCAGATCATCCTATTTTACATTTGCCTGCTGATGGAGATGGATGTGTCGCTTGCTCTCATACTGCATTTTAGTATGTAGAAAGTAACTGCTGGAAGAGTCTGAATAAGTATATTTAAGGCTAAGAAGTCTAGTCTCAAGTTTCTGTTTTACTCCGCCAAGGGATGGCAATATTTTTAACTCAGCCAAAGATCTAAATCTCACTCAAGTGAGGCTGGGGAGATAAATTAATTTTAATATATCATTTCCTAATTAACAAAACCCATCCAACATTTTCAAGAGTCCCTTCATTTGCTCTGCCGCAGTTACTTTTCCTCTATGCTGTATCAGATGCTAGGTTTTCCATTTGCTTTCCATTTCTTTCTCTCCATTATTTATGTTTGTTTATACTTATATTTACATCCCAACTTATCTTTGAGGAGCTCAAAGTGGCTTACATGGTTCTCTTCACAACAACCCTGTGAGGTAGGATAGGCTGAGAAACAGCATCTTTTTCCCAAGGGCACCCAATGAGCTTCATGGCTGAGAGCGGCTTTGAACCCTGGTCTGCTAGGTCCCTGTCTATCACTCTAACCACCTTCCTTTTTCTCAGCTGGGGGAGCTGAATTATAGCCAGGATCCTACTTAAGGCCAGGAGAAGTCGATGAGGAGGGATGTTGTCTTGCACCAGGTTGTCTCTATCAATGCATTTGCTGGGAGGCCAGGGGCAGAGCGTCACCTCTCCTCAGCAACTGCTCCTGCTTAAGGCAGCATTTCTGAAGCAAATCCTGAGGCGGGGGTAGCCCTGAAAGAAATCCCTGACAATGCTGTTTGCATTGGGAGAAAATGCCCCATTGGTGCCAATTGGTTAGGGGTTTCCCTGCAAAGCAAATATCAGCTCCAGAGGAACAGTTTCTCCCCGCCCCCCCACTCTCTCTCAGAGCTGATGGAAGATTGGAAAGAGGTAATGCAATCTTGTTAATGATCAGCCCCCTTCAACAGATGATATTTGGATTATTATTTACATTCCACACATTAATTGCATTTTCACATTTAATGTGATGTTTAGTTTGGCCCCCAATCTCCTGGTGTGGCCAGCCAGGTGTCCCATAGGAGCTTGTATCAAAAGGGGGGGGGATGATGGAAGTAGTACAGTGGTACCTCGGGTTACAGATGCTTCAGGTTACAGACACTTCAGGTTACAGGCTCTGCTAACCCAGAAATAGTACCTCGGGTTAAGAACTTTGCTTCAGGATGAGAACAGAAATCGTGCGGCAGTGGCACGGTAGCAGTGGGAGGCCCCATTAGCTAAAGAGGAGGAGGAGGAGTTTGGATTTGACATCCCGCTTTATCACTACCCGAAGGAGTCTCAAAGTGGCTAACATTCTCCTTTCCCTTCCTCCCCCACAACAAACACTCTGTGACGTGAGTGGGGCTGAGAGACTTCAGAGAAGTGTGACTAACCCAAGGTCACCCAGCAGCTACATGTGGAGGAGCGGAGACGTGAACCTGGTTCACCAGATAATGAGTCAACCACTCTTAACCACTACACCACACTGGCTCTCACTGGTACCTCAGGTTAAGAACAGTTTCAGGTTAAGAACGGACCTCCAGAACGAATTAAGTTCTTAACCCGAGGTACCACTGTAATTGTGTTAGGGAGCAACTTCTAACTCCCAGCTTTTAGTTCTATGCAGACATGTGAAACCCAGCGGTGAAGTTCTTTTAACTTTCTGATCAGTCCAGCATCTTGAGCAACGTGTTCCAAAGAGATCCAGCGAGATTTACATTTTAAGAGACAGTGAATGTTAGGCTTGCCATCTGGATGAAGATTTCTCTGTGGTTATTGGGTGCAGGGAATTTCCTGCACTAATGGTACTGATTTGGAGTCAAAATTCTGATGGATTTTGCAGAACTTTACCATCATTCGGGGAGCTTTCATTGACTGTATATTGTGCAGACCTGTCAAACCTCTAAGCAGTCTTGATCCTTTTCTCCTGCTGGCAAATGAATAAAAGCAACGCCGGGCTAATAAAAAAATTGGCTTCATAACTTCAAATTCACTTTTCATTCACTTTGATTTTGCAAATGTAGAATGCACACTTATTTACTTCATTCCTTGGAAGCTAAATATTTTAAGGTCCAGTAATTTCAAGAAGAAAGTAAAGCATACACTTAAATCTCTTCCATTGAAATGAATTGGACTTGAAAGCGATAAACCAGCGATGGATTGTGCTCCCAATAAAGTTTATTCTTTCTCCATCTACTCAGCCTCATTGGCTTGTAGTGAGGATAAATGGGGAAAGTGCTATATAGTAAACAGAACAATTATTACGATAGCAAGCTGCATTATACCAGGCCAAGACGCCAGTATTATTCCACTCCGGCTGGTAGCAGCTCTCCAGGATGGCTCAAGTACAAATACTTCAAGTAAAGATTGCTCTCCAAGACAAGAAGCCATAACTTGCAGGAATCTGTTCTGTTATTTGGAGGACAGAAGATCTATATGTGAAATCCGAGACTGCAAACAACTTTACTGATTCTTAGTTTTTTAGTCCTAAATTCAGTTTGCCACATTTCAACCCCTTCTGCCCCCCTTAAAAAAGTCCTCATGAAAATGTGTAAGCATTTTAGTGTGTGTTTTTTCCTATTCAACATGTATGCAACAAGCAATTTCCTCTAATCTATGCCGTTTTCACTAATGCGCGCATTCGACACATGCTTTCCCTTAGCAGATGCCCTTCCATACATATTTTTGGTGGGAGAACAGCTTTGCAAAATCTGAGCTGATTTTGAAGGAAAGTTGGATTTTGGCTCAGGGTTATGCCATCCTTACACTTGTGTTCCCTGTGCCTGATTTTTTGACTTATTTGCAGTGTGTCAAATGCAAATCAGTAAAAGTCTAATGATGATGATCAAAATAACAGGAACACCTGTTGCCTTGTATTCTCTTTTCCTGCTTTAAAAAAAAGGGGAAAGTTCCCAAGCTTCAGAATAGTGCTGTCAGTGGAAGCCCTAATGCTGCCTATACAGACACTGACCTTGAGGAGACAAGAGAGGTTGATAATAGTCTTGAAGCAGGAACCCCACAGCTCTGTGCCCAGATACAGGCGAAGGCTTATAATGAGTGTTATTTTTTGGACTTGGGTGCACAGCATGTAAAGATGATGCCAGTTCGACCCCCGCACCTGCTTCTCTTGCTGTTGTCAGCATATTGCCAAGCATACGATCTTGGAGACATACTCATTGCTATAATGCCTTTCAGCTAACAATCTTCCACTTCCCTCGGCAGAAGGGTTCTTGATCTTTCACAAGGCTAATTGTATTGGTTTCAAATTTCACCATCCTGCCTACTACAATTTGATCTTTCGTTTGGCGCATTAATTAAAACACCTCTGCTTAATAAATGCCAGCCATCAGTTGGCTTTTGTTTGTTTGTTTACGGCCTCTTTCATTTGCCGGGCATTCAACTATCCCATCATAGTATGCCATTACCATCACCTATTTCCATAGCATACCATATGCAAGGTGGCTCACAAAAGCGAAAACTAATTTGTTAACAGTGGCAGGACAGGACAAAAAGCAAAGAGTCATAAGCAGTAGGCTAATGAAAACATCTTGTATTAATAAATATATGAAACACTAAATTGATAATTCGTTATAAGGCCTAGGAATAAGAGTGTAAGAACGTAATAGCAGGGGAGGAAACAACGTCTCTCCACAAAGCGGGTTCTCCTTCATAGAGAACACGTGTTGCGGTGGGGCAACCATGACATCCCCTGTTGCTGGACGGGTTACTATGGATGGCCACAAATTTGATTGGGCACCTCCATTGTTTCTGGGGTGAATTTATTGTTGCAATCTTATTTGATTGACGGGGGTGCTATATATTCCCTGTGCGCAGCATTGAGCTTCCTCTTTTCGCTGTGCACATTGGACGCCCACCCTCCCTTTATTTGGGGTTTGTTCATGCTAACCTTACTATGCCTGTCATGGGGTCGTCTGCTTTGGAGCAGGGGCCAGGTAGGAATTTTACCATTTGGCTGATTGGCTGGTGCCATTTGGGTTTTGCCTACTGTGTAGCAAATCGTCACAACTTGTAAGGTTGCGGTTAGGCATCGGTTAATTTTGGTTGGTGGAGGGGATGTGGTTGGCTGTGCCTGCCTTTTCAATGCTGCTTCTGCAAGGGTATTCCGGTAAAGGAATCCAGGGGCTCGCCATGCTCTTGTCCGAACCCCTGACAAGGGGCTAGGGCCATGCTAGAGCCCCTGGGAGCATTTGAGGTGAGGTAAGGGCCTGGCAAGGGACACGGGCGGCACTGTGGGTTAAACCACTGAGCCTCTTGGGCTTGCCGATCAGAAAGTCAGTGGTTCGAATCCCCGCGACGGGGTGAGCTCCCGTTGCTCGGTCCCTGCTCCTGCCAACCTAGCAGTTCGAAAGCATGTCAAAGTGCAAGTAGATAAATAGGTACCGCTCTGGCGGGAAGGTAAATGGCATTTCCATGCGCTGCTCTGGTTCGCCAGAAGTGGCTTAGTCATGCTGGCCACATGACCTGGAAGCTGTATGCCAGCTCCCTTGGCCAATAAAGTGAGATGAGCGCCGCAACCCCAGAGTCGCTCACGACTGGACCTAATGGTCAGGGGTCCCTTTACCTTTAAGAGCCTGGCATCCAGCTCTATTCTCTCCCCCAAAATGTTTACCCTTACTGACTTCCGCAGGCTTGCGGTTGTCAGTTCTGTTCATACCTCTAAGTGGGAACAGATAGCCGCTAACCAATGCCTAAGCAACCACTCACATACTGTAATTCCATAAAGTTGTGGCCAAAATTATGCCAGAAACCAAAACAAAAATGATGTGTGAACCGTGTCTTTATTTGGGGGTGTCCTGGTAATCCTCGACATTCAACTAAATCTTGACCCCAGCAACAACTCCCTGAGCAATAATTCCTAGGCATTTGGAACAGGACAAGTAGCCTTTGCAGCCAGTCAGCCAGGGCTCTGCCCTCCCAAGCCATGTTTACCCTTACTGACTTCCGCAGGCTTGCGGTTGTCAGTTCTGTTCATACCTCTAAGTGGGAACAGATAGCCGCTAACCAATGCCTAAGCAACCACTCACATACTGTAATTCCATAAAGTTGTGGCCAAAATTATGCCAGAAACCAAAACAAAAATGATGTGTGAACCGTGTCTTTATTTGGGGGTGTCCTGGGAGTCCTCGACATTCAAATCCAGCAACAACTCCCTGAGCAATAATTCCTAGGCATTCGGAACAGGACAAGTAGCCTTTGCAGCCAGTCAGCCAGGGCTCTGCCCTCCCAAGCCAGGTGGAAATAAGCCAGACAAAGCAAGGAGCGGATCTTGCGGGATTCACAGCAAGAAATCCTGGTGGCTTCATTGGGTGAAATACCACACAAATCATTTTGGGGAGGAAAATGTTGGAGGATACGGTGATGGCATGACGCAATCCCTGACAGGGTGGGTTATCTGGAAGAAGCAGTAGAGGAGATAAAGGTAGTGAACGAGGTCAAGAGCGGGTGAATATGAAAGCAGTGGAACTGTTTTTCACAGTTTGTTGTTGCACAGAGCCTATTTCACTACATGTGAACTCCATAAAGGCAAAACTTGGGAAGTAAAAGGTATTTTGTTTTGGTTTGCAGAACAATCCTGGGCTACTTATAGGAGATGGGTAGTGAAAATGTCCCCAGGAATCTGGCTGTGGATCAGCTGCCCTGATGGACATTCTTTTGACCCCAACTAGTAACTAAACTTGTGAGAACATCTGTGTGATGTTATTAATGTGGTGTTTAAGAACTGCAACAATGCAACTGGCAGACTTTATATAAGATACTGCTTATTAACCACTCAGCTAGAAAGACTTCATTGAACTCCTTGCCAAGGGTTTGACACAGAGATAATTATATGAGCCTGACAATAATGTATGAATAGTTGATAGAAAATGGAATTTGAAATCACAATGCATCTAGTTTTATTCAACTGTTATTTTTTTTTATTGCTGTTTGAGAAAAGACTGGGTAGCTCAGGAATAAAAGCTTTCACTTTTTTGAACCAGCTATGATATTATTTTATTTGCAAATCTTTAGAACGGATGCTAAAATCTTCATCCAGCTATGGGAAATACAGGGAATTGTATTGGTTAACCATTGTGAACACAATTCACAGGTAGATTGTGGACTGTTGATTATTTGTACAGTGAGCTCACAAATCACTCCAAAAAGGAATGCTTTATGAATGCAGATGTGAATATAGAAGGCTCTGTCCCCAATCATATTTCCAATTGAAAACAATGGGATAAAATAGGTGCCGCTAATGAATTAAGTGTAAGTGGGGAGTTCAACTTATGCCCTTGTTCCAACACTTTCAAGGAATTGTTGGATCAGAAAGAGGTTATTTCTAGTGCTCATATTACCAAACTGCCATGCACAGGCTTCATCTTACTCATTTGGAAAAATGTGAAGCCACATTGTTCTCTGTAGAGGATGTCATATATCTAATAAGCATTATAGTAAGAATTTTAGCAGGTTGGGATAACAAGATATGGATGAAGTTTGATACTGGAATGAACAGATGGATGTGCAATGCAAATGGGGATGTACCTCCCCAACACCACCTTGGGAGCAGATGCATTCTTATGCACAATGTGGGGCAACTACCAAGGAGAAGGCCTTTTTCAGCAGTGGCGTCCTTGTTATGAAACAGCCTCCCCATAACAATGGTGGAAAAGTCTTGGTTGCCGCCATCTTTGTGGTCGTTTTAGCACCTGGTGAAGACTGTTTTATTTATCCAGTCTTTTAAAATAACTTGCATCTTATTGTCTGGCCCCTTGAGTTTAGAATACTCTGCTGCAATTGTGTTTGGAGTTTTTAATAGTATTTATCATTTTATATTTTATTCTAACCACTGTATTTGGTGTAGTGGTTAAGAGTGGTAGTCTCATTATCTGGGGAACCGGGTTCGCGTCTCCGCTCCTCCACATGCAGCTGCTGGGTGACCTTGGGCCAGTCACACTTCTCTGAAGTCTCTCAGCCCCACTCACCTCACAGAGTGCTTGTTGTGGGGGAGGAAGGGAAAGGAGAATGTTAGCCGCTTTGAGACTCCTGAAGGGGAGTGAAAGGCGGGATATCAAATCCAAACTCTTCTTCTTCTTGTGATCCACCCGGAAAACCTATGCTAGGGGAAGGCTACATAAATTCCATTAACAGATACATAAATTTGTCCCAGGGCTTGTTCTTATATATATATATAGCTCCAGATATGTCTCCAACAATATTTCAAAGTGTTTATCATTATATACAATTTTTTTAAACACAAAGTTTCTTCTTGACTTCCCACCCCTCCTTTCCTCATGTTTGTTTTTACTCCTTTTTATTAGCTGTTTTTAAACACATATATTTTTATTACCAAACCCCGCTGCTGTTAAATTTTCCAGTAATCCACGTCCCAGGGATTGTTCTGGAGTGTGTGGGGTTATGGATTGTTGTGGTTGCTTGATATTGCATTGGATTTCAGTCTGTTCTCCTGTACATTACTTGTATCTGATGTTTCTTATCTTGGTATATAGATCACAATAATAAATCAATAAATCATCTCCTGATTCACAATGTGAGAAGCTAGGCTGAAAACCATTCGCAAAGAAACAATTATTTGAAATAAACAACTGGAAAGTTGGTGGCATATCATAACAGCTAACCGAGGCGGTCACACTGCAAATCTGAATGTAATAATAGAGATTAAAAACACATTTAACCTACAAAAAAGCGGGAAAGGATGTATTATGACTACTGGAAAGATAGGAGAGAAAACTTGTAATATTAGGCTTGTTCACACATTGAACACGGACACAAGCTGTCTCCACACATATGCAAGTGTTTGCATGAAAAAGTATACATAGATTGAATTGTACAGCTCAAACAGGTACAAAGGCTGTGTGCACTCATGCAACATTACATGTAAATAACTATAAATGTACAGCTCAACTATTTGTGTATACAGTGGTACCTCACATTAAGTACTTAATTCGTTCTGGAGGTCTGTTCTTAACCTGAAATTGTTCTTAACCTGAAGCACCACTTTAGCTAATGGGGCCTCCTCCTGCTGCTGCGCCGCTGGAGCATGATTTTTGTTCTCATTCTGAAGCAAAGTTCTTAACCCGAGGTACTATTTCTGGGTTAGCGGAGTCTGTAACCTGAAGCGTATGTAACCTGAAGCATATGTAACCTGAGGTACCACTGTACAGGTACATGGATTGTACACTCGTTGAATGTAGTATGTGAGCACCCCTTTTGCCAGGAATGTTTTAACTTTAACATGTGAAGTACTAGCCAATTGATCTCAGACACAATTGTTGTTGAAGCTGGACACTGAATAGCTACCCCATTCTCAAAATGTTGTTGTTTCTTTAAGTGAACTATCTGATCCCCAGTGCATTTTTGGAAAAGACACTTATCCTACTTATTGGGAGACAGAGGCGCCAGGTTTCCACCGATATTGAGGGGGTCTATCATGTGTCATGCATGTGTGATGTCATGTGCATCATGCATCTTCTGGAGGAGAACCAAGCACTCTGGAGGAGGTTGCTACTGAAGCTGGGATGTGGTCACACACATTCAATGTGTGCAAAGTCCCCTCTACATTGAGGGCCCCAGCAAATATTGAGGGTCTCTAGAGTTTGTGTGCCTGTTGGGGGAGTTAACTTGGAGCACATTACTTCCTGAGTGAATTGCAACAGTAAGTGGAAAAATAATGCCCTGAAGAAGGTGTCATGGATGGATGGATTGGACATGGTCCAAAAAGATTCTTCAAGCATGATTCTGAGGTTTCACCTCTCTGTTTTCGGCTCCTAGCCCTTTTCATGATCCCCCACTCCACGTTCAAAGCCTAGTTCAGACTAGGTACGAAACACACTAGTCAAGATGCGCCGAGCTTATGAGAGGTTGGCAAAGTGTGGGTGGGAAAGGATTCTTGATGATTTATCGCTCTCATTTATCCAGCAAACAATGCAAAGACGTATGTGTGAAGGAGGAGTTTGTCTTAACAATGGCAGGCATTGAATTTATCAGCCAAGGGAGGGTAGAAGTGAAGAACTGAGAGAGAGACCGAGAGAGAGGCAACATGAGAATTACCAGGGAGAAGCAGGAGCCACATGCCATTGAAAGAGAATGGTGATAAAAAGAACTCCAACCTGTGCTTCCTGGGCATCAAGGTTCATGTAGAAGCCAGAACAGTTAAAATATTCATATCTGGGCAGTCTGTAACATGGGAAGCAGGCAAATGTACTTCCGAGACACACTATTGATTTCTGACCTACAAATTACTCTTCATCAAGGCGGGCTGGAGGGGGAAAAAGAGACAGGGAAGGGAGGGGCTACAGTCGACTGGGTCCTTCTCCTTTGCAATCTGCAGAGTGTTTAGTATTCAGTGAGTTAAAGCATGCAATGAAAGGGAACTGTCAGCGCAATCTAGGAGATATAAAGAAATGAAGGGGTGAAAAAAAAAAGCCGTATGCTAATAATCCACTCAGTAATTAAGTGAAGATCGCTGCCAAGCGCCAGTGCCACTTTCAAAGGGTAATTTGTACAGGAAATCATAGAGTCATTGTCAAATCATTTCAGGATAAAAGGAAAGTCATCAACTGAGATAAGATAAATGCTGGGTGTCTGGCAGCATGTGCCCTAGGAAATGCCTTTGCTATTTTTTATTTATTTAAAAAAAAAACTTGCAAAAGTGGGGCTAAGGAAACTTGACAGGTTGAAATGTACATTTACTATTAATAATAGGGGTGCAATATGCATAGATGCATTATTAAATAGGTAACAGAACAAAAAAAAATGGTAAAATACGCCAGTTACCAGGGATTTAACTTGCAATAACTATAGGCGGGTTTTCTTCCACTGTTATGATCCTTCTGGATAATGGAATTCATTTAGCACAGATATACATACAATTTATTATACAGTTAATATTGTTTATTCACACTCTGGGGCATTTCAAGGAGGTGGGGTGTAGGCTGGCTTTTGTGACCAAAGAAATGCACACAGACGCATGTATGCATGTATACTTGAATGACTGTTTCACTATGTAATCTAATCATGCCATTATATGTTTTTTAAAAATGTCATTCCAACTTCTATTTTTAAGTGCACTTCCATGACGGAATGTAAGGGATGGGTTTGCTTTAAAATCTGCAACGATTTCATTTTATTAAAACTATTCTGGGTGACACAGAATTCCCACCTGTGAAAGCCACTTACTCTTAATACGGAATCCAAATAAGAACATTGGGGGGGGGGGGGGAGAAACCCTTTGTTTTGTTAAACGAAAGGCCTATTATAGTTCCAGCATCCTGTTCTGAAAGTGGCTAGCCAGATTCTCATGGGAAGCCTGCAACCTCCAATAGAAAATAGCAGCTGTTCCCAACCCCACTTTTTAGGATCTGTATTTTTTTTAGGAAATACAGATGCAAAGAGAACTGCCAATGGAAGAAGTTGCAACAAGGAATCATTAGAGACAAAAGGGTGGATATTGTTAGAATTCCTGCTCCATGATTGCAGTCATGGGATTGTTGTATATCTCATGATGGTGTATGTTTTGACTCCACAGAATGGGAAGTGACGGAGACAGGATGTTTGTGTTACTGTGTTCCGTGAAGCGGGACTATTGTCCTTTGTTCTTTCTCTTTGCTGCCTGATGCTAGAGAGAGAGGGAGCCACGTTGCAGTGTTCTGTGTGTGTTTATATGTAAATAAAATAGATTAGCCAAAATGCTGAGTTGCTGAGGTCTGTTACGCAAACTGTGAAGACTCTGTGGATCCCTAAGTGTGCCGATGTCTGTTGGCATTAGTCGCTGTGATGTTTGGGCTGAAGAAAGCTAATGAAGCTCCCAAACGATCGACCAGGAGGGAGAGAACATGCCAGCTGGGCATGTGTTTCTGCCAGGGTCCTACTCGAGTGTAGGACGAGCTCCCGACAGATATACTGTCCAGACTAAGATATTTTTCTGCGTGCAATGAAGTGCATGTTTCAACTGGCCAGTGAGTTTTATCCCCACACTGGTAATGGGATAATGCAGACCCACACAGGTATTCCCACACGTTGCCATTGGCCCCTGCCCCAGCAACTGCTGCCTGAGGCACTTATTCTGTCAACCCTGAGTAGCGAGAGGAATTTAATACAAGCATTTTTGCAAGAGTGGGCTTGCATATGTATGTTTCCGAGCACAATTCAAAGTGTTGGTGCAGACCTTGATAGCCCTAAACGGCCTCAGTCCAGTATACCTGAAGGAGCATCTCCACCCAGACACTGAGGTCCAACTCCGAGGGCCTTCTAGTGATTCTCTCACTGAGAGAAGCGAAGTTACAGGGAACTAGGCAGAAGACCTTCTTGGCAGTGGCGCCTGCCCTGTGGAACACCCTCTCACCAGATGTCAAGGAAATAACTATCTGACTTTTAGAAGACATCTGAAGGCAGTCCTGTTTAGGGAAGTTTTTTAATGTTTGAAGTTTTATTTGTTTTTAGTCCTCTGTTGGGAGCTGCCCAGAGTGGCTGGGGAAACCCAGCCAGATGGGCGGGGTATAAATAATACATCATTATTATTATTATTATTATTATTATTATTATTATTATTATTATTAAACACACTCATGTTTGCTTAAGTCAGAGGCAGCCCCCAGTCAGCATGGCCAGAAGTTAGGGATGATGGGAGTTGTAGTCCAGCAGCATCTGAAGGGTAGCTCTGTAATTAGAAACCATTTAATCCCCCTGCCCCATTTAGAATGAAACCCTTTATTACAAGGGATTCTACTGTGCTTTTGAAGTGCTTCATTCCTAACAAATTAAATGCTGGAGAAATCCAGGGATTCAGATGATCCTGGTTTATTACCTTGGTTTTTAGGGAACACTTAAGCCACAGTTTCCTGACTCAAGATAATGTGATTTAAGGAACCAGGAAAATTTCATTGAAACCAGAAATGTGAGGGAAGTTGGGGAGGGGCAAAGAGGGAGTGCATGAGCACACTGCTCATTGCCAGTTCAATAAACCATATTTAAAGGTACTTTTCTTATTAGCACTCCCCCCACTTTCAATTCTTGAGAGCCAATGTTATTCACAAATGTCTAAGCACATCTGAAACCTTGAATCTTTGGATGCTGAAGTTCCTTAAAATAATGAACAAATTTTAGCGATCTGATATTTTTCTACCACCACAGCAGATGCAGTTTAAATAAAACTATGCATTTTCTATATTGTGTCAGAAATAATATTCTCACAGCACCTATTAGCAGTTACAAATAGCCTTTTATTTGAGTATTGATCTATTCTACTCGAGAACGCGAGAGCTCCATTCCTAAACACAACATGAGACCAAGAGCTTAAACAAACCATCCAAGTTAATCACCCAAATTTGATTTCATAAAAGCGCTGCCAACCTGAAGGTTCCTGCATGTGCAAAATAATGAGTAAAATAAAATAACGGGAGTGGAAAACAGAACCAATTGCGTCCTCGGTTCATAAAACCATGCCTTCCTGTGCAGCATGTTTACTTTGTTTTCCCTATCAATTTCTGTTGTGACATTTCTGCCCTGTACTTTTAATCTCAGCTATTTTCCAGTGATGGACAGAAATATCTACTACGGCATTTAAAAAGATATTTTTGTACAACTGCTCTCTGAAAACGCTCTTGAGTTCACTATTCTGCACGGCACCGAAGAAATTCTGCTGCACGTCTTTAACAATAAAAGCAGATTATCAATAGGCATGCTAGCTGTCAGCTAAACATGGGAATTATAATGTAAAGAGGAAAAGGATCCCTTCAAGATACTGGCTGAGAGAGCACACACACTCAGCATTCTTTAGATTTATGGCATTAATGTAATAAATATCTGAGGTGGAAACAGATTCAGTCTGACTTTAATGCCAGCTTTATTGGATTTAAGGGTTTTTTTTTAATAAAAAGGTGGTTCGTTATAAAGTTGTACTTTAATACATGTCATGAAAAAGGGAATCTAGTAGGCAGTTAACCTCAAGACACACAGGCTCTCAAAATGTTCAGTAAATGCAACCAACTGGTTCAGGGTAAATAACAGATGCAATGTAAGCCTTAGTATGCCAATATACTTTTTTTTTTAATGTAGGATATTCAGAAACCCATTTTTCAAAAGCACCCTCTCGCAAATGTATTCTCTTCCATTAGGTACCTGACTATGTGGAAGTGTTCTTTGCATATCATAATTTAGGACGCCCAAATACGTATTCTTCATGACAAGCTTTTGTGGGGAATCTGGAGTCCACAACCAATACCAAGAGGACGTTTCCCGAGTTGGGTTTTGAGTTGCTATTTTCCAGTGAGTGCCAAAAGTAGAACAATTGCAAAAAAGAAATGTGGACGATTATCAGAAAGCACAACATGATTTTGAAATGTACCGGTAGCTGAAATATATGTGTAGTTCGCATTTTCTGTGTTGGCTGCCATTAACTGCTTAAATTTAGTTTCCTTCAGCCAAAGGAAAGAAAATACCCAGCTTTATCAATCCTAAAGCAACGCAAACAATTAAAAAGAGAGTCTCTCTCTCTCTCTCTCTCTCTCTCTCTCTCTCTCTCTCTCTCTCCCCCCCCCCCATTTCCCCTACCTTTCCCCTAACAACCTTCAATTATAAACACACACCATATGCCAGAGCTGGTCCTTTAACTATCAGTGGCTGTTGTTACTGTAGTAATCAGTCTAAGTCAGAGCAATTACTTAAAAGCATCCTTCCCGGTTGTTTTCCACAATCCACCTCACACTGTGCAGAACAATGGACCTGACAATCTGAACAGCACAGATGGAATGATCGTACCCCACACCCTGCCTGACTGACAGTTACCTGCACGGAGAATGAAGGACCCTATCATCTAAATACGGAGCATGCTCTGTGCCAGCTCGACTTTTGCAGGAGCTCTTTAGAGGGAAGAGAGACAGGATTCGCCTTGCTGCTTTTTTGCCTCTTTGGAAATACATGTGTGTGCCTGTTTCCTGGTGCAGAGCGTAGGTGATGTGGCACAACAGCATGAGTCCATCATCACTCATATATTTCTAACAATTAGGTTAAGCATTTTATCCGGGCATTATATGCATTAGCACATCGGTGTTTTGTAACTCCAGAACTAGAAGTATATCCGTGATCAAATTGATCAGAACAAAGCAATAAACACTGGAGCACAAGGTCTTTGTGCAATCGCAGCAGAGGTACCCAAGTCACAGATCGAACACCTTTACATCCCGATGGTTAATACAAAGAGGAAAAAAACAAAAGATCCACAAACTCAGTTTAGGGTCTCTTTCACTACAGTGGGGTTACCAATATTGATCATAATTGTGCTGTCGGAAGGCAGAACAAGTATATGCAGTTTTTAATCACCTTTAATTATATGCACACGCACCCCTCAACTTGGGAAGAGACCTCTAGTAATTACCAGTTTCCCTACGAAATGATGTGCCCTATTTTATGTAGGCTTTAGTTCATTATAATCACAGGCAAATGTGTATTAATATTTTATTTAGCAAATAAGCTCTATTAGAAGAGAACATCGTGGGCTATTGATTGGTAATTAAAATGATATGTGCTCATTGATTTGCGCAGTCAATCAATGCTGGGAGTCTATTGATTAATACTGAGCGAGACGCAGCTCACGGTAGTATATTTGTTACCTTTATTTTATCATTTTGTTAAGTTTTACTGCTGCAATAAAACATAATGTACTGTAAGAAAGAGGAGGAAGATACACTAGAGCTTTTTAAGAACCTCTGCAGCTTCTGTGAAACCATTGGCTTTTCTGGAAAAAGGAGGGCTAAAATTTAAAACCAATTTACCCTTGGATTTTCGAGTTATGAGATTTATAAATCATAGCTTGATCCTGTGCTAGAGAAGAAGCTTTATTTGTATCAGATGGTTGTCAATATGAAGAAATCAAGAGGCCCGATCCGTCATTTGGATTCTTATGGTGTGCTCTAGCAATAATAGCGGCTGTTATGTCTAACTGCCTTGGGATCGTTTGGGAAGAAAGGTGATCTAAAACTACAGTCAATAAATATAGAAATAAATATAACGTAGAAAACAATGGAGTGTTTTTGCTTTTGTACTTGCCATAGCAAAGCTTAAATCAGTGCCTTCAATAACCATTTTGTGGGGACAGCAAAATATAATTCTGAAGAGTAAGAAAATAAAATGTCCTGGTATGTCTAGAATTTCAATGCAGTGTCTACTCAGAAGGAAACATGGGACTTGGTCCCAGGTAAGGGGCATAGGACTGCAGCTCACGTCTCCTTAGAAGTAAATCCTAGTTCAATGGGGCTTCCACAACTGCAGCCATGGTGGGTTTTCTCCTGCACAAAACTGTCTGCTTCCTTACACCTTGATTAAAATGTAATCACTGAAAAATAACGTTCTACCTTGAGCGAGGGACTGTCAATTTTGGTTCCTCTTTGTTTCTCCTTTTTCCAAACTAAAGGCCCGTCCTCTATGGTTCCACATCAGGCATTGATTATGCTGCAGAAATATAATATAACATGGGGTTCGACATTCATCCATCCATTCAGTCATACAAGTGTCTGTGTGTGTGTGTGTGTTGGAAGCCGCCCAGAGTGGCTCGGGCAACCCAGTCAGATCTGTGGGGTACAAATAAATGATGATGATGATATTGCTGTGATGTTAACATATGAGTGTGCTGGAGGTGAAATAGTTAAACAGGTTACCCAATCGGGACCCGGGGGGTGGAGTCAGTGGGACTATAAAACCAACTCTGGGAGGGGCAAAGGGAGGAGATCATTGGGAGTTGGGTGGAGTGGGCGTGAATTGGGATAGAGTTTGTGGATAGGTTGAGTTAGTGTAGCGAAATAAGCTGAGTCAGGAACAGTTAGGGGCTAGGAAGACAAGTAAATATCTAAGATGTGGTTTAGTTAGTGAGAGCAAGTAGCCGAAGTTATAGGTCTGGATACTCACCCCATGAGTGTAATTGACCGATACAGTTTATGAAACCACACGTTTGTTAAACTGCAATAAATAAACAAAAGTTTATGTTCCATTTTGACCCTGACTGGACTCAGTATTGTACCAGGTAGGGCCTGGGTGGTGGCAGCGAGAACTAAAGTGGCACAGGGATCAATAGATGGTGAAATTGTGACCGCTACAATTGCAATGGCAAAAGGTTTGTAACCCTTAATCCCCCCAGTTGTTCATTGAAAAGAAAAACTTAACATACATTTTCAGTAGGGACAATGTAATTTTCTACACTTAGGCAGCTGCACAAATATAGGATGGGGGATCCCTGGCTTGCCTTGTGAAAAGGATCTAGGGGTCTTAGTAGACCACAAGCTTAACATGAGTCAACAGTGTGGTGCAGCAGCAAAACAAAATGTCGTTTCTAGGCTGCATCAACAGAATTATAATGTCCCAATCAAGGGAAGTCATAGCCTCTCGCTATTCTGCCTTGGTCAGACCCCACCCAGAGCTGTCCAAATCTGGTCAACACAATTTAATAAGGATGTTGACAAGCTGGACCATATGCAGAGGAGGGTGACCGAGATGATCAAGATTTGGACTAGATTACTCTCAGGGTTCCTTCCAACTCTGCAATGCTATGATTTTGCCATTCCAACATTTTAATAATTTAATAATTTGGAGGGAGTGACTCACCTCTAGACATGACTCAGGCCAAGGTGCCTGTAGCTAATGGCTACAGGCAGTGGGGGCTGTTGTCCATTGGGACAGGTGGGGTGGAAGGCAGGGAGGCCAACAGTAGGTGGGGCCAGTGCTAATTACAGGTGGGACTGTCACTGTCCGGTTCACGGGCGATCAAAGTCCTGGCAGGGGACATCGGGACCGGGGGCAAGATGGCGGGGTGGGAGCAGGAATGGGGGTCCAGAAGCAAGGAGTCAGGAAGCCAAGGGTCCGAGGGTCAGGAAGCAAGGAGTCACGAAGTCAAGGGTCCGAGGATTAAGAAGGAGTCAAGAAGTCAAGGGTCCAAGGATCAAGAAGCAGGGAGTCAAGAAGCCGAGGTTCAAGGATCAGGAAGCAAGAAGCCAAACGCAGCAAGGCTGGAAGCGTGTTGCTGTGGCAAAGAGCTAAAGGGAAATGCTGACCTTATAACCCTTCCCAGCTCTTGCCACCAGGTGCTGTGAGTTACCAATCGGCCTCACCTGTGTGGCCACGCCTTGCCTCTTCAGAACAAACTTAGGAAGGCCCCAGTCCTGCAAAGTCCTATTGGTCACAGGGCCTGGCTCCTGCACGCACACCTGACAAGGACCAACTAGTCTTACTTTTGTCCACATACTTCTCCCTGAGTTCTACAAGGATGACACTGTATTGCAGATATTAATATTGTGCAGCTTGAATAGAATGCATAAAAACTAACTCCTCTTGGAATAAAAAATGTCCAGACCCAAAATATGGTTTCAAAGCTTTACTAAAAGAACTTTATTCAGACACAAAAGTAATAGTGCTCCATCAAAATAGTTGCATAAAATCATGTGCTTGTCCAAGCACAGGTTCAGCATCTTCTTAGTAATATAAAATTACTCCAAACAGACCTGAAATGAAAATAAAATAGAATAAATATCCATTTGGGACAACTGCATGCAAGTGTTTTGGGTTTTTTAAATCATTATTCCTGAGACGAAGATTGGGAAGAAAGGCAATGGTGTGTCTTCTCATTGCTACAAGCAAATAAATAACTCAGCAGAAGAGTTCAGAACTAATTGGAATTTAGAATAATTATAGAAGATGATAAGCCAGCCACCAGAGAAATGCAATATTCAAGATGTGTGGTAACAAACACACTGATTAACATAAGTCAGGGCAGCAAAGATCACAGCTTAGAAATACCATGCAAAATTTATGAGCACATGGAACTCAAATTCCGTTTTGCCTACCGAAATGTACCACATTTGTGATGAAACACACAAATATCCTTTGCAAACTCATGCTTGGTCTTTGGGAATGAAATATTTGCGCACAATTTTCTGCGTAAGCATGAGAGTTTCCGAAGTGGGTGGCACATTTCTGATGCACTGTAATGGCCCAACATTGCATGTGAATATGTTCGATGAAACCTTGGCGGATTTTTATTATTTAAAACAAACCTGCTTAGGGAGGGGGAAGCTTCAGATGCTTAACCCTTTCCCACCAGGCTCTTTTTTTGCCCCAAATCACCCCTCTAGCCAGAGGTGGAGCAAGCTGTTCCATCACCTGGAGTGGTGTGCACGGGGGGGGGGGGACTAGCTGCCTGCAGGGGTGGGGCAAGCATCCCAGGGGGCGGGGCACGTGTGCCGTGGGGTGCGCCAGCTGATGCGAGCCTCCTGGGGGGCGTGCTGGCTGTGGCGTCCCATGGGGGCACCACCCGCTGCAAGCATTGGGGGTGGCAGCGTGGCGATGTCACCCCCCTCAGGGATGGCACCCAGGGCGAACGGCACCCACTGCACCCAACTCTGCCTCTAGCTTCTTTCTTTCCCTTGAGGTACACATTGAAATGCACATTTAAAAGCCGCATTTCAGGCTGTAAAAGTGGCTAGGAGAGTAATTTGGTGTGGATAAACTGGCTAGCAGGTAAAACTTAGTCCAGCACACTTTTTTTTTTTTTTGCAATTTATCCGAATATTCTGCTTTTTATGCTAATCTATCTATCTGTATCCAAATCTATGCTTCTATGCTTTCCCCTAAGATATAAATTTATGTGCCCATTTTTTGGTTGGAACCTGCATTGCAAGATTTTGGAGAAGTGTGAACGTAGATAGTTCCATTTCCATTCACATAGAATCATATAGTGTGAATCAAGTAGGCTCACATGTAAAGGTAAACCAATCAGAATCTCTCCCTCCTCCCTAATAGGATTGCACTGACAGCCACTGTGGTATAGTGTACACTTGAGTTCCTTGAAGAGAAAAATCCTGAAATAAAAGCAAACAGGGGCGCCTCAGCCATGAGATGCTGTGAGGTGGTTGCTTCAGGGTGGCAAACTCTGGAGAGCTGTGTTGTTGTGTTGTTGTCCAGGGGCGATTTTGCAGAGGGGGAGTCACTTTCAGTTTTGCCTGGACCAGCAAAAAGCAATAGGTTGTCTCTGAATGTAATAAATAAAGGAATAAATAAAGAATTGTGCAGAAGCAGTCCTTTGAGTCACTTGGCTGCAAACTGGCTGTGAACCGAAGAACTGTATCTGAACTGTATCTGAAGAAGTGTGCGTGCACACGAAAGCTCATACTGATAACAAACATAGTTGGTCTCTAAGGTGCTACTGGAAGGATTTTTTTTAAAGTGGTACCTCGGGTTAAGAACTTAATTAGTTCTGGAGGTCCGTTCTTAACCTGAAACTGATCTTAACCTGAGGTACCACTTTAGCAACGGGGACCTCCCGCTGCTGCCGCACTGCTAGAGCATGATTTCTGTTCTGATCCTGAAGCAATGTTCTTAAGCTGAGGTACTATTTCTGGGTTAGCAGAGTCTGTAACCTGAAGCATCTGTAACCTGAAGCACCTGTAACCAGAGGTACCACTATTTTGTTTCGATTACGGCAGACCAACACGGCTACCTACCTGTAACTGGCTGTGAACTGTTCAGGATTTCAGCCCTTGAATGGTTAACCATGAGAGAAATTTGCCCTTGAGCTGAAGAAAGTTCTGCACCCCCGACTTTTGTCTGCTCTTCTTATTTTAGAATGAATTCAGATTGGACAGATTGTCCCCGTTCCGCTGCAGAATGGAACAGGTCTGTCCCCAATCTGAATACATTCTAGAATAGAATGAATGCAATGAGCGAGCGAGCCAGATATTGTTCCACCTCCATCTAGCTTTTAGATACTAAACTCTCAGGGCAGATTAATTCAATCTTGTAAAGTGGCAGCTACACAGCTGTCACTTTAGGAAACGGTAAAGAAGAAAAGAATCAATACAAAATGGCAAAAGTAATCTCGGCAGTGAAAGGATAGCTGTAACTCAGCGGTCAGTAGTACACCGCACTCGTAACAGAATGTAAATCCTGACTTTTTCTTAATATTCCATGGGAAAGGGGGGGGGGGAAATACAAACGAAGGAGGGGAAATGTGTGAAAACAGGGAACAGAAGGAGCAGAAGGAAGACAATATGGTAACACATGGCAGCAGTTCTAAGATTTGAGAATATCTATCTTGTACTATATATCTCTTTATGTTAAATTGCATTATGTTTATTTTGGGTCAGTCTTTCATCTGGTGTTGAAATATAGCATCAATTCGCTTGCTTGCAAGGCCCACATTCAGGAATTAAAGCTGAGGCTGGCAAAGGTGTGGTGCAATTAGTTTTGCTTTCCATATTGGAGGCGGGTATTATTGCCATAAACAGATGGTCCTTGGCAATGGCGAAAAAGTCCACTGGAATGTGTGAGGGTTCAGGAAGAGGGAAATAAGAAGTCCGATGATGTCGCAGCTCCGTGACTAACTTATCTTAGTCCACTGAAGTGGATAAATGAGGAATGATGAGGTGGTGCCACTTTAACTACAGTGGTACCTTGGGTTACATACGCTTCAGGTTACAGACTCCGCTAACCCAGAAATAGTGCTTCAGGTTAAGAACTTTGCTTCAGGATGAGAACAGAAATTGTGCTCCGGCGGCGCAGCGGCAACAGGAGGTCCCATTAGCTAAAGTGGTGCTTCAGGTTAAGAACAGTTTCAGGTTAAGTATGGACCTCCGGAACGAATCAAAAGAAAACATTTTTTTAAAAAAAATATTCAGGAGGGCAGCAGAAATAGTAAAGAGCATGGCCAGAAAAGAAAGCACTGAGGAAGTAATGAGAGTGGAAAAGAAAGTAGCAGAAAATGTCAGTGACTCATCCACTCCAAAACACCAGAACAAATGGTCTGCAACCCTGAGTGGAGCAGTTTGAAGCCCATTTCCCCCCAATTTATTGGATTATCCCTATATTGGGTAAACCTAAATTTACAGGAGGAAAGCATTGATATTGGTGCTGCTTGAGGATATTATCATGTGGACTGCAAATTAAATGGGAACACAAACAGTTGCAAACACACAGCTAACTGTGGTGTGAACAAGCCTATTACATAGCAGAATTGAAATGCTGCATCTTTCAGTCGCTGTTCCATTTCTTCTCACAGAAACTTCAAAAAATGCGGGGGGGGGGACCCCTCTAATTTTATTTAAAAAATGGAACTATAACTTTTGATTGTTATGATTTATTTTTAATTATCCTTTTCTCTTTTTGTCTTAATTGGACAGAGGCAGTCTACACTTGTTCTTTGCAATTAAGAGCAGTTACATGCATAGAAAATTGAGACCTATTTTAAATCTCATTTGGACTGACTCATAGTTCAGCTAGTTACATGAAAATTAGGAGGAGAAAAAAATATATTTTAAAAGCTAATGAGCTTTTGAAAGAAAAAGGAAGAACCTCCATACAAAAGGGATGTGCTTAGAATTTATTAAACGTTCACTTAAATTTGTACTTTTTTAAAAAAAGTTATCATTTGCCTATCAGGCACAGTCCTTTAGGAACAAAGCCATGTTATACTTAGCAGTCTTTCAGGCTACTAGAGTACAAATACTGTATTATCAAAGCCTCTTTAAAAATCAATTCTGGACTATTTATTTCCAAGGCAACTAAACAAATATTTTTGAAATAACTCACACATTCCACTCACATGGTGGCTAATTCCATACTTGTTAATTTCATACCTCTTGCAAATGCAATTGGCTCTCTATGAATGCAGCAATACACGTTCCAAGAGTTTATGTAACAAAAACATGGTGCCGTACAATCCCTTTCTAAGGCAAACCGCACAATGCCCATTAATACTAATAGGGGCTTGGGAGACGACATCAAATACACTACAAAAGGTCACACGCCGCCTTGAATCAATGTGCAAAACAATATTAAATTAGCAAACTGGTTTGAGAATAATAATTTGAAATAAATCCAAACACAAATATTGGGAGCTTGTGGAGCTTTGTATTATATTGGGGGTTAATTTGTGAGAAGACTTCCCTTGGCCATGCAAAGGTAGGGGGTGAAATGAGCTTGGAAGCCTGCATTCTCTTGCCAGAAAATTACAATCTGAATCATATAAGTGAAGAAATGCAATAAATAAATAAATTCATGGCTTGTGTATTTTGCTCAGACTTCTTTTTTGTTACATCCTGCTGCTGAAGTGGAGGAGGAAATGCAGCAGGGTGAAGAACTTTTTTTGTCCCCCCCCCCTTTTATCGCTACTCCTCGCCCACACTTTCACACCCAGTGCAATTAAAGGCAGCTTCTGAACCACAGATTTAAATCTGAGGATAGATGTTGTCTGCTTGGACTGTGCTGCTTTCAGTGGAATTCGCAGCGCAGTGAGGGTGAGGATGCACATTGTTTTGAAACTGATGCAATGCAGGTTACTTGTGTCTGCAACCTGACACGCGTTTGAATGTGGATGCAGTGTACACTACAACAGGGTCAGCCCAAGACATTTGGCATCTGATGTGAACCACAAAATGGGACAAGAGAAACTGGCCTTTCATAGTAAATCCAATGCTTTTGAGGCACTGTGTGTTCCTTGTAGCACGAATGTTTAGAAACTTACTAGGCCACCAATCTTCTGACTTAACAATTACCACCAAAAGCTATTAATATTTTCAAGGGAAGGGAATTCTTCCTAATCCCGGGAGGAAAGCCACAAACCTAGTCTTCTGATCCTGTCCCTGTTTACTTCAAGGCTTTTGGTGGCATTCAAGCCGGAGGAAAACATTTTCCATTTTTCAAAATAACTGAAGAGATACATTTTAAATAACCACACACGGGTTCAAAAGCAGCCCAAACCGATTAGAGGCCGTGTTTGTTTTGAACACTGTGCCATTTTCCAAACGATATTTGTCCTCCAAGTTCACTCTCGTTGCCAAAGTCCTACGCTGGCGTCCACTTTGAAAGAATGGCTTTCCTTGTTCCAGATGTGTAGATTTCCATCAAGTCAGCTGAAATATGAACTTGAACAAAGGAGTTCTGGCTTCTCTCCAAGGTCTAAATAAAGCTGTGCGAGAAGGGGTGTGAAATGTACCAACTGACCAAGAGTGCTATTATTTTGGAGTGAGGGGATGGTTAGGAACCATACTTATTATGGTGTAGTACATCTTATGGTTTCTACTGGCCCTTTCAAATGTGCTGGGGAAACTTCCTTTCCTGCAGTTATCAGCTACTGTATTTTTCACTCTATAAGACACACCCGACCATAAGACACACCTAGTTTCAGAGGGAGAGAACAAGGAAAAAAAATCCTCTCCCTCTCTGCACAGCACCTCTCCAGCGAAGCGAAGCCAGGAGAGCAAGAGGGATCAGTGCGCACCGATCCCTCTTGCTCTCCTGGCTTCAGGGATAGCCGCTGAAGCCTCCGGAGCACAGCGGGAGCGCTCCCACTGCGCTCTGGAGGCTTCGTGTTGCTTTTGCTGAAGCCATGGAGCCTGCATTCACTCCATAAGACGCTCACACATTTCCCCTTACTTTGTGGGAGGGGAAAAGTGTATCTTATAGAGCAAAAAATATGGTACATATTCTCTGCATTAGCTGTGTCTGACTGCATACAACATCTGCATGCAAATGTGGCCTCTGGAGTTCTGCACCTATTAGTGAAATTGTAAACCTTTTCAGTGATTTTATCCAAGGGGCAGTGTGGTGCTGGTAAATTTTGGAGTGATGAGCTCCAACGAGAGTCCATAGCCAGGCACCTCAAGGATAGTCCAAAAATGCAGGCAGCTGTGTTGTCCTCTCCTCCGCTAGAGCATTGGTACATAGCCTAATACCCACTGCATTAGGATAAGCGTGACCATAACCCTATGAATAATTTCCTGGAGCGAGTTCCATTACTTCTAGGTTCTGACTGCATAGGTTCATCTTGAAAACAAAAGGTCTTCAGCCAGATGAAATGCAAACAACCCTGCAAAGAAATGTTACCATTTCAGTTCGCAGTGTGAAATAGGAAGCCAATCAAACAATTAGTATTCTGCTTGATTGCTTTCTTCATTTTCTAACTTTCTGTATGCTAAAACAAAATTAAAAAATTCCCTCCAGTAGCACCTTAGAGACCAACCAAGTTTGTTATTGGTATGAGCTTTTGTGTGCATGCACACTTCTTCAGATACCTGTATGCTAATCAATCACTACAAGTAGCAAAACTTGGAAGCCTTGTTATCTCCTCATTTGCTTGCCAGAACAAGGACTGTCCCTCAGTTACTGTGGCATTTTGGCAGATGTAGTCTCTTGTTCTGGGGTGGGGGAAAGTCTCTTGCGATTTCCCCCACCACTGCAACATTGCCTGGGAGAGGCGAAAGTCTCCAAGAATTTCATATTGCTTGCACCCATCTTCAAAATCTTTTAACATGATGGTCCAAGGGCTTCCGTTAGTTGCGACAACTGGTATGCTCTTGGGTGTGCTTCATGTATATTCTGTCGCAACCTGATGTTTACGTCTTACCTAAATCAAAGGCATGCAGCATTTCCCACCATCTATAGCAGCTTATTGTTTTTAGCACAATCAATGTCTCTCCATTTTTTTGCATTAGGTCCGGCTCATGATATGGTAGCTGACAGCAGCTCCCTGAAGTTTCAGGCACCCTGAAGCCTTTCCCAGCCTTTGTTGCTGAAATCATTTTATCGTTCTACATGCAACAAACATGCACTGTAGCTGAGCTGTCTCCTGCAAAAGGAAGCTTTGTGAGTTCTCTCTGAGTTACTTTAATTCTTTGGTGGTGGGGGAGACACATATTGCAGAATGTACAGTACCGGTAATTGGTTTCTAGGAAGAGATTAATTGACAAAACACACACAGGAAATAATTGCAAGAGGAATCCAAAATGTAGCTGCAAGAGATGGGAAGCCAGAAGCGACAGAAGGTGACTTGCCCACTCACCTGGCAAACTGTGCCAAGAGATGGGATTGTTCTGCTGCTGGTGTATCAATCTGTTCAGGGGCTTTGATTCTGGATTCTGCAAAGTGTACTAACGTTCTCCATCAATGAGTGTCAAGACAGATAATTAAGGAGGAAGACACAAGAAGGGAGGGAAAGGGGAGAGACAGCTATACTTTAATTTAACAACATAGGCTGGAAATCTTTTGCTTTCCTCTTTTGTAGGCAAAGTCTTTTGCATTAATAGTCATTCAGGTAAAGCCTCCCACATTTCTAAATGTGAATGACCCTTTCTGAAAGGAAACCCTTCATGGAATGGATTGAAAACTCCTCTAAAGCAAAAAAGAAACACAAATAAAACCTCTCCAAGTTCTCAAAACAGAGAGAAAAAACTGGCAGCAGAGTTAACTGCAGGCAAACAACATGGGTCAAGTAGGAAAATGTTCATACTTAAAGAAAAACTGCCAAAAGAACCCTACTAGAAATCTCCAGTCAAATGGAGAGGTCAGAAACCAATAAGGCAAAGGTAGGAAACACAAGGTGAAAGAGCTAAAAGAATGTGGATAAATGTGGCAATGATGTGGCATTTACTTCCAGGCAGACAGATGACTTTCTCTCCATGTGGCAGTGTTTAAATGGGTGGGAAGCTTTTCCACTTTCTGTCAGGTAGACCAAAAGCATCCTCCTCCTTTTGAGGTAGACATAACTGAGTCTGGCCTAACCATCCCACTTTCCCCTTTCTCCCACTTTTGGCACTGCCATGCAGACATTCATTGCAAGGGTGGGTGGGTGGGAGGGAGAGTGAGAGAGAGGGGGCAGGAAGGGTTTTATTGGCCCACTACACCCTCACCATGACATCCATCCATTGGCTGGAATTGGTGCATAATAGTCTACATGGGAAGGCAGCAACAACAAGAGTGAAAAATAGGGAGTGGCAACCATGTGACCCCCCCCCCCCCTGCACACATGGACCATTCTGAAGAACTCATGGAGAGCTATGATTTGACCCTGATCCTCAGTGGTGGCACCAGAAAGCAATATTGGAGAGGGGAGAAACAGGACAAAGTACGTTTTGGAGTGGGGGACAAACTTTGTCCTGCATGCTTTTTTTCCTGGGGGGAAAAGGAAAGAAAATAGTCTATTTTACTACAACTTGAAAACCTCCAAATTCATCAAGAGGTTCCATGCTATTACTTGTGGACTGAATCAGAACAAAGGGTGTTGGATGTTGCTGTTTTTTTGCTTTGTTTCAAATCACACTATATACCTGTATGTTAATTGGCTTACTAATGCCATATCTTTGATATCAGGTCAACTATCTTTTGTAAAATGGCTATAGTAATAATGCAGTTATCACTGTCTGTACTTCCTGCATTTCAATTTCCTCCTCCATAATCCTGTACATGTACAAATGTAATTCAGGATAACACTCCTTGCAATCTAATGAAACAGACTATAAAATAAGAACACTTATACCATAATAAATTTGTTAGTCTTTAAGGTGCCACAGGACTCTCTTGGTTTTGTTACAACAGCTGAACGTGACTATCCCTCTGGAAGCTGACCTATTTTATCTCGGCACTTCTATCCGAAGCATATTTTCTCTGAGCACTGTTGAACTCATGCCTTGCTTGTGGCTTCCCATTGGCATCTGGTTGGCCACTGTAAGAACTGAATGCTCTGTCACCCAGCAAAACTCCATGCATGGTTAAGAGTCTTTCGTTTAAGTCCAGTAGATTTCAGTGGGTCTATTTTAAGTCTGGATCCAACCCATAATTAATAAAGCCAATAGGTATGGAATTGCTTGCTGACTATACAAATCATCTATGATCAAGAGCCATCTGTAGTTTAATGTAATTTGGATGCCTATAAATACGACAGTAAAGGCTTCAGGTAGAGTAAGCGGCTTATCATCACGTCTCTTTGTGTTTCCTGTAAGAAGCAAACTCCTCAAGGGCAGCATTAACATAAATCATGTCAAGTGATTGATTTATACGTTGTTTAAGTAATTATAGACATGCAGCTTTCCATCTCCTCTAAAATGGCAGTGACGGACAGTCCACGCCAAACGATCCTTTTACAATTCTGCATTGAGGAATATAAATTTTCTGATGTAATATACTAATTGGAAACACAGATCATCTCCTAACTGCCTCTCTATGACTGTTGCTGGGAAATTGTAGCCCACAGCTTAGCAAAGTTTAAACCAGGAAAGCTGCTATCACATAGCAGTGGTTGAGGAACAGTGGCCAAAGGACTGAGGACTGGGTGGTGCATTATAGTAGCTGTAGAGACCAGTGCAACTGTGGCAGATCCACCTTCCAGCTATAACACATACAAGCTCTAACCACATGAATCCAAGCTTCTTTGAACTCAGCAGGGCTAATTTCCAAATAATATGCACAGGACCAGGCCTTTATATTTCTTGCTATGCCCTATTCTCCCGATGGACCTAGAAGCATAGCCATCTGGACAAATAGTGGCCCTGGTGTTTCACTGAGTTCAGTACTCTTGATATATAGTTCATGGTGTCATCCAAAATTAAATCAGTGACCAATATTTAAATCACCAATAACCTCACATTAAACTAAGGTTCCTGAAAAACACCCTGCTCCTGAAACATCTGGAATCTCCATCAACGTTTTCACGATTCAACGTGCAAGTGAGTGGCTTGCTCTACCACCACACGTTGCAACTTCACAGAACCACATTGCATTTGGATTCTTCCTGGAAACCACAAAATAAGAGTTAAAGCCACACTCGCAACCAGTATATGGTACAGTTTCACAGAGGTTGCACCCATTGTTAGAAACTGAGAGATGAAAGTTAGGAACTAAATGGCACCTTCAACCTAGGTTATGGGCACAACAATGGAATGTCTAGGCAACTTTTTTATAACAAGGATACAAAGCTGAAAATGAATGAACTGCAGCTAAAATATTACATTCATTTTTCACATGGTCTAGTCCTTCCCCCGCCCACCCTCCCTAATATTCTTAAGAGGGTCTCTTCTCCAGTCTTCAGAGAGTAGTTGGAAGTGAGGAGGCAGATAAAGGCCCTCCTTTCCTTCCACTCTGCAGTTTTAATCTGAAATCTTAGGCGCAGTACTGCTCCCAGGGCTCCAGAACTGCTCACACTAATGAAATTCCCTGTCGCAAAATGTGCCTGAAACAATGGGAGTTTCGAATACTGGTTCTACCACTACAGAATACAAGTGTTGGTGCTACATATTTAAATACCTCCCCCTCTTCTCAAAATTTTCTTTCAAGGCAGAAAACTAGAATTAGAGACAAGGCTTGGTGGAAACTCTGCTCCCTCACATTAGCAAAGGGTTTTGGTTGTGCGGGAACAATCAATTATGTGAGCCTTCCTTTATGTTTTGAAGTGGTGTGGTCTTAGCAGGCATCACCAGCAAATCAGAAGCAGCTCATCAGATGGTCGGGGCAACCAAAATGGGGTTGGAGCATCTTCCTTATGAGGAAAGCTTGCAGCATTTAGAGCAGCTTGTTTAGAGATAAGGTGAGTAAAGCGTGGAATAGTAAAAGTTCACAAAATTACACACTGGAATCAACTAAATGGATAGAGAAAAGTTTTTTCTTTATTTTTGGTTTTTATGGAAGCCGCCCAGAGTGGCTGGGGAGGCCCAGCCAGATGGGCGGGGTATAAATAATAAATTATTATTATTATTATTATTATTATTATTATTATTATTATTATTCTAGGAACTTGCTACCACAGGAGACAGAGATTTTGAAAAAGGATTAGGCAAATTAATGGAGGATGAAGCTGTCAATGGTTACCAGCCACGAATCACTCGGATCGCAAGAGGGCAGAATGCTGTTGTGCTCCTGTCCAACTTGCAGGCTTCCTACAGGTAACTCTGGTTGGCCTCATGAGAACAGGATGCTGGACTAGATGGGTCACTGGCCTGTTCTACCAGGGTTGTCTTTGCTTAATTCGCTTCCTGGTAGCTGGTTTGCTGTTGCTTTCCATGATTGAGATGGAGCGGGGGAGGTAAAGAAATGAGGAGGTTGGTGTCACAGTCCGGTTCACGGGTGATCGAAGTCCCGGCTGGGGACGTCGGGACCAGGGGCAAGATGGCGGGGTGGGAGCAGGAACAGGGGTCTAGAAGGCAGGAGTTAGGAAGCCAAGGGTCCAAGGGTCAGAAAGCAAGAAGTCACGAAGTCAAGGGTCCGAGGATCAAGAAGCAAGGAGTCAAGAAGCTGAGGTTCAAGGATCAGGAATCAAGAAGCCAGAAGCCAAATGCAGCAAGGCAGGAAGCATGTTGCTGTGGCAAAGAGCCAAAAGGAAATTGCTGACCTTATATCCCTTCCCAGCTCTTGCCACCAGGTGCTGTGAGTTACCAATCGGCCTCACCTGTGTGGCCACGCCTTGCCTCTTCAGAACAAACTTAGGAAGGCCCCAGTCCCGCAGAGTCCTATTGGTCACAGGGCCTGGCTCCTGCACACACTCCTGACAGTTGGCCCTGTGCAAGCTCACTGGTGCGTTTGCACTACATCAACCTCCGTGTCATCTCTAAACAACAATGACCCACCCGCTGGAAAGGCAGCTCTGTCCCACCCAGGAAGCCCCTTCTCACAACAGAGATGCTGGAGCTTTTCTCCTGATCCAACAGGGCTCGGATGACAAGTCCACAATGCTCTCCCAAGGATCTGCCTCAATTCTTCAGCTACGCTCAACTAAAATGAAATCCAGCAGGACCTTTTTCTTCCTCCTCTCCCCTCTCCCATCCGCCCACTCTTCTTAAGGCAACATTTCGGTGCAGCAATATTTTGCAAAACATATAAAGAGGGAGAAAATAATAAAGGGAAAAAAATTGGTAGGCCACTGAGATCAAATGCATAAGGAGAATTTTCCCTCTAGGTGCTTACAGAGAATTTTCTCCATTATTAATGGTGTGATTTACACTCTTTCAAAGTAGGGTGTATTATTTGACACAAAACATTGGTTATTTTCCAGAAATTTGGTGTCAACTATTTAGTTCACATCCTCGCCATAATGCAGCCTTGTTTGTATTTTGACTGCTGTTTTGACTTAAACAGAATCATTCCCCATTTAATGGCCAACAAATGTTGAATTTGGAGATAGAATTACATACATTGGGGAAACACGCAGCATACAAATAAATACAGTGTGCTGCTGTTTAAGTACTGCTGGTGCAATCTGTTGCCAATTCTTGGAAACATTAAATCCTGCTACTTACTCTACTAAATAATAACATAGGCAAGAGGTACAAGGGGGGAAAGGAGGGTGGTGTAGCAATTGGAATCAATAGAAATCAAGCATCTAGTCACCAATTTGCACTGGAAAATTGCCAGAGTATATTTTAGGTGCTCCCCCCCCTTTTTTCTGTTGCTAAACTACTGTTAAAATTGGCAGATCTTAAAAAAGAGAGAATGACTAATGCTAAATATTACAATAAACCCCAGCTGGAAAGTTTATAGACTTCAGTTTCCAGCTTAATAATCAGTCTACGGATGCTTCTTAGAAGACTCTATTGTCACATATATCAGTAGACTGACAATTCATGAAAATGTGCATCTTAGATTTAAAAGCAACATATTGTAGAACTTTCCGACCAAGCCAGTCTCATGCATGTATTCTACATTGCCAGTGGGTCCTAGAGCCCAGAGGAACAGCCCCTGAAAGGGCTCCTTTGCTGGTGGTCTGGCAGACGAACCACAAGACATATTATTATTATTATTATTATTATTATTATTATTATTATTATTATTATTAAATTTATATACTGCCCTTTATTATAAAATCCCAGGGCACTGAGAACATATTTTATAGACCATAATAATAATAAAAAATGCAACGCATAAAAAATAGAAAGCATAATAATAAAATAACCATAATAACATTCCTCCCAATCACACATTTTGCAGACCATAGATCATTTAATGGCTGACGGCCTGGGTAAAGAGAAATGTTTCATACCCCTCAAGTGTCATGGGGAAAACGGGACATCCCATTTCCTAACATGAGGGCAGGGTGGCCAATTTGGGTGCTGTGGGAAGGTGCCTGTCCTGGTTTAGAGACTCAAAGAGTTGGAGCTTATGATGTTTTTGCCTGGAACCTAAAGATATGGAATGATGGCACCAGGCAAGCATTCCACAGACAGAGAACCACCACAGAAAAAGCCCGTTCTTGTGTGGCCATCTCCCAAAACTCTTGGGGAGGGGGAACAGAGAAGGACCTCTACCCCATAACCCAGAGGTAGAGCATTTGGTCTTCGGAAGGTACCACATTTAATCCATAGCATTTCAAGGTAGGGTTCCATACACACCTTATACTTAAAACACATGACTCCCCCCATAGAATCCTGGGAAGTGTAAGGAGGAGGAACCTGATATACAGTTGTAAGCAAGAAGACAGCCAGCCAGGTGGGGGCTGGCTGAGGTTCATGGGGTTGTGGCCCATGCACCCTAATAGTTTTGGCTCAACTGCATGGCATTAGTATTGGCTCTGGCACATGATTCTTGTGGCGACCAACTGGGATGCTTCTGAGCTTATCCTGTTCCAGGTTACAGAAGAAGAAGAAGAAGAAGAGGAGGAGGAGGAGGAGGAGGAGGAGGAGGAGGAGGAGGAGGAGGAGTTGTTGTTGTTTGGATTTGATATCCCACTTTATCACTACCCGAAGGAGTCTCAAAGTGGCTAACATTCTCCTTTCCCTTCCTCCCCCACAACAAACACTCTGTGAGGTGAGTGGGGCTGAGAGACTTCAGAGAAGTGTGACTAGCCCAAGGTCACCCAGCAGCTGCATGTGGAGGAGCGGAGACACAAATCCGGTTCACCAGATTAGGAGTCTACCGCTCTTAACCACTACACCACACTGGCTCTCCTTGTTACAGGATCTCCTTGTTTTTTTTAGTTACCTTTCTGTGTTGACTGACAACAACATCACTTTGGGTAGTCAAAAGCAACATCTCAGCAATGTTGATGCTAACCTTGGTGTGTGTGTTTTTAAATACGGTGCTCTTGTTAAAACTTTTAACATTATGAGATTTATCAAAGCGAGTAACATGGCTAAACCTGAAGCATCTCTTCCCTAATGAATGATTTATAACAAAAGAGTACCTACTTTATTAAATGGTTCTCATGCTTTAGAGGCTGTCATGCTCAAACAGATAAGTGGTGCCACTCTTGCACTGGAAGAAATACAGCTTTCAGAGGTCCAAACGATAAATAAATCCAAATGTCAATCTCCTTTATTTCCCTGATCTGGCATGTAAAACACCACCATTTTATTTTATTTTTTTGTAAAAAGCTACGCCCCATCAGCTGAGAAAATCATTTATTAATCAAAATAGATCCTGCCATCTTATGCCGGAACACTTTGAAGCACCATGCAGTAAAATAAAATCAATATTTAAAACATAAACACAAATAAAAGAAACAACGCATTTACAGTCCAATACTATTCATATTTTTCTGAATGGGTTGATTTCTAAAGATATTTTATCTTAAAATAATTTGTTAAAAATGTGCTTAATGATGTTTTTAATGGTTTTCTTTTATAAATTGTATAGTTTCTGTGTTCTGCCTTCACTGTTGGAGGCAGTGGGCCTCTGAATGTCAGTTGTTGGGAATCACAAGTGGGGAGAGTAATGCTTTTGCACTCAAGTCCTTCTTTGGGGGCTTCCTATAGCATCTAGTTGGCCGCTGTGAGAACAGGAGGCTGAATTAATTAGACACGCCTTTGGTTTGATCCGGAAGGGCTCTTCTTATGCTCTCACTGATGTATTTGCTGCCCTGTTCTCCTTTGAGAGGAAATGTGGAGTACAAATGTAATGAAGAAGGATGTCAGGGAACTGCCATGAGCTCAGAGGAGAGAGGTGGAAGGGCAGTTGTGTTATAGGGAACCTCCGAAAATCTTGCGAAGCACTTCCTCCTCCAGCGAGGAGGAAAGCCCCACCTCCAGTGGAGAGGAGGTGCAGCGACCAGGGGATGCTAGGGAGAGCCTCAACACCAAGTCTAAGCAAACAGGAGAGGAGGGAAGGACCCCTTTGCCAGCGCCCACTCTGCGCAGTAGGTTTCGGCACAGGGAGGGGCGGAGAAGGTTGGGGGTCATGTGACTGTTATGCTGGGGGAGGTACAAAGACCGACCACTCCCAGATTCTGCTAGCGACTGAGCCAGACATGAACTTATGGCACTCTTCACTGTAAATAGTTTGCACTAAGAATAAAGTCTGGAAAAGACAGGTCGGAGTCCTGCCTGTTTGCTCTCGAGCAATCACATCACCATCTGACAAAAAAATTATTATTTTGGTATGCCTTTTGAGCATAGAAATGGTATTGCGTCATTCAGCGAGTGCAAAATTCAAATGATAATTATGTGCCAATCTGCAACATTGGTGTGAATCAGGTCAGTTTGCATTGGAAAACCAATCACAAAACTGGAATAGCACACACACACACACACACACACACACACACACACACAAAAGTAGGGGAGGGGGGACTCTGGGTGCTACAAAATGGCATTTATTTTGTAACCCAATGCAGTTTGGAAACATTTCTTTCTCAAGGGCATGCAGTTTCAGCAACAATTTGGACACACCAGGGCTACTGTAGTAACTCCTGAGTGCGCCAGGGATTTCTCCCTATAAACACATCCAGCTCACGATAAATGTTCTTTTGTGGCACCTGTTCTCATTGGAATTCACAGAAATCAAATACCTCGAACATCTTGGCTCATCACATCATTACGAAACCTGTGCACTTGCGCTCCAATCAGCCTTCCACATGCAAAGGCACTCTTGAAATGTGAGCCCGCAAAGCCCAACGCCGCTGTGCCTCTGGGGATGCTGGAGTGGAGAGGGATCTGTTTAATTGCACGTTCGACATCTTTATGCATTGTGCTCCATTTGCCTAGGAAGTTGTGCCTCTATAAAGGGAGACGGTCACAATTGCTGACTATACAGTGGTGTGTCATGTGCTTCTCTCGAAAACATTTGAGCAGCATGCCTGTCTCCTAGAAAGGTGTGTGTGTTCTCTTTTCTCAGGCTGCCAGAAGCTTAAATTATTCAGCAATTCTTGATAGTGCCAAGTTTTTTAGTCGGCAGCAGAGATCTTGCCAGAGAGCTAATAATGTTTAAAACTGGGAGCGTCGGTGGCGGGGGGGGCAGAGGAGAAGAAGGAAGCAGCATTTGTGACCATTAACATAACTTGCAGCTTGCGAAGAGAGTTGGGCTCATTTGTAAAAGAAAACTCACATAATCTGCTTAGTGGGGTGTACATGGTCCCATGCAACACACTGCTAATCAACCAAAGCAGCTCTCCCTGCCCGACACACTTTCCTATCAGATAAACTAAGCTGAAATGCGGGAGTTGAAGTTCCTGGCCACTGTTTGCTAGCGCCATAAATATGTTGCCTGTGGTTATCTTTCAGCATCATACTCCTCTTAGATCAAAATGAATAATTAGCTCCAAAGTGGATGATGAGAGCCCCATCCTTCCTATCTGGTCTATTAATAATAAGTCTAACTTCACAGCCAAAGTTAAAAAAAAAAGAAAGGTAGATTATCATACCCCAGAGATCCTGTTTAGGCAGAACCCCTTATGACCTCACCAAAGTCAGCCGCACATAGGAGATGGCATGTGTGTACACATAATGATGCACCACCAGCTGCCATCTCCCCTCCCCCCTCCTCATCTTTCTTCTCACATTGGGGTGGGGAAAACAAGAGGCAATCACCAGCACACATACAAATCAGTCCAAGGAAGATATGATTTCCTGCTTTCTGCTTCTTCTTAGGGCTTAGCCGAAGTTTCTTAGAAAAGAATTTCATGACAAAATCCTGAGCTTCTCCCCTGGATGAATGTTCAGCAGAGATGCCTCCTTGGTTTTGCCACCCATGAATTCTGGATGCAACCATGGCTTCAGTTTCAGCATCATCTAATGTTGTTTTGGGGACATGGGTGGTGCTGTGGGTTAAACCACAGAGCCTAGGACTTGCCGATCAGGAGGTCGGCGGTTTGAATCCCTGCAACGGGGCGAGCTCCTGTTACTTGGTCCCAGCTCCTGCCCACCTTGCAGTTCGAAAGCACGTCAAAGTGCAAGTAGATAAATAGGAACCGCTCCGGTGGGAAGGTAAACAGTGTTTCCGTGTGCTGCTCTGGTTCGCCAGAGCAGCGGCTTAGTCATGCTGGCCACATGACCCGGAAGCTGTACGCCGGCTACCTCGGCCAGTAAAGTGAGATGAGCGCTGCACCCCCAGAGTTGGTGACGACTGGACCTAATGGTCAGGGGTCCCTTTACCTTTTTAATGTTGTTTTAACACCCTCTCTTAGCTCATTTCTTCCTTCACCCACTCATAAGAATGTGCACTAGGGGGTTTCATTCAATATGAAATGAGTCAAAAGTCTCAGGAGATACTTTCCTGGGGGCGAGGGGAAACTGTTGGGGAATTTCACCTCTCTGTGCAACAATATTTGGCAAAATGCTCCCTTTCAATTTCACCACCCCCACCACAAATAACGTGGATAATTTTTGGGAACCCTATTTTACCTTTATACATGTAAATGATCCCCCAACATTTCTTAAGTCGTTCATTATTTAAGCAAGCTTATATGTCATCTTTCCACCCCAAGGTGCTCAAGGCAGCAAACAATATAAAATCTAATAAGCAATATCTATAAAATTAATTAATAAACATTAACTCATAAAACAAGTTAAAAATCCGAAAGTACCATAACCTAGACACAACCATGTTTGTTTTTGATGCAGCTGCTCCCTGCATTTTATCTATTAGATGTAGGTAGTTTATATCTTACACTGCTGTGAATTTATGTTACTTTACGGCTGATTAATGGGCCATCAATTTTGAGAAGATGCACTGATGCTTATTGCACAATGTCCCATCTGATCCTCATCATATTTGCTAACACCAAGCACAATGCGTATCAAACTACATCTGGTAGGTTTATTTTTCATTTATCTGGCAATCTTTTTATTGAGAAATGGGTGCCCATAAATGTGAAGAATCTCAGCCTAAGGGCTTAGAAAACATACCATACTTATTAGAAAACATAGTGAATTTGGTGTACTTTTCTTTAGTATTTTTCTCATCCCCTTCATTTCAGATATACCTGCCTTCACAGCCATGCTGATCATTCACGTACTTTGAAGAACACATGGATTTTCAGGATTCTAACAAGGGACTGATGAGCCATGCCAGTAAAGTCAAACCGAGAAGCAAATACGACAAAACATAAAAAATGCTAGTATTGGGTATGATGGAGCTGAAGCAGGGGTATTCCATTTGGTCTGCTGAGACACCAGCTGCTTTGGGGGTCTTCTTCTTCCTCATCTGTTACCATTCTGCGAGGCTGCACAAACTGTTTCCACCCCTGCAGGTCACTGGTATAACTCTGGAGATTATGCTTGTGATTACTTCTTTCCTCCTCCCTCTCCCTTCACATTTCCTTTTGCAATGTGTCTTTTAAGATGCAATCTTAAGGCAGGAGATGGGGTGGGGAGATGAAGGCTGGCAATGAAGACTCATAAAATGTCCTACCAGGTCCTGCCAGTAGGGGATAAAAAAAGGGCTGGAGCAACACTTGCACTGTTTAGTCCTTCTCTGGGACTTATAAAAGTTCTCTCTCATTTAAATCAATTGGGGGGAATTCGCTATGTCAGGGAGGAAAATGACTAGCAGAGTTTCCTTGCTGGTTTGGGGTGATGTTGGGGGACTGGGAAGGCAATGGACCCTACTTATGTCAGACCTCCAGTGTCAATAGTGTATGAGCCACAGTTGTTTCTGTGGTGGTGAGGAACGGGTATCTGACATCAGGTCTACCTCTCTGAGGTAGAACCTCTCTCTCCATCCTTGGAGATCCAATGTTTCCTATGGCCCCTCTGGAATATCTCCAGAGACAAAAGGAGTGCATGGACCATTTGTAAACCTGGTGGCAGCAACCCTATGTTTTCATTCTAATCTGTAAATTGCTCTAGGAGCCTATTTGGCTGCAGAGTAGGGCAAAAATGCTTTAAGCAAGCAAGGAAACAAAAATGGATCACATTTAAATAAAGTAAAGCACATTGGTTATAATAGAAACTCAATTTGAAATAAAATAGAAGCTAGTAGGGTTCAACTTTGCACTTAGAGGCCACCATCCCTCCAAGGAGCTCAAGGTGACATACAACCTTTTCTGCTCTCCATTTCACCCTGACAAAAACTCTGTCAGGCTGAGAGATAGTGACTGGCCCAAGGTCACACAATAGCTGGATCATACTCATGGTTGGAAACAGAGACATTTCATGGACATTGGATTAAACAGTAACTTAGCAAATCTTGTACATTTCCTTCAAACAACACCAGTGGACCTAGTAGGTATTTTCAAAACCAGCTAAGCACCACCCCATGTTCATTCAATATACATTCTTCATGACTAACCCAAGAACAGATGGGGGTGAAATGGTCAAGGTCTAATAGACCCTTTTGGTCTATTACAATAAGTGCAGAAGTGAATTTGGTATTTGCTGTACACAAATTGTGAAATATTTATGGAGACAATGTGATTTGGGTTGAGGCATTAAGTTCAGTAAAAGTTGCTTTATTCAATATGTGATGAACAGTATCCATATTAAAAACCAAGGGGGAAAGTGTTGAAATACGAAAATATGCTTAAAACAAATGCATCTGTTCACTGTTCATAAATGTTTTAAGGAATGCAGACAAACACATCTTGAAATCTATATTTACTGCACACAACTGAAAAACTAATAGAATTTACTTAATCCAGAGGGAGACAGGGCTGCCGATTTAGCTTTTAATCACCAACAGAAAACAGTTTTCCCTCAGATATTACCCTATTGTTTGTGGCTAGCCATGTTGCAATAGGGTTATAGATCTTCTCTTGGTAAATGAATAATGATATTAAGTCAACAATGATAAGGAAAAAAATTCCTCCAAGTGTGATAGAAATTGTAAAATTTCCATAACAAGTGTTGTCTGCAATCTCCCCCAAAGCAGCCAACTGATGAGTGCTCTCAGATTCCCCAAACTCTTGAGTTTTCTTCAGAGAGGTCATGATGACCCCCTGGCTTCTAGTATAGGAGGGGCAAGATAATATTTCTCAGTATCTGTTCCTGGGATTTACTTTCTTGGCTTGCCACTGGAGTTTAACCTTGCTTGGGTTTGGCTGGCCTGGGGTGCCATATCCATATCCATATGTGTGCTTGTAAGGATGGATCAGAGGAACTGGAAGAGCAGGGGGCTGCTCTGAATCAGCGAAGAGTTAGTCCACATCCATTAAACACTATTATAACACTTTAAACTGTAATAGCTTCCCCCAAAGAATCCTGGGAACTTTAGTTTACTAAGTGTGTTGAGAGTCGTTAAGAGCCCCCCATTCCCCTCGCAGAGCTACAATTCCCAGAGTTCTTTGGAAAAGGGACTAATTGTTAAACCATTCTGGACATTGCAGTTTTGGGAGAGGAACAGGAGTCTTATAGCAACTCTCAGTATCCTTAACAAACTACAGTGGTACCTCTAGTTAAGAACTTAATTCGTTCTGGAGGTCCGTTCTTAACCTGAAACCATTCTTAACCTGAGGTACCACTTTAGCTAATGGGGTCTCCCGCTGCCACCCTGCCGCCACCGCATGATTTCTGTTCTCATCCTGAAGCAAAGTTCTTAACCTGAGGTACTATTTCTGGGTTAGCGGAGTCTGTAACCTGAAGCGTCTGTAACCTGAAACGTCTGTAACCCAAGGTACCACTGTACAACTCTCAGGCTTCTTGGGTGGAACCCATGATTGCTTTAAATGTTTGGTGTGGATGTGGCCTTAGATGCAGGAAAAGAGGTCCACTTTGTTCACACTGTCTTTCATCCCAGTGTAGGTTATGATGTAGCAGCAAGTCTGTTATTATACAGTGTTCTTAGAATCAATATGAGACTTCACATGGGACCTTCTTTCAAGATATTTGCTTCCAGTCTGTTTGCTATAGGGCAGTAGATTATATTAAGATTTCCTCCCCTGTTCATTTCCAAAAGGACACTAATGATAACTTGTTCTGGTTCTGGTGAGGTGGAGTCCATAGATGTGTCAGGTGGGCACATGCCTACCTTGAGCACTGGAACATAAGGAGAGGACAAGCAGGAAATAAGCAGCATTCAATCTCAGAACAGGAATCTAGAGAGCAAGGATGGTCAGGGGTGGATCTTCAGGACCATAGACAGATCTCAAGAAGCAGGCAACTTGTTCCAAGAAGTTATTCGTTATCAAATATGCTCTTAGACATCCCCTGGATTTGACAATGCCTATGACTCTCCTCTTTGCTGTAAAGAAAATTAGAAGAGTAGTCCTTTGGCCTGGAGCCCCAGACTCTGCTTTGCAGAGTGGGTGTTTGATGCATGGATAAAGAAATAAATGCACATGTACATAAAAAGGCAGGCAGCATTCCCCAGGGAAAACGGATGCATACATCAGCATAGGTTGTGCTTTCTAAATGTGCCACTGTGGGAAACAAATGATGGACCTTAGGATTGGTCCAGCAGCAGGACTCTTCTGATGTTTAGATACTGATTTATATTATATTCCAGTGTAACATGGGCCTCCCAGAAGTCTTCCTCCCATCCAGTCTCCCATCCAGGTCCATGACTATTCAACTGCCTTAATAATATCATTTATGAAAGCCATTCCTGCCTTCTGTATTAAATGTTGAGATCTTCTCTGTGTGTTTATTTTTATGCACTTTGTCCGAACTCTTTTCCAGGATAATAGAGAATTAAATTGCAGCATTAGAGAAAAAGAATCAGATAAGACAAACAGATTCTACATATATCTGTCATTTTCAGAAGTTATTTGTCACTTTTAGAGCTCCATTGCAAACTCCACTTAGAAATCTGTTTGTGAATCCTGCCTTATTAACAATTGCTGAGGCACTCTACCATTTTCACTTATTTGGCTTCAGAAAAAAGGTTTCTTGATTTGATCAAGCTGTTTTGAAGGAAACTGGAAATATATTTGTTAGCTACACAGAAGAGGCAAATCAATAAAGTATATTCCAAAGTGCACCTGAGACCCCTTTTGCACAGCTGGGCATTTTTGCCTTAACTGTAAAAGGTTGGTTAGATTAGTGCTCAAATAAGTAAACTTTGCAATGGGAGCTTTTTAAAAACATGTCTTACAAACAACTGAATTTTGGTTAGGGGGAAAAACACCTCATCAATGGAATTGTAGAATCTCTCATTCTTTAAAAAACCAGTTAAGGATCACATATGGAAAAGTTGCAAACACCATTTAAAATTTGTTAAGATACCCCTTGTCTTCATCCTACTCATTCCTTCTCCTCATGTCCTTTTTGTGGGCTTCCCATGACAGGTGTCTAGTTGGCCACTGTTGGAAAAGAATGCTGGGCTGGATAAGCATTTGGTCTAAGCTGGCAGGGCTGTTCTTATATTCCTTCTTTCTGGGGCCCCAATTGGCCACTGAATTTGGACCTGTGTAACTAGGCTCTCCAATATATGCTGTGCAAAATAATTTCCTCATGTTCATGTGACCTCCCGGGGCTGAGAATTCATATGAGACTAGGAGTTGAATAGAAATGAGAATAGATGCATAGATGAATTGTTATGTTCCTTCCAACTGTGTCAGTGGATTAGAATAAAAGAGAGGAATTTCTTGATTGCCCTGCATTCAGGGAGAAAAAGTTTAATTAATCACAAGTCTATCCCAGAGGATATATTTGGTCCTGAGGGACACAAAGGGGATTTCTATTAAACATTTTTCTTCACCTCCTTTGTACATCTACTTGACATGCTAAATGCCTTGGTGGACCCAGGCAGATTTATCATTGCCACTGTTGATGCACATTTAATTGTCCTGATTGCGCAAGGAAGGATCTCATGTAAAATTATTTCCCTGTTCACGAGGGCATCAAACCCACAGAAAACTAGTATCACTGCTGCCCACTGTTGCAAGAAAATTTTATCAGCCTTTGCAGCTTACCCATGATTGTAGGATTCTATCCAGGCTCGTTTTCTAAGCTCACTTACTACATCTGTAATGAGGTAAAATTGCAACTCATTTGGTCATGCTAGGAACCTGTGGCCCTTCAGACATTCTGAGACTCCATCTCTCCTCATCCCTGATCACTGCTCATGTGAGCTGACCCTGATGGGAGCTGGAGTTTTACCACACCTGGAGGGCAGCTTGGTCCCCATCCCTGGGTCCCCATTCCAGCAGCCATTACAAAAGAAAGCAAGAAGAGGATGCAGAGATGATGCTAGCTAGCTGTTCAACAGATCCCTCTTAAAGCAACTTAACTGCCTTGAGACTAGTGCTGTCTCCTTGCAACGATCTCCATGCCCTGAGCTGCCCTTTTGTGAATCATTTCTTCAACTTGATGTCTGCCTCAGATTCCTTTCTCCATTATTTTCTGCTTCTTTGTTTTGCCCATCACCTTGCTGTGCTGTTTCTGGGCACAGCATTGACTCGTTTCTACCTCCCACCTGATTGAGCTATAGACAAGATCCTTCTAAGCTGCCTTCTTGGAATTAGTCATGCAAAGACTTTGAGGCTGGTGCCCATGCATTCACCTATGATCTGAGCTTGCTTGCTTTCTTTCTGACAGTTATCTTTCTAAATTAGATTCTGGATTAGAGACCTGCATGTTCATAGCTGGATTACTCAGTAGAAATTTGCGCTATGCAGGCCAAACAAAAATTGGTATTTGACCAATTCAAAAAAATGACATTTGAATCCCTGTATCTTAAATCCACTCTTGGAAATACTTACAATACAGCTAGAATTTTGATAGAATGAAAGATTTAAACATTAAAAAAGTGAGATTGTAGAACTACACATTTGGAGCAATAAAACCCCAGTTTTTCAAACCAAATGAATTTGCCAACTGCTGCTTAAAGCTATTGTTGTTTATGGGAGTTGGGCACTGGAAGCATTATCTTGTCAATGTTGACATGATCCCAATAAGAACTGAATGTCTTCTGAACAAAAGATCCTTGTGAAACAATTGATGTAGGACAATGAATGTGGCAGCATCTAGATGCAGCTAACTGTGCAACCGCGTGATACTTTTGGTCGAGCCAACAACTCCACAAGACTCAGGTGTACTCATTTTGGCATCATTATACAGGGAGTGTTGATTCTCTATAGTCAAGTGATCAAAAAGTATTTTAAAAGATGCACAAAACAAAGGCTTTCCAGCATTTTTTCTGCAGACTGAAAATTAAGTGGCCAAGAAACAGACAAAGATGTAATAATGGTAAAGATCCTTTTGTAAAGCCTTTTGCAAATCATGCAGTCTTTCACATAACTGTCAATTAACCTCAGATATGACTGCAGATATAAAAGCTGTTCACTAAGCCAAATAGTTTACAAAACTTCACCTGAACACTGAAGGAGTCGCTGCTGCAAACGTGTCTTCTTGTGAACAACTGGAGTCATCTAGTTAGGCCTGCCACAGGGAAATGTGAGAAAGTTGTAGATGAAGCTGACAAAGGTGAGGAGACAGAAGAGGTGTAGTGTAGATGGTAGGATACACGGATGTGGATCAAGTTCATGCTTGGTCAGCAGAACTCATATGACATCACTTCTGATAGAATTGCACTGGTCGCCTGTCTGATTCCCAGCCTAATTCAAGATCACGCTCTGTGGCATGGAAAACCTAAATGTATGGGGTCTCAAGTATCTGAAAGACTGCCTCCTCCTCTTCAGATCAGCCAGGGAATTAAGATCAGCAAGAAAGCCCTTATTGGTAATACTGTTGTCATTGGAGGTCCATGGGGTTGTAATATGTTAGAGAGCCTTCTTCTTGGTGGACTCTGGGTTTTAGAACTCCTTGCCTTTAGATGTGCACCTAGTACCAAGGTAGTCAGTCTAGAAGAAGGAAAACTCTGTTCCTAAACCTCCACTGCTTTGTGGGATATCTTCAGGAGAAGGCTAGGAGTTAACCTACGCAAATTCAGAGTGGAGTCACTAAGGTGGTTGGATGGCACCTCGTACACCCCCTTTCAGCCAAACTGATGCCAAACGTATTGCTCCTCTTTCCTTTGGACTAGATCAGCGAGGCTGAGAGGAGGGTCTTGTCATCTGGGCAGTCCAGGAGCTCCATACACACTGCCCAAGCTTGTGCCCCAGCACTTTGGTGCTGCTAATGCAGTGGTTTGACTTCACCCCCAGAGGTGCACTCCATTGTCACTTGAGGCAGAAGGATGCCAACAATTATTTTATTGCCCATGGCGTTATTTAGTGATTCAGTTACTTATGTGTTGTATTTTACTATTACATAACCCACTCTTGGCCCTTTTACTGAAGGGTAGATAATAAATGGATTAAATAAATACATACATAAATAAAATTCCTTTCTGTAAGGGAGGTGTACAAGTTCCTCCTTTAGACAATACACCAGTTGCTGGGAGAATTCTGTATGAATAAAATAATTTAGATTTTGTACCCTAGGTAGAAATCAATCACCTTATACCAGAGCAACAATGGTCTGCAACAACTAAGTTACAATGGGAATTGAGAGCCTTTGCCAAGAATGACAGAGACATGGGTCAGGCTGAAAATTTGAAACTGCACATAAAGCTCAATGGCCCTTGTCTGGTACAGAAGGGCATTGAACAATCCAGTGCTGGATTACCCAAAAGGCAGATTAAGCACATAATTAAGGGATCAGTAAAGCAGAGAAAATTATCTTTGAAAGAATCTGGCATTCGGTATTTTAAAAAGAGAATCAAAGCAGTAATCATGGGAAAAACCAGAACTTTGTTAGACTTCCTTATATTCCACTTTTCTCCCATTTTCCTGTTCTCTTACTGTTAACTGATGCTCACCCAGAGGTGCCATCTTCTGAAGAACACTGAGGGGGTCCGATGTGACACCTTGGTGTCTTTTATGCGATATCATGCGATATCCCGACGACATGTCATGTCCTGATATCGCTCCACGTTTATTTTTATTTTTTTAATAATTTTTATTAACTGGCCAATCACATCAAATTAAATCACATCACATAGATTCCAAATTACAAAGCCAAATTTTTAAATTTTGTTGGGGGAACCCATACTTCAAGATCCAAAGGGGGATTCAGATCATCTTCTTATTACTGCGTTAATGTCCAAATCAGTCCCAATCAGTCCAAACAAAATTCATAATTCTATTCAGTCTTATCTTGGTGTTTCCACATCATATCTTGTTCATATAATTTCTATTTTTCCTTTACGATCTCTTCTGTTAGTCTCCTTAAGCTGATAAGCAAAATAATAATCCTGTGTGGATTTCCCGTTCCTCCACTAAGTCCAGATGGTTTCCATATATCTCCTTCGTAGATAACATCGCTCTTTCCATCATAAATTTGGCATTTTTCGCTCTTGAGTCCCACCGAGACGTATGTAAACAACTCTATTTCTCTCTTTCTCCTCCCAGACCCAAGAGCTCCAACAATGCCTCCTAAAATGGCGACGGCATTTTTAACTGCGTCATTCCAAAACTCTTAGCTTTCCAGCTTCGTCTTGAAACATTGCTTTGGTTCGAAAGTTTATCTCCACACAGCCTTAAATCCACAGCTTAAGTCCTTAGTTCCTGACTCATTTGGGGAGGGGATTCTTGTTAAATCACATAATGAAGGGCATGTTGTTTTTTCCCCCCTCCCCCCTCAAGTCATACCGTATCTTGACGTATCTTCTCATATTTTATTCTTGTCTTGTTATCAGAGATCTCTTCTGTCAGCAGTCTTTACTCCCCTTTTTCCTTGAAGCATGTGCAATTTATCTCGTCCAAATTGTTTCTTTTGAAGATGCTTGCAACTAGAAGCGCGAATCAGGGACGGCGTCAAGGAGTGCCGAAATCCCACAGGAGGGCTTTGTGCCTAGTGCCCCCACCCCCACAAATTCGGGGGTGGTATAGGGCACAGCAGGCAAGGGCCGTCCCCCCCACCATCCTGGGGGGGTTAAGGAGGCTAATTACCCCCATCATAGCCTCCAAATTACCTCGTGTGGGTCGGAGAGATGTTATTGTCAACCATCTTCCGATGCGCCACCTAGTGTCCCCCCCATCGATATCGCTCCACGTTTAGCCTCAACAATGGGGGGTCCCAGTCCCCTAAAAAAAAGAAAGGTTGAAGGGCCCCAAAGGGCCTCAGCCCCCTGGAACCAGTGCCTATATCTTCACCTAAACCAGGTGGTGTCCTACTAATATAGAACAAAATAATGTGAGGAAATCAGATGCTGTCATGTGTTACAATAAATCTGTGTGGTTTTTATATTTTAAAATTTTATTTTACAGTTTAGTATGGTTTTTATTTTGAATTACTTATCAGCTTTTTCAGGGCCTCTAAAGTTATTAATCTGGCCCTGGAACAATCCCAAGGCCACTCTGTCAGGTTAAAGACTATGCACCGGACTTACTGGACCATGGATGGGCCACTAAAACCCATTACTCATATTCATCCCCAGTAGCCTGTGTAAGGGGAAAGGATGGCAGTTTACAGCTATATAATGTGCCAGGTCAGCAATGTGGGTCTCCTAACAGCTCTCAGCACCACCCACAAATTATAGCTCCCATGATTCTTTGGGAGAAGCCATGACTGTTAAAATGGCATAAGTGTGCTTTAAATATATAGTGTGGATTTGGTCTCAGATAAGCTTAGAAAAAAATTGCTTGATATTTTGACACAGCCTCCACTTTGAGATTATCCAGATTTCACATAGCCATTTATTTTACCTAACAATGCTTCGTCTAAAGGGTTGCAGGTAATATTGTATTAGCAGCACTAGAACAAATTAAGAGTTAAAGTTTATCAGCCTAGAATGTTTTTGACTGCAGGAAAGTGATATTTACATTCAGAGATATTGGGGGTTTTAGCCCAGAAGGGGACAATTACAGGATGATTTCCAGAGATATCTCTGTTTATGCCTGAGCAAATAGAAGGAACCCTATGACAACCCAGAGTAAGTAAGTAAGTAAGTAAGTAAGTAAATAAATAAATAAATAAATAAATAAATAATAATTTTTATTATTATTATAAATTATTATTTCAGCAGCCACTCTGGGCGGCTTCTAACAGAAGGTTAAAAATACATTACAACATCAGTCATTAAAAACTTGCTTAAACAGGGTTGCCTTCAGATGTCTTCTAAATGTCATATAGTTGTTTCTTTGACATCTGATGGGAGGGTGTTTCACAGGGCGGGTGCCACTACCGAGAAGGTCCTCTGCCTGGTTCCCTGTAACTTGGCTTCTCACAGTGAGGGAACCACCGAGAAGGCCCTTGGCACTGGATCTCAGTGTCCGGGCAGAACAATGGGGATGGAGATGCTCCTTCAGGTGTACTGGGCTGAGGCCATTTAGGGTTTTAAAGGTCAGCACCAACACTTTGAATTATGCTTGGAAATGTACTGGGAGCCAATGTAGATCTTTCAGAACCAGTGTGATAGATAGGGTCTCAACGGCCACTCCCAGTCACCAGTCTAGCTGCCGCATTCTGGATTAGTTGTAGTTTCCGGGTCACCTTCAAAGGTAGCCCCACACAGAGCACATTGCAGTAGTCCAAGCTGGAGATAACTAGAGCATGCACCACTCTGGCGAGACCATCTGCGGGCAGGTAGGGTCTCAGCCTGCATACCAGATGGAGCTGGTAGACAGCCGCCCTGGACACAGTATTGACCTGTGCCTCCATGGAGAGCTGTAAGTCCAAAATGACTCCAAGGCTGTGCACCTGGTCCTTCAGGGGCACAGTTACCCCATTCAGGACCAGGGAGTCCCCCACACCCACCCGCCCTCTGTCCCCCCAAAACAGTACTTCTGTCTTGTCAGGATTCAACCTCAACCCGTTAGCCACCATCCATCTTCCAGTTGCCTCCAGGCACTCCCACAGGACCTTCACCGCCTTCACTGGTTCCGATTTGAAAGAGAGGTAGAGCTGGGAATCATCTGAGTAAAACACAAACCCCCCCAAAATTAACTTATGATCACTTTGGAATGCCTAAGTATAATTGTAGGACTCTTTCAAACGATCAAAATACTATTTTCAGTGATTCTGTTGTAAGTTGGTTAAAGTCAAATATGCATTCCTGCATTTTCATTTTCTTGCAAATTCTTTTAAAGTTGTGGTCCAATTGCTATTTTGTGAATGCAATTTTATGAATATAAAGACAAACCCACATGATTTTGCTGAACAATATGACATAAAGAATCCATAAATATAAATGTGTCACAGCATGATTGTAAAGCAATGTTTTATTATGATTTGGAGCATAATTTAATAAGAATAATAATAATACTCCTCATCCTTGCTTTTAGTGTTATAAGACTTGCATTATTTCTGAAAATTAATTTTATTAATGGTGTTTACCATAATGAGTTTCCAGTCAAACTATAGACTGAGTCAGGCCCAAGTGGAGTACTTTAATTAAACTGCATTTGTGCAGGAGTGATTTTATGTATACACACTCACCACCAACAAATCTACCACATACATAGATAGAAGTGATGGGTGTGTGATTGTTTTCATTGTTTAAAAGGGGGAACAATCTCTCCCCCTTTAAATGGGTTTGAGCAAGAGGTTATTATGTAGTCTTCTGTCAATGTCACCAACACTCTAATAACATTTTTAAGGATGACTTCTTTTCTTGCCCCAGATATTATTCTTCTCTGTTTTCATCCAGCAGCAGACATGACGTTAATGAATGCACTACATACTGAATGGCAAGTGTATTGTCAGATACAGCCTGATTCAGAAACAACAACAACAACAAAAATAATAGTAATAGTTAAGGCATCATATACTACATGCCAGATGGCTAACTCCCATGGATTAATGAGTATACCCGAAGTCTGGATGATTTTAAATGTCCTGCGGATATTTCTTTACACACACGGTCTGCTCTCTGTTAATTTACATGTGTACTGTAGTTTTGCTTCTCTTTTTCTAGTGATCATTGGAAAATTGTAGAGTCCTGCCTTTTGTTGTTGTTCGTAAAATGACTAATGCATCTCTTTCTTGATTTTTCAGTGCTTAGGTTTTGTTTACATTGGTCAGACCTCTTTTTTATGAGGACTTTATTTTTATTCAAACAGTTAATTTTCCAGGTTAAAAAACCCCAGCAATTCAAAATTAAATAATGTTTTGTTTTCGTTTTGAGAGAAGTACATAGATTTTTCTTTCTCTAGGGGTATGTCTACTTTTCAATTGTGGGTTATTTAATAGGATAGGGTGGTGCTTTGCCACATTGAAAAGGTTAACAGCAATTTCCTACTTTTGATGATGAATTAATACTGTACTGCACCATCATTAAACAGAATAGCCCTTTGGGTTGTATCCATGGACTTACCTTACACTGACAGAGTGTTCTCTGTTCCAGAGATGGTTCCCATCAGAGGAACAAGGAAGGAAGCCATTTTGCTGACACTCTGCAGTTTCCCACATTACTTCCCACTGCATTCCAAGGGGTCCCCCAACATATTTTGGGGCATGCAAGGGGGACTGTGAATAGGCAAAAATGGACCCCTTCCTTGTTCCTCTGATGGGAACCTCCACTGGATCACAGAGCTTTCCATCCACATAGAGGACATGACTGGATACAACTCCTTGTGCATTTCATACTTTTTCTTGGTATGAAAAGAAATTGATAAGTGCAGCTACATTAGAGTAGGAGAGAAATGAATGAGGGTGACGATTTCATCGGAAAAGGGGAGAAGTAATAGATAGTAGGTATGCCATGCCTGATCCATATTGGGATTCTGGCATGGGGAAGGAGAGTTCCCCCGTGATAATTGCTGCTTGCCAAATCATGAAAAATAGATGCTTTTTCAACAGGGCAAACAGCAGCTTCAAAGGTTAATCTTCATAATCCAGATCCTATCTGCAAAAGTTTAGAAGTACTCTTTAAGGATCTGTTTTGTCACACCTAGATTGGCTCCGTACATCCATTGTTACGGTTTCTGCAAAGACTAGCCGCCCAGAGTGGCTGGGGCAAACCAATCAGATGAGCGGGGTACAAACAAACAAACAAACAAACAAACAATTACTGCATTCCTTCATTTTCTTCCTGCATCCCCTGCACCACCCATTTAGGATATATGGCTTCTGCTAATAGGATAATGACTTTGTATTGAAATTCAGATTCCACAGTGTAGACAGAATACTATAGTTTCCTTTTACAACTCATATTTTAATTTTTTTCAGCCCATCAATATTAGGTGACTTAAAATATTTAATTAATGGTGACGGTGATGGTGATATTGTTCTTTTGCAAGCTTGACCCACAGAGAACTTAATCACAGTTCCTCTTAAGAACCCAAGCCTGCAGGGACACATGTCCCAACTCCCTAGCATTAACTGAATATCTTTGCCTTCTGATCTATATCTGTCTAGGCTGGAGTGATTGCAATTCAACACATGACTCAAGATGAAGCGAATGTATTGATTGTTTTTAAAACCACATTACAATTTTTCTCAAGCACTGTGTCCTTCTCCACGCAGCCTACATTTTCTTTGCACCCAGCCCCCTCTCCAAACCATGGCTGGATATTGAGATTTTCTTTCAGTTATCAACAATGACAATTGGTTTTTATTTTTTCCTCCTGAGAAATCACAACTAATTTCAAAACCCACAGTGTGTGTCAGAGAGGAGTTCAACGTTTCCCTTCTGGAAGACTTGCTCCTCAAGGACACAGAAGTAGAGGTAGCCATACAAGGTAAATACACAAATATTAGTCAGGCATTTGGGCAAAGGAGACCTGAACTGACAAATACACCCCGCCCCTACCGCCACCAATCCACATTTATTGGGAGACTGCTTCATATTTTCTGCAACATTACATAGGTTGGTATGGAAAGGGTTTTCCAAAAGCAGGAAGTTTAAAGCCCATGAAGGTTTATGCTACCATGAATCTGCTAGTCTTTGATGTACCAGAAGATTTTCTTTGGGTTGGGTTTCCCACTCGATGGAAACAAGATATGTGCAAGATACATAGCCATGGAAATAATAATCTGCATATGCAAAGTGTCCCCAAAACCAACAAATGAAATTTCTCAGCAACCATTGATTCCACTGAGGATGCTATCTCTGGGACCACTCAAGGATTCAAGTTCCTTTCTTGGTGAGTTCTTGATATCATCAGTTATTCCTAAACACTCTTCCTATGTTCTCCTCCCGTAATGAAGTCAACCCGTGAAGGCTGGTCCATTAAGGCAAATGGGACATTGCCTTAACATCAGTCTTCCCATCAGCCAGCCCCCACCTGCCTACCTTCTTGCTTACATCCAGGCAAGGGGGCACTGCCTCTCAGTGTCCTCCTCCTCTTCCTCCTTCGTTGTTCTGTTTCTTGTAAGAAATCGGGAAGGAGGAGGAAGGGGCGTAGCTAGAATCAGTAAGCTCTGCCATTGCCTCTTGGCTCCACCTACTGCTCTTCTCCCTGACTTCCGCCTGTCACCACTGCACTAGACTCATGGAAAGGGAAGCAAATGAAAAATTAATCTGAATAAGGCAGAAAGGCTGTTAGTTGGGAAGACCGCTAACCTGCATTCCCTCTGAGAAATTGGGTACAGAGCAAGGGGTTCACTTGGAGCCAGAGGTGACCCGAGAAAGCTGAAAAAAGCAAACTTAAACTTCATTATATGAGCTCTTGTCACAACCAGACCCAACTACTGCAGTGTTCTCTATACAGGGCTACCTTTTAAATTCATCCTGGAAGCTTCATCTGGTGCAAAATTCAACAGTCAGAATGCTTGTGTGGGGCTCGTTGGTTTGATCATATTACAACACTTTACCACCAGCTGCACTGTTTTCTGGGCTTAATCTAAAGTGTGATGATGTTGATGATACTTACTTTCAAAATGTTGAACAGTTGGGGACCAGGTTAGCTGAAAGACTACCAAAACCTACTTGCCTGGGAACTAAGGTCAGCTGCAGAGAGTCTGCTGTCTGGCCTGACACTAGAAGAGAAGAAGAGTTTGGATTTGATATCCTGCTTTATCACTACCCGAAGGAGTCTCAAAGTGGCTAACATTCTCCTTTCCCTTCCTCCCCCACAACAAACACTCTGTGAGTTGAGTGGGGCTGAGAGACTTCAAAGAAGTGTGACTAGCCCAAGGTCACCCAGCAGCAACATGTGGAGGAGCGGAGACACGAACCGGTTCACCAGATTACGAGTCTACCGCTCTTAACCACTACGCCACACTGGCTCTCACTAAGGTTGATCAGGCTGGTAAATGCCAAGCAAAGACCTTTCCAGTGGTGGTTCCATATTTGTGGAATTCCCCCTCTACTTGGCGTCTTCTTTTGTGGCCTTTAACCATTCTGCTCAACTTGCTTTTACTTATTTTATTGCTGCCCCTCCTCCTGTATATGATTTTCTCTGACAAAATGTTTCCCATGCTATTTTCATTGTGTTATGTTAGGAACCGTGCTGAGGAGGGCTGCCCTGAGGAAGAATGGTGGGAGCCACCCCTTCCTCCTGATCCTGAACCTTCCCAGGAGCAGGAGGGCAGTATAGATTTGGAACAGTGGTTTGCAGAGGGGCATAGTTCAGAAGGCAGAAGCTGGGAAATACTGGATGGGGGACAGCTAGCAGAAGAAATACTAGAAAAGAGAGAGTTAGCAGATTCACAGTCTCTGGAGTGATGTAGTTTAATAGGGATGGGGGGGGACTTAATTGGGATGTTCTTTGTTCTCTCGCTGTGAGAATTGAAATTTCTAACTGGTAAGAAGACTCCACGGGGGGTGGGGAGGAAGCAGATTCCCTGAAGCCTGACATATATGCTATTTTGCTTTGTTTTTGACATTTGCCTTATCAGCCACAATGAGGAGTGTTTAGTCCTAAAGGATGGGGTAGAAATAAAGCAGCAACATGCAAATGAATGCAACTGGAGCACTTTCCTATGTTCTGTAGGAACCAGAGAATGAAAATGCATATGTCAATTTTAGTTCTGGTTTCTCATTTATCCAGTCTTCTGTTCTCCAGATTTCCAAAACAATTTGCAAATTTTAGTAAAAAATAATCCTCATGAAAATTGACAAGCATTTTTAGTGGAAATTAACCCTAACAAATGTATTTTTGTATGTAGTTTTGACTAATATACACATTTTGGCAAGCAATTTCCTCAGATATAACATACTGCTGTATGTTGCTTTCATCAATCTATGCATTTATAGGCACACTTCACCACCAGCATATACATTTTTAAATAAACTGCTTGGTTGGAAAATTGCATTCCGAAATTTTGAGATGTGTGAATTTTGAAGTGTGGCTGTGTTTGGGTTCGTATCTTGTTTCAGACAGTGTCAATCAACTAAGTTTCTCTTTAAATGCAAACTGAATCAAATTCCTCTTCCATCCCTACTCAGAAGTAACCCCCACGCAGTTCAATGGGACCTACTCCTTAGCAACTGTGATTAGGAGTGCAGCTTTCGAGTGCAATCCTGTAGTTTTCTGCTCAGGGAAATCCAATCCTAACCATGTCTACTCAGAATTATGTCCTATTGAATTCAGTGGGGATTGCTCCTAGGAAAGGAAGATTGCAGCCTCAATTTTCTGGACTTGATGCAGCACTGATTGCTTGAAGCTACTGGTATAATTTCACTATACAATGTTTATTATTGTACTGTGAACCGCCCTGAGGCCTCTGGCTATAGGGTGGTATATAAATTCAATCAATCAATCAATCAATAATTTATTTATTAAAATTTATACACTTCTTGATTGTAAAAGCAGATTACAAAAAGATAAAGCAATGGTATCAAGAAAAATTCACAACCATCCTTTAAAACACACAGAAGCTGAAATACTAAAACAGATTAAAATTATTTCAGCTACTTTATATGCATACAATACAATAGTGAGGTCCTCACTATCTGAACACTATGTTGTGATATTTGCTTGCACTTGATCAAAACATCATGGCAATTCTCTGTGAGCACACCCTGAAACAGAAGAGCTTACCTAATATACTATTGGACAGGCAGCATGACTGAACCTAGGCAAGCAAGAGTTAATTTTTTTATATAGAACAGAAGCATGTAGTTAAATACTACATCACACATTACCATTTTTATGTCACCACCCCATCATGACTCTACCCTAACCCATCCCTATCTTCACACTCATTAGGATATAATGCATATTCATGGTCCTGATTATATAGCCACTTTCTTGACTTGTTTTAATTGTGCATAAAGACACTGTGAGACAGGATACCTGACCTTTTCAAGATCATTTTCTCTCCATTACTTTTCATAAAGCTATTAACTTGTCGCCTTCCATAAGACTGCAATAATTTATTTCCCATTAATAATAATAATAAAAAAATCCCGGTGCCATGCAAATTAAAATTTATTCAGCAAATAGAATTCTTTGGATTATTTTCTAATGGCTTTAAATACTTCCATTTTAGGAAGAAAAATAATATTAATGGGTACAGGCTGAGTGGATAATTGCAGACATGAGCGAAAAACGAATGTGCAACTGATGCAGTAGTTTCGTGCACAGTAATTACTTCAAAGTGTTGCTTTACTTAATTTAAAACACACACACACTCTACATAATTTATATCTGGGAAAATTATTAAAATACTAGAATGTTCCCCATTGTGCAGAAAGTGGAAGTTTGGTTATATATAAACAACAGTAAATAAAAATTGCATATTGGGTTACTTAAAAAATAGTCCATGTTGTAAACAGTGCTGCTGAAGGTATTCAAGGAGACCAAGTCAACTGGACTTGAGGACCACAGTAGGGATGGAGATGGAAGGTCACTCGTCTTCCTCTTCTTCTTATGGAATATTACTGTCTTCTAAAGTTCGACATAAATCCAGTGAAGATACATTCTACACATATTTACTTGATTTACATAGAACTTCTGAGGAAGGGTGCTTGAAATCACAGAGTAAGTGATTGGCTCTCAATGTGCCTTAATTAGGACGAGTATTAACGCATCACCGAAAAGAAGGGAATGTCTCCTGAAGTGGACTATTAGGCCATGTATTTGCATAAAAATGTGCATATGCTATGTATGGATGCTGATTGAGGGGGATGGCTATAATTTAAAGGGAAATACAATACATCCCACCCAAGTGGGGAAAGCTGCGATCAGGTGACTCATGTGTTTGCTCAGCCTGCTATCTAGATACCAACTCTATTTTGTGCTTCTTCTCTTTTTTTACTGTTTTTATTGGGTTGCCCCACCTAAGGTTTACTCAGATTGATCCTATCAAAATTAATGGACCTAAATTATGGACGCGGCTTGAAGTTGCAGCTTTGAAGGGGTTTGATATCATTCCAATGCTTCCTAGCATTGTGGGACATGGGTGGTGCTGTGGTCTAAACCACTGAGCCTCTTGGGTTTGCCGATAAGAAGGTCGGCGGTTCGAATCCCCGTGACGAGGTGAGCTCCCATTGCTCGGTCCCAGCTCCTATCAACCTAGTGTTTGAAAGCACGCCAAAAAGTGCAAGTAGATAAATAGGTACCACTGTGGCAGAAAGGTAAACAGTGTTTCCATGCACTGCTCTGGTTTCGGTGTTCTGTTGCACCAGAAGCAGCTTTGTTATGCTGGCCACATGACCCAGAAAAACTGTCTGTGGACAAACGCCGGCTCCCTCAGCCTGTAAAGCAAGATGTGCGCTGCAACCCCAGAGTCGTCTGTGACTAGACTTAACTGTCAGGGGTCCTTTACCTTTACCTTTTAAGTTATGTCCATTCATTTCTATGGGTCTACTCTGACTCAGATTAACATTGGATAGGGCCCATTATATTTTGTACATTGCCTTTCTATGGTTTTTGATGTTTAAACTGAGACAGAGGACTCCCTCACACAACAGACTGTCCTCTGCCAACCCTTCAAACATAGAACAGTAGGACATATGGCCATCCTAGTTTTAATTTCTTCCCATCTCCCTTTCCACCTCTCCCTCCCCCCCCCAGGGAAGAGTTATTATTGTGAGCAAGAAAAGAAACATTTTGTTCATTACATTTGTATTCCAGCCTTAAGCTTCAGAACCAACGTTTGAATGCTGAGAATTGGCTCATGTGACCTGATATCCAGTGAACTTTATATCGGTGGACAGTTTCACATGGTGAATGGTATCAAACTTGAGTTTTCTACAGAGTATACTCTCAAGAGTGAGTTATAGCCTAGCTTTGTTCTCTGATGAGAATTGTGAAGGTGGAGGAGATATCACAAAAGGCACCTTTATCTTCCGAAGCTGGTCCAGTCTTTGGAGAGGAATTCGAATGACTTCTGAAATGGCACCATTGGAGAATTACAAGGGATTGTATCTGTTGCTAGTTCCACTCAGAGTAAACCTACTGAAATAAATCACATGGGAGAGGCGGGAGAAGGAGCACAGATTGAGGAGAAAGAGAATGTGGTTGGAGGGGAGGAAGAAAGATACCCCATCACATGTCAAATAGACAAACAAGTATTTCACTTTTAGAAGACATCTGTCCAGGGAAGTTTTTAATTCTTGATGTTTTATTGTGTTTTTTTGTTTTATTGATATTTTGTTGGGAGCTGCCCAGAGTGGCTGGGGCAACCCAGTCAGATATAAATAAAAAAATTATCACCACTACTAGTCAAATTTTACTATCCATTTAGTTTGAATGTTAAATTGTTCATTTTTTATAGCTAGTGAGGGTTTTCTTGTTACATTATAGAAAAGTGGAATAGCTATTATGGAAATAAATAAATAGATAAATTATGATTCAATTGGCTGGCATCCTAGCAAGAAGACCATTGACCTTTCCACACTTCTATTTAAAATGTCAAAGTTTCTGCAGGGCAGGGTGGAGGAGGAGATAGAATATATATATATATATATATATATATATATATATATATATATGGGGCATGCAGCCACATAACATATCACAATTGAGCTAATATTTAATATTCTGGGATAATGTACTAAAAATATGTTTATTCCACAATGGAAAACAAACTTTTGTGAAAGATTAGGAATAGCAACTGCACCACGATAAATGGTAAGTACAGTGGTACCTCGGGTTACATACGCTTCAGGTTACAGACTCCGCTAACCCAGAAATAACCTTGGGTTAAGAACTTTGCTTCAGGATGAGAACAGAAATCGCGTGGCGGCCGCGGGAGGCCCCATTAGCTAAAGTGGTACCTCAGGTTAAGGACAGTTTCAGGTTAAGAACAGACCTCCAGAACGAATTAAGTTCTTAACCCGATGTACCACTGTATAGAAAAGCCTTGCTGGTTTTTTGTGGTTTTTTAAAGAACCTAAACCTGCCATCAAAGCAGCAGTCAGTAAGACACCAAACAGGCAACAAACAATGTGAGTAGCAGGAGAGAGACTGTATTTCGTACAATGTTTGTGGGAGAAATCCTTTTGTGAAAAATCAACGTGAGAACATAAGAAGAGCCTGATGGCCCACCTAGTCCAGCTTCCTGTTCTCACGGCGGCCAACCAGATGCCTGTGGGGAACCTGCAAGGAGGATCGGAGCACATTAGCGCACTCCCCTCCTGTGGTCTCCAGTAACTGGCATTCAGAAGCATTAGTGCCTCCAGCAGTGGAGGCAGCAGAACATAGTCCTCATGGCTAGTAGCCATTCACTGAGAGCCAGTGTGGTGTAGTGGTTAAGAGCAGTGGACTCGTAATCTAGTGAACGGGGTTCTATTCCCCCCTCCTCCATATGCAGCTGCTCAGTGACCTTGGGCTAGTCACACTTCTCTGAAGTCTCTCAGCCTCACTCACCTCACAGAGTGTTTGTTGTGGGGGAGGAAAGGAAAAGGATATTATTAGCCGCTTTGAGACTCCTTTGGGTAGTGATAAAGCAGGATATCAAATCCAAACGCCTCCTCTTCTTCTATCTTCAAAGCCTTCTCCTTCATGAATTTGCCTAATCCTGCTCCCAGACTTTGGAACTCCCTCCCTAGAGAAGCTCAGGCTTTTAGGAACTGACTACTTTTAATGAACAGGATGGTTTTTACTGCAATTATTTGATTTTAATAGACTTTTAATGTGTGTGTGTTTGCATGGAGGGAGATATATGTTTAATTGCTTTTTAACAATTGCTTTCCCCCCTATGTTTTAATCTGATTTTATCTGTAAGCCGCCTTGAGTTCCGGTCAGAGAAAAAGACGTGGTATAAATAAATTAGTAGCAACAAAAACAATGAGTGCTATTTTTCTAGAAAAAGAGGTGCCAGAACTCACCATGAACACCACCCTTGTTCTCTTATAATGGTGCCGGAGCTGAGTTCTGGTGAGTTCCAGCTTTAAAAAAACAACAATAATAATAATAATAATAATAATAATAATAATAATAATAATGCAATCTAAGTTGCTCGCTATCCCTGCTTCCTGTAAGAGTGAGTTCCATAGTTTAACTATTCACTGAACGAATAAGTACTTTCTTTTATCTGCCTGAATCTTTCAACATTTGACTTCATTGAATAGCCATGAGTTCTATGTTATGAGAAAGAAGTTAGATCTATGGAGTTCCATCTTACAGGAACAAAAATTACATTAGAAAATTAGATACACACAAGAACACCAATGACCATGTACAGTATTTCCCAGTATTGTAAAATAACACTACAGTTATTCATCGATAGGTATTATGCAGATAGTTTATTGAACAGAGCATGTTATCTACTTACGTATCTGATGATCTCCAGTAATGTACTGATGCTACACTATCAAAGGGTTATCATTAAAAGCAAGCATGCTACCAAGTGGGAAAACAGACTTATATTGCAATTACTTTCCTATTAGCTGCTGCCTATTGCTCCTGACAGGTATAAATTAGATCTCGCTAGGTTGCCTACAGATTAATGAGTTCCAAAATTGGCATTTAATTGTTTGGGAGTGAGAAGCTGAAAGAGAGGTATATGCAAAAAAATTATTTATATATATATATATATATATATATATATATATATATATATATATATCTTTATACACCTGTGATTAGAAGATATTTTCCCTTTCTTTTCCTTCACTCTTGGCATTGCATGGGTGATAACTGACACTTCTATCACAGGACTCCTTTCGACACAGCAGAAACTTGCAGCTGAGGCAAGGCCAGAATTAATAATCTGCGTGAGCAAACACACAGCTGCTGTTTGTGGAGAGAGATTCTATTAACGAACAGTGAATTCTCATAATTAGCTGAGCGGTTTCTGCAGCTGCCCGCCTGACCCCAGACTACACAAATTGTGTGTGGTGTTCGGCCTGTAAATCAATCTTACCTAATTACTATAAGCATTTTCCTCCAGTCTTAATGACTGGAGGTGTGGGTAGGCGGGGGGAGGAAAGATGTTGCCTTATCCTTACACCCATTCACATGCCCCTCCTACGAGAATCTCTTTTATGCTTATATTCATATTTTTGGTGTTAGCATTTCTGAGGGAAGACAGGTGTGGTTCCAAATCTCAGGTGCCAAGGTATCATTCATCCCTACATGGGACTGCAGAATGACACTTTCTTTTTCTTCAAGGGAAAGAAAGAAAGAAAGAAAGAAAGAAAGAAAGAAAGAAAGAAAGAAAGAAGGCCTGTTTGAATATACATTCATGTTCCCTCTCCCAGAATATAATTTAGTATATATATGTCTGGTCAAAACTCTTTTTTCTTCATTCTCTTTACTGCACCAAAAGGAATAAAGGATTGTATTCAGGAAAGTTATGCTGAGAGTAGACCTGCTGAAATTAGTGTGCTGAAGTTAACCATGCCCATTAACTTCAATGGGTCTACTTTGAGTAGGATTAAAATTGGTCTTCTGGAAAAGTCTCCTGCACCTCTCCTTATTTCCCTTCTGTAAATGAGAAAAGAAATTAAAAATGGTCAAAGTGAAGAGAAAATGGTGAAATTCTCATGGGTGAGGTGCAGGGATTTTGCTGCACTTAGCTGGTTTTCAAAGTAGCCAAGATGTATAGTGTTGTTGTTTGTTGTTGTTGAACATTTTGATCCCAGAGCAAGGGACAATGAAATAAAGCAATAAAAATATGCAGCCTGGGAGGAAAGAGATAATATACACAAAATGGCAAATGCTAGTCCTACTCAGAGTAGACTCATTGAAATTGATGGCCATGACTAACTTAGGCCCATTAATTTTAGTGGGTCTACTCTGCGTAAAACATTTTTATTTTTATTTTTTACATTTAAGGAAATTGGTGCAGAAAGGGTTTTTTAAGCCATACCTTACTTTCGCTCATGGGACATCAGCTGCCCACTTGCTTCTTGGCCTCAGATGTAGCCCTCACATTTCTCATGTGTATACACTCTGCCTGCTACCTCTGTGACTTGTTTCACACACCCTTCTATATATAGACTGAGAATGACAGGGCCACTATGGAACTTGCATGGGCTCCTCAATTAACTTCTTTACCTCAGCTGTAATAAGTTTACATGTCAAAGGAGGTTCATATACCCCTGTTCAGGGAAGTTTTTAATGTCTGACATTTTATTATTTTTTATATTTTGCTGGAAGCTGCCCAGAGTGGCTGGGGAAACCCAGCCAGATGGGCAGGGTATAAACAATAAATCATCATCATCAGGCATCCCCAAACTTGGCTCTCCAGATGATTTGGGACTACAACTCCCATTGTCCCTAGCTAACAGGACCAGTGGTCAGGGATGATGGGAGCTGTAGTCCCAAAAACATGTGGAGGGTCAAATTTGGGGATGCCTGATCATCATCATGGTTATCATCAGACCAGTCTATCAGCTCCAACAGGGGTGGAATGTGTATTCCTCAGACATACAGAAAGATCTCTCAGTGTGTCATCATCTCTGCCCCTCAAGTCAATGATGTTTTGGACACAAGCTCTCCTCTCCTCATTGTCATCTGAGCACAGGGGTGTCTGGATTATCATTTTACTGAATGCATACCATGCTGAGTGCTGGATGGTTGACAAAACAGCATCCACCACAGCCTTCCTTTGGAACCCAGCTCGCCACAGCTGAAACAAGTCGTGTGGGCCTTCCACCCAAGGATGCTCTATTTTAATGTTGAACTAGCAGGGGTAGTACAGTGGTACCTCAGGTTAAGTACTTAATTCGTTCCAGAGGTCCGTACTTAACCTGAAATTGTTCTTAACATGAAGCACCACTTTAGCTAATGGGGCCTCCTGCTGCTGCCGCACCGCCGGAGCACAATTTCTGTTCTCATCCTGAACCAAAGTTCTTAACCTGAAGCACTATTTCTGGGTTAGTGGAGTGTGTAATCTGAAGTGTATGTTACCTGAAGCGTCTGTAACCCGAGGTACCACTGTACATGCAAACAATGTATTCCACTATCAATCTTAAGTCGCTGAGGGTTTTGCCTTTAAGGAGAAGTTTTGAAACCCATATGAGATAAAGCTTGTTGCTAACCACCTTGAATGGCTCACTGAATTAATTTCAAGAAGGCCCAGATCCTTGGGAAGTTTTCCTGTTCTTATGGCCTGTGTGATCTGATACCTGTACACTTGATCAGTAGACAGATCCTTTACGACAGTGTTACTTAGTGAAGTGGTATATCTTTAAGTGCCAGGCAAAAACATTCCACTTCTCCCAGGCCTTTGTCTAATTAAACAACCTATGGCCTTTTAAACTCTGTGTACGGAGCGGGGGTATTGTTTTTGTTTGTTATTATGGTATGTATTTTTGTGTTTTTATATTGTATACCATGCTGTGATCCTTGGACGAAGGGTAGTATAGAAATCTAATTAATTCATTAATTAAGTATGTAGAGTTAGCAAAGCTGACAGTGAAGATCTAGAATCAGCATGACGAACTGTTTCAAAAGGACTGGAGCAAATTTATATTATATATGAAAGAACAGTGTAAACGTTTGTAGGTTTGATTTGAAATGTTTCGTAATGAGAATATAAGGAACTGATTTACATTTAATGAGGGGAAATACAAAAATAAGAGAGAAGGTAAAAAAAGTGGTTATAGAAATGCTAAGAATAATGTAATTATGTATGGAAGTCAGAAAAAGGGGCGGGAGGAGGTCGATGCTCGGTTAGAGCAATGTTTGAGCTTATTGAACTATGTACGGAAACTGTGATTATGATAAAATTGAAAACGCAATAAAAATTATTATAAAAAATTATTAATTAATTAATAATAGTAAAATAAGTGAAGGAGAGTGAAAGTACAGAAGTTTTTTTAAATAAATAAATAAATAAATAAATAAATATAAAAAGAAAGGGTTTAAATATTTTTTATTTAATTAATTGAAGCAAAAAGGTAACACAGAAATGAATTTCTGATACCAGGGACAATAACATGGAATGACTAAATCTGAATAGCTGTGATTCCTGCATTGCAATGTGTTGGACTAGATGTCCATTTGGGTCCCTTCCAACTCTACAGTTCTATGATTTTATGAATAGGGAAATAGAAAGAAGGGAGAAAGACTATTAAAGAAATATTTTGTTGTTATGAAGAGGCAGGTAAGGAACTAGCGGCTTCTGAAGCTGGTGCTGTAGCTTTCTGGAAAATCCATGTATCATATAAATTGGGATGGACAGAAAAGTGATTTTTGTCTTCATGCACATTGATTGTGAGAAATGAAGAGGTTTTGTAAGTTTCCCTGTAAACTCTAAGTGAAGTGATTAACTATTGAAAAAAAGCTGCCAGCTTGTTCATGAGATGTCCTTGGCTTTCTGAACTACTTAATTCAAGACCCGTATCGGTAGCAAAGGTAACAGAATTCAAGTGTAAATGTTCATAATTGCAGCTGTGATTACTTTGTGTCCCTGGCAGTTCAGTGATGGCTGCACAATTCCAGGTACTCTGGTTAAATGGTCCATGGAATGAGCCAGTCATGGCATTAACCTACTTCGAGTTCCCTGAAGATTATGTTCCATCTAGTAGCATTTATACTCCTTGCATAGCACCAGTATTGGATACCTTAGCCATAAGTAAACTCTGCTCATGTCAGCAATTCTTCTGAATTCCATGGGACAACTCTGGTTAGTAAAGAAAGTAATTTGTGGTTGATGATGGAGCGTAAAATCTTTGCAGATGTGGAGCGCAAGTGTGAGATATTCCGTATTCTTTCCTTGCATAAATATTGTGTGGAAACAAGACCACTAAACAGGGGCTGGGATTAACTAGTTGGCAGGAAACAGAAGGAATATATGCTGATGGGGTGGCCACTTATGCTTTGTCAAAAAGAGGAAACACACACATCCTGAGAGAGGATGCAGGTATGGATTCAAATAATTAAAATGTTAAGGATGTCATCACACTGTTCGTGTGGCCACCAATAGGTGGCCACATGAACCACAACATGTTGAGATAATAGCAGGCGGCTGGCCAGCCCAGACAGACAGACAGACAGACAGGCTGGCAAGCAAGCAAGAGCCAGCCCAGGTGAGCTGAAGAACAAAAGTGTTAGGATCGTCCTACTCACATGTAGGACCCTGGTAGAGACACATGTCTGACTGGCATGTTCTTTCCCTCCTGGTCGTTCGTTCGGGAGCTTCAAAAGCTTTCTCCAGCCCGAACATCACAGCAACTGATACTAAAAGGCATTAGCATGCTTAAGGATCCGCAGAATGTTTGCAATTTGCATAACAGAACTCAGTAGCACAGCATTTTGGCTAATCTATTTTATTTACATATAATATACTTGGAGCATTCTGACTTAGCTCCTTCCTCTTTCTCATCAGACAGCAAAGAGAGGAAAAACAAAGGACAATAGTCCCACTTCATGGAACACAGTAATATCAAAACATCCTGTCTCTGTCACTTCCCACACTGTGGAATGAAAACATACACCATCATGTGATAGACAACAATTTCATGACTGCAAACATGGAGCAAGAATCCTAACAGAAAGCCCTGTGCCACTACAGTTCTCAGAATGGTTTAACAATCAATCCTTCCTTGCAGAGAACTCAGAGAACTGTAGCTCTATGATGTGAATGGGATCCCTTAACAACTCTTAGCACCGTTAACAAACTACAGGGAAGGCCAGCACTGTTTCAAGCAGTAACATAGTGCTTTAAATGTATAGAGCAGATGGGGCCTAAGTGAATGAGACAGGCTGAGCCACAGGCTGTGCACTTGTCCATACCCTCGTCCACTTTTTCAAACAGCAAAAGATGAGATTGGAAATGTTTGCATCTGACTTTAAGCTAAACAGAGTTCCCCATAACGTTCAAACTCTGGCCATGGTGTCAGATCCTGGCTTCTTTGTAAACCACCGCTTAAACAAACCACAGTTCCCTGAGTATTGACATCACAGAAAACGTGAATGTTTCTTTCAAATCAAATGACTCTTTAAAATCAGTAATTGAAAGCATCCAATCTCCTCCTTGTGAGTATAAATGAGGAGATAAAAGGGGGAGTGGTAAAGTCCAGTGCTCACCATGGAAAACATGGTTTCTCATGGTGTCTGAACCAGGCCAGAATGTGGATGGAATTGCAGACAAATTGGTACAGGGAGACTGAAGGTATAAAGTACACAATAAAGTTTAAATGATTCTATGTTGAGAAGTATGGAGATACCACCCCCACAGAAGGTAAAATTAAGCATCTTAGTTCATATCAAGAGAACGAAGCAAAAAGAAACCCCCAGCACTAGAATGAAAGACTTCTCAACATTAAGATCCATCTAGCCAGAGCATTAGATATATCAAGCCCAGCAGTGTGCATACCCAATCCAATAATCAACCTCTAGGTATATATATATATATATATATATATATATATATATATATATATATATATATATATATATTATTGTTGCTGAGCATCCGACAGCTGCTCTGAGCATACAGCGACCCCATGGAGAGACTGTGCTGCTGACCTCTGGTGCTTCCATTCCACTGCATGCATATTTTAACATTATTACAAAAGGTTTCATTTACAATTTACAGGCTGAGCAGCAATGAGTACATTACGTAGAGGTCAGCCTCAACCACTCCTTCCAGTGATGGAATTATAGTTTAAACAGCTGGAGTACAATCCCAGGAGAGACATGGTTCCTTTACAGCAGAATAAATCCATCAGACATGTTTCTCGTGCTTGATAACATTAATAGATAGCAGGGCTTCTTAATATTTAACAAAGTCACTTGAGGTTGTTTACTAAGGGTTGGTGGTGGTGGAAAAGAATAAAGGCACGAGCACAAAAGGAGCTATGGCACAAAACCTAAATATTCCAATTGTACCCTTTATATTTTTTAATTCACACTGTCTCATCCCCACCCCCCACCCTGACACACAGTCAAAAGAATTTGGCCAGCATATGACCTGTTTCGTTCCTAGGGTATGTGTACACGAGAGTGTTTCTAGTTTAGTGGCTCAGAAGTTAATCATTTCCATGTTGTTCACAATTTAACAGAGGTGCCAGAACTTTTCAAATAGCTCATGGCTTTTACTGATGGAGAAAACAGGAGAGGAAAGACAAATTGGGGAGACAGAAAAGCTAACAGTATATCTTGAGTTTCAGTCAGAATGATCTTGGGTCAGCTAAGGCATGTTTTGCCCATTAAGAGAAAAGTATTGAGCGGTGTGTAAGCTTTGGCACTGTACATCTTTCCTCATTGTCTATAATGTATAGTTAAATTCCTTTAAAAAAACAAAAACAAAACTACCACAGACCTTGGTTTAGTGCCCTACTCAATAAAAAAAGGAAAAAGCCTGAGCAGGCTCCCGTCTGGGCAGAGACAGGGGGGGAGGAGAGAGGCTGCCTAACTCTTTCTCATCTGGTTGTTTCCCGGCTCAATTCATCTTGCCTAAGCTGCATTTTTCACAAGAAAGTGGAAAAAATGTGGAAACCACAGAGACCCTGTATCTTTCTCCCATGGGTGCAAAAGGAGCTTGGAAAAGCAGCTCATACCCTGCAAGGTTACTGGAGAAGCTGGGACATCTCACTGGAAGACACAAGATCTACCCACCCGGGAAGAATGGCAGATGAAGGTGATGGACTACATGGAACTGGCGGAAATGACTAGCAGAATCCGAGACCAGGGAGAAGAGTTGGTGGAGGAAGATTGGAAGAAATTTAAAGACTATTTACAGAAACATTGCAAAATTAATGAATGTTAGAAGGATGTTGGAATGATGTTATGTGGCTTTAGCAGAAATGTTATAAAGGATTTGGGAGAAACTGACTGTTAATTGGTGAAAGGAGGGAAAGTAAAGATACATTATATTAAGATAAATTACAGGACAAAAATTTGAAAAGATGGAAAGGATTTGCTGAAACAGATAATTGAACTAGAATACAAAAAAGGGAGGTGTGAGGAGGTCAAGGAAATAAGCTAATGAAAGATAAGTTATAGGAAGATGCGCTGTATTCCTTTCTTTGTTGCTTTTTTAATGGATTTTATTTTTTTGTGTTTTTTCTTTCTTTTTCTCATTCTTGTTTTTTCTTTATTGTGATGTGTTGTATTGTTTCTGTTTAAAATGGTGTTTTTTGTTTTTTCTTCTGTAACCTTTAAAACTTTAATAAATATTATTTAAAAAAGAGAGAGAGAGAGAAGCTGGGACATCTCATGTTTTCCTGCAAGAGCACAGTGGCCATTTTGGGTGCTGTGATCTTGCATGGTTTTGCGCCGAGATGTCACCCTGAAAAAAGCACTTAGGGGGGCACGCAATTTCTTGCAGCCCCTGAAAACACACATTTTGGGGCTCATGAGAGCACAGCCTCTCATGATCTCTCGTGGGAGCACAGACTGGAAGATGCACGCTCTGGTTTGGGGACCCAGCATGTCAGAGGGTATGGGAGGGTGATTTTGAGTTGAGAGCTGAATAGATGGGGGGGAAAGGTGACTATACTCTTTCCCAGGTTTAGAGTCAGCACCTAGCCTCTTAGGGAAGTTGCCTGGGGCCTCAGCACCCCAGCAGGTCCCACCAGCTCTTACACTTGCCCCACGCCCTCCACATCAGGCAACGTGGTCTGCAACCTTACATTCTAATGTCCCACAATCCACTGGAGTGACACTACAATCTGGAAAACCTGGGGCAAGTTGAGAAATCAAAATGGCAGCTCCTGGCCACTCTTGAAGTACTACAGCCACCCTCCAAATGCCAAGTAAGCCTAAGGGGGGACATCAGAGGGAACTTCGTCCACAATCTCTGCAACTCTGGAGCTAGCCCTGCTTTCTCTACCCACCATTCTAGGGATGGATAGATCAAGCTAAATTCAGTTGGTACTGGGTTTGCACAAGCTCTACATTGAAGCAGGTTCTTTAAAGAACAAGGTACTTACAAATACAACAGGTAGCTCACTGGATGGGGCATAGCTGCTCCACTAGCATCTCGGCAGGTTAGATGCTGTTTCTCATATCAGATCTTGACTGAAGGAAAGTGTGCTGGGGGAAGGAAGCTGTAGAGAGGTAAGTCATGGGTAAGTCAGGGGGAAGTCTCATACTCCTCATCCACATGCTTTTGCTTCTTCGTGTTTGGTGTGGTTCTGGGTTTAAATGCATAAAACTGCTGTCATCACCTACAGTTTGGCCCAAAGTTTGGGGCATTTCCCAATTTTAAATTCAGTTCTTTACATTTCTGCAGCAGTTTGCAAAATCCTCTTTTTTAAAAAAAATCATCATGAAAATTCATCAGCAATTCGCCTAACAGATTTTTGCATGCAGATGTACACATTTTTGCAGGCTTTCTCCCCCAGTTGATTTTAATGTTATTTTCACTAATATATAAATTTTTGCACATGCTTCTTCTTACTATATGCAGCTTTGTAAATGTTGTTTGGTTGGAGAACTACATTGCAAAATTTGCATGGCTATTCTTCAAGATTTGAAGTTATCGTTTGGTTCAAATTTGTACAGTGAAAATTGGATAGATTAGCTTCAAATATGAGCTAAATCTAATTTATTCCCCATTCCTAGTTGACACTTACCAAATTTCAAAGACTCACTGCAACTACATTTTACACGTTGAATTGTTTTTAATTGCTTTAATTGCTTGTGGTTTTTTTTACTGTGAAATTGCTTAGAAATATTTCATCGGAAACGATTTCTAAATGGCATCAAATAAATAAATATATATATTTGATAGTATCAAACTATGGCTATTCTGTCGCATAATATGGTGTGACTTGTAGTGGAAATCAATCAACCAAGAGAAAGCCAAATATGTGAAAGTCATTAGAACTGCATGCTTGTGTTTCCTCCATTCTCAAAATTCCAATCCAGTTTTATATCTGCTATTTCTTTAAAAGTCAAGGAGGGAGCAGATGGGGGGGATTTCCTGATTGCACTGATGAAGTGCTGTCATTCACAGAGATAAAAATCTCCACCACCCTTCACCCTTTAAAACAAATCATTTTCAGGTAAAACATATTTAAAATAATTGAAAGCAAAACATTAAATCAGGAACAGATGTTCCAAATTGACCCAGAAACATTTCAGCACTTTGGCAACAAATGTACAGGCCTTGTTTTTTTTTAGAAACACAAACTGGATTCCTATCTTCTAAAGGGCATACAGAGACATTTTCTATTTGTTGTCCATTTTTCCTGATGGCATGCAAATGAAAAGATTAACTGGTTGATCAATGACAACCTCAGCAAAACAAATCGCCTACAATGTGGAATGGAAGATACAGGTAAACTGCACAATATAATTAGGAGGCTTAAGCAGATAGTTAAGTCAACATCCTCTGTAATCCCCAATATCTCTTTAGTCATCCCACTTTTCAATTAACTGATGGTGTTTATAATGTACAAGCAATGTCCCTTCCGAATCGTGTACCATAAAGCAGTGGTTCCACAAAATGCTTTTCCCCTGGACCACTTGAAAAATGCTGATGGTTCCTTGGCAGACCACTAAATATTTCTTCTGGCTTTTGTAGCTGGGCTAGATGTTGCATGATTTTTAATTGTATTTTTTCCCAGACACACCATGGGCCACCTGAGTGAAGCTCAAGGGCCACTTGTGGTCCACAGACCACAGTTTGGGAACCCCTGTTATCCAGTCAAACATTGCTTTCAGAACAACTTGAGCTCTGAATCACATTGTGAAGCTGATGATGCAATACGATATGATAATCTTTATTGTCATTGTCCCATACAGAACAACGAAACTGAAAAAATCTACATCAGACATTCAAAAACCAACAAGCCTGCTATCCCAGCTATCCCAGCCTGGTTAGCCCCCTAAAACTCTGATACCCCATAATTGAATACAATATACTCACATAGAGAGTACCTTAAGGTAAAGGTAAAGGGACCCCTGACCCTTAGGTCCTGTCGTGGCCGACTCTGGGGTTGTGGCGCTCACCTCACTTTATTGGCCGAGGGAACCGGCATACAGCTTCCGGGTCATGTGGCCAGCATGACTAAGCCGCTTCTGGCAAACCAGAGCAGTGCATGGAAACGCCGTTTACCTTCCCGCCAGAGGTTTACTGGCCCCTATTTATCTACTTGCACTTGGCATGCTTTCGAACTGCTAGGTTGGCAGGAGCAGGGACCGAGCAACGGGAGCTCACCCCGTCGCGGGGATTCGAACCACTGACTTGGTTTAACCCACAGCGCCACCCACTTCCCAGAGACTACCTTACACTGCGTTTAAAACCAAAATTGCATTTGGATAGAAACTGTTTCTCAGGTGGCTAGTCCTAGTCTTTATAACCCTGTACCGTCTTCCAGAAGGCAGAAGCTGAAAGAGATCATTTCTGGGGTGCCCGGAAAAATGCCATCTGTACAGGGGTGCCGTTTTACCCTCAGGATTGTGGGTGTCCACCACTGAAACGTGCACATGCAACATCACATGCACATGCCTACACGTACTATGTGTGACATCACACGTACTACATGCAGGTGTGTGTGTGTGTGTGTGATGTCTCATGACTGTGTTGTGGTGGCAGGGGCTCCTGTTCTTCTCTCTACAGTCACAAAGGCACCCCTTTCCACAGGGTGGCGCCTGGATTCGGAGGCAAAGAGAGACTTTGCCTCCATGTCTGAGACAACCCCCCACCCCCAGAAAAGGGTGTCTTGCTGGCTGGCTGCAGAAGGTGGAGCTGAACTGCTTCTCTCTCAGAGGTAACACTGCTGCAGCCTGCCAGCTTTTCTCATTGATTTTGTGGGTGCCCGGCCCTCAAAATTTTATTAATGTGGGTGCCCAAGTACCCATGGCCCACTGGTGTTGGCTCCTATGCACCTGTATAACACGTTGATGCTGCAGATACATGCCTTGGATCGATGACGTTATAAATTAATTGTCAGTGAATCATCAAACCCATTCAGTGAATAGTTTTCCCATTCCTTAAAGAAGGAATTAACTGGAGTTAAGAATGAAGAATACAGTGCCCGTTCCTTTGCCATTTACTCCAAACTTTGTACAGGAAAGGAAAGTGTTTCACACGTGTTTCCATTTCCTTATGGAGAGAAAAGGCAAAGCTTTATAGTGTTTATTTCCACCCACAATTTATTGGAGTCTTGCACCATAAATAGGGCAATTCGCTTTAAGGGAAATGAGTTACAGTATAGCTGGAAGTTGGAAATAACCCATCCCGCTAAGTTTTCCCACAAAAGAAATTATAGGACGGTCTTGGTTGTTTATTTCACTAGATGAAGTAATAAAAATATTTTTCCCTGCTCTTCTGAGTTGTTCCATTAAGTGGTATTAGAAGAACATGTAATAATAATAGAAGTGGGAAGCTAAACTATCAGAATGGAGCTGTTCTGTACAGCAGAGGGACATTCAAGACAAACAATTTTTTAGTCTACTTCTTGGTTCTCCTCATTACTATAAGGAAAATTATTGCATAATTTAATTTTAGTAATTTATTTCAATTCTTTGAAATATAGATCTCTATATACTTGAAAAATTTAAAGAAAATTGTTACTTGTTGTAGTTGTATTAATTTGGGTTGTAATCTTGGACCATTATTTATGTCTAAAGATTCTGATTTACTATAATTAATTTGAGGGCTAGCTATATCACCAAATAAATTAATTTCTCGTAACATAAGTAGGAGAGACTCTGCCTGGCTGGATAGCATTACACATTTGGATGTCTCATTCCATCAAGTTCATAGCCATTTATATTGTCATTGCCTCTTAAATCTTGCACTACATATAAAATAAAAATGAGAGATGATAGCAAACACCACAGTTTGTTCTATGATGTATAAATTCTAAATCTAAAATATTTGTATGACCAACTACTGTTGTGGACTAGGAAAGCTGATGCTTAATCTCTTTTCCGTTTGATTCTTAAGTGACGATTGAAGAAGGTAGGGCCATTCCAAACAGTCGAACGCTTTGTAGCATTGAATGCTGTAGTAGCCAAAGGACAATTATTGCTCTTACTGTGCCTAGTACTGTTTAACAGATGCCAGATTGAATCTGCAATTAATCTTCCTGTTTGCTCTAGATTTATGTCCTAAAAATACAACTTTTAAACTATGTTTTTATGATTAACAGCTGACTGAGTGATCCCACCCTCAGACTCACACAGTTGGCATCTCCGCCCATAGGGAACTTTTGCCTGCTGGAGTGTCTCATCAGCAGATCTCAGATATTGTTGGCAGCATAGAATGTCTTCACTGAGATCTTGTAAAAGCATAACTAGAAAAGCCTTGTATGAAAGTTTTTCATGTCTCTCACACATCTAAGCAGCTCTTCCCTGGTAACATAATGTGTGAAGCACACCAATATGTACTGAGGTTTGGCATTATTAGGAGACTTGAGAAAGAGCATCCTGTGCATTCTCTCAATATCAGTGTGTGTGAAGTGCCAAGCTGGGAAAATTGTGATCCACTAATCCAGACCCCCCCCATCTCCTTCTGAAGACTCCAGGACCCAGTGTATCCAGAGGTTCTGACAGCAACCACGGGTTTCTATATCATCCAGCTTGAATCCATATTTGCTCATATTAGCTTTTGTATTTGATTTCCATGCTGGTTGGTCTAGTCTAAAGATTCTCTCTCTCTCTCTCTCTCTCTCTCTCTCTCTCTCTCTCTCTCTCTCTCTCCAGATTTGGTAGAGCTGAAATACACACTTCTATGGTGTAGTAGATGGCACTCAATCATCTGATTAATATTTCTTCAGCTGCCGGAGTTGCAGGAACATCTTTTTTAGGAACAGGGCTGTCATTTCCTTCCCATTGCTCCTTGCTACTTTAGGGGTTTAGGACACCATGTTGGGGCCCACTTGTAAGAGACCAAGCCTGGTCTCTTCTACAGTGGGGGACGTTTTAAAATAAATGGTAAGTGCTTGTTCTTTTGCTCTTTGAGAACTTAACAGCATTCCCAAATCAAATCCCACACTTGGGAAAGACTGTTTTTCACTTATCTGTGGCTGAAGTCCACTTTCCTGAGACATAAAATCCAACTCTTAGACTAAGCTGCCATCAGCTTAGCTACGGTGAGCCTCCACAGTGGAAGGCAGTAATGTGTCTGAATAGCAGTTGCTGGAAATCGCAGGAGCGGAGAGTGCTTTTGCGCTTGGATTCTGCTTCTAGGCTGGCCACTGTGAGAACAGGCTGTTGGACTAGATGGGCCATTGGCCTGGTCCAGCAGGCTTTTCTTGTGTTCTTGTGTAGCTGCTGCCAGAGAGAATAGACAATATTGGACTACAGTGGTACCTCGGGTTACATACGCTTCAGGTTACATACGTTTCAGGTTACACACTCCGCTAACCCAGAAATAGTGCTTCAGGTTAAGAACTTTGCTTCAGGATAAAAACAGAAATCGGGCTTTGGCGGCGCGGCGGCAGCAGGAGGCCCCATTAGCCAAAGTGGTGCTTCAGGTTAAGAACAGACCTCCGGAACAAATTAAGTACTTAACCTGAGGTACCACTGTAGATGGATAAATAACCTGTTGAAAGGCAGCTTCCTGTGTCTTTTGTTCCCGAGTTCATATAATAAGGCTAAAGTGCCATTCTCTATCCGTCAGGCCTCTAGAAATGAGTGTTGTTTCACTCTAAGCACACATTCTGTTTCTTCAGACATTGCATCCATATGGAATTCTTTTCTACCATTATGTCCACTGTTGTTCTACACTACCTCATTAGCTTTCATTCTCCATTATCTCTCTTGAACTTGTTTCTTTTGATTGCACACTTTGGCAAAATGATTGCCTCTTACTTGTACAAATTGCAGCACTTGTCCGGTGCAAGATGTAGGCGGACTTCAGTATACATACATAACTTTAACTTTTGTGCATCTCCTTACGCTAGTTCTTGGTTCGTTTTACTATGGCTTGTTTTCAAACTTTCCTGCTCTCTTGGCTTGCTCCCTTGGTTTTCCCTTCCTCTCCTTTCTGCATTCTGGGCACTGTGTTTACAGTAATAGCATCTGGTTTAACCTCTATTATTTTTGCCCGGTGCAGGTAATCTCAGTTGCCTGCACATTCTGACTGCTTTCTTTGAACTTAAATTGATGTTTTCCAAAAGTCTTTTCCCTATCCTTTTTTGCAACTTTGGATCTCTAGTTACAATAACAGTCTGATATCTTATGATGTAGTCTGTTACCTGTCCATTATTGAAGGTTCAACTCATCAGTTTCAGTTCCGTTAAAAATTCTTTAGAGGACATGCCTCAGTGTAGTTGTGAAATTTGTATTTTTCAAGAGTTTTGCTTTTCTTTGCTTAAATGTGCCCAAATCTCTTTTTAATTACGTGCTATTAACATCAACTGCTTCAATTTTGGAAGCTTATGCTGGCCGCTGGTAGAGATACCTCTTTGAATTGCTCTACCTGCCAGTCTAGTTCTTAAGATCTTCATCACATGCCCTTCTCCAGCTATCCCAGGTAAGGTGGCTCGTTACTAGGGAGAGGGCATTTTTGGTGGTGGTGTCATCATAGTGGAATTGTCACCCCAGGCAGGCTTGCCTGACACACTGTGGTGAAGCCCTTTTTATTTTCCTGTTTTTTAATCATATCCTTTTAGTAGACTATATTTCAGTTATTGAGATAATTACTTCCCACTTTGCTGGTTGGAGGTGGTTTTATATATTTAAAAGATGGGGTTTTTTCTAATAAAAAACATGAAAATGTATTTTTTTTAACTTATTTTTATTCTGATTTCTTTTTTATTTTGTTTTTTTAAACAACAACTTGGTTGTAGTAATACAGTTTTGAATAGGCTCTGATATGCTTGAGCATAATTTGATGTTGGTTTGTGAATCTTTCAGAGAGATAAACAGAGATAATCACCAGTAAAAAAATTAATACATCAATAAAGAGTAACAGAGCAGTCCTAACCAGTTTTTTTTCCTGGGGGTACGCAGGGGTATGCATACCCCTAAACATTTCGTGAATCTAACGGGAGAAGAAACTAAAATGTTTAACATTTTTAGTTTCTTCTCTAGCACGATGAATCGTCAGTTCCATTGAATAGCATGGTGGATCATCAGTTCCATTGCTACCCCCAATGGCGGCCTCATTTCCTGTCATAGTGTTTACTGAGTCTCAGACAGAAGCGAGTGTTTAATGTATGAAGCAGGAGTTGGAATATAGCATGATGATTGGTCAGTTTCGTTGTTACCACATCTGATGGTGGCTTCATTTCCTTTCCCAGTGTTTCCTGAGTCTCAGATGGAAGCGAGCATTTAATGTGTGAAGCAGTGTGGAATGTGGACGTGTGGTGTTTTACTGATGAAGGTTTCGCCTCATTGAGGGTTAGTATTTCAATATTGCCGAAGAATTGACGCTTTTGAATTATGGTGCTGAAGGAGACTCTTGAGAGTTCCATGGACTGCAAGAAGATCAAACCGATCCATTCTTAAGGAAATCAGCCCTGAGTGCTCACTGAAAGGACAGACCCTGAAGCTGAGGCTCCAATACTTTGGCCACCTCATGAGAAGAGAAGACTCCCTGGAAAAGACCCTGATGTTGGGAAAGATTGAGGGCACAAGGAGAAGGGGATGACAGAGGACGAGATGGTTGGACAGTGTTCTCGAAGCTACCAGCATGAGTTTGACCAAACTGCAGGAGGCAGTGGAAGACAGGAGTGCCTGGTGTGCTCTGGTCCATGGGGTCACGAAGAGTCGGACATGACTTAACGACTAAACAACAACAGCATTTCAATATGAGCTGTCAGCTGTGTAATATGAGGTAATATGAGGTACTTTTGTCCATTTAGTGTATTTATTTTTCCCAATTTGAACTATAAAATGGTGATTTTCTTGTGTCAAAATGGGAGTACCCCTAAACATTTTTTTAGAAGAAAGAAAAGCCCTGGTCCTAACCACTGACTAGATGTGATTAGGACTGAGAAGAGGAGACTCACCACAACTGGAGATGAGCTCTGCTGTTGCAGGCGGATCTCATTTACTGCAGAGGCCTCTGCAATGCGTAGTTGGATAGGTATAGATCTACTTCTGCTGGTGTTCCTATTTTTACAAATCTTACAATTGAGTAAGTGCTTCAGCACATATTCAATAACTGATTTTAAAAAATAATAAACATTGGCTGGGGGGGGGGACAAGAGAAACATGAATTGTACCATGCAGCTATGTAACATCCATAGGAGTGAACGGAACACAGTAGGACATAAGGACCCAAACTGCTGTTTATCCCTGCCCCTTCAAGGGTGGAAAGCCAGCCATAATTTTGCTTTTTGATCACAGTGAAAGAACAATGATTTGCTAATGCCCCCAAGCTATGACCATGCCTCATTGTATGATTTTTAAATTGTAAACATTTCCCATCTTATTACTGAATAACGTATCAAAAGCTGAGGAACTTTTTCATCTTCATGTACAAACTGTTGCCTCATTGCTAAGCCTATCTCAACAAATTGTCTCTGTGAGGTGGGATCACAACCAACATCACAAAGGCCTTACCATGGTACTGAGCTACATTTGGACCTTGGACCTTCAGGCAATGGGGTTATGAGATTCATTACATCAGCCTCCTGATCCCTTCAACCTGAAAGGCATTCTCATTTTTCTGCTACAGTAATTCTAGCTAGAAACAAGTAACATTTTTGTCACAACCGTTTCCATCCAACTCTTGCATGGATTTACAGTGGTACCTCGAGTTACTTATGCTTCAGGTTACATATGCTTCAGGTTACAGACTCTGCTAACCCAGAAATAGTGCTTCAGGTTTAGAACTTTGCTTCAGGATGAGAACAGAAATCGTGCTCCGGCGGCACGGCGGCAGCGGGAGGCCCCATTAGCTAAAATGGTGCTTCACGTTAACAACAGTTTCAGGTTAAGTACGGACCTCCAGAACGAATTAAGTACTTAACCCAAGGTACCACTGTATTTTTAAAATGCAGATGTAAACTTCTGGGTGAACATAGATGGTGTTCTCTCTCTCTCTCTCTCTCTCTCTCTCTCTCTCTCTCTCTCTCATAAACCCCTGGCTTTAATTTTGTTTAAATGTTAAAGTAGTTTTAGTGGCCTTACCAGTTTGGAATGCCATTGTTAACCACTTCTTGTTACAACCAAAAAGTGGTCTAGAAAATTAGAAACACTACTGTATTAGAAATGCATAAGTAAATAAATGCAAAAATGATGGAAAAGATTCACCTGTCCCAAATAAAAGTGATGAAGAGCAACTGCCTTTGGATGACCATTTGAATCATAGAGTCATAGAATCATAGAGTCATAGAATCATAGAGTCATAGACTCATAGAGTTGGAAGAGACCACAAGGGCCATCGAGTCCAACCCCCTGCTAAGCAGGAAACACCATCAGAGCACTCCATTTGGTTTCATATCTAATTTGTGCCTATAGTTCCTTTTTTAATATAATATATTTTATTAGATTTCCACAAATTTCACATAAAATTCCAAAACATAATATTTTTCCCTTTTGTTTTATCAACTTCCCACCCCATTTTCTGTGCACTATTTCTTTGCCTATAGCTCCTAAATGGAAGATTATCCATGAAATTTCATGGAATTTCCATGTATATCCAAAAACATTGAGGTGGGGGAACATGAAACCCCATGACGATACAGGGTCAGATTCTGCACGTTCTTGTTTCTAGTTGTTCATATTCATAATACGTCGCTATAGCAGGTGCATCATAATTTTAACAACACACCCACTTATCAAAATTTCAGATTGCCAAAATGTTTTGGTAACCCTTTGGTTATGCCAGATATATAAAACAAGTACAGTGGTACCTCGGGTTAAGTACTTAATTCATTCCGGAAGTCCATTCTTAACCTGAAACTGTTCTTAACCTGAAGCACCACTTTAGCTAATGGGGCCTCCCATTGCCGCCGCGCCGCCAGAGCACAATTTGTTCTCATCCTGAAGCAAAGTTCTTAACCTGAGGTACTATTTCTGGGTTAGCGGAGTCTGTAACCTGAAGCGTATGTAACCCGAGGTACCACTGTACTGTATGCAAAGTTTAGGAATGCTGACCATAAAATGGTTGTACTGTTCCAGTTTAAGGGCAAAGGTCTATAGAAACGATGCGAGTTTTAAATTTAGAGGGCATCCTATTTTTTTATGCTCATCAACATGCAGGTGAATGGAGACTGGGGATGAAAAGCATGCCTGTATTCAGACATACATGCACCAAAATGTACTAAAGCTCTTTCCCTGCTCAGTCTAATGAGAAGTTCCTTCTTGGCTTGTCTGTACCATCAGAATGTAATTAAGTCCATGAAGATTCAGGTAAGTGCCCAAGGTGTGCATTTAATTAAAAATGAAAATGAGGCTTTAAGCATCAATTGGAGCTCTATTCAATTATGAGACTTTCCCCCCCTTTTTTCCTTTTACTGGTTCTGCTTAACACGCCCCCCCACCCCCACCCCACATACAGAGCGACAAAACCTACATTTGCACATGACACAATTACTGTCACATAAGGCAGAAATACCTGGGTAATTTGAGAGGAGTACGGAAAACAAAACATTTGCATAAATTTATGTAAGACCCCCAAAAAAGGGAAAGGGGAGGGGAAGCTTTACAAAATCAATGTATAGCTCACATATGGAAACAATGACATGATTGTTTACTCACTGGTTTTTAATGATATTCACTTTCTCCTAATCGTAATGTGGAAAATGTGAGTGCCAGATGTTAAGCCTTCAGCGTATATTGCAATGAACACTGGAAGGTCTATTGAAAGAAACTTCTCCTGACACTAAAATATAATGTCACTCTTCAGTTTATTAATGCTGTGTCCCCCCCGTCTCCCCCGTCGCAAGAACAAGTTTGGTTTGTAACTCAGATTTCTATATTTTAGAATGGTTCAGCAACAAATTTACATATTTCCTGGAATCTTCAGATATAAAACCGGTAAAACACGCTGAGCGTTATTAGACGTAGATTATAACCCATTACTATTGTTTCAATTAGCAATGTAAAAGTGACCTGCAGTGTTCAGATGACCCACTAATGGATTTAAATGCTTTCAAATATTAATGCAAGTTTTCTAAAGATGAATCCCAAACCCATTATTCCTGGAATAACTAGGAGCTGAAAAGCTGGCAATGAGTGTACATTATGTGGAAAGGCTCATGGTTAATTAAATGAATACCTAGCATTACACTAGTCACTCTAGTGCTACAAAATTATTTCTCATTGATTTTTACATTCCAAGTCCGTGATTCAATTTACTTCTGCAATTTGTGTTGTTGTGTCAATAAAAGAGTGCTTCTGGAAGATGGAAGCATTAGGGAAGGATAAAGACATTAAGGTCCAATGAAAGCTACACTTTTCTTACATCCCCCCCTTCTATTGAAATATCATTTGTAGGCAGCACTTTGTTATGTATTATTAATACAATTTTTGTTTGCTTCCATCTGCTCTCCTCATTCCTTTTTATACTCAGGGACTGGAATGTAAGTGATTGCTTCAGGGTGAGTAGCTAATTTTTTTCTTTTCAGTAACAACTTCTCTCACTATCAAGAACAAAACACCATCAACACAAATCTGTTATTTCATGTTAAATGAACTAGAAGGGCCGCATTCAAAAAGGAAATGAAGCTGGTGGAATTAGGGCGATGTTTTTTTTAATGTAAGTAATAAAATGTATTTATGAACCTTTTTTATATATATAAAAAAGGTAATCTAAATAAGTTCCTTCATATGTTTATTTTACATTGCTCCTTTGTGTTACAAAACCATTTCTTTTATTGGCTTGGATCCAAGATCTCCATGCATCCACATGGAAAGCTTCTCTTCTACCTTGAGGGGACAGTGATCCTCATTCCCTCGGTTGCAGCGACCCACTTGCCCTGAAAAGGCACTCTGGAGCTGCATGTGTTATGGAACTAACCATGGTGTTGGTAGTTGAAATTGGGGGTGGGGGAAATTGCCAACCTTCCCATACCAAAGATGAACCTTCAGGTCACATACAAGGAGCTTTCGATCCAAGCCACAGGCTATTCTTAGAGTCACGTGGGATCCTCTCTCACAAGCAATATGAGCAAGGGTCCTTGTGGGTTGTAATTGAACATCCTTCTGCACTCCCCAATGCATTTGTGGTTCAGCCCTTCACACAATTCAGAGGCTGAAGCCCCCCTTAGTAGATGGATATAATACACAAAGGTGATTCAGTGCATTGCAGAACCTGCATGCGTTATTTCAAAACCACTTAATGGCCGTCCAGTTTATGCAGCCGGGATTTCTCCACGCAAGTGGAACAATAGACTGCATATATACCACTTAGGTTCCCTTGGAAAATAATTTGCTTAGCAGCTAAGACTTACTACGCTTAGGTTAATGGAAACTAACCAGGCAGCACCCATTTGATTTCACAAAGATTAGGAAGGGAGCATATTGCTTGGCAAGAGGCAGCTGGCTATCTTTCAGAATAACAGCAGCTTGGAGGGGAGTTCCAAGAGCAAAACAATATGCCCAAAAAGAAGCAAAAGAAGATAAACGGTGATTACTTGAACTAGCCCATGAGACACAATATACAGGAACAAAAAAGTGAATGCAGGTGTAGCTTTGGGGTTGTTGTGTTTTGCTTTGGGTGTTATGGCTACGGTGAGAAGATAAACATAAGAAGAGCCTGCTAGATCAAGACAGTGGCCCATTGAATCTGGCTTCCTGTTCTCACAATGGCCAACCAGATGGCTGTGGGATGATGATTTATGGTGCCTAAGAGGAAGATTTTTTTGCAGTGAATGATAGAGACAGGACTGCTTCTCTTCAGCCAAGCTAGGGACCAAAAGGGTTCTCACTGGGCTTCTGGGAAGAAGCCCAGAATAAAATTTAAAATATTAACTGATGTAAAGGAAAGAGGTGGATTCGCCCTGCCAGACCTTAAACTCTATTATGAATCAGCAGCATTCTGCTGGTTGAAAGAATGGCTGCTTCTTGAGAACACTGACATTTTGGATTTAGAAGGTTTCAACAACGTTTTTGGGTGGCATGCATATTTGTGGTATGACAAGGTTAAAGCACATAAAGCATTTAAAAACCATATTGTCAGGAAAGCATTGTTTAATGTCTGGATAAGATATAAGGACCTACTTGAAAATAAAACCCCAAGGTGGTTGTCACCGATGGAAACAAAGGCCCAGAAAAAACTCAATATGGAGGCCAAATGGCCGAAATATTGGGAGATTTTGGAACAAGAAGGTGACAAATTGAAATTGCAGAGTTTTGAGAAATTAAAAGATAAAGTGCGAGACTGGCTTCATTATTATCAAATAAGGGAGGCATACAATATGGATAAAAAAATTGGCTTCCAGGTGGAAAAATCAAAATTGGAAACAGAACTGTTAGATCCCAAAACAAAGATACTATCAAGAATGTATAACTTGCTGTTGAAATGGAATACGCAGGATGAAACGGTTAAATCTATGATTAAATGGGCACAAGATGTTGGACATGACATAATGTTTGCTGACTGGGAACAGTTGTGGACCACAGGTATGAAATTTACGGCATGTAATGCCTTAAGAGAGAATATTATGAAAATGATATACAGGTGGTACATGACACCAGTCAAGCTTGCAAAAATTTATCATTTGTCTGATAATAAATGTTGGAAATGTAAAGAGAATGAAGGTACATTCTTTCACCTTTGGGACGTGCCCAAGGATTAAGGCTTTCTGGGAGATGATCTATAATGAAATGAAAAAGGTATTTAAATATACCTTCCTGAAGAAACCAGAGGCCTTTCTCCTGGGCATGGTCGGCCAATTGGTGCCAAAGAAGGATAGAACTTTCTTTATGTACGCTACAACAGCAGCAAGAATACTCATCGCAAAGTATTGGAAGACACAAGATTTACCCACCCTGGAAGAATGGCAGATGAAAGTGATAGACTATATGGAACTGGCGGAAATGACTGGCAGAATCCGAGACCAGGGAGAAGAGTCGGTGGAAGAAGATTGGAAGAAATTTAAAGACTATTTGCAGAAACATTGTAAAATTAATGAATGTTAAAATGATGTCGGATTGAAATGAAGCGGCCTTAGCAACAAGGTCAATAAGAATATGTAAAAATGGATTGATAACGGATGAAAATATAAAGTTATAATATGTTGAGATATAGAATTAAGATAAAAACAAAGAGGGTAAGGATTTGCTGAATTAACCATGTGAACGGGAATACAAAAAAGGGAGGTGTGAGGAGGTCGGGGAAATAAGTAAATGAAATCTAAGATATGAAAAGATTGATTTGTTTTTAACTATCTTCTATTTATTTTTTCTGTATTTTGCATTTTTTTCTTTTCTTTTCCATGTATTTTTGTACTTTTTGTATTCTTTTTTTTTACTTTTTTTAATCTGTAACTTTTTTCTTTTTGTAAAACTTTAATAAATATCTTTAAAAAACAAAACAAAAGGGTTCTCACTGACATTATTATTATTATTATTATTAATAATAATAATAATAATAATAATAATTTTATTTATATCCCACCCTCCCCAGCCGAAGCCGGGCTCAGAGCGGCTAACAACAATAAAAGTAACACAGTTTACATAAAATCACAATCAATTAATTGAAATGCATTCTAAAATCAATTCATTCTAAAATCAATTCAAAATCAAATTAATGGCAACCATTGGGCTAGAGTTCTATGTGGATTACCACAGGAGGGGGTCAGACTGTGCCTTGGCTTGGTGGAACAGCTCTGTCATGCAGGCCCTGTGGAAAGATGTCAAGTCCCGCAGGGCCCTAGTCTCTTGTGACAGAGCGTTCCACCAGATCGGGGCCACGGCCGAAAAAGCCTTGGCTCTGATTGAGGCCAGCCTAACCTCCCTGTGGCCCAGGATATCCAAGATGTTTTTATTTGAAGACCGTAAGGTCCTCTGTGGGACATACCAGGAGAGGCGGTCCTGTAGGTACAAGATATCAATATCAACTGAAAATATCAATCCATGCCTCATTCCTCCTGTCTTTCAGAGGAGATGCTGAACAGCCTTGCCTCACCTTACTTGCTGCTTGACCCCTAGCCTGTCTTTGGCTATATATCTGCTCCAGAACCTGCCCTGAGTCTGTTTCCAACTAGGCACCTGCTTCTGGCTGTCTGGTTCTTATTGGCCTGTTTTTCAGGCTCTGAAGCTGGTGGTAGGTTTGAATGTTATGAGTGGAAGTGACAGTTTTGCTGGCTCATTGAGATAAGGGAGAGCCTCTTGTGGCCCTCCCTTCCCCAACAGCACTGTAGGGTGTCCAGTTGCAATTTAATTACCCAGTAACTGCTGCCACCATTTATAGCATGAATTCCTATAGCGTGAATTCTATGAATCCAGCTGCATAGGAGATCACAAGGATCCTTGAACTTGGCAAATGAACATTCCATACCAAGCAAGCCAAAATTATATGCAGTTTCATTAAGAATTATTAAAAAAGTTATATTAAGACTAAAACAAAAGGGAGGAGAAGGCGAATGGACAAAACAGAATGTTGAAACCAAAGGAGCTCTGTGGCTCTAACCTGACTAATTCTAAGCCATTTACTTACAACTTGGTGCCCTGGCCTCCTCAAGGTTAAAGCAGCAATGAATTGTCTGCAGGTTTCCTGATGGTGAGTCATCACTCACCATCAGGCAGACCCCACAAGGGTGAGAGGTGGGGAGAAAGGCTTTCATTCAGTAACTTTAAGGCCTCTAGCCTCCATAATGGTTTGAGTGACAGTTGCCATTCAGTGACCATCAGCCCTCATGTCACATTTCACACCTGTTAGGGAGTAAATGGATTCTAGGCACACAACACCTGGGATCAGAGGAAGATGGTTATCTCAGCATTAATTAACACCCAGTACTGTCTAATCTCTAATTGTGGATCAAAAAGCCTGGCAGGAGATATGTGCCCGGCTCCCTCAGCCAAAACAGAGGGGCATGAGAGCATGGATTTCTTCACAGGCTCTTCTCCAGGTCTTGGAGAAACCTTGCCACTGCTGGCAGAGCAGAGGTGGGGATCTTGTGGTCCTCCTGGTGTCACTGGACTCCTATCAGCCTCAGCCAGCATGCTCAGTGGTCAGAGACCATAGAAATTCAAGTTCAACAATATATGGAAGGGCACAGGTTCCTCATACCTGTGATCAAGAATGTTGGGTTGGATGCACCCATGCTACATCCCCAAAATTGCTGCTGTTGCTGTTGTTATCTATTAAATTTGTATACCACCCTTCACCCAAAGATCTCAAGGTGGTTCACAGCATAAAATAAAGAATAAAAACACAAAATGCATAATAAAAACAAGAACAAAACATAATAACCCCCTCCCACAAAAGGACAAAGACTGTTAATCAGCCCAGGCCTGGTCAAAGAGGAACATTTTCACCTGACACTTAAAGATGTATAATGAAGGTGCCAGATACATCTCCCTGGGTATAGCATTCTACAAATGGGGAGCCACTGCAGAAAAGGCCCCGTTCTTGGGTTGCCACTGTGTGGGCCAAGTCATCTCTCCGGCTCAGTTCTTCAAACTGCAAAATGGGGATAACATTGTCATGAATAAGATTATGAAGAAGGTTGTGCATACTAAGTAGGGATCCTTAAGAAGGGCCACAGTGGCAGAACACACACACACAAACAAACAAACAAACAATGACAGACGTTGGACCTGCCAACTTTGGTACAGCAGCATGGGAAACAAGACCTCTGTATGTGCTGTCTGAGACCATGGAGAGCTCCTGTCAGTCTCCTCAGAGTGTGCTGGTTAGGATGCTCTCATGGTAATTTTCCAAAATAAGGTTAGAGAGTAAGAAAGCTTTTTAATGCCATACTTCTTTTTAATAAATAAATAAATCTGAATTTGTAATTTAAACAGAGATTGTGCATAAAGATCTTTTGCCATGATTCAAAGATTTCCAGCTTCCTACATTTCAACACAACAACCTCTTTGTGGTTTAATTATGGATCAGAGTTCTGAATATGATTCATCTACTTGTACATAAAATCTGGTGTGTTGATCAGAACAAGGGCAAGAATTAAAGAATGGAATTCTCTTAAGGCCTGTTTAACCATTTCAATGGCTCTTCACTACTTTATAAAAATCAACAAATCAAACATTGCAGCTTTAAAAATGTTACAAAACAAGAGAAGCAAGCACATTGAAGCCAAATAAATGAATTTATTCATTTATTTGAACTTTAGACCATAAATACAGTTAGAATATGAAGGAATGAAGGGCTATAACTCCCGCTGTTTCATTATAAAAATGTACCAATCTACCAGTTCCTCACTTGAATAGTACCAATCTGCTCTTATTTGCTCTTTGATATGATATGATATGAATTTATTTTTAGTGTTTCACTGTATTTATTGTATCTTTGCTATTTTATTGGAAATCACCCTGAGATTGCAATATGATAGCGGGTAGTTTATAACTCTGGTAAGTAAGTAAGTAAGTAAGTAAGTAAATAAGTAAGTAAATAATGTCACAGTGCATTTGGAATGCATTGTGTGGCTAGTAGTTGCAGTCAATGCTTCACTTAATTCTGGTATAAGATAGACTTTGGTTAAACTATGGTTAAAAGAACAATACTCCTGTTACAGGATGCAAGATTGGTGGGAAATATAGAGATTATGATTGTACAATCTATGCAAGCCCTAAGAATTTCCCTGGCAATGCTCTCAAAGGTACCCAATAAACAGAAGAGAATGAACTCCTGTGAAGGTTAATTCAAGTGAGTAGTTGGCAGATTTGTACCTATTTACAGTGAAAACAACTAGAGTTAAGGGTGTCTCTTCCTCCAGATTCTAACTGCATTCTTGGCCAAAATATAATTTCAAACCACAAATAAGAAGACTAAACACCTGCCACAGGGAATGCTAGTCCTGTGCTTAACTTATCCTCTGTTCCCTTTCCCAACCATTCTCCGTCAATTAATGAGAAAAGAAATCACATTCAAAAAAGATCAAAGCTGTGAAAAAAACTTCAGCGATATTCTCCTGAGTAGCATGAAGAGTTTTTGTTGCACTTTCCTTAGTTTCAAGGTGGATGAGGCAAGTTTGTGAGTGCCCTTTCATTTCATACCTCATCTGCTTGGTGGTTTGTATTCTGCAGCCTTCCTGGGTGCCTGCCCTATAACTGAAGCCCAGGGAAAGAAGTCATCATGAGGTAACACCTCCTGTGGGCCTTTTTCAGAACAGGCAGTGTGGGCAGCCAGGGAAGCTGCAGGGTGTTGAGGAAATGTTTACCAAAAAGAAAAACACATACTCCAGCCTTGTCCACCTTCCAAATAAATAGGGTAAGCTCAACTGCCACTCTCCACACACCGAGATTCCAAAGCACCCAGAGAATGAAGAGGAAAAATGAAAACCACTTTTGCAGGAGAAGAACATTTTTGTGAAATGGTAGGACAGATTTCAGCAGAGCATGTTAAAACCAAGGCCCCCAAAGGCTGTTATTCAATCTTCTATTGTGTTTGCAATGGCCAAGCCATCATTCCATGCATCAGTCTGGAGGAAGGAGCCAGGGTCAGACCACATGGGTGTGAAGAGAACTAACAAACAGAGACTTGGTTACAGCATGATTCATAAGACTGGTCATGCAGCCTGTTAAATATGATCATGCTCAGCACTGAGCAACTCAAACTTGCTGTAGGAGGGAAAGTGGGGAAGGGAGGGAGCACTTACCTGGCCTCCCAGGTGTGAAGTTGATGCTGCTTACTGGGAAAGAGATGTGAGAAGGGCAAAGTGTGCAGAGGTTGGCACTGTGCAAACACAACCCTGCCAGTGCATTTGCACAGCACAGCTCCACCCTGCTGGGGGCTATTGCAGTCCAGACAGCTGGAATGGGGCAGGACCACCACTGCCTCAGGCGGCAAAATGTCTTGTGGTGGCCACGCTGCCACTCTAGTTAAGGGAAGTGTAATCAAATAACACAATACGTCAGCTTAGTGCCTCTTTGGTTTTCTTGGGCATCAGTATCAAATTAGCTTACATTACTTAAAAGTATTTGTTTCTCTGGACTTACTTGCTTTGTAACTACTGCATAACTCCTTTGTGTTAATTACGGAACAAATGTTCAAGTCTAAAGTCAAACTTTAGTTTTTGCTGTGACCACTTTAGTCCGGTCTATATTTGGACATGAAATGAGCAGTTGGCTTTTAATGCCAACCGTCACTTTTCGCAATCCCAAAAACTGAGCAAATTGGAGAGGGAATTTGCATATACCCCGAGTTTGTCTTCTATGCCAACTAGTTGGGATTCCAAGTTTATTTCTGAAATACATTAATTTTGTTTACATACATTCTGGAGCACTTAGAGGCTTGCATAAAATCCCATTTCTATTAGTGCACCCTTGGCCACTTTGGTGCCCGCCAAAAGTTTTGGACTACAATTCCCATCAGCTCTGGCCACCAGGGGTACCAGGGGAGTATCTGATTGGCAAAGGCATCATCAATTAGCCCAGGCTGATATTTGTCAGTTCTATATTTAGTCACTGGGATGCGGGTGGTGCTGTGGGTTAAACCACAGAGCCTAGGACTTGCTGATCAGAAGGTTGCCGGTTCAAATCCCCGCGACGGGGTGAGCTCCCGTTGCTCGGTTCCTGCTCCTGCCAACCTAACAGTTTGAAAGCACGTCAAAGTGCAAGTAGATAAATAGGTACCGCTCTGGCGGGAAGGTAAACAGCGTTTCCATGTGCTGCTCTGGTTCGCCAGAAGCTGCTTAGTCATGCTGGCCACATGACCCGGAAGCTGTGACTCGGCCAGTAAAGCGAGATGAGTGCCGCAACCCAGAGTCGGTCATAACTGGGCCTAATGGCCAGGAGTCCCTTTACCTTTACCTTTATACTTAGTCACTAATCCAGATTAGAATTCCCACAAGGGGACCTGCAAAATAAATAAATGAATATTTGCTGCAGTGTGGTGTTCAGTCAGATGACCATGTCCTTCTCATGATACTCCATACCATTTTCCCTCCACCTGGTTTTGTGTTCTCTCTCCCCCAATAACCAGCCAACATTCAATAGCCACAGAGCATGATCATTGCCTATTGGGCTGTTTTTACCCCTACTTGTGTATCACCCCTCTCCTGTAGTTAAATGTTGCGGTTTTGGCTGCATAAGCAATGACATTGAGAGAATGGTTTTGTGCTTATGTGTAAAAAAATAAAAAAATGAATTGGGGTGGTGGTGGAAAGCAACCTATTTCCCACCCTAAATGTGAGTATGACATTTAAGGGGTAAGCTAATATGCTTTTTGGGGGGACGCGGGTGGCGCTGTGTGTAAAACCTCAGTGCTTAGGACTTGCCGATCGCATGGTCGGCGGTTCGAATCCCCGCAGCAGGGTGAGCTCCCGTCTTCGGTCCCAGCTCCTGCCCACCTAGCAGTTCGAAAGCACCCCTAAGTGCAAGTAGATAAATAGGTACCGCTTTATAGAGGGAAGGTAAACAGCGTTTCCGTGTGCTGCGCTGGTGCAGGCTCGCCAGAGCAGCTTCGTTACGCTGGCCACGTGACCCGGAAGTGTCTCCGGACAGTGCTGGCCCCCGGCCTCTTAAGTGAGATGGACGCACAACCCTAGAGTCGGATACGACTGGCCCGTACGGGCAGGGGTACCTTTACTAATATGCTTTTAAGTAATCTTGACCACGTGCGCCAAAAGGGTGACTCACAAGTTAACAGCCCATTTGCCCATGAAAGCTCATTCTGCAATAAGCCACTTTTTGTCCATTTGCATTATACATGACAGTACATCCAGGCCCACACTTTTGTAAAGTTGGGATATTTAGTTCGATAGTTGTTTTGCTTCCCATGGTAATGTGCACCACACACAGACACAGGTGTTGCAGTGTTCTAAAGCAATAAAACATGTCAAGAACCTGCTTATCATAAATGGGGTGATTGTACATACCATGATCCCTCTTTCAAACTGCCTTTGACTATATGAAAAAGGCTGCTGTTTTCAGCTTCGCAGTTACAGCAGACTGGGAAAGATGGTCTGGAACGTGTTCCAGTTAACATCATAATGTGTGAGGCAGCAATTAATCTCTCAGTTATTTCTTCCTTATTCCTGCTATGGAGTGAGGTTGCTGTCCTTGGTTATAAAAGAGTGGATGTTTATACAAATGTATCCTTGGCCCAGTGATAAAAATTAATGTATTTAGCACATCTTCTGCATAATTCTGCACAGGTGCTCATAGAAGGAGATCTTACTTGTGGCAGCAACATTTCTCAGCAAACAAGTTGTTTAATATTGAAGGTTTAGGGCAGGGGGAGGTAGATGGTCTCAGAAATTTGCATTCAGCTATCTGATCTGAGATAAGATGAAACAACTGTGTGGTTGAAATGTATTGTCAATATGAAAGCTTTAAAGTATTACTGTAGCTGCACTTTGCCTCCTTTTCACTCAGAAAAAGAGTATTATTCATTAGAATAAATTCACATGCTGTTAAATTCATTCATATAGCCAGAAGCCTATAAAAAGAATATAGACTAAAGAGCAAGCTGAATAATGAGATCTAATCTATGTAAAATAAGCCCCAGAAGAAATGTCCTTTACTTTGATAATATCCCTTGAAACAAGATCCCCCACTGGAAATCACAATAAAATGAGAGCTTGGGAAAACTCGCCAGCCAAGCGAGGTTGCTTTTGGAGGAATAATAGCTCCCCAAGCCAACCGACCTCATGATCCTAAGGAGGGTTTTTCATTAAGGCCAATAAAATCTCTTGGATTCCCTGAAGTTAAAGAGAAAACAGAGATTTGGAGGGGGAGCTCACTGTATGCTCCCAACCTTTCCTTTATTCAAATGTACAAGCGAAGTCTCAGCTTGCGGCCTCCAACAGAAAAGGATCCAAAAGTCCATTCAGAAGCAGACAATGGCCGAGCAACTGCTCTGCTTCAAACATATTTGACCACGAGTTTCTGCTGTCGTGTGCAGCAGCAGCAGATTGACGGGTCAGAGCGTGGGCTGCCAATGCCTAGCATGGGGCCCAATCATCTCCATATTGACTGGGTATTTATGAATCTATTTAAAATGGCTTATTGGGATTTTCACACACAGCCTTCCCAAGGAACTTCAAAACGCTACAAGAAAGAGAGTTCAGCCCTTCTACACTTTTCAAAAATAAAAATAAAAATGGGTTCATTTCAATTTATCGTTTTTAATTTGCACACACCATGTGGGTGTTTTTCATAGGGGGAAACAACAGCCTATAAATTTAACAACAGAAGGAGTAAGCAAAACCAGACTTGTATTTGACGGTGGGTGGGTGTGGTTTGGTCTGAAAGGAAGATAATTTTTAAAACAGGAAATGGTTTTAATGGTTTTGTGGGGGCTCCTCTCTACGAGTGGTAATGCATATTACTTCAGTTTCTTTGAAATGTGGCAAGTAGTTCTGCTGTATATTGAGAGCCGGTGTGGTGTAGTGGTTAAGAGCAGTAAACTCTTAATCTGGTGAACCAGGTTTGTGTCTCCGCTCCTCCACATGCAGCTGCTGGGTGACCTTGGGCTAGTCACACTTCTTTGAAGTCTCTCAGCCTCACTCACTTCACAGAGAGTTTGTTGTGGGGGAGGAAGGGAAGCCGCTTTGAGACTCCTTTGGGTAGTGATAAAGCAGGATATCAAGTCCAAACTCTTCTTCTTCTTCTGTATTTGAGGGCCCTGGGTTTTTCCTCCAAAGTCCTTCCCTGACAGCCCCAATATTTAACTGGGGCACTGCAAGAGACAGCTCCACCCGAAACAGGTGCCCTTTCTTTCTGCTGCTGCCCAAGTTCCTCCTTTTCCTGCTTTCTGTGTAGGTAGTGCTGGTGGATTCTCGCTGCCTCTTCACACCTTCCTGCCTCACCCTGAGAAAGGGCTTTGGGAGTCCTCAGAACAAGCCATTCTGGGCAAGGTGGCTCTAAGTTCAAACCGCATTTCTAGTCCCCACAGAAAACTGTTGATGGTACAGGCTGTCTCACCCAGAATGCCTCCCTCTGAGGAAGGACCTATTTGGGAGTGGATAGCAATCTCTTTGGGTTGCTTGGCTGCCATTTTATTTTCCCCAGACTGGTCCACATGAAGTGTCATTCTAGCAAATTATGGCAGGGAACAGTAGGTTTCCAGAAAATATGACGGTCAATTGGTGGCTGCCATCCTTAACACAAGCACATCCCACCATGTTCCAAATGCCCTGGAATTAAGATTGTGCCCAGGCTTCTAAGCAGAGATCTACGCTGTTCCTGTTGCTGCTGCCATAGCTATAACAGCAGATGGTGGGGAAGAAAAAACATGGAAGACCACCACTGCTAATAACCAGCCCCCTTTGCCTTCCCTTTGCCTTGTTTGGGGGCTCACTTTTCCTTAACCCCTCTTACAATGGAAACCACTGAAATTACATTTTGCTGATCTATGCTTTCATCCTACTTTGGGATATGAACAGTCTTGATTTAACTCTCTTCAGAGTGTTTTTAATGGATTGAGGGCACATCCACAATGAACATTTAATTTCAGTTTTATATCACTGTAACTGCAGGGCTTTTTCCAAAGAATCCTGGGGATTAATAGTTTGGTGTGGGTGCTGAGAATTCTCTGTTAGAGATATTCCCAGTCCACTCTTCACAAATCTGCTGTAGACAATGTTTCATGAGGGGGGAAGGAATGACTTACTAAATCAGTTTAATTCTGTGATGTAGATATGGCCTGAGAGATTGAGATGAGGAATTATTTTGCTCTGAGCTCTTGGCTAAAGGCCTCATGCCGATAGGAAGTCTTATTATTAGTATAAATTCTGAACTTAGAAGGACAAATTGTAATGGTTTCTGGGGTATGAATCACGGGCAAACAGCGCCCTATGTCTCAGAATATAACTGAAAGCACAACCATTTCTTAGAAGACATTATTTTGCAGCTATTGTATTTTAGCCCATAATGTCATTAGACACTTAAAGAGTCATGAAACAAGATATATAAATGGTAGCTTATCAGAGAAATGCTGACACCATAATAAAGAAATTGAATAATTAATATCAAATATATTGTTTTCTACTTGACAGAGTGTGCGGCTGGAGAGTATTATTATATATGCACGATTCTATAGCACCCATCAATGTAATAGCCACTAAGATAATCACATATCTTGGGTGCAACGTGCGACAGAAGACTGAAGGGTAAGCAGCTACAGGATCTGAGCAGCTTAGGTCTTTTCTTGATAAAGGCTTTTTGCAGGGGGGGTGGGGGGGTGGAATTGTTCCACCTCATGCTGGAAAAATGGCATAACTTTTCAAAAGAAGCTAACCAAAGCTTAATTAATAAGACCTTTTTCATTTCAGGAAAGTGTGCCAATGTGAGGTAAGTACATAGAAGGACAAAGCTCAGGGAATTCAAATCCCTGCTCAGCCACAAAATTCACTGGGAGGCCTTGGACCAGTTGCCATCTCTCTCTCTCTCAGCCCCATCTCCCTCACAGACTTGTTGTCAGGATGAACCGGGGTAGCGATGGGGAGGCAATAGGAAGGGTGGGATAAAACAGAAATGAATATTATAGGATACGACTTGATGGAAACTCAGCTCAAAATCTTTGGGCTGTTCCATATTGTGCTCTGGAAATGTGGGGCTGTGCCCCTGAATGTGTGTGGGGGGTATGTACATGTGCTGAGCTGTTGCCTTCTGACCAGCTGACCAGCGGGGGATAACTTATCAGGTGGTGTCAGGGGCTGGACTGAGGAGGAATGGTGGGGATCACCTTCCTTCTCCTGAACCTTCCTGAGAACAGGAGGACAGTATAGATTTAGATCCGTGGGTTGCAGAAGGGCATAGTTCAGAGGCTGCAGAGGGCAGAAGCTGGGAAATATTGGAAGAGGAACAACAGGAAGAAGAAGCACCACCAGGGGAGAGACATTTGACAGACTCAGTGTACTTGGAAAGCACTCCTGACCCCCTTTCTCCCAGGACAAGACAGGCATTGAGGGTAGTAGAATGAAGAGCTCAGCGACAGAAGACTCAGATTAGCTGGTGCAGAACTTATGTAGAAGAGGGGAGACTTTACTTGGAGCAATGTCATTTTTAGAGAGAGACGACATTCCTTTGTCTCTTGTTGTAATTATTGAATAAATTAATTGGTAAGAACTCTTCTTTTTTTATCTGCTTCTTTGTGGCCACTGGGGGAGGGATCTGATTCACCGAAGCCTGACAGGTGGATATTAAAACCTCTTCTGCTTCCATACTCCCCTCTCCTGATGCTCAGCTGATAAATGGGAACACAGGAAGCTGCCTTCTACAGAGTCAGGCTATTGGTCCATGTAGCTCAATAATGTCTTCACTGACTGGCAGCACCTGTCCAGGATTTCAGGCAGCAGTCACTCCCAACCCTACCTGGAGGTGCCAGGGATTGAATCTGGGACCTTCTGCTTCTAAGCTGGATGCTCTACTACTGAGCTATGGCCCCTTTTGGTTCAGCAGCAGGAAAGAATGATGGAGCACTCAGATCTTCCATGCTCTGCCCTGAGTCCATTTCCCAGTGTGCAGTATGGGATCCAAGCAAGCAGTTGATGGTGGACAGGTTCATTCTCTTCCTCCATGGACAGCATGCTGCGTTTCTGTACAGTGCGCTGAGAAAGAGAACACCTTTCCTAGTGGGCAGGATGAGAGGCAAGCAAGCTGGGGAATCCATTCTTCCTTGGGCATCTGGAGCAGAGCAAGTGAAGTGTGGCACTATGCCTTTGTAGGTGAAAAAGTGGGATATGTACATGTGAACATATGTGTGTGATGTGGCCCTGCCTACTTTGGGCTTTGGCTCCACCCACACTAAGCTTTAGCTCCAGCCCTGATTTGCAGCCCTTATAGGGGGGAAGTAGGTATAATTAATCTTACTGTGCATGAAGGAAAAAGGGGGACACATGGGCAGTGGTGTAGCAAGGTCAGGTAGTACCCAGTGTGAAAAATTTCTTGGCCCCCCCCAATGATTTTTTTCTTTAGCTTTTTTGGGGGAGCCAGAGTTGTTGAGCTTTTTGGGGGGAGTCAAAGTTGTTGAGTGGACCATTCTGACAGAGGGAAGCCTGCGCGCCAAAGCCACACCGTCTCTCACATACATTGAGTGCCGCACAGCATTTTGTCACCCCCCTCAGAGGTGACACCCAGGGCACACCGCACCCACTTTGCTCCACCCCTGCACAGGGGGCCATTTTGTATCGGGGGTTATATGCATCGCTGCCATTGGGGGATCTCACTCCTGTTACGCACTTACAGCAAAATCCTGTGTATGTCTACTTGGAAATAGACTTAGGTTTAGTGTGCATAGGATTGCAGCCTTTATCACTTTTTTCAAGGAGCTGACAAGCAAGCCAGGTCAACCACAGGGCAGGCACACACATGGGAGGCACAGAATCCAATTAGCTTTTTATGAACAGAAAGCAACAACACAGTAGAGTCCTTTGGTTCGTCTTAAGCCTGCTGAGACATTGCTGAAACTGACTACTAGCTCCCTCTTTCTCCTGACCCCCCCCCCCTTGATGGCTCAAACCCCTGTTTCTAGAACCTCTCAGCTCATCCCTTCCTCAGACTGCTCTTCAGTGCCCCACCACCAGGATCTGGGGTCTAAGTTGTTCTCTTCTGTGCCCTCCTCGGGGGGCTCGGGGGCGGGGGGCTCCCACCACTCTTCCTTATCCAGCCAGTTCCTGACACTTTTCAACATAGGTTACAAGATACATTTGACAACAATCAGTACACTTAAGTCCTTTACATCCTTCTAAGTGCAGAAACCTTACTTATCTCATCCAATATTCTCAAGCAACAACAGCAATTTTGTCAATTTATGTTGAATCTATGTTGGAATGATGAAATTGAGGGATAATGGCAGTATTTTTCTCATAGCTTTCCCGCCGTTTGGATTCATTTCATAAATACACAAGCCTGTTTTGAACTATTATTGTCAAGGTTGTGCCATCAAAAGCTTATCTAATAGAGGCATTGCTTTCAAGACCTCAAAGACAGTGGATTCTGCATAATAAAACCTTACAAATACTCAAGTGATCTGAGCAACTGGAGGATCACTGCAGCATGGCTTCGCGTTGCCTTTGTAGTTTAGAACACGGTATAACATTATTTAATTAGCTAAAAAATTTCCTGTCTCTTGAGAGATGGAAACCCAATGAAATGTCAACTGTGCTGTCACTCTCCTTCAGGCTAAACTCATTAGAACAAAGACTAGAGATAAAAATAGTCCAAGACAGAGCATTTTGTTGCAGACCAGAGGGCCACACACCTTATGCCTTGGAAATCCAGATGTGGAGCCAGGCAAATAGTGCTTTGGAGGGATTTAATCCCATTTAGCTGCTTTAACTGTTTAGTGTTTTACTTTCATGCAGAATTCTACTGAGCACAATTAAACAACATATAAAACTTTGTTGGTGGTTGCCAACTCGTCAACAAGCACTGGTTAGTGGTAGTTTAGCAGCAGTGGGGAATAATTTCTCATTTCTCACAGCGGAAGAACGGTATAATACCTTGTTTATCTCCACACTAGAAATGGATCACTCTCGCCTTAGAAGTCAGAGGAGGGGGCTATATTTATAAAGGGGCTGGGGTAGGGGAAAGAGAGAGAGAATGCTTTCTCTGAATTGCAAGTGATATTTAAAAATGCACGTGCTTATTACAAAGCATAATAAAATCTGGCATTTTCTATTGTCAGATGTTTTATAAAGGCTAAATTTCTTGATTTATTTAAATAGACAGGAAAGAGCAAACTACAAAAAAGTGCTATATACTGAAGGCATGTGAATTACCTCCTTCCCAAGGATAATGCAAATTAGAAGTGTGTAAAGCTTTGTCTGCACCTGGGATCTTTAATGAGGATAAAGAAAAATCAGACAGAAATTCTCCCGGGAACTCAGCGGATCGTTATTTGAATAACCTGCAGTGAATTCTAATCAATGCGACGTGACTTTGAAAATGAATGTGCTCTTTCTACCTGCTGTAGTCAAGCCATAATATTAATCATAACTTCATGGTACAGTAAAGCCTATGACAAATGGTTTTTCAGTGGACTAACGAAAAGACCATTTGCAGCAGAGAAAGTCCATGCTTATAAATCCTATTTTCTTTCTATGAGTGTGTGTGTATGTGTGTGTGTGTGTTTGTGTGGGTTGGATGACTGGTTTCAACATGCATTTTATTTAAAGAAACAAACGATGACTGCGAATGCATGCAAAAAATGTACATGGTTTTCCATCAGAAGTGACATGTGTAACCAAATTCATATTATCCTGCTGAGAGATGCTATTAAGCACTGAATTTTGCCTGTGACCCTGTACTGAGTTTGGAGATGAGGGTTTCCAAGTCTGATCTCATATTGCCCCCCTGCAAAGCAGGGTTCATAGAACTTTATTTTCTGCTCCAAGGTGACATTGTCTTACAGCTCTTTCATGGTGGATAGTCTTGTGAATGGTTCAGCATGGAATGATTGCAGGTTTGGCCTTGACCAGGTAACTTCAACATGTATAAAGGTTAAAAAGGTAAAGGACCCCTGGACGGTTAAGTCCAATCAAGGGCCACCATGGGGTTGGGGCATGCATCTGGCTTTCAGGCTGAGGGAGCCGGCGTTTGTCCACAAACAGCTTTCCAGGTGATGTGGCCAGCATGACTAAACCACTTCTGGCACAATGGAACACCGTGACAGAAGCCATAGCGCATGGAAATGCCTTCTCGCCACAGCAGTACCTATTTATCTACTTGCCCATGCATGCTTTCGAACTGCTAGGTTGGTAGGAGCTGGGACAGAGCAACAGGAGCTCACTCCGTTGCAGGGATTCGACCTGCCGACCTTCTGATTGGCAAGCCCAGGAGGCTCAGTGGTTTAGACCACAGCGCCACCCACGTCAAGTATATCTTGACCCGCCACAAATATATCTGCCAATGGAACCATATGAGACAGAGGTGCTACCACATTTTGCATAAAGTAAAATTCAAAATGAATTTGGGGGTGAGCTAGACCTTTGAGCACATTGATTTCAAAGGTCACACCCATTTTTTCAAAAGGCTCCAGTTCTAGATACTATATGCATATATGTTCTGCTTCTTGGTACAAAATCCTGTATGTTTCACATTTGCCTTGACCTGTTAGGAAGTTTTTTTTTGTTTTTTCCTCCTCTTCCAAGACCTTTTCTTTTATCCCTAGAACTCTGCAGCTATTTTATTTAAGGTGTGCCCTATCCTTCATACAAATACATCCTAAGGAATTTTGCAAGTATGTAGTGTGGGCCTTGCCCTTTCAGGTACCACCCCAGGACAATGAAAACCCACCCTTTAGCTGTATTTTGTAATGCCTTCACTTTTTTAAAAAGGCAACATCAGATTCATTCATCCCACCCAGGTATTTTACTACATAAGGTGCATATGGATTGAAAATTTCTCATCAGGCTCAAATTCATTTATGTTTATGTAGTGGAATATATATTTATTTGGGGCTCTGAGGAGACTGTGTTTTAATTGTTAAGTATTAGTTGTTAAGGGTCCTTTAAAGTCCAACTGCCCTGTGACGAAGAACCAAAAGTAGCCATCAACAAAGCGAACTGTCAGCATCACCAACATCCACTCCAACTATAACCACTTCTCATGCTGAGAATGGAGGGTTCCTTATCTCCTCACAAGCCCTACTTGGGTGTGTTCCATGCTCCCATGTTGAACAATGCAGGAGCAAGGAATGGGACCAGGTCAAATTGCCTTGCCCCTAATGCCACATGTATGTGAACACAGGGGAGAAACATGTAATAGCGCTATTGATACCAGTAGAACCAACAAGTCTATGAGCAGGAGGAAAAGTTGACTATGTGAATTGCCACCATTGCCAAATATTTCAATGGGCTATTTAAATACCATAGCAATCAATTTATCATCTATCTATCTATCTATCTATCGATCTATCTATCATCTAATGTAAGCTGCTCCGGGGGCTTTGCTAGCTGTAGAACATGTTTGTTTGTTTTAAAAAAAGTTAAAATAATAAATCTGGGGTGTGAGCTGCTCATAACTACCACAGTTGTGGACACACACACACACACACACACACACACACACACACAATTTTTATAGGAATGACTGAAGGTACAAGGCAAGATGGGGGTAGCACTTCTCCACACAAAGATATCCCTGCCCAACCATCCTTGATCCCTGAGATAAAATTTCTGAGAAATTTCAAGGAAGACCAAATAATTTTAAGCCTGACATTCCAAAGGAAATTTGGAATGAAGCTTCAAAGGAATATCTAGCTATGCCAAAAGAACTCTGATAAGATTACGACAATTTCCCATGAGATAAGGGATTTATACACCCCTAATTATTTTAACACATGTGTAATTCATTGTCACTTAGCTAACTGAATATGTATGATATGCCACTCTGAAGGATAGAGCCCACACCGTATTGAAGGCTTTTCACATGATTGTATAGCCTTTGTATTTTTCCATGGATATGTTGTTTTCCTATGGGCAGCTGCGACCAAGCTAACACTTACCATAACAGTAATCACCAACTAAAAACTTTTAAAAGTGCCAATTATAGGGAGAAAGTCACTGTATGGTGGATGTGCCCATTAACACTTTGGCCGCCATCTTTTATACCACCATCAGCCTCCTGAGTGTCCTCTAGGCCAGTTCCAGATGGAGTGAATTGCAGTAATCCAGCTGGAAGGCTATTGGTGCAAAAAAAATCAGGCAGTCGAATGAAACACAATCTTCCAATATCAATATGATTCACAGAGCTCAATGACTTATTTATGTTATATATTTGAAAATGACATCTCACTTGCCTATTGTCAAACCCTTGTATGAAGGAAAGAATTAATCATTTCCTTACAAACATTCTTCTAGACAATATGCCACAAGGAGTTGCCAAAAAGCATGGAAATGAAATGCCTCGTCTTTAGATCCTGAGAGCATTATATCATGAGCTAGCGAGAAAGAAGTCCTACTCTGGATATTTTCTTTTGTAATGAAGCTTGAAGACGTATTAGAAAGGAAAGAGTCACAAGAAAAAGATTTGCATGTGCACCTGTAAGGATGAGTTACCCATTTCACCACAGGTGGAAGGATTCAGTGCAATCCTATGCACATCTACTCAGAAGCAAGCTCCTTTGAGTTCAATGGCGCTTACTCCCAAGAAAGTGGATATCAATAATATTTAAACATAAATAAGGTGGCAACCCCCCCTCCACTAGCCTGGCAGTGGGAATGGATGAATCTGCCAATGATAGTTTGTCTGAGTCTCCTTTTTTCCCAATCTTAATTTCAGTCCTTCACATTTTGGCATCAGTTTGCAAAGTTTCTTTTTTAAAAAGTCCTCATGAAGAATTCATCAGCATTCTAACATGCATATCTCCTAATACATCCATTTCTGTATGCATCATGGCCCTATATATGCATTTTGCAAGCAATTTCCCCCTAATACAATGGATTTCTGTAGGATGCATTTTTAGTACAATAAAGCATTTTTACTAATACAGTGGTACCTCTACTTATGAACGTGATCCGTTTCTGGGTGTTGTTCGCACCCCGAAAAGTCCATTAGTAGAGCACTGCTACTGCGTGTGCACAAAGCAAGATAGAGCGCTTCTGCGCATGTGCGAAGCACGCAGATTGCTTCTGCGCATGCACACACAGCGAAACCCGGAAGTATACACTTCCGGGGTTGCCGTGTTCACAACCCGAAAATCCGCAACATGAAGTGAACGCAACCAGAGGTATGACTGTATAGCACACACTTCATAATATATATGTTTGTGTACATTATCTGGTTGGAGAACTACCTTGGAACATTCAAGTAAGGGTGAACTTCATAGGATGGCTGTGTTTCAGTTTTGCTTGGGGAAGTGCAAATTACGTAGGTTCAGTGCTTTTTTACTGGGGGTCGCAGGGGTACATATACCCCTAAACATTTCGTGAATCTAAGTTGGGAATCATTGAGAGGCAGTATTTCAATATGAGTAGGAAAATGAGAGTACCCCTAAACATTTTTTTAGGAAAAAAGTGCTGCGTATTCAACTCCCCCCTCCGGAATCCTGGGAATGGCAGTTCTGTTAAGGCTGCTGACAGTTGGGAGGAGACCCACCCCCATTCCCCTCAGAGAGCTACAGTTCCCAGAGTTCCCTGAGAGGAGGGACCTCCTACGCCAGCAGCATGTACCCCCAGCTTTCTCCCTCCAGTGGCGGCGAAAGGGGGGTGCAGGCGCCCTGGGTGTCTTCACTGAGGGGGGTGACAAAATGTCAAAAATATAAGTTTAAAAAAATATAAAAAATTGGGCTCACAGAACTTTTTAGTTCAGTCAACAAATGTAACGAAACACGGCTGGCACTGGGCACCACACCATGAGGGCTGGCACTTACCGCGGGGCCTGCAGTGTGCCCGAGCCATGCATCTCTCCTGGGAGTGACGTGGTGGCTTGGGCACCTGCAGGCTACATGCTGCCTGAAATGGCAGCGTGGGACTTGCGCCTGCCCTCTGCCTCTCCCTCAGCCACCCTACAGCTGAGGAGGAGGTGGCGGAGGGGCTGCATGCAGCGTGCCCCGCCCCCATGGGTGGCTCTCCCCACCCCGAGGGGCAGCTCGCCCTGCCCCTGGCTGCAGAACACGTGCACTGCACTCGGCACCCAAGCGGCTAGCTACACTGCTGCCTCCCTCTCTTATCTGTTGAAATTTAAAGAAGGAAAGGCCCTTGAGATCAAATGAGGAGGCTTTTTTGACTAAGAACAAGAGATATATGGCTTTCCACAGGACCTTCTTGGGAATGCCACGCTGGTTATGGAACATGCTCCCCTCTGGGCTTTGGCTGCCTCCTCTTTCTATCTCTCTGCACCAGCTTGCTTTGCACAGGGCAACCTGGCCATGATATCTGTAATTGCTATAGGTGACTATGATATATAATTGTATTTTATTTCTTGTCTCTGTCAGTATTGTATTTTATATTGTTGTGACCTAGCCCCAAAGCAGTTGTGATGTGGAACAGGACATACACTTCATTTAAAAATTAATTAATCAAATAAAAATAGCCCTTCTGCTCTCTCAGATGGGCACAACTGAGCTTCCATCCACCTACCAGGGTGCTCTGATTCCTTGATGGAAAGTGACTTCTGTTGATTTCAGTGGAACTTACTTCTGGGTGAACTTAGAGGAGAACTGAGATGGGGGTCAGGGAGAAAAGCAATAGCTTAGTGGGTAGATCTTATATTCCACCCCTGGCATCTCCAGGTAAGGCTGGAAAAGATGGTCATCTGAAAGCCTAGTTGGGCTGTCCGGGCTCTGAAAAAGAACTACTTTCCAGTGAGGTGAAATGGGATATTTCAGTTTTCTAAGCCCCTCTGCTTGGGGCCTAGGTATCGGCAGAATGGCACGTGGAAGTCTATTACTCTTGTCCTTTGTTATAAATATTCTCAGTGCTTCCCCTCTCTAACATTGACTGGCAATAGGGAGGTCTCAAGAGACTTCTCAGCATGTCTGCTCACTGCCACCACCACCCGCCTTGTTTGGGGTTAATTTAATCAAGGTGTTTCCATTGCCCCCCTCCCCATCCTAAAGGATAATTAGATTTTTACAACTGTATACAATGGTAAAATGTTCAACCCATTTCTTCACACAAGAAATCTGGAAGGTGCCCAAGGTTCTTCTTTCAAGTAACATCATCATAATATTCTAATGTCTGTGAGATTTAACATTTCTGATTTTCTCCTCTGCACCTTTTATTGTTCCTATTTACAGTACACCTGAAACACATTGTGGAATTGGCTTGGTGCCCAGATTTTCCATTTAGGAACAGTTTGATGATTTCACTTTTTCTTCCTCTTGTCTTTTTTTTTTTTTTAAACAGCAGGTGCTCTACATTGTAAACAATGGCAGTTGCCGTAATATTATTAGCTTTTGCATTTTTATTACCCTTTTGCCTCACTACATATTTTAAACTCCATAGCTTGGGATTTTTTAAAAAAAATTCTGTAACTGGCATCGGCTCAGAAAGCTTTATTTCATATGGAAGAAGAAGAATGCTGGTGAATGTCGTGCTTTGTTGTCATTTATAATTAGAAAGCAGAGACTTCCGGAGGCGGCGCGACCGGTAATGGCTGCCTTCTCCGAGTAAGGAGAAGGGAGCTCCGCTGTAAACGGGTCGTCCGCTACGGCGAAGCGGAGACCCATTCAGGAAAACCACAGGTGGCAGAAGCCTGTGGTCTCGGGACCCGGCGGGCGCCGGAAGCAGCCCCCAAAACGTTGAAGGGACCCCGTAAGGGGCTCCGGATCGCGGAGGGGGTAGCGGCGCTGTGGGTCGTTGCGCAAACAGCGAAGTGAAGCCGCATTGCTGTTGCCGGTCAGCGCTGTCCTTTCTTCCTGCAACTTTTCTGAACTTTGGAAACTACAACCCGTGAGTAAATTTGGACATTGAAAACTTTCTGAAACTTTTGTCAACTTTCTGAAACTTTTTGAGAACTTTATGAAACTTTTAAAACTTTTTTAAAAAAGTTGAAATCTGGCTGAAAACGGAGTGAGGATAAGCAGGAAGCCCATCTCCCGCTATACTGAACTTTAAGCAAAGAGCAGGAGGAGTGGAGACAAAAAGTTATGCGTTAACTAAATGCTGGCACCCTGTTAAAGCAGTTTTCTGAGTGAAAGACTTTGAGCTATTGACTTTTGCTGGTCATATTCGGGGTGCACTGATATCCTTCTTCTGTGGCACCAGTGGATTATAAAATAAATAAGAATCTCTGGTGCTGGAGCTGCCTGGATGAGCACCAGTTTGCAACTTTGGATACATTGAATTCAGGTTTTGAAACATTCTGAGTTGGAACTGGATACTTTGAAACTGTTGCAGTCAAGGCACTGTAAGAAACGCTGTTTTGCTTTAAGTTTTACTCTGCTAAAAATAATACATTGTGGAGGCGATAGACATGGATTTAAATTTATAAGTTTAACTTGGATTTGATCTTTTCCCTGAAGACGTATTAAGCTCCCTCTAGAGGATTTTGGACTTACAGCAGTGACTTTGTTTTACTTTCCCTTTCCCGGCCTCTGTTTGACTATTGCATCTGGGACTCTGCTTTCTCATGGGAACAACTTGGATTGACCTTGGATTACAGATAACTTTGGAATGAGTGGCGCAAGGAGAAGAGGAAGGACTAAACAAACAACTCTAACTTTATCTGCAGCCTCACAGCGTAGATCTTCTGTGCCGGCCTTGCCTTCCACTTTGCCTCCAGACATAGAGGCGGCCTCCCTAATACAGGCAGGGGAGGGTGAGACAGAGGAGCTGCATCTGGGAGATATGGCTTCAGGGACAAGTAGCTCTGTCTTGGAGAAAATTTTGGAGAAACTGGAGGCTCTGGACAAGAAGGCTGATTTGCATACAGCTAAAATTGAACAGAACACAGAAAGCTTGAATAAGCTGACTGGACAAGTTGCACAGAATGCCCAGTCTATTGGAGAATTAAAGGAGGCTGTAGGTGAAAATCGTAAACTGGCTGAAGATACTAGTCAAAGATTGGAAGAACTTGAGAAAGAAGTAAGACCACTCAGCAAACAAGTTGGAGAACATCAGATTCACTTTTTGATGACAGAACTGCGAAACAGGGAGACCAACTTGAGGATACGGTCAATACCAGAGGTGGAAGAAGATAATTTTATTGAATTTCTAACTAAGGAATTTGCCAAGTTTTGGAAGTTAGAGGAAAAAGACTTTAAAATTGTATCTGCTTTCAGGCTTGGCAGAGTCAGAAGGACAGAGAAGCCCAGAGATTGTTTGATAACATTGAGATCAAAGGAGGAAAGGGACAAGATTTTGGGCCTGCACTACGAAAAGTCACTAGACATTTTGGGCAAGAGAATTGAAATCTACAAGGACATTCCTAAGCAGTTGCTGGACCTTAGATCTAACTACACGGAATTGGCAAGACTGTTGAGAAGCAACGCAATTATCTTCAGGTGGGAGTTTCCACAAGGATTATCCTTTACCTACAGAGGGAGAAAGATCAAAATCAAAACAGTGGAAGATAGAGACAAGTTTTTGGGAGCACACGGAGAAGACCTCCACAAAGGACTTGGATTGCCAGCGCCAGAACTTCCAGGGGAGCCCGCCCCCTCGGATCCTCAAGGACCGGAGAACAAGGTACCACCCCAGAAAGAATAACCAGACCTATCCAGGATGTCTCTGCAGCTTTTGAGTTGGAACATAAATGGCTGTAACAGTCCCGAAAAAAGGTCTAAAATTTTTCATATTTTAAAAAAGGAACAATTGGACATTATATGCTTACAAGAAACACATGTGATTAGGCTCCATAGAAAGGTGTTAATAAATAAAAGGCTTGGTCAAGAATTTATATCATCGGATACAGTTAAAAAGAGAGGTGTAGTGATCTATGCAAAAGAGAGCCTTTCACCAAAATTTCTCTTTAAAGATGAAAGTGGAAGAATCCTCGCAATAGAAGTACAGTATCAAGGAGAAAAAATTTTGATACTAGGAATTTATGCTCCAAATGAAGGAAAATCGGATTTTTATAAGAAGTTGCACGAGATCATGCTGGATTATCTGGATTACAACAACGTCATCATGATGGGGGACATGAACGGGGTCGTATCAACAAATATGGATAAGTCACAGAACCAGAACATTACTAAAGAGGGAAGACTACCTAAGACCTTTTTTGAAATGACTGACAATATGGACTGGGTTGACATCTGGAGAGTTAGAAACCCCCTGGGAAGAGAAGGAACATTCTTTTCTGAAGCTCAACTGACTTGGACACGAATCGACCAAATATGGATAACTAGAAGTCTGGCACCTAAGGTGAGGAAGGTGGAAATCTGCCCCAAAACATGCTCCGACCATAACGCCTTGAGAATGGATATGACATTGATCCCAATCGGCTCCTTTAGATGGAAGATGAATGATGGCCTGTTTAGAGATCAAAGAATTGTAAAGAAGGCCCAAAAAACCTTAAAGGACTATTTTGAGATTAATTTGAACACTACGGTGGAAAAAAGAACTATCTGGGATGCAAGTAAAGCTGTGATGAGAGGGTTCTTGATTCAACAGAATTCCTTAAAGAAAAGACTGCAAAATGAAAAGAAAGATAAAATTCTGGAAAGTATCAAAGAGTTGGAGAAGAAGTTAAGATCTAACCCGAAGTCCCAACCGATTCTGAGAGAAATCAAACTTTATCAGGCGCAATATTCCAAGCTGATAAATCAGGAAATAGAATGGAAGATTAAAACAATGAAACAAAAAACTTTTGAATCGGCAAATAAATGTGGGAAACTGCTAGCTTGGCAGTTGAAAAGGAGACAAAGATTAAATACAGTAACAAACTTAGAGGTTGAAGGAAGGAACATTCAGAACCCGGGAGAGATTAGAAAGTGCTTCCAGAGGTATTTTAAAAAGTTATATACTCAAGGGCCACAAGATGAAATAGAGATTACACAATTTTTGGAGAGAAATGGATTAGCAAAGCTGTCAGAAGAAAATAGAACAATTTTAAATGGCAAAATAACACGACAAGAGATTGAACAGGCCATCCTGAGTCTGAAACAGGGCAAATCACCAGGGCCAGATGGACTGACCTCTAACTACTATAAGACATTGAAGGATTATTTGATACAACCTTTGTTGGAGGTCAGTAATGAAATAATGGAGGGGAAGAAGGCGCCTGAATCGTGGAAAGAAGCATTTATCACATTGATTCCAAAGTCAGAAACTGAAAAGACACAACTCAAGAATTACCGTCCCATCTCCCTTTTAAATGTGGATTACAAAATATTTGCAGATGTTTTGGCACGAAGATTTAAGAAAGTTTTAAGTGAGATAATCCATAAAGACCAGGCAGGCTTTCTCCCGGGCAGACATATGTTTACTAACACAAGGAACATCATAGACATATTGGAACTTTTACAAACAAACATAAACACTAAAGCAGTTTTAATTTTTATAGACGCGGAGAAAGCCTTTGACAACATTTCTTGGAAATTTATGAAGGGGAATTTAAAAGAAATGGGAGTGGGACGGGGGTTTGAGAACGGGATTGAGGCAATATATTCAGAACAAAAGGCTAAACTGATAGTTAACAATGTGGTTACAGAAGAGTTTAAAATTGAAAAAGGTACACGACAAGGCTGCCCGATTTCCCCATTACTGTTTATTTCGGTTCTGGAAGTGCTCCTGAATATGATTAGGGGGGACCGGTTGGTGGAAGGAATTCAGGTCGGAGCGAAACAATATAAACTTAAAGCTTTTGCAGATGACCTAGTTCTGACATTACAGGAGCCGGAGTCTAGTTTGAAAAGAGTACTACAACTGATTCAAAACTTTGGTCGAGTGGCAGGATTTAAGTTAAATAAGCAAAAAACTAAAGTTTTGGGGAAAAACATGACAGATATTGAGTTGGAACAGCTTCAGAAAGAGACAGAACTAAATGTGGTTAAAAAAGTTAAATACCTAGGGGTAAACATAACAGCAAAAAATCTGAGTTTATTTAAAGATAATTATGAAAAATGTTGGTCAGAGATTAAGAGAGACTTGGATAGTTGGTCAAGACTAAAACTTTCTTTGTTAGGCCGAATAGCTGCCATCAAGATGAATGTATTGCCAAAAATGTTATTTTTGTTTCAGACACTGCAGATTGTAGACAAGACAGAGTGCTTCCGGAAGTGGCAGAAAGATATTTCTAAATTTGTCTGGCAGGGCAAAAAGCCCAGAATCAAATTTAAAATATTAACAGATGCGAAAGAAAGAGGGGGCTTTGCCCTGCCAGATTTAAAGTTGTATTATGAAGCTGCAGCTTTCTGCTGGTTAAAAGATTGGTTACTTCTTGAAGATACGGATGTCTTGGATCTGGAAGGTTTTAATAATGCGTTTGGATGGCATGCATATTTATGGTATGATAAAGCTAAGATAAATAAGGCCTTCAAGAACCATATTGTCAGAAAATCAGTTTTTAATGTCTGGACAAAATATAAAGACTTACTGGAGAATAAAACTCCGAGGTGGCTGTCACCCCTGGAGGCTAAGGCTCGGAAAAGAGCCAATATGGAGGCCAACTGGCCAAAATATTGGGAGATAATAGAAAAGGATGGTGACAACTGGAAATTGCAGAGTTTAGAAAAGATGAGAGATAAAGTGCGAGACTGGTTACACTATGCTCAGATTAAAGAAGTGTTTAAAAATGACAAAAAGCTAGGATTCCAAGTGGAAAAGTCAAAGTTAGAAACTGAACTGTTAGAACCTAAGACTAAGGTACTTTCAAGAATGTATAACTTGCTGCTGAAATGGAACACACATGACGAAATGGTAAAATCAACAATGATAAAATGGGCGCAGGATATTGGGTATAATATTATGTTTGAAGATTGGGAAAGGTTGTGGACCTCTGGGCTGAACTTCACTGCATGTAATGCGTTGAAGGAAAATGTGATGAAAATGATGTATAGATGGTACATGACCCCTGTTAAACTGGCTAAAATATACCATTCGTCTGATAGCAAATGTTGGAAATGTAAGGAAAATGAAGGAACATTTTTTCACCTCTGGTGGACCTGCCCCAGAGTGAAGGCCTTTTGGGAGAAGATATATAATGAATTAAAAAAGGTGTTTAAATACACCTTTACTAAGAAATCAGAGGCCTTTCTCCTGGGTATTGTCGGCCAGAGTGTGTTAAAAGAGGACAGAACATTCTTTTTGTACGCAACAACAGCAGCAAGAATATTAATTGCCAAGAATTGGAAAACTCAGGAGCTACCCACTGTGGAAGAATGGCAGATGCAACTGATGGACTATATGCAATTAGCCGAGATGACCGGCAGAATTCGAGACCAGGGAGAAGAAAGGATGGAAGAAGACTGGAGGAAATTTAAGATTTATTTACAAAAATATTGTAATTTGGCTGAGTGCTGAATTGGATGCCAGTGCAGACAATTGTCTACCATTAAATTAGATTTAAGGCTGAATTATATGTCAAACCAAATTAAGATTATTAATTAAGATGAAATGATAATTTGTTTGAAATTAATTTAATAATGATGTAAGTGTATGCGGGAGGTGTGGGGGAGTCCCATGTAACAATTGAGAGATGTTAAATGGACAATGATAAGTGTTTATCTAATATATGCTTTATTTGAAAACTTTAATAAATATATTATAAAAAAAAAAAAAAATATAATTAGAAAGCAGAAGATGAAGAGAATGATTAAAAAACCTACCAAGCCTAATATTTGCCCATTATATTATGCTATCCTGCTTTGTTGTATTTGAACCTTTCCCACTTAAAGCATCTATATTTTTTAATGATCCTAACCATTTTGCTATTAAAAATTGGCAAAACATTTACCTATATTCCTTAGAGTAAGTTTCCCAGTTTTTTTTAAAAAAAATGCTTTTCAGTTGAATAGATAATGAAATTGGGCTAAAAGAACTGTTATAAAAAATGCAATCTACTTATACTTAGATCTCAAAATAGAAAACGCACGGACTCAGATTCCCACTACTGCCAACTCCCCACCATTAGAAACAAATAATGCAGATTTAAAAACAAGCTTCCAAAAAACCAGGAATGTAATTCAATAGTCTTTCAAACATTTAGATGTGGATTTTGCCGTTACAAACATATTAAAAACAAAACAAAACGGTAAAGATCCCCTTTAGATGTGTCAGCCTATATCAAGTGGAATAATATGAATGCAAGGGTCTATTTTGGTTAATGAAGATTTCATCAAAGGAGAGAGAAGGGTGGGGGGAAAACCAAGCTATTTTCATGTTTATACAGCTACAATCTCTTTTGCTAAACTGCATTTTCTGCTACATTTTTTCCAGATCAGTTCATTAAGTCAAAGCCCAACAGAGAACAGATGCCATATAAGAGCAATAAAGGGAAAGAGGAAAAAAAAATTAAAATCCTTTGTTCTCCCTGCACTACGTCCGTAAATCTATTAGCATTATTTTCCTTTCTTCTCTTTTTTTTGCATCCCAAGCCAGATCTCAAGTTCTCTGAAGCAATCCTTAATCAAGCTCCCCAAAGGCCTACGACTGCATGCAGCAATTTCTCCCCTGCTCTCAGCACAGATGTTTCGAGCACATTCCATTACACCTACATGCCATTACAGCTAATGGCTTATTCTGATGGAGGAAGCTGCTTTCTGCTCAGTGCAGCAAAGGGGAAAATAGCCTCCTGTACAGTTTGTAGATTGCAACAATGAAATGTGGGGGCAGGTGGTACAACAGAACTCTCTAATGTTAATTACATACTGTATTACCCCCAAATTTGGCTGGTCATTAATTATGCTAATTTACCTTCCTGAAAATTAGCACCATCCATGTGAGCATTTTTTGAGCAGCTTATAACAAAATGAACTGTGTCACAAGGCTTTGTAAACCTAAACCTTTTGAACTGTCCAAATGACTCTCCTCTCCAGAAAGAGGGGTTCCTTGAGTCAACAAACACCTAGAAGAGATCTAAAGATGTAAATTCCAGAGATTCCATTCACATATGACCTTGAACTAGCCTGTGTGCCTCAGTTTCTCCTCTATGTGGGGCTACGTGAAAGCTAACCTAATAAAGAGCTCACAAAAATCAGTTCAGATTCTGTAGCAGTAATTCTGCGTTTTATGGAGAAAACTTGCAGAATTTCTCTCAGCATCCCCATGTTATCCAGCTATTGTGCTATTTTGGTTAATGTAATAGTGCACTGGTTGGATATATGCGTTGCATGCAGAATTTCCAACCTTCAAGCCCTAGAATTTGAGCTGGGTAAGACTACGCTCTGAAATCCTGGAGACGATCTGCTGCCAGACATTGTAGGCAACACTGAGCTAAACACACAAATGCATGTTTTTAAAAGGTGAAGTTGCCCAGAAGTTGAAAGATGTGCTTTTAACACATTTTCTACACTTCTGCAAATTTACATTATACATACTCCTCTGCCTGTAGAATTTTTTTTAAAGGACTGTAGTGGACTTGGTCCAAGCAGTGATTGAGAATCAAATGGTTTCATGCTTCCAGAATTCCAGTTTGATTTGGAGAATTTCTGTAATTAATCTCTGAATTGCAGCATGCACAGTTTAACCCAGGTGTCCCTTCCTTCACTTCATTTCCATTTTTCACCATCAATGGATTGATGTTTATGAACACATTGATAATACGCTGCAAAACAGTAATCTTGATGGCATTGTTGCGACTGGAAGAAGAAAATAAGAATCAAGACACAGAGAATGTGCCACATTTACAGATTTCTTGGGGGCAAATGAACAATGTGTAATACTAGTTTAAGTTAACAGCTTTGGTTGAGTCACAGGCCCTGCCCAGGGCAAGGGATATGACTGGCTCTTGACCTGGGGCACACTGTTAAGGTGAGTAGGGAGGGCTTCCTAACTCCACCCCTTCCTGGGGTCCACAATTCTGGACAGGTTAGGCAAGTTAGCCTTAAGGATGCCCCCAAGCAAGGCTAAGGCCCCACAGGCTGGCTTCTGGAAACACCCATCAGCCTCAAAGGTGTCTAAGGGTGCTTACCAGTTTTCATAATTCCCATTTAAATTTCACACACCTTAGGAAGATAAAGTTCCTACCAGAGAAGAATGGCAAACCAAGATGATGGACTATGCTGAGATGGCAAAGCTGACTGGAAAACTCAGAAACCAAGAGGCTAAAAACTTTATAAATGAATGGGGAAATTTTATAGGTTACTTAAGAGACTACTGTAAGCAGATGGAAACAAGAGCAGGATTTTGACTCACTTGTGGTGTAAAAATTATTATGGATAATATGGTTTGATATAAAAATTGGAGTATGGATGAATATGCAGTTCTAGATGTTTAAAATGGGACCCCATGGAGGGGAAGGGGGGGAAGTCTCGAGATTCAGAGAATCTCTTTATACAGATTTGTTTTTTACAGTTTGTGTTCATTTATATTTTGTATTTGTAAAACCAATAAAAATTTATTTCACAATAAATAGATTTCACACACCTTACTATCCAAGTTAACTTCTTTAAACTGTGTTGATTTGTATTTGCAATTTTTATTTTGTAACCAGTTTAAGACATTTTGCAACCAGTTTAAGACATTTTGCAGCGAAACTTTTGGGTACTCTTTCTTGTGGTGTCGAGCTTATTCGATTCTACTCTTGATTATCTCAAAACCTGGCCACTCATGACAATAGAGTGTGAAGTGCCCCAGATGGGGGGGCGGGGGGACTTCAACATGAACATAGATACATCCTTGGCTAGCTCAGGAAGGGAGACTTTAGAGTAGAATCCATATTTTGTCCCAGCTACCCATCCATGCCTAGCAGTAGTAGGGACATGATATGATGTGAGGACATGGGGCAAACATTGTGTGGCTGGTTACAGAGATGAAGAACTAGTGATGCCATAAAAGCTTGTAACCATCTGGTGCAAAATATGAATCTAGATTGCTTTTAAATCCTGTATGTATAACGAGCCCTGACTCTAATGTACTAAAATTGTAATTCATTCCTAATTTAAACAAGTTTCAGTGCAAGTTTATTTGGCTTTTTGCACTTACACAGTTCAGGTGGGTAGCATGACTAATGCGGCAAAGTTGAGTGGTGTCCGCCGTCTTTGTAGCTGCTCAGATGTTTCTTTAATTCTTTAGTTACTCCATGTTTGTCTCATCAGTTTGTAAATGTCACTGCTAGACCGTGAGGTGAGCTGGGAGTCAGAGGCAATGGACGAAACCACAGCTTAGGACCATAGGGTAAGGCAGAACCAAGAAGCAACCCCAAAGTCAGGACAACTAAAGGATATAGCAACATGCCATTGCTCATTGCTTGTTTCATGAGCAAGGCTCAACTGGAGCAGGAAGTCCTCTTGTTGTATTTCCTGTACAGGAGGATTCAATAGCCTGCCTGCCTAGCCAGGTGTTTCAACCTGAGGTTCCGCTGTTCACCATATGGGGCAGCAGCACATGAACAAAGCCCATGACGTTAGCCAATCAGGGAACAATTGCACTAAACACACTGCATTCCCAAGGCACACTTTAGCAATGCACTAAAATTTGACCATGATTAGACAGCTTGAAATTTGGAGAGCTCTTTCCCCCTCCTGAGTTTTTGTTCAGCTGCGCTCATAAATCATGCCTGTTTACTAATCATAATGGAGTCATTTCACCCATCAGTAGCAAAGGGAGAACTTGACACGGGGCCGCCATTTTTGATGACAGCCTTGTGTTCCTCATAATGCCGAGCTGCACCCTTCTCTGCTCTTTTCCACATCCCTGCAATCATGGAAATGGCTATTTGAGTATATGGCCATATGGAGACAATAAGAGCCGCATGTTTGTGTGAACCAGCCCACACAGAGAGCTGCTAGAAAAATTGATGAAAATATCTTGGTCTGTACGTTGTATTTCATCACAACATTCTTTTTCTATTACTGTATTTCCTGAAGAGGAAAAGAAAACTTTAGAGGGGGGGGGAATGTATAAAGTTTAATAGAGAGAGAAAAATAACCCTGAAAGTTTCGAGAAGAGATTATCTCAAGCTATTCAAAATTGGATCAACAATCTTTTCCAGCAATGATCCTTTGTATTTCTTTAGTTGTATTCCTTTTACAGGAGACCTTTAGAAATGAGTCTGTCAGTAGCTTCATGTGCACTTGCATATAATTGATCTTTTAATTAGTTCTCTATTAAAATTAATGTATTTTTTCCTTCTCACAAAAGGAAAAAGGTTTCACCATATTGAGTGTTGCTATGAGAGAGTACGAGATTTGAATCAGATTAGGTTCAAATTTTCTTCTGGGAAGCTCATATTTCTTTTTGCCCCTTTCAAAAAAATAAATAATAAAAAAGAGAGAGAGTTTCAGCATGGAAAACAGAAAAATATCATTTTTCTATATTGTAAGAGAATACTCTTCCATTCCTTCAAGGCTGCTGTTTGCTTCTATCTATCTCCAAGAAGCCATCATCATATTAACATAGATGGCAATCTGGCAAGGAGGTGCTGATCAAAGATAAATTTCACACTCACACTTCGCATTTTCTAATTACACCATCTGTGTCAAACTCTTCTGTGGCAGCTCTGCCCAATCTGTCAAATGCTACGTGCCTATGGGATTGAAGAAGAGCTGAGAAAAATTGCCTTCATCTCCCCCCATCAGTCAATCCATCAACCCTATTGGAGCTGGGTTGGATATATTAGTCTTACTGGGACTGGAATGAAGATTCCACACCATGTATAAGACAAGGGGTTTAGCGGAGAGAATGAGAGACTTGAGATTTACAGTGTACATCATATGTAGAAGACCTGTCCCAGCTTGTTTCAAAGAAAGCTGTTCATGTGATTCCAGATTGCAAAAGAAAGGGGAATGTTGGGGGTGTTCTTTCAGACAAATGAACTACAAAGCACTTTGAATGGGAGCTGATGAAAAGAGTCCAACAAAATAATGTTATTTAAAAATAAGTATGAGGACTGTGGTTCCATGAAGACAGTCAAGTATATAGTAATTACCTGTGATTGCTCAAGTAATTCCCATTGATTTTAGTTTGCCGTAACTGTGCTGGATCATGGCCTTTGACACTACAGTGGTAAAGCGATTAAAGATTTTTAGTTGATTAATCATCTGGCTTTTAATTGATGACTCAATTGAACGGCCATACTTTCACAAACTACTAAACCATGGGGGCATTTCAGAGGGGTATTGACGGGAGGTAATCAAATTTTGAAATCTGAAAACAATATTGCAATGTTATGAGGAGGAAAGCTATCGTGAGCATTTCTGTCAGTATACAGCATATTGTACTTAACACACCAGAGGCATAACAGTTCCGAAAATGAACAAGTCTGAATTCTCTGAATTACCCAATTCCCAGATTCTTATCTCTTTAAAAAGAAAGAGGCATTATCCTGCTTCTCAGATGCTTCCCAAGTGCATAGACAAGTAGAAACGTACGTGCTGGCTTGGGAGAAAGTTGTGAGGCACTGCTGTGAAGGGGAATCCCTTTGCTTTCTAAAGCATATGACTGGACTTGAAGAGGGGAATTCTGAGTTCCAAAAACCCTTCTCCCCCACAATAGAAGCCCATGGCAGCATGTATTTAGCTGGTCTCTGGATGTGCCAGACAGCCAATGTGACTGCCCTCTGCAACGCCAAAGTTCATGGTTGGCATAAGGTGGAGAAGGCATGGAGAAAGTAGAATGGGGGTTGAGACCTGGAGATCAAATGAGGTCTCTCTGTCTTTGCCCTCAGGATATTCTCCAGGAACCGCACCCCTTTTCCCTAGGCCATATCCCTCACTGGCTCTGCTTCAAACTCTCCTTGAGGGCTTTTGTTGTTGTTTTTTGCCTGGCTGGACTGTGTCTTTGAACTCTGATAATGCTTCTTGCTTGCCTGGAAGGGCGTGTGAAGAAGAAGAAGAAGAAGAGTTTGGATTTGATATCCTACTTTATCACTACCCAAAGGAGCCTCAAAGCGGCTAACAATCTCTTTTCCCTTCCTCCCACAACTAGCAGTGCTCCACAACTAGCACTGGGCTGAGAGACTTCAGAGAAGTGTGACTAGCCCAAGGTCACCCAGCAGCTGCATGTGGAGGAGCGGAGATGTGAACCCGGTTCCCCAGATTACGAATCTACCGTTCTTAACCACCACACCACACCACACTGGTGTGAGAGTGTATGGAAGCTAGGCTACTGCACAAAGGTAAAATTAACGTTTTTTGCTCTACCCACTTTTGCTTCTGGACCTCCCCATCACGGGCACCTGGCCAAGGTTGTCAAGAACAGGATGTGGTCCTTGGACTGAGAAAGGTTCCTCAGCCCTGCCGTATAAGACCTAGGAGAAACTCAGAAGAGGACATGTGGATAGAACTGGTAAGAAGGCCTCTGAGGGTGTGCCTTCATTTTCTGTCAGTCCAACCAGGTTTTTTTGTACAAGATTCAACACTTCAGAGATACCATCGCAAGGCTTAACTTGGTATGTGTGTCATACATAAGCAAATGTCATTGTTTAAAACTTGGAGTCATACATCAGAAATGCTATAAAATATAATTATCAAAACAAATTTATTGAGAGATGGGCATTGTACATTCAGCTTAGGAATGATAAAGTAACAGATGAAATACCTCCTTATAACTTATTTAAACTAATCTAATTATCTATATGCTACTGTCAGCGGACAAAACACCAGCTCCCTTGGCCAGTAAAGCGAGATGATTGCCGCAACCCCAGAGTCGTCCGCGACTGGACTTAACAGTCAGGGGTCCCTTTACCTTTACCTTTACTCTCCTTTCTGATCTTTCTCTCCTTGGAAACTTTATAATACTCATTTTTTTATTCTTTTAAATTGACATTATTGTATCATAATACATAAAATTTACAAATGTAAATTTTAAAAAACCTTGGTGTCATTCAAAGGTTAGGGTCCTGGCCAAGCCATACTCCTGTTGATGGTCTACAATGAGCTCAAAATATTCATAGGAGTGTATTCTGGTTCAGTTGCAAAATAATTTTGGTAAATAGATATTCAAGTATTCATGAAGTGGGAGCGGAGGAATAGACAAATATTGACAACTCCACAGCATTTCAGTGCTAAATCATTTAGTAAACAAAAGATCAGGCAAAAATTGCACAACGCTGCTCAGGGCTGTATTAGCAGAGAAAAGCCTTCGTGTTGTAAACGGAGGCATTTACTGGCCATGTTTGCCTGGCTATTTGAACTTTTATGTCATGTCTTTGGAGAAATAATTCAAAACTGCCTCAAGGAGAAAGGGACCAGATTTTTATTATTATTATTATTCCAGTACCTTGTGTCTGATTAACCAACTTCAACACTCTAAGCTGCAATGCATATTTAAAGTCATGCAAACATAAATACCATGACCAAGTAAGGACCAAAACGAATGCACTTGGATTTTACAATGTAATAATCTTATAAAAGTAGTTACTTAAAAAACAACAACACCAATGCCACACCTATAAACTGAGGTGATTTGAAATGGAGACCAATCGAGATACAATAACCATGGTGCAAGCTGTACAAACTCACTTTTCAAAGTATGACTGCAGTTTAAACAAAGACAGATGCTGCGTTAGAATATGTATGACTGCAAGCCAGTCAGCATATTTATTCACTACGGTTGCATAAACAAATACCTACTTAGGAGTGTTGGGTTCAGCCGAGAATCAAACAACTTAGGAAAAAACAGAATTAACACTTTGCAATCAGGTTTCTAATGGAACGATGGAGCTAGTGATAATGAACCTCTTCAATCAACACTAAATACTCAGAATCCAGAACTAAGCCTAAAAATCCACACACTAGACTTAAAAAGATATTTGCAAAGAATTAAATTAATTCAGAATGTGCTTACTGTGTGTGCCCCCCCTCCAGGCTACAATCCTATGCACACTTATTTGGAAACAAACCCATTTAATACAGTGCATATGACTGGGCTACAGCTGCCACAATATTAAATGTAGATTTATACAAGAAATAGTATTTGCATTCTACAGTGAATCAGCACATCCGTTCGTCGAAAGCCGTGATACCGCTACACCTTACTGATCCACAAATCTATAAACAGGAAAAATGAATAAAATTCCATATACTTCTCACAAGTAGAGATGAGTAAATCTGAATTTTGCTTTGCCTCAGTTTCTCATATTAAGTTTACTTCTCCACATTTACAAATCGGTTTGCTATTATCTATCTATCTATCTATCTATCATCTATCTATCTATCTATCTATCTATCATCTATCTATCATCTATCTATCTATCTATCTATCATCTACCTACCTACCTACCTACCTACCTATGAAGTCCTCATGAAAATTAATCAGCATTTTAGTTAGAATTTCACCTAATGCACACATTTGTGTATGTAATTTCATCCAGTGTACACATTTTTGCAAAGCAGCCCCCCCACGACAATATATTTTTAAATGTTATTTTCACTAATATATCCATTCTATGCACACTTCACACTAGTATATGTGTTTTTGTGCACATGATTTGCCTAGGTAACTGCATTGCAAAATTCAGAGAAGTGTGAATTTCAGAGGGATGGCTGTGTTTCGGTTTGCGCATGGTTTTGGAGAATGTGGGTCACATGATTCACCTTCCAATGCAAACAGCATTGAATTATGCCCCACCCCCATTACCTACTAGAAGTCTATCAAAGTTTTTAAAAACTTACATGTGTGGAAATGCATTGGATCTGCTAGAATGCATCTCCCTAGCTGGATCAATTAAAGTTCAGCTAAATGTTGCATTTAACAAATAGCCATAATAATATAATAGCACATAGCAGAATTTCCATTGGCAAGGTAGAATTGCATCACTATACAACAGCATTTGCCTCCATAAAATGTTTGCTAAGAAAGCCATTTTGTTGAAAAACAGACCAGCACTGAATTTTCCTGTTTTCGAACAAGGAGAAAGCAATTCAGAGCTAATCTCTCAATAGAGTGAGCAATCCAATCGCTGGCAATCTAGAATTTCTACTTTGCTCACCACAAATGCAGTCTTTCATGAAGAAGAATCTACAAATGACTAACTCCAAGATTTTGATTGTCTGGAACGATAGCAAGATGAAGGTGTTTGCCAATGACTGTGGATTTAAATCCCAATGCTTTCTAGACTACACACAGTTTTGAAATACAATACCAGAGAGATAATCTTGAGGCACACACCTCAACAATGCCATGTTGTAGCATAACCTTGAGTCAAGCGAGTATGTACCCACCACTCCCAACAGTATGGCTGATCAGTCCTGAACCCCCACCTCCCCTGTATGTGGCGGTAACTCCACCTCTGAGAGATTATTTATGCAGCTTCACCCCAGTAAGTGTGCTGCTCTTTTTCTCATGAAGCAGGAAAACAGAGTTGCTTGCTGCCAATTATGGTAGCCACAATTGTGCTAGTGATTCAGTAGAAGGGAGCTCTTTATTCCTCTCTTATGGCTGACATAGCACATTCCACTATTGAAGAAATAGAAAACACGATTTCCGGAAGTACACACCAACTGGCGTCATAGATGCCATTTCTGGGATTGCACTTGACTGCGTAGAGGAGCATGAAATAGGAGCATGGGAAGCTTCCCAAGTAGATGGATGCATGCTTTGGCCCATTGAGGATGCTACTCAAGAGATGAATGAAAAGCACTTGCAGCAGGCTGCCAGTTTGATCAGAGGAAGAGAGGCGGAGGGGGACATTCTTAATTCTTTTCCCTATTGATGTTTTTCTACTAAAAATTGCCCCCAGCTGATATTCAACCCACAAGGGGAGAAAATATAAGCACCCCATAATATTTACCTCCAAAGGGTAATAACATGGGGGGGGGCAGGGCTTGTGGTTTTCAACGAGAGAATACCCTGACAAGAAAGGTTTAAGCAGCCCTGATACGCCAGCAAACAGACAATAAAACATGTTTATTATGCAATAGTGCGTACAGCCTTTAGACTCACATTATGATTCTAAATAAAAATATATGCAGCTCATATTCTCAAGCAATGTTAAATTCTCCCTTCTCCATCTGGGTTGATGTATATTTAGAAATGGCTGTGTCATATTACTGGCATGCCCACCTGTGCAGATATTATTTATATATCATTATCATCATCATAATTATTAAATGCATTACTGACCTTCACTAGAAGGTCTTAGGGTGGATTACAGCAATTTAAATTTCAGAATTAAAAAAGTTAAAACATAACTATTACCTATTTATTTATTTCATGTATATGACACATTATCCTCTAAGGAGCTCAAGGTGGTGGACATGGTTTTCCACTCTCCTAATATTCACAACAACCCTGTGAGGTAGGTTAGGTTAAGAGGCAGTGACTGGCAGAAGGTGACGCAGTGAACTTCATGGCTGATTGGGGATTTGTCTCCCAGGTCCTAGTCCAGCACACTGGCTCTCAACTAAACAGACACAGTCAAACACACACCACCACTGGTTGTGGTGGGAGGTAAGGGCATCAGCATCTGCCCATCCCTCTTCCTGCTGAGCTTGGCCAGCCCTGAAGATCAACATCACCTGCCAGCAATAACTGCCAGAGGAGGCACTGGACTTCATGTCATGAGCAAACCAACGCATTGGGGAAAGAATGGAGGCTCAGTGGTAGTGCAAATACTTTGCATGCAGGAGATGCTAGTTAAACATTAGCCTCTGCTCCTCAGAACTAATTCAGGACCTGATGGAGCATGAAGTCTTTGGTGTGACTCAGGTTGGGTTGACCTGATTGGGGACCCCCAGATTAAGGCCACAGGGAGGATTGGAGCGGGGATTGTACACACAGCCTTAGCACATGCAGAGAGATGTGCTGGTGAATTTTCATGAATATTTTTTAAAAATCTGTTTTGATCTGGACTCAACACTAGAAAAACTGAGCAACCAAGACAAACCCACATTGATAGATTTGCCCACCACTAGCTACAGATGTAGACTTCCTTAAGGCTACCTAATGAATCTTCAGAATGTCCTCAATTATGTCCATCTTCTGGTTCACACAGCACATTTTCAATGTCCCTCAGTGACCTCCTGGTATGCATTTATATCGGCAAGAATAAATTTCCACCTAGGTGTAGCACTTTTACGTTGGGGAATGCAAAGCCGTTCATTGTAAATGCATTTAAAATGAAGAAGAAATGTCAAACAGCCCAAAGATAATGTTGATACAATGATAATACAATTTGAAGACCAAGAAGGGCAGCCTGTGTTATTCCTGTAATTTTCTTTCAGTAAGATTTTTTTATTAAGGCCATTTATCCTAAACACAAAGGGACATGGGTTATTAATATTGCATGGAGAGCTATGCTATTCATGCATTATTTCCCACTGTAACTGGGAGTTTGATGCTAAAGACAGAGCAGGAATTTTAAATAGCATATTCCAGATGTCTTCTCAGTAGACCTTTACTACCCAAAGATGCATTATGCATTTAGAGTTTACTACCTGGAGAGAAATGAATTAATATGGGGACTGCACATGTCCAGACTCTCTGTCAAACTCAGCTGAGGAAAATCGCTTCACATCACAGCTGGTCCAGAATCCATCACATGTTTACATTTTTGGCAGGATGTCACCATAGGCATTGTAAATCGTCTGTGTGCACTCTGCAATTATATTGTCTGTGGATTTACGCACCTGTGTTGCACTTTTTATTTCAGTCCTTGGCCAGTTTTTTTGGGGGGATTACATCTCACGGTTATAGGAATACAATTCAGATTACCATGACAGCATGAAAACAGGGGTTGCAGTCCTAAGAGAATGTGCATTTGAGCCCATTGTGTTTTCTCATAAATCCATTCTGTTGGGTTTAGTGTAGGGGTGGGAGAATCTGTCAAGTTTGATTTCTCGCAATTTCTCATTTTTCTAATCTTAAACTCAGTTCACCACTTTCCCACATCAGTTAGTGATTTTTTTTTAATTGAAAAAAGTCCTCATGAAAATTCATCAGCATCTTAGTATGAATTTCTCTAAATACATTTTTGTATGCAGTTTCCCGCATTATTATACACATTTTTAGAGTTTCCCCATATATAATGCATTTATATGCTCACTTTATATGCATTTTTCTCAAATATAATTTTATTGAGTTTTCCTAAATTTCTCAAATTAGCTTCAACTTTGTTTCATAGATTGACTTTCTACCCACACATCCACAGTGTTTTTTTATTTAAACCCTTTTCTACTGCATTACATAATGTTAAATAGTGGGTAGACATAGCAGACAACGCAGCGATTTCTCCAAAGCAGCTTTTTATTTGTATGCTGGAACAGAACTGAACTGCAAACAGCTCAGCCGGCCTGCTTTTATAGGCAGCCGGCTATCAACATTGTAGCAACAACAACCCAGGTTTTCCCGCCTAAAGTAACTGACGTGGACCTGAGTGAAATCTATATACACGATACTCCTGATGGCCAGGTTGAACTTCAATACATAACACATAACAAACTCTTATGATTCCATTTGGCTATAATGCTTTTTCAAATAATCCAAGAAAGGCCTCTTCTCTTCGGTCTATTAATTTTGCTGTCAGTTTTACCATTTCTGCCTAGTCTGTTCCTTTCAGAAGCCATTCCTCCTTTGTTACTTTATATGCATTTTTGTACACATTACTTAGCTGGAAAACTGTACTGCAGAATTCAGAGAATTTTGCCCATGTTTACTCAGAAGTCAGTTACACAGAACTAAACAAGAGTTATTGAAACATAAGCAGTTAGAAGGTTACTTCCATGTTTAATTCAAAACGCTATGTACACTTTGGTAGTGAGTCCTGCTGAACACAATAGAACTTACTTCAGTATAAAGAGGCATGCCCCTTACTTGAAATCACATGGCTGAGATTTACTTCCAAGTCAATGTGTTGAGGTTCAGAGTGTAAGTGGCATGACCCCTGGAGAAGACAAATGTAATACCCCCCCTAACAAAACTAGGGATTCTTCCAAAATCCTTCTTATTCAGGTTCCTCCCAAAATTATTCTGTGAAAATGTATTTTTAGATGCTTAGGCATAAAGTACTTTATATATTTATGTAGTTATACATATTTATGACTCTATTTAGGTTTTATGTACAAAGCATTTTTAGGAAATGAGGTATTGTGTGCTGCCTTGGGTGGGGTAAATGATGTAATAAATAAATAAATACACATATTTTAAAAGGGGGAGATTGTACGGGGAGAGTATAACCACAGCAGCTCACAAGACCCCTTACTGCCCCCCATAATGACCACAGTTGATGATCAGTTGAACCTGTGAAAGGGACACCTACGCACATATAAATCTTCCATAAGGAACCCTGATCATCCAGGATTCCTTTCACACATTCAACTGGATGCTCAAGAGTTTGAAGAAAGGATGAAATGAACATACCATCAGGTCAGTGGCTACCCACCACAGCCCCACTTCACCCTTGCTTGTTCACTGAATTTGGGAGGAATTCACAGCATCGTTCAGTTGGAAGGCACCTCAAGGACTTCTAATCCAACCCCCTGCAGATGTGCGAATACATTCTGCTAAAGTATCCCTGATAGGTGGCTATCCAACCAACTGAAGAAGGTGATCATTCTAGAGCAGTGTTTCTCAACCTTGGGTCCCCAAATGTTGTTGGACTACAACTTCCATCATCCCTGAGCTCTGGCCTTGCTAGCTAGGGATGATGGGAGTTGTATGCCAAAATCATCTGGGGACCCAAGGTTGAGAAAGGCTAATCTGGAGGATTAGGCAAGCAATAAGTGTGCGGCTTGATACCTTGATGCCCCACTAAGTTCAATAGAGCTAACTTCCAAATAAGGCTTTCATCAAAAAGAATACACATCACTAGTGTAAATCACAAAACTGGGAGTCCTCAGCTGCTGTAAATAGGTGTTACACCAACAGGCCACCCGCAATATCTTGGATATTGTTTTATGGTATAACTCTTGAACAATGACATTACAGCAGCAGTTCCTTGCCAACTAAACTCCACTTTTGTTACATGCGGAAGCCCCTATGCATCACCTAGGAACCCCTTTCCTGTGTTGGGTCCAGCCCATCATCAGCTGCGGTCATCAGGCCAGGAAAGGATACCACTCTCAGCTGTGACACTCCACTTATTTATAAACTAATTTATAGGACACCTCTTGGGGCCCACAAGGTGGCTCACAATATCTCACGTGTTCAGTTTATTATGTACTAATCTTACAAAAACAATGCATATATATCAGCCTACAAAACATTCTCCCAGCCACTTGCAATTTGTAAGGATGATTTCAGAGCACTGTGTTTTGGCAAGGAAAATCCCCTCAGGAAGAATGGTTATTTGCCCAAAGCAAGTAGCTGTTTGAAATCCTGCGCTTCTTTCTTAGGATTGGCTAAAAAACAACAAGCAAGCTCTGTGCTCAGTTACCATTGCTTAAAACCGTTGGTATCAATGGGCTTGTGTATGTTTAACTGGGCACCAGAATACTATGAAATGACAGTCAAATCTGTAAACTGGTGCATGGGAATTATTACAATAACGTTGTAGGAAAACCCCACCAGTTTGGGAACGAGACCAAAAATGAGCTGTGATCTTTATTTTTTTATTTTTTTGTAGCACAAATATTTGGCACGCCAAGTTGTTTCTAATTGTCGATTGTCTCCATAAAAAGTGCAATGGAAAAATTAAAAAATTGTAATTACCAGAGAACAGAGAGAGGGTGCCAAGATCTCCATGAATAGCTTTTTATCTCATTCCCTTAGTGAAAACAGTTAACTAGGCACTGGTGAGCCATTTGGTAACTGCACAACAGAAAAAGCTGGCACCCGTGCCAAGTGTGGCATGCCAGATGTGCGAATACCTTCTGGAGAGCTGTATCAGCAGCTTCGACCGAAAGCCATTGCCATTAATCTAGAGACCTCTGGGAGTTCGGGATAGTGCTGTAAAACCCAGGCCCTGCCAAGACTACATCAGATAAAGCCATCAATGCATTGTAAAAGAAAAAAAAAAGACACAAAACCTATTTCATGGGCTGCACTGATCAAGCAATTACTATCATTGACTACATTAAGCAAAGAAACAGCGGGGTGCCCTATAAAATTGACTGCCAACTTGAATAATCAATAGGCTCCATGTAGAGTAAATTAAATAACTGAAAAACTATTTGGAAAAGCCTAAGTTAAAAAGCCAATCAGTAATCCCTCATCCATGGAAAAACAATTCTGTATCCAAGAGATTCTTTAGTTTGCTTTCATCCTTGTCACTGGGAAATACAGTTATGATGAGGCGAGTAAGTGAACAAATGCGAATGCGCTCTCGTCCCCCCTCCCCTCCCCTCAGCAGCATCTTCATCATCACCATTCTTGTTATTAGCTCAATTGGGCACTTAGAGCTTGGGCATTTACTGCGCGATGCATTTGAATTCGCTGCCTTCCTCAAAGAGCTCCTCTTTGCTCCTTTGTGAATATTAATTCATTCGAAGACTCTCCGTGTTGTATATTCCTCAGCTCTGAAGCTGAGCAGAAAATAAGACTACGTTAAACTGACCAGTCCACTCAAGGGAATGTGTCAGGTAGGCATGGGTGAGTCTGTCAATTTCAGCACTCATTTTTCCAACTTTATATTCAATTCTCCACAATTTACTTAAAAAAAATAATCATGAAAATTTGCCTGCAGTTTGGTGCAAATGGTTCCAAACAAACATATGTATAGATGCTGTTTTATTAATAAAAATATTTTTGAATGCAGTTCCCCCTTTTAGAATGCTTTTTGTATGCTATTTTCATTCATTCCTTTATAAAAAAAAATTACGAATACCATTCCAAAAATATACAGCTATACAAAACACACACATAAGACATATGCACACATATATAAATACATATGAATATAAACATAAATACTTTTACATCCATATAATTTTAAAACTAATGTCGTCTAATAGATAAAAATAATTCATAGCAGTAGTCTATCCTTATATCAATTCTGCCTAGTTCTCTTTTAATATACCGGTATGTAATTGTGGGATTCAATATCCTCTCTGGTAATTTTATAAGGGTGGATCATTGCAGTTAATTTTATGATTTCAAGTTGTTCCCAGATTTCACTAATTAATTCAAGTTCCTTTGGTACTACTTTATGTTACCATGCTTTAGTAAACAATAACCTTACAATAGTCATTGTAAGGTTTGCCAATGTCTTCACCCAAAAGGAAAGTGATGCCCAACCTGATGACAAGAGAATAAATGATATAAGGAGGGAGCTGCAGCCCAAGATAGGAAAAGAGGTAGTAGGGGAACACCTAGCTATGGTACTTTAAATGAATTCAAATCTCCAGGGCCTGATGAACTGCATCCAAAGGTACTAAAGGAGCTGTCAGATGTAATTTCAGAGCCTTTGTCTAGTATCTTTGAGAATTCTTGGAGAACAGGTGAGGTCCCTACAGACTGGAGACAGGCAAATGTTGTCCCCATCTTCAAAAAGGGGGGAAAGGAAGACCCAGGTAACTACCAACCAGTGAGCTTGACATTGATACCATGGAAGTTCCTAGAACAGATAATTCAACAGTCGGTCTGTGAGCATTTAGGAAAGGATGCTGTGATTACTAAGACCCAGCATGGGTTTCTCAAAAATAAGTCTTGCCAGACCAATCTGATTTCTTTTTCTGATGGAATTACAAACTTGGTGGATCAGGGAAATGCTGTGGACATTGTGTATCTTGATTTCAACAAGACTTTTGACAAAGTCCCCCATGATATTCTCGTGAGGAAGCTGGTAAAATGTGGGTTGAACGAGGTAAGTGTGGATTTGTAGCTGGTTGACTGACTGAACCCAAAGAGTGCTCATTAATGGTTCCTTGTCATCCTGGAAAAAAGTGACAAGTGGGGTGCCACAGGGTTCTGTCCTGGCCCAGTTGTTGTTCAACATCTTTATAAATGACTTGAAGGAACTGAGGGGAATTAATAAACACAATAATGAGTCCAAAACTGCTTGTATTAGAAACATTTCTCTAAGCACTTCTGCCACTGTTCGCCAAAACAGTTGTGCTTTTTCACACCTCTACCACATGTAATAGAAATTAGCTTTTTGTTCCTGACATTTTGTTCCTAAAACATTCTGTCTTCTGATTTACTTACAATTTTGTTTCCGCATGGAATCCAGTATCATTGGACTTCCATTTTAATATAATATTCTATTGCTATTGAGCCTTTATGAAATAAAAATAACCCTATTTCTCTTGTAATTTCCGTATTTATATCATTATTCCATTAAAACATATATTTGCATTCTATTTCTCTTTTGAGTGTTGATGATAATTTGACACATCTAAGAGAAACATCCTGGCTTGTCATTCTTTAATATTATTTCAAACTCAGGCATATCTCTCTAGATCTCTTGACTTCTAATCATCCTACTCAAGAAAGCCCAAATTTGTATGTGTTGGTATCTGGGTGAGTCTGTTTTCATTTTGGCTTTCAGTACTGTGTGTATACCCTTCCAATCTTGAAATTTTGTAATTTATTCTCTTTGCATAGTTGCAAAATTCCCAAGTCCCCTTTCAGACTAGAACTTTCATCATCTAGGAGGGAATCAAGTGGAGATGTCTTAGATGATAGGACCTTGATACTCTCTTCATGATTCACCTTTCCTAGGTCCCTCCTTGGTTGTTTCTGGATGCTTGAAATTTGTCCTTGAATGCCTCTGAATTTGTCTGATAATTCCTCTTGTTTGTTTAAACAGCCACAGAAGCAGCAAAACTGGGGTATTATTTGGGAATGATTTCAGGGGAGACATTTATTGCCCTATCTCACTCCTGTCATGGGCTAATGTCACACCTCAGTGACATTTCATCTCCGCCAGAGGCGCCAGCTTGCGAGGGCAATTAGGCGGGCCAAATATTGTGGGTATGATTGACATTAGGAGGAGCTGTGGGTGGAGCCATATGTGGGGGCCATGCAGCTTCAGTGGCTGGTGGCTCCTCGTCCACCTCCTCCTCGTGCTGCAACTGGCAACAGGCTGCTTCCACCATCCTTCCCTTCCATGGCAGGAGGAGAGCAAGGAGCTGGGAACTGGAGCTGTGCCATGCTCAGCTCCATGCTCAGCCTCTTTCACCGCCTTAACATGGGGGAGGGAGAGGGCCCCCCACAAAATATATTGGGGCCCCCAAAACGGCTTGGCCCCCAGGAGTTGGTGCCCCAGATCTCAGCTCTATATTTATCTATTAAGATAGTATTCTGTTTTTCCCCAAAAGCACTGTGCAGCAAATGTGGGGGTTATCCCATCGTGACCTTTTTCATCCATATCACTCCAGTAAACACCCAATAAGCATCATGGCCGAATTCAGGTCTGCTTGGTCTCAACTCAGAAATTAACATCACAATGATGCCTCAAACCCAAACAGATACCCAACAGAGATGTTTAAAGTCCTGTTTGGGCATTCTGCTTCCATGTAAACCCTACATATGAATAGGGCAAGCGAGAGCAAGCCTCCTTAACTTGTAGAGGCTGAAGTCTGAAGCAGAGAGTCCTTTCTGAGTATGGAGGTCCCTCACACAGTTCAGAACTCTGCAAAATGGAGGGTCCTGAATTGAGCAGGATGCTTCTATGTCTAAAAGAGGTTCTTCACTTTAGACTTGGCCCTCCGTGAGCTGGAGGCAAATGGAGGATAGTGAAGTGGGGATAATATGGAGCTCTGCACAATCTCCCATGGTTGCATGTGGGATTTATGTGCAAGGATTTGTGTGAATAGGGTTTAGGTAGCATCTAAACATAACGGAATGTTTTATCACCTCGCCTCCATGCTAATATTATTTCCTCCCCAAGTCAAACAATGCTTAGAATTTTAAAAGAACCCACGAATACATTAAGAAAATAACTTCCATTTTTAAAAAAGAAAAGAATGAATGGCGTGTTTTTGTTCAGTTGCAATAGCATTAAAAACCTGCACTAAAACTCTAGGGCTGCCAGTATTGCTTAAAATGCTGTGTAAATCAAGGGACATTCAAAAGTCCATTAGATGTTTGAATTTAGTGCACTTGCATTGCAGAAGCTTATACAAGTACCTGCAATGTTCTGCCGTAAATAAGTTGTCAATAAACATCCTGGTAATATAATAGAATTCTGTTTAAAATAAATGGGGGACAAAACAGCTTGGAAAGCATGTGCATTGTGAGAAAATCCAGAGCAAGGGAGTATGTAAAAAGAAAGATGATGAGCCAAAAAACGATTATGTGTCACAATAAAAATTTTCCAACTTGTCTGCTGATTAGATGCTAATGCTGCCCATAAAAACCAAAGGGAGTGAAAAGCGAGGCAGAGCACTTGATAAAATATCTTATTGAAACCTATTGTATTTACCACTTATTAGATTCTGAACTCATATACATCTCAATTGTGGAGAGTCTTCATATTTAAAAGCTTTAAGTCCATCAATTGCATTACTCATAATTTCCACATTTGCTTCTTCCTCAGCAATTCAGGATGAGCAAAGACTCTTATAACCGCCTTCCTGCAATTTGATTACCCGGAGATTCTCATACAATGCACTGCCGACACGTCTCTCTAAGAACGAGAGCTTTAAAACTGTGAAATGGAAGTTGCATGGAAATGCTACGCAAATAATTTTGGTTATGATGGAAATTGTGGCTGTAGCACAAGCAGGAATTATCTGGAGGGGGGTGTAAAAAGAGAACATCTCCTTCCTTGCAAGCATGGCAAACCTTTCCCCCTATTGTCTCCGGAGCTTTACCGCTCAAAACCCAAAAGTTCTGCTCTTCGAAGGCAAGTAATGCTTTACAATATGCCAACTAATAAACGGAAAATTTGTGTAATTGCAAAGAGTTATGGGTCTACTTGCACAAGGTAAGAAGGAAGAAAGAAATTGTTTCTAAGGGTTTTCTTTGGAGCCTTTTCGATCTGTTTCATATTAATTCATCGATGAGGCATTCAAGAAATTTCATTGTGATTAGATGGGGAAAATAGCAGGGAATGGTTTTATAGAAATATCTCAGCGCTACTTACACATGAGGCCATGTTATTGTCCATCCTCCATCAGACTGACTGCCCGAAAACCAATAACTACAATGGATCTCAGGATTCATATGTTGATTCCACAAACACACCCTTTGTTAGGTACTTGTTCAGTGCACTTGAGGTTCGGGATTGTGTCCATGTTCTTTTGGGGCACCATGAAAAGGAAAGAAAACATTTATTTTGGAATTTTGGGCTTATCATAGATCAATCTTTGTCACTGGAGACTCAAGTGGCCTCAGTGACTAGGAGTGCAATTTAGCAACTATGGCTGATACATCAGCCATGGCTGCTCTTAGACAGGAATAGCTTGGCCATGGTGATTCGTGCATTGGTAACCTCAAGACTTGATCCCTACACTGTCTTCTATTTGGGGCTACCCTCAGGCCTTTTCCAGAGACTTCAGCTGATGTAAATGATGCAGCTAGACTGTTGATGGGTACAGACTATCATCACTTCATAACCGATGCTCAAAAGCTTGCGCCGACTGCCCATATACTACCAGGCCAGGTTCCATAGATTCTTGTGTTAATTTACAAGACGCTTAACAACTTGGTTCCAAGATGCCTCAGTAACCACCTGATTCATTATATCCCTTCCCCATCACTGAGGTTTTCAGGGGACTGAGCCCTTACTTTTTCAATGTAAAGATCATATTGCCTTCATATGGAAAAATGGAATGTCTACACAAAAAGGGTACTGTGCAACATATCTATGCTTTTACATATTGGGACTAGAAATCACAGTGCATTTTCCTTTTATGCAAGTGTGGGGACAGCCAAGGCACCTGGAAATTTGCTGTTGGCTCCTTGGAATCCACACACACACACACACACACAATGCACAGAAGGAGGCATTGCTTTTCCCAAAGGTAACACGAATTTTCTTGCTTTTTGCAACTCCTAAAATAAATTTACTAATCAGTTTATTCCTACAGAAAGAATATATCGTTTGCCATGCATAATTCTGTACCTTCAGCTCCATTTCCTTAACAAGAAAATAATTGATTGTTCAAATATTCCTGACGCTTTTGTCTGGATATTCTACATATGCCTCCAACCTTCAAAATCTTGAAATGCCACGGGTCTTTACACCACTGTGAGCTCAAGTGAGTTGTGCAAAGAACAAAGCTCTCCTTAATAGTCTTTGGTTCCTGAGAATTTCTTGTTTTGTTCCTTGTCCTGAACTGCCCCACCCCACCAACCAGTCAGAAAGCTCTCTATGTTCAAAGGGGAGATAGGTCCTTGTTGCCTACTTCTGCCCAGGTCACACCCCTTATTCAAGGGTGCAAGAAAACATCAACTCAAAACATAATTTACGTTGCAGTGACAAAAGCTTTGTTTACGGAAGGGTGGGGAGGGGAATCCAAAACCCTGACTGCTCCATTTCATCTGTGATTCTCATGCCTATTTTATCTTGACTCACGGTTTAAAGTTCGCCATGTTCTTAGACCAAATGTAAAACATTTAATTAAAACTGGGTGAAAACAAATTATTCTATCAATGCCTCCTACAGCCAAATGTCCAGCGTTTGAATCAGACGGCATCGTGGAAAGCAAAATATTAATTAAAACTCATCAGGGGTGGGAACTATAGGGAATTAAGATGAGGACAATATAGTTGCCCATAAACGTTAAGAATGATAACAATGTGCAGAGACATAAAGCAGGATTAGAAAAAAAATAGTTTGTGTATAATCACCAGCACTCTGAAATAAATCAGTATACCCAGCATGGAACATATGAGTTTTACAAACATCATTCCAATATTTTTTTTATTACCTAGGAGCATTAGGATATATACTCCTTGACTATAATAATTACTTGCAGTTAATTACAAATGCAACAGAAGTGCTGGTAATATTAGAGTTCCACCCTACATAAAGCTAGAAATTACTGCTATTACTCTTATTTGCTGAGAATATTGGGTCATAGATGCTAATTAGCAGTTCACAGCCCCCCACAGGAAAAAGACTCATTATTATAAAAATCTGTCTTGGTAACCAAAGGCACCCTTCAAGTCACTGTGAACACTTTTGTCAGATCAATTATTAGCTATGACAAAACTTCATTTTCGTGTGGGGAAGAAAAAGGAAAAAAAAAACAAAACCCGAGGTTACAAATACAACAAGCTAGGTCTCTAAATTGATTGCCATAGTAAGAATAGAGATATCAGTCTCTTTTGCCTCTTTTATGTTCCGCAGTCTGGAAACAAATGAAATGAAAAGAGACTGGGAACGGCAGGGGAGCCCACAGGATTTGCTGGTTCTGGTACACTGTATGTGGATTGGGATCCTCTGACCCACTTGCAAATGAGGACACAGATTTGCATAACATTTGCATATGCTGTGTCATATGAATATTTGTGTCCTCTTTTGCAGGTGGAGAGGAGGGCCCAGAAATAAATCAGTGGACACACATATAATAAAGTATCTAACCATCTGAACAGGAAAAGCTTCTCCCATAGTTTTATTTCCATACTAGAAAGCCTGTGGAATTTCTGCCTGCCACACCACTATTAAAGGCACAATAATCCTACTTTCCTCAAGCTTTCGCCTCTTTCTATGGGGGACAAGGGCTAAGAGTCACCTCTCAGTGTTAACTTTGAGAGTTACCTCTGCAATTTCTTTTTTCTTTGCTTCCTCTGTTTTTGTTTTTATTTAGATTAGAGTCTTTTATTGTATTATGAAAAACTTTAATAAAATATGAGAGAGAATCCTGCTTTCCCCCAGTGCCAAAGCCTACACTGTGCTCCTGTTTCTACTAACCTGGAGGTAACCCCAATGAATCACTAAGACTTTAAATGTTGAAGTATAAAGGTTCCCACCAACCAATTGTTAATGATCTTCTATGTCCACAGCCTCAGAAGCTGTTGTGGCAGCTGGTAGCTAGGCCATATCTCAATAGGAAAGCATCTACTTTTATGCAGAAGGTCTCAGGTTCAATTGCCACGCTCTCTAAATGGAACTGGGAATGCCCCCGGTCTGAAATCTTGAATCCTGAAAGCTGCTGAAATCCTAAAAGCATGGGCCAAGAATAGGCAATGCGGTGATTTTGAGATGTTGTTGGATTCCAGCTCCTATCAAGCCTTCAACCAGCATGGCCGACGGTCAGGGATCAAATGAGTTGAAGCGCAGCGACATTGGAAAGGCACTATGTTGGCTATGCCTGGTGAAAAGAGCACTAAGCTAGGTGTTTTAGTCTATTCATGAAGGCCACCAAGACATGGGCACATGGGTTACTGATGTACTGGGTCCAGGAATAGGGGGGAAATGTAAGAGTCTCTAGCCCTCCTAAAAATAAAGTTCTGAAGCTAAATATGCAGGTGCCCTCCTAAATGATTTATCTGAGACAAACCAGCCCAACTACTCCCACTTTTAGGGTTTTCAGTCAATGTGCGGAGTTGCAGCTGTGATTGATGAGTGATTTGCTTGGACACCAGGCAGCTGGAATCTACAGGGTCCTAAAGAGCTGATTCTTTCCTCTCCCATTTAGTGCACTTTTCCTGCTTCTCTCTCCTTTCCTAGTCCTTGGAACCTCATAGAAACCATCTCTGATGTCCTTCAGGCAGCTACTGAATATTTTCCTCTTCCAACAAATAGATAATTTTCCTAGTCTGCTTCTGTATTGAAATTTGGATAGTTTTAGATGCCTTAATTCCCCCTAGAAACCAGGATGCACCTGTCCTGTGTTGGGGTTGTCTGAGATCAGGTACTCCATAGAAATCCATCGCCCCCCCCCTGCAAATACACCTACTCAAGCAGTGCAGGTCTTTTAAACACACACCTAAAGAACCCGTATAGTTAAAGCTATGGTTTTCCCAGTAGTGATGTATGGAAGTGAGAGCTGGACCATAAAGAAGGCTGATTGCAGAAGAATTGAGGCTTTTGAATTATGGTGCTGGAGGAGACTCTTGAAAGTCCCATGGACTGCAAGAAGATCAAACCTATCCATTCTTAAGGAAATCAGCCCTGGGTGCTCACTGGAAGGACAGATCCTGAAGCTGAGGCTCCAATACTTTGGCCACCTCATGAGAAGAGAAGACTCCCTGGAAAAGACCCTGATGTTGGGAAAGATGGAGGACACAAGGAGAAGGGGACGACAGAGGACGAGATGGTTGGACAGTGTTCTTGAAGCTACCAGCATGAATTTGACCAAACTGCGAGAGGCAGTGGAAGACAGGAGTGCCTGGGTGCTCTGGTCCATGGGGTCACGGACAAGACTAAACGACTAAACAACAAAAAAGAACCCACGAAACGATGGAACGCAATAGTAAAACAACATGGCATTTTCAATCTATCACCAAGTGAAAACTTAGACTTGCCAATATGATTCTTCTGAAATATTTCCTGCATGCTGTCAGGCCAAATCCACACTGGGATCGCTTTTGAGAATGATACCGAGAAAGCAAAAATCAGAGTAACAATATACTTGTTAGATGGTAGACTGTGTGCAAATGGTACAGGGACATCCTGTGTATGGGATTGGGAGGGGGAAATGCAGAAATGCATAATTCTTTGCTCTCATTTTTATTCTTCCTAATCCTGTATACATCACACACTGCTCTCCATCCCCGTTGCTGACGAGCTTCTGTTCCATACAGTATTTAGCCAGAACAACAGACGTGCATTACATGCATTCCCTTATGTTCCTTTTTGAAACCCAATTCTAATAATTTCTTCTCCTTATGTCAGCGTAACCACGTATCCCAACACAGTCTGTTGAAGCCATTAAATAAGTCTATCTTCTCAGCTGAAACCATAGTGAGAAATTCCAGTACTTCTCTGTAAAAAAAAAGGGGGGGGGAATTGTTGAAGAAAACATCCCCACACATTTAATTTTTTTTATAAATGTTCAATGTCTCAAAACATTTGGAGAAGATCTAAAGTTATTTTAACAGAAGGAGCATATTGAACCATCTCCAGTCCACAATAGGGAAAAGTCAGATTCTCTGGGATGCTTTCCTCCACACAAGTGTAATTTTTCTCCCTGCATTACTTGGCACTCCAGTCAGATTTGGGGGTTTCCCACAACTGTATCTGCAAGTAGGCACCACTAAAATGCTCTCTAAGAAGTTGAGGCCAGCAGTGGCATGGAAATTGCAGATAATTGCAAGTGTAATACTGACAACTGACTGGAATAAAAAAAATGCAGTGCATGTTCCACACAGAATATAAATTATATATATAGGAAGCTGCTGGAAGCAGCCATCAGGGGATTTGGAGCAGGGTGTCACCAGTAGGCTGATGATAGGTTGTTCTAGTTCTCTGTTGCATCAGTACCAGGTGGAACAGTGCAAGTCCTGAAAGCAGAGTCTGGAGGCAGAAATGAGCTGGATGTAGGTCAGCAAACTGAAGCTGAATCCAGACAAGATGGAAGTGTTGTCAATGGTTCCCATATCTGGGAATTACCTGTTCTTAATAGGAATGCACTCCCCTTAAAATCAACAGGTTCATAGTATGGGTGTGCTCCTGGAACCATATTTGTCACTCAAGGCCCAGGTGACCAAAGTAGCTTGGAGGACTTATGCCTGGCTTCATCTGGTGTGCCAACTATGGTCATTTCATCATCATCATCATCATCATCATTATTATTATTTATATCTCACCCATCTGGCTGGGTCCCCCCAGACACTCTGGGCGGTCTACAGCATATACAAAACACAGTAAAACATCAAACACTAAAAACTTCCTGATACAAGGCTCCCTTCAGATGTCATGTTTCAAGCTGGACTACTGCCATTTGCTCTATGGGGGACTGCCTTTGAAGATGGTCTGGGAACTGCAGCTAGTGGAAAACGCTGCACCAACAATGTCAGTAGGGGGCAGCAGTTTGCCAACATATTACCCATATCTTAAAACAGCTACATTAGTGTCCAGTTGTTCTCCAGACTTTATTCAAGATGGTTATGTTGACATTTAAAGTTCCAAAAAGTGTGGGACCCAAATATTTGAGAGAATAACTCCCCATGTTCTAAAATCAGCAGATGTGACATTCCTGGTGGTTCCTCATCAGTATGTATGTGGTGTGAAGCCTATAGAAAGGGTCTTTTTGGTGGTGGCTCCTTGTATATGGAATTACTAAGGTTTGTCAGGCCCCATCTATCTTTTGTATTAGTCAGTTACCTGGAGGAGGAGAGACCTGATTGTCATTGTTGCCATGTGCTTCTGTTATTTTAATGGATGCAGTGTCTTTTATCCCTTTGCCTAGTAGTAAACCCTTCTGTGGTTTTTTGAAAGGGCAGTACATAAATATTCTAAATAGATACATCTTCAATTATTTGTTTTTTCCATAGCATACTCTAAAAAAATGCACATCCAGCCAACATGTCCCCGACTTTTAAACCTTTCAGCATTATACAAAAGCATTGTTTGATGCATATCCTTCCATTTTTACAGCGCCATGTCCAAAGAATATATTTTCATTGCTTCAATGATTCATCTATAAGGAGATTACTCCCTCAAGGGGGCAGAAATCTGGGTCTGCTATGACAGCAACTTACTGTACATATATTAACAGCAGCAGATCTCTCCAGTGCCCTTTAATATTCAGGGAGCGTCTCACATCTGTCATCAAACTCTTTTTGTCCTTTCCTAATTTGATGTCATTGTACAGTATCAGCTTCAAACTACAAAGGACATTTTCAGTCCACCTTTAATATGGAGAAGTAAAAGACCACTAAAAGTTTCCTTTGTTGTAACTAGGGAGCCATTTTGTAATCTTTTTATTAAAAACAAAAAACAAAAACCACAGTATGGCTTTGTCAGACTTGGTGCTTGGTGCTTGCTAGGAGACTAGCAATACTTAGCAATGGTTAATGCAACCGAAGTATCTTCTAGATTGCATTGACAGAAATATAATATTTAGACGGTGAGAAGAAATGGCTATGCTCTGTTCTGCTTTGGTCAGACCTTGCCTGGCATACTATAAGGTTCTTCTCAGATTAAACCCCTTGAAATTAATGGGCTAAAGTTAGCCATGTTCATTAATTTCCACGGGGTTGTTCTGAGTAAGAACAGCATTGGCTGCAACCCCATGTCAAGTTCTGGGCACCACCATTTAAGAACATGTTGTTGATGGTCACCAACTTGGCTTTAAAAGAAGATTGGACAAATTCATGGATAAGAAGACTATCAGTGATGGCTATACTTTGCCTCCATGCCTGTGAATACTACTTGCTGGGAATCACAAGTGGGGAAAATATTCCCCACTTGCCATATTCCATGAAATGTGTCAGGGAACTGCCATCGGAGCTAGAGGCGGAGGGAAGGCTCCAGAGGGATGCCGGAGAGGGTCCCAGTAGGAAGAGAGGCAGCCCATCTGCTGGGGAAGGAAATCAGCGTAACACCAGTGGAGAAGGGGGGCAGATGGCGGAATCGGAGAGGCGGCTCCAGGACTCCTCGCCGGAGACCAGCGGGGAGAGCACGGGTCCTCCGCTGCCCACACCCTCCCTGCGCTGAAGACCTCCGCGCAGGGAGAGTAGGAGGAGACTTGGCATCAAAGAACTTCTTTGCTGGAAGAAGTTCAAGAAACGCCCACTGACGGATTCTGCCAGCGACTGAGACAGCCACGAAATGAAAGGCTGTCCAGACAGAAAGGGTTCAACCAGGTAACCTAGCCAGGAGTGGCGGCAACTTACGCACGAGCAACCCCTATAACCATTACAAAATGTTACTGCACTTCATCGACAGTTCTGCTCTGACTCTTGACATCACCAAGCCTTACCTCATAAGATTCAAGGAAGAAGACATGGAAACCTACCTGCAACATAAAACATATTAATTAACTGCCTTCGTGTAAAATTGCCATATGAGGCAAGAACAGTTAGATATGACGGCATCTCTTTCCAGAGTACTGAGTAAAGGCGCTAACTATGGATGAAGGGCGGACTACAAATTTAATTAATTTTTTCCCCCTAAAACCCAAACTTTGCTAACCGTTTGCACTCAGCTTTGAAGAGAAGAGTATTTAAAGAAAAGTCTGAAAATCCACTCTGTCTTTTATCACTCCTTGCCAGAATGTGCTGCAAAGCTATTAATTAATGCAGCAATATTTTTGCTACAACAAACATTTTTAATTTGCCCTGTAAAAAACAGCATTTATGATTTTAGCCTTTTGCTCCTGTTTTATTTTTGGTCCCTGTGATATAGATTACAGTCGAGTGTGTCCTCTGTCCATATGCACACCAATTGTGCTCAACATATGGTCGCGCACAGGGGAAAAAAATACAACTCATAATAGTCTTTTTATATTTTGCATACAGACATCGTCCTATTATCCTAGCAGCACCGCAGTATTCCTTCAGGCCACTTTGCATCTCTTCCATCATCCATCTCCAGTCGCTTAATCTATATTAAGTGAAGTAGCACCTGATCAAGTTACAAGTAACATGCAGAATGCTCAACTGGTGCTAGTGCGGTGACCTGGAAATAGTGTTCCTTTTCGTAACTGCAGCATTGTATATTTTAAGTACAAAAGTGCACAGAGAGTCCTTATTTTAGAATTATTGGTCTAATTTAAGATGCCAACTTAAGAACATGAGGAATGCTCCTGCTGGTTCAGGGCAGAGGTCCATTTGGTTCATCACAGTGACCAGCGTCCTACAAATAAGTTCGCAGTGTATACAGGGATCACCAACATGGAGACTGTGGGCTCCAATGTGCCTGCCGGTACCTCCTATGTCAGAATATTGCCCATTCTCAGTTCTCAGTAAATATTCCCTCCAAAATTCAGTGTCTGAGAGGCTATTTCCTCTTCCTGCCCAGTTCCCTTTTGCATGTTAAAAACAAAACCCATTAAACACGCCTATATTTCATTGGATGCCATGCCTGGGAAGACTCCTCCCCTTCTGTTCTAAGTGGAAGAAAGGTGCAAAGTGCTTCTCTTTGCGAGTGAGCATGATGGAAGCTTACATAGATGCCTTTTTCTCCCATGGATGGAGAGGCAGACCTCCAGCATTATGTGGTCTTATATCGTTTCTGAGCACAATACAAAGTGTTGATGTTCGTGTTGACCTTTAAAACCCTAAACAGCCTCAGCCCAGTATACCTGAAGGAGCGTCTCCACCCCCATCATTCTCCCCGGACACTGAGGTCCAGCGCCGAGGGTCTTCTGGCGGTTCCCTCATTGCAAGAAGCAAAGCTACAAGGCATTCTCAGTAGTGGCACCCGCCCTGTGGAACGCCCTCCCATCAGATGTCAAAGAGATAAACAACTACCTGACATTTAGAAGACATCTGAAGGCAGCCCTGTTCAGGGAAGTTTTTAATATGTGACATTTTAATGTATTTTTAATCTTTGTTGGAAGCTGCTCAGAGTGGCTGGGGAAGCCCAGCCAGATGGGCAGAGTACAAATAATAAATTACTATTACTATTATCTTAAAGCTCTTTTAGGGATGGCAGTCATGTTGCGTTATGCCACGCCCCCCAAGGCACCCAAGTTTACCCTTTCTCAGAATCCCAAATGTGCACACTGGAGCACATTAGCAAAAAGGTCATAGAATCATAGAATCATAGAATCATAGAGTTGGAAGAGACCACAAGGGCCATCGAGTCCAACCCCCTGCCAAGCAGGTATTGCGAAACACAAAGAACTGGTTTCAGGAACACACACAAGAAGTACATCAAGGCTTTGCTTGGAATTCAGGTGGGATTTATTATTTATTTTATTTATTAAATTCTTATACCACCTTCATCCGAGGATCACAGGGCGGTTCGAAATATAAACACACTGTGTGCAAGCATGGCTTGGTTTCATTTTGTGCCAAGACGGCAGGCGCTATTCTGAGGGAACTGCGGACTCCCAAATCTGCATGTTCCCTGAGGGGTGGTTCTGGGTCATCTCAACGCAAGTGTGGGCTTAATTACACATCCAAAATATACAAAAATATTCCTAGGTATGGGAAACCTGTGGTCCTCCAAATGTTGTTGGACTTAAAGGTGGGCACTGTTGTCTATAGGAGAACTATCTTGCTCTCCAGGCTCCCTGTACACCTGAGTGTCAATCTGCAGTATTTTGTGTTAGGCCAACAGGATAATTTGGTGTACCATCCATTCCACTGCCCAACAGTCTCCCTAACAGAGCTGACAGAAATGGTCTTGAACATAGCTCTGCAGACTCTTAGACTGTCTGGGGTAGCTCATGGGGTAGATTCATGGTCACCATGACAACCATGAGGCTATCTCAGCTTGACATCTGGCCAACACGTACTGCTTGGCACACTCTGGATTTCGTTTTCCTGGTTGGGTATGGAGAGAGTAATCTGAAGGTGGGGGGAGAGAAGCAAGGATTTTATTTTAATAGATATATCATGCTCCATTCACACTGTGGGCAACTCTCAGTGTAAAAGTGAAGTGAATTAGGGCCAAATTAGACAATATGACTGTATGCCCTCCAACATTTTCGGCATCAGGATGCTCCATTTTTGGTCCTGAGTTCTCCCGAATGCGTAAGTGTGTGAGACCAAAATATGCTACTTTTTTGGTCTTGCGAGACAAAAAAACAAGTGGTTTTCATCCCGGAGCTCCAGCATGACCCAGCTGATTCGCTCCAGAACATCGGACCGAAAAAGGAATGCCTTCCAGTCTAGTGCTCTGGTGTAACCCTGCAGACTTATGCCAGAGTGAGAATTTTTTGGTCTGGTGTCACGCCAGTGCGCCAGACCCAATAAAATGGACATTATGGGATCCAAACTGAGGCTGGGATTGGTTTCTGTGTTGCAGGATGTCCCACTTAAAACGGGACAGTTGTGGGGTATGTGACCAATTATCTGGTAGCTTTTATTTTTTGTTTTAACTGAAACATGTACAGGAGAGGGGTGAATTGGATTACAGCAGTGATGAGGGAAGGAATGCATCTTAACCTGTTCCCAATGGAAATAATGACAGAAAGAGTTCACCGGCTCTAGTTATTTGGGGGTGGGGGTGGGATGGGGAGTAGAGGTCCACACATGTTCCAATTCTTGTCGCCCCCTCAATCAAACCATGATCCCCCTGGGCCCTTCCAAAAAACTGTCATTAAAAAATGGAGGATATCACAAAAGTAAGGAAGGCAGTCCACCCCTTGGCGTCCCTGGAATTTGAGCAACTGTTTTGACACTCTTGGAACCCTCTCTGTTCCCCCGACTGCTTTCTGAATGGAAAGGATTAAGCAAACACTGGTCCCTCCACATTGCCCCACTGCAATCATATTTGCAGCCCCCATGGCTGTATTTCAGTAAAGCTACAAACTAAAATAAAATAAATTGAAAAAGAAAGAAAAGAAAGCCATAAGGAGCCAGTCTCAGAGTCAGCATCTCCTCCACTTTGGCCTTTGGTGGAGAATCAAACTACTGCTATTTTAGACTCAGGCCAGATTGATACCATCATGTGCATGCCAGAAACTGTCATATCTAGCGGAGTCGAAGACTAATTTAATTTTCAGGGCATTGCATACACACACACACACCACGAACACACACACACACTGATATGCTGAAGAAAAGATCCTAGCAAAGTTGATGTGGAAAGTGACAAGGATATCGGAGCATGGAAACAAGATAGCATAGCAGGTGGCTTCAACTATGTGCTCATCATGAACTGTGCTGCAGAATAACACTTTCCTTGGAATATAAGAAGCTTATACAGAGTCAGACCAGGGGTGGATTTAAGGCTATGTGGGCAGTGTGCACACACTGGGCACTGAGCCGAGGGGGCACAGTCTCAATGCCCGGTAAGCAAAGCGCTAGGCTTTGAGAAGGTGCCACGAGGCAATCACAGGATCCTAGAATCCTTCCGTCTCCTAGTTAGCACTTTCCCAGCTGTGCGAAAGAGGCAGGAGGGCTCTGGGACCCTGCCAGAGCCCTGGCCCTTCTTTCCCAAAGCTGAGCGCCTCCTTACTCGCCTTTGGGAATGCAGTGCAATGGTAGCAGGGTGTGTGTGCATATTCTGGCATTGCACAGGGTGCCATAGCACCCAAGTCTACCACCAGTCAGACCAATGGTCCATTTAACTAAGTATTGTCCACACTGACTGGCAGCTCCCTTGCCCTCCGCCCACCTGGAGATGCCAAGGATTGAACCTGGGACTTCCTGGATGCAAAGTGGATGCTTGACTGCAGAGATACAGCTTTCCCCCCAGTTCTTTCCTTCTTAAGCATTTCTCTGTTCAATTGCTCATGGTAGATTCATGAACTCCTCCATGTCAAGCTGAACCCTTTCCAGGCAGTTGAGGAGGACTGTTTCCTGGATCAAGCTGTACTTCCTGTAGCCACAACAATTATTTATTTCACCAAGAAATGATGTTTTGGTTCCATTGCAGGAATGCAGTCAATTCAATCAGTTCACTTTCATGTCCTTGGTTTTGAACATTAGTGATCTAAAAGCTGAACAAGGCTCTTTTCTTAATGTATTTCTCTTGTTGCAATGAAAAAGATGCTTTGAATGAGCAGAGCTAATGTACAAGTTTGAAATATATCATTTGAATTTAAACCTGTGGATTTGCATTTGTTTTCAAATGTTGGGCAAGATTACTGATGGTAACCAAACTGATGCTTTCAATTTTAAAGATTGCCACCAGATTTTAAAATCCAAAACAAATTTAATTGTGACAACTTTATAAACTTGTAAAAATTAAAATTTGAATTTTGTGAGCTTTGTTCAGTTCTCCTTGATTGCCGTATGGAATGTTTCACAAGAAATGTATTGAGAATTATGAGACATATGCCTAAAACAGCTCATTGAGATAATGGGGGGAGCACTATTAGTGGTTCCCTATGCACCAGAACCACAACTCATGCAAACAAAGAGTCGTGAAAGGAGTCGTGCCTTCAGTGTTGTGTCTATGGAACTCCCTCCCACAAGAAGTTAAACAGGCGCTGTCCCTACTGAGTGTTAGATTCCTAGTCAAGAATGTTTTATTTCATTTCCGGATCACATCCTTTGAAGCATCTCAAAGCAATTTTGCAAAGCAACAAAAGCAGTTAAAACATATAAAAACAGTTTCAAATCGGATACAGGTAATGTTGTTTTTTAAAAGATTTTATTCCATATTTTATCGCAATATATGCATCTCTTACATCACACACGTGTAAATGTATTTTATCCTGAAATATGCCTTATTTCAGTCATTTTGGTATGTTTTATTAATCCGAGAACTGTACTGCAAACTTCAGAGAAGTGTGAAATCTGAAGGAGAAGCACATTCTGAGCCACACATTAGTTCAGAAGTTATCAATCAGGTCACTTTACATTGGAATTCACAGAAATGTAATTGCTCAAGTATTCCTAACTGGAATATCAAAACGAATGAACCCAAGTCAAGAGACACGCATGAAACAAGGCAATTTCCACGACTGGTCCTTCTAATGGAGGACTTCTACCTTGCAGTGCTGGTGTCACTCTATCTTTCAGCAAGTCAAACTACAGACCCACTTCTTGTTCTTTATTGTCTACACAGATGGGCCTTGACTTTCCAGAGTTTTAGGCAGGAGACTTGCAGTCCTGCCTGGAGTCTCTGAGGGCTTGAACCAGGGACCTTCTCTGTTCAAAGTCACATGATCCGTTTTCTCCCTGCATGCACCTTAGAGGCAAAAATAGACCAAAGCCATGTTAACTTAAAGAAACAAGAGTGAAACTCAACAGGTGAACAGTGATTTGTATTTATGTAGCCCAAACTCATGTCCTATGCCAAAATGGGGTGGGTGGGAGAGAGCAATGCATTTTTTTTATAATTTCTCCACCCTGCCACCACCCACAAGTACTGTACACTTTAAAAAAAAAAAGTTTGTTTATTCATTCTAGAGACAGACTTCCTCAGGGGGGAAAAAAATAAACACACAGAAGGACTCAGGGCAAGAGGTACACTTTGTATATAGCTTTAGTGAAAACATGTTTTTCTTGTTAACACCTTGTTATATCCTAAAATCACAATACAGAAAAAAACTGTGAAGAAGGCTGTATGAAAAGACATGTCAGACAAGGAAGGAAATGCAGCTCTCTTCCACATGGCTACTAACTGCATATGATCAGGCTAGTGGGTGAACTTAAAGGAGGCTTACCTTCGCCTCTTTCTTCTCTGTGTCTTGAAAAGCGCAGCAAGCGGGAGGGAAGGGCCTTGCCACCGTAAGACAGGAGTCCATTTGCACACTCACTTAGGAGTAAGCCCAACTGAACACATTTCAGAATTAACTTTGGAGCAAACGGGCCTTGGACCAGCCTGCAGATCTAGCTAAACCCAAATACCCACAAGCAGCCATGTGTATGCAGAAGCACACACATGTCACTAGGTCAGGTGATGGGTAATAATAATAATAATACAGTGGTACCTCAGGTTACATACGCTTCAGGTTACAGACTCCGCTAACCCAGAAATAGTGCTTCAGGTTAAGAACTTTGCTTCAGGATGAGAACAGAAATCGTGCTCCAGTGGCGCGGCAGCAGCAGGAGGCCCCATTAGCTAAAGTGGTGCTTCAGGTTAAGAACAGTTTCAGGTTAAGTACGGACCTCTGGAACGAATTAAGTACTTAACCCGAGGTACCACTGTAATCCATTAAAACCTTCCCTGAACAGGGCTGCCTTCAGATGTTTTCTAGAAGTCAAATAGTGGCTTATCTGTGGTACCAGATGTTGTTGGACTCCAAATCATACCTGCCACAGTCTGTGTGGCCAACGGTCAGGGATGATGGCAGTTCAAGTCCAACATTTTGTTCTCCATCCCTGACTCTAGGGGCGTTGCTGATAACACGATTCACCATCCCAATCCAACAACCAAATCCCCCTTCAGGCATTCTGAAAGAATACCTCTGGAGGAGCAAACCTTCCAGACTTGCATTGCACAGGAATTTAATCTGTGGAGAGAGGGATGTAGACATACGTTGAGGGGACACACAGCCAATAAGTGAACCAACTGGGGTTGTTGCAGCTATTAGTGATGGCAGCTGCTGCAGGAGCTGATAGGCATGAAGGCTCCTCCCAACTTGCTTTTTTGGCCTCAGACTCCTGGCAAGGAAACAAGACCTATTAAGCTTTCTCACCTTTTTGAGAGAATGCTCCCTTTTCCTTTTACAACTGGCCAATAGGGGTTGGTTTCAGTGAAGGAAACCAACTGCTATTGGCCTGTTCTCCTTGCTTGCTCCATTCAAAATACTGTTCAGTGCAAAAGAAGGAGAGCAAGGGGAAGCGAAATAGCCCAGCAACCTAATTCCTTGACCTAGTCTCAGTTTGCATGGCTGGCAAGAACAAGAGAGGGGCCAGTTTGGCAAGAAAAGGGTGAACAGTGCAATGTTTTTCTACTACTTGCTTAATGTCTTGCTTGGAATAGCCGTTCCAGTAGTGGCAACCATAGAAAATTTGATCCGCCTCACTCTTTATATGAGCTTCAAGTGCCGATTGTAAACTTCTTTTTGAGTTCTTTTTAATAAAGTGGTTACCATCCATAGCTGGGGCTCTGTTGGTTATGTGCTGTTTTAATTGTTTGTTATTAGTGGTAGTTACTGCACTTGCCTTTTGTCTGTTGCACACTGTTTCACAACTGCAGGTTTTCACTACAATTGCTAGCTATCTTGGGAACTCCAGGGTGGAGCCAAAACAGAGGACGGGGATGCTTTTGATAAGTAAATACATCAGACTGTAGAAACAGCAAGGAAAAGCTTGAGGTTTAAAAGAAGCCCAACATGGACTGACCCATTTAACATCTTAGATCCTGTCATATACATAAAGCCAAGATGTTCATTCCATGCTGCTCCTTCCCAAGGAGACAGGATTTTCAACATGAATGGGGACTCTGTGGAAGGTCAAATACATCGACAGCTTTTGCTTATCTTCCTTGCTGCCCATTTGTGGTCCTGGCAGCAATTGTGACCTCTCTTCCCACTGACATCATTTCTCTCTCTCTCTTTTCGACACGCAGTATGCCAGAGTGAAGGCAGGAAGCTTCAGAAGGATGCCAGGTACACAATGAGAGGTGGATATGCGATGAGAACTGAAGGCAGGCTGTGAGCAATGCTAAATTCCACATTTTGGGTTTTCAGTAAAAAGAAAGCAAAAGGAGGGTATCCAGCAAGATTGTGGAGTGAAATTGCTTCTGTGTAGGGCCCCAAATAATCGAAAAGTAGGGATGCATGATGAAGGGGATGGTGTGTTTGTTGTCAAAATATAGGGCTTTGTGGAAGTTTAGGCCAGGTTTTTAGTGCCTTGTGAAACCCGAGGTGGACTAACATGTAATGAAAATAATATTAATTATAATAATATTTTCCCTATTCACATGATGTTTCTTCCACACAATTGGGAAAACACAACTGGGTGTCCCGACTGTGTTAGGCTCCTACACATGATATACACTGGCAGCCTTCGCAGACAAGCCACACACAACCCAGGGTTGTTGGCAGAAGGAGAAGAGACATTGGAGCAGGACTAAAAAAATGATGGCAATTTAACTGAAACCACTGAGCCTTGGGCTTGCCGATCGAAAGGTCGGTGGTTTGAATCGCCACAATGGGGTGAGCTCCCATTGTTCAGTCCCAGCTCCTGCCCACCTAGCAGTTCAAAAGCACGTCAAAGTGCAAGTAGATAAATAGGTACCGCTCCAGCGGGAAGGTAAACGGCATTTCCGTGTGCTGCTGTGGTTTCACCAGAAGCGGCTTAGTCATGCTGGCCACATGACCTGGAAAAAATGTCTGCGGACAAATGGCTCTCTCGGCCAGTAAAGCGAGATGAGCGCTGCAACCCTAGAGTCATTCGCAACTGGACTTAGCTGTCAGGGGTCCTTTACAATTTTTTAAACACAATTATATACAGCTCCCTTGCAGGGCTCTAAACAAAGGCCTGCCCCAGGGTCTCTCAAAGATGAAGGTAAAGGAAGAAAAGAATTAGCATGTGAAGATCTTATGGTTGCTCTATGCTGAAGAGGGCAGTGTCAAGTTAATGCACTGTGCCTCAATATAGCATAACCTTTAGAGCAGAAATAGGGAATAAGCAATACTACAGATGTTGTTAAGACTCCAACACCCATGAGTCCTATTGGCAATGGACAAGGATGACGGGAATTGCAGTCCTCTGGCATCTGCTGACTACAAGTCCCCCCCACCCCTGTTTTAGGATTTAACATATTTGTTTAGGATAACTTTAGAAAGGTTCTCATCTTGAAGATATGCACTGCAGCTTGAGATACAGCAATAATTTTAATGATTTTAATAATTGTGTAGAAGCAGGAATTCTCATGGGTGCAGTTTCTTATCCTTGCCCTAAAACATAAATTAGATCTGCTGAAATTCCTGTTTCCACTACAGTTACATTCTGAAGAGCATCTGATCAGCATAAGCAAGCGTGATCTTTTAAGGATTTGGGCCGTTGAATATGTAATTTCTTTCTAAAAGGGCTTCTAGGGACCTTTTACAAAGGAGTGTGCTGTTCTTTGCATGGTATTGGATTTTTCCAGTGTTGCTAAAACGTTTCTTCCCAGGGCTTGTGGAATATTTATAGGTAAGGGGTGGCTATTTTTAGGTACCTGTGACACCAGTACAGCATTTAATACTGTTGTTTTTTTCTATGCCAAATTATAGATTCTTACAAAGGTTAGGCATTAGCAGCTTCACAGAAAGTGTCTAAATATTTAGTTATGCATACAGTAGGAATAAATTAGCAAATTTTATATTTGCTGAGGTTTTCCATATTTAATAGCAGATATGAGTTTTTGAACAGCTATCAAAATAAACAGGGAAGGCCCTAAGAGGAAAAAAACACACCTTTTCATTATGCAATATGGTAAAGGCAATAGTTGGAGACCCTGGCCACTAGAGAAGAGCAAGGAGGGATGAAACAAAAACCTACGCATAACTGATGATTCTCCAGTTATTGTTGGACTCTCTCTTCCCACCAGTCTAGCTAGTCGTCAGCAATGATGTGAGCTGTAGTCCCTGGGTCTCTGTCCCTTCATTCAAAGAGCCCACCCCAGATCTCCCTCTTCTTGGCTAGCCCAAATACTCAAATCCATGTTTCCAATGAAGACGAGAAGAGCCTACTGGATCAGATCAATGCCCCATCTTGTTAGGCACCACCTCCTTCACATTTAATTGTTCTCTGAGACATGAAGGGGAGGGAAAAAGAGAGAGAAGATAATGGATATTCTCAAGCCCTCACACACCCATTCACCCAAACCCATGTTGCTGCAGCTGCTTCGCTGCTCGCTGGGCGGCTATGTATACAAGGCATGCAGTGGGGTGGCAGGCATGCCGTGGATGGTTTTGAGAGCCTCATCCACCAGCCGCCTCTCTCCCTGACTCAGGAACAGACCACATTCAGTCAGTCACTCCACTTTGCCCACACACATGCACACCCTTTGGGAAGGAGTTGGGAGGACTTTAGGATCCTATCAGAGCACTCACACCTCCTTCCCCAAACCCAGCATCAGTGCACCCCTCGGCTCAGTGCCCAGTGCCTGTGCACTGCTCATACACCCCTAAATCTACCCCCTGATTGTCCTGAACATTGGGGGGGCAGCCTTCCAAATATTTTATTGGGGGATGAAGGAACCTGGGCCCCTTAGAGTTAGTTCCTGTGTTCAGCTTCACTGATGATGATTGAATAGCCTTGTTTATAGAAACTGAGCCACAGGGTTTTCCCCTCCCATTCAGAAATAATTTAAGACTTCTGAGAACTGCAATGTTTGCTGCAACCCATTTGGCCCAAAGTTGCATTTTCAGATTTTAAAAAAAAACACTTTCTTTCCTTAGAGAAGGAAATGTGTTGCACATAGCTTGCCTATAGCCATGCTGTAATATAATACTCCCTTTCCTTGCCCATACTGTAATCCTCATTGGGCCGTTCTGTTGAGAAATCTTAGCAAAAGAATGATGCAAACCCCATCAACACCCCTATTTTTCAGCTGGTTGGGCAGTCTCTTTCCTGGACCGAATGCTTTCTTCACATCTTTTATGCTCTGATGCTCCCTCGGGATGAAACATATACAATTCATTGCTTCGTGATCAGCTCCTGACCCAGGCAAGCCCCTGAGCCATGAGATTTGCAGACAGCTGCCAGTCTAGCAAAAGCTGCCAGGTTTGTTGAGACCCTGCAACAGATCCAGCACATCAGCTAAAGTAAAGGACCTGGGGGGGGGGGAGCAGACCTTGCAGCAGGTCAGTGATAAAGAATGGGAAGTAATGGATCATCAGGGAGGGAGGCAGGGAAACTGATAACTGCAGCTCTGTGTCCAAATCAGTATGTCCTGTAACTGCATCCACTCAGCAGCTATTGCTCATGTCAGCTCGCATACTGGTGGTGGGTGTTAGTCATAGAACTAGTTGCTTCCAAGATTGTGCATATCCTTCACTGAAATAAAATTGAATGTCCACACCTAGGCAATCCAAATTCTGGGTCAAGAAAATATGCAGTTAAGCAGATTTACATAATCTGGGTGGTTTTTCCCTTTGCACAATTTTTTCATTCTTTTTGTTTGTCTACCGTCTTTGCTATTTTGACTAATGATTTTCAGTTCATGGGAAGGGTAAGGAAGTGTGGCAGGACATTGGATCCCAGTCTTATCCAGCCACCTTTCTGGCTTTTGACATTTAATCGCCCACATTCCTTCTCACCTTCAAGCCATTTTCAATCATGAAAGACAAGAAGATGAATTTTGTGACCAAGAAAATTTCTGCAGAAATTTTGCAGTGCACTGATGGCCCAGAACATAGTCTCTGAGGGGAGAGAAGAAGACTAGGTGTTGTGCCCAACTAAGCTTTACTCACTGAAATGAACAGACCTAAGTCAATAATGGCTATTGATTTCAATTGGTCTACTCTCAGTAGCACCAGCATTAAATACAACTCTACATTTTATGGATACCCCAATCCAGCAGATCCATTCCCTTACCATAAAGATGGAGGCCAAAGGTGGATCTGTAGATCAAAGCAAAGGTCCACCAAGCCCAGCATCCTACTTCCCACAGGGATGAACCAGATAACTCCAGTTTGGAGGACACAAGGGCAATAGCTTTCTCCTATTGTTGCTCCTCGGCAACTGGGACTTGCATAGTCATCATGACCAATAACTTCTAATTGAGATTTTCTCCCTTAATTTGTCTCATCTCCCTTTAAAGTCAAGTCAGCCAGAAGATGCAGCTGACACACAGGTATTCTGCAATGCACCATAAGAGCACAACATAGAACAGGGAGAGGGTATTGAGCTTCAGCTCCCATCAGTCTGCAGCAGAGTGAACTCTTGATGATGGGAGTTGTGGATGGGCCACAGGTTCCTATCCCCTTTTATATCCTACATTTTTGAGTGAACTGCTTTCTATACTTTCAGTTGAGCATTAAAAGGCTGACCCTGAAATGTAAACATCTGAATGGATAGGGTTGTTGTTACTACCTTTCCCCCACTTGTTGTTAGAACACTTGCACAACAGACCAAAAAAATCAAGCTTTTCCTAGCATTGAGATAAAGAGAACTTCAGCTGCTGTTCTTCGAGCGGCTTTTTAAAAGGTCCAGGAGTTCTGCAAAGGGGGGAAGTGGCTACTCAGCATGCACACTTTTTTCCTAAGCAAGAGAATTCATTGTGACAGCTTTCTGCAAGACAATTCAGCACAACGTTTTCTGCTTCATTTTCTATTTATAATTATATCATCATCATTATTATTATTTAGGACTTTGGGGGCAAACTGCATGTGGTGCTTATTTGCATGCCACCACCCCCTCCAATGGTTTGGCTGTTGTTTTTACAATGCAAAAGAGAAATAGCAGGGGCCTGCTCAAAATTACCATCACCCAGCTGGTTTACTCCACACAGAGGGAGGGAGAATAGAAGACACCCCTATATATTTTTTTTCCATGGGTGGCAAAGCTAGAGCAATTTTGAGTGGACGGATGGCAGGAAAGGAAAGGGTTAAGGAGTCCTGTTCTCTGCACGGAGCTTAATGTGAGTTGCACAAACAACATGAGTCAAATCTATTTTCCTAACATTCATTCATACTTTCCCAACATGAGTTATGCTTATGGGTGAGGTGAGAGATGTGTTTCTGCTCTTCCATAAAAGCATTCAGCTGAATTATTGTTTTACACTTCCCTCTACTCAAACAGTGGTTGCCTTTAGAGAAACAATCCCCTCTGGAGAACACTAGAGATCTATGATGTTAGGTTGCATATTTGTTTATTTACAAATATATGAGCTGAGAAGTGACACGAGTAAAATGTCCAGCAATCCTCATTCCCAAAGCAACATCAGTTACACACACCCCATTTTAAACCAGCTCCTTAGCCAAATGAATTAATGCATTTGTCACAGATTTTCTGCACCTCGCAAAATGGGTTCGCTTTACTGGGTTTCCTTACTGCCTCCTCCATGGACTATTCAGCGCCAGGTGGTTGGTTGGTTGGTTTGTTCATCTAGGTCAGGCCTCTTAAATAATACGCAATCTCAATCTCTGGGCTTTCTTGTATGATCTGTATGCATTGTAAAATGCATGGGGGCATAGTAAGCTGCCTTATATTGAGTCGGCCCATTGATTCATCAGTGGGTGTGGGGGACATCCTACCTGTGGATATTATTAGACCTGGCACAGATCCCTAGTTGGTCCCTGATGCCATTCCTCACAAAGCATGGCCCCCTGCCTCACACTTGACACCATATGGACAAGGCTACAGGGGAACCAGAGGCACCATCTTCTGAGGAACATTGAGGGGGCTGACATGACATCCTGGTGTCACTCCATGCCTGACTTCAGCCCCAACAAGGGGGGCAGGCCCCTCAGAAAAACATATTGAGGGGGCCCACAGAGCCTTGGCCCTCTGGAGCCAGTGTCTATGAGGGGACCATTGGGGAGCTTAAAGTGAGTCAGCAGGATCCAGTTTTCCACACCTGGTCTACAATGATGGGCAGTGACTCACTAGAATGTCATACCAGAATGGGTCCTCATTCAGCCCTACTGGAGATACCAGGGACTGAACCTTGGACCTCCTGTGTGCAAAATGGTTGCTCTACCACTGATCTATGGCCTTTCCTCGCTTTTTTCCCCATGTGGACCCAACCCTGTGGGAAACATAGCTTGCCCAAGGCCACCTGTTGTTGTTTAGCCATTTAGTCATGTCCGATTCTTCGTGACCCCATGGACCAGAGCACGCCAGGCACTCCTGTCTTCCACTGCCTCCCGCAGTTTGGTCAAACTCATGCTGGTAGCTTCAAGAACACTATCCAACCATCTCGTCCTCTGTCGTCCCCTTCTCCTTGTGCCCTCCATCTTTCCCAACATCAGGGTCTTTTCCAGGGAGTCTTCTCTTCTCATGAGGTGGCCAAAGTATTGGAGCCTCGGCTTCAGGATCTGTCCTTCCAGTGAGCACTCAGGGCTGATTTCCTTAAGAATGGATAGGTTTGATCTTCTTGCAGTCCATGGGACTCTCAAGAGTCTCCTCCAGCACCATAATTCAAAAGCATCAATTCTTCGGCGATCAGCCTTCTTTATGGTCCACCTCTCACTTCCATATATCACTACTGGGAAAACCATAGCTTTAACTATACGGACCTTTGTTGGCAAGGTGATGTCTCTGCTCCAAGGCCACCTAGTGAGATGTAAACTTAGAACTTCCCAGCTTGCGTTCTTGGCTACTCCCACCCCACCTTTTTATCAGCTATCATTTTGCGACTGCTGAGAGAGTCTGTCACTCGCTTTGGATTATTTTTCTTTGTAATTCTCCTCCTTTTTTTTTTTTTTTAATGGGCCGCTGCTGAACAACTTCCTACATGACCTAATCACCAATGTAGCTTGTGTTCATTTTACATCCCTTAATATTCAGATCAAAGCATTCCTGTCGCACTCAGCCTTTGCAACATTCAGCAGAAAAAGGTTAATAGTTGAAGGTCACCAGTCCTCTTCTCTCAGCGTCTTGTCCGCTTCCATAGCTACTAATAGTAAAATGTCCATCTGGTGTTGGGGGGGGAAGGAAGGTTGAGTTTGTGTGGTTGGAGTGCTGAACGCTGTTTGTGTGCTGAGCAGATGTTTCTTTTTTCTTTTTCTTTTTTTCAAAAAGGGGGGTTTGGAGCAGTAAGAGAAGTGCACCTGTTGGGCTTGTCACCATCTGCTAGTCCAAATGTTAAAAAGCCACACCCTTGGACGGCCAGCTGAAGAGAACTTAATCTTCTCCCCCCGCAGGCTTCAAAAACCGGAGCTGCCGATTGCATCTTACAATAGAGGGAAGTCACACACAAAGACGCACACTGACTGAACTAGGCCTCAGGGGGGGAACCTAATCCCTCTATCATTGTAGGGTTTTTGTTTCTTTTGCAGACAACAAGGGGGCTCTTTAAATAAATCCTGATAGCTATTACCTGATAGGGAAGCATGTTATAGACTGCTATTAAAAAAGAGGAAAAAGTATTAGGTTAACATGGATACTCATATTAAGTACATTGGACTGTGGGGCAATTTTGCCTCCCTGCCTCCAACTGTTTAGTGAAGTGGCAATACACCCAAAGGTGTCCCTACATTATCCCTGGCTAAACAGAGATGGCTTGCAAGCTGGAAAATGGAGATGCTTGCTTTCAGAGGTGGAGATGGCTCGGTTTTTTTGTTTTTGTTCTTTTAAAGCAGTGGCTAGGGCTTTTTCTGATAAACAATTATGTGGCTGTTTAGCACAGCTCAAAGCAGTTCATGCCTCAATGCCCTCTAAGAAAGGCATGGCATCTGAAACCCGCCACTGAAAATACATAGAAATGGCTTTCTCTCACCTAGGAATGGACAGATCTGACCATTTCAGTTCTCTCAGTTCTTCATTCTTCCCACCTTAAAGTCAATTTGTGTTTGTCTTTTAAAAAACAACGATCAGGAAAGTTTGTCAGCATTTTAGTTCAGACTTCACGTTGTAAATACATGTCTGCATGCATTTGAAATATATGCATTTTTGCAAGGCGTTTTCCCCAATATAAGACATTTGTGTGTGTTATTTTTCCGCCAGTTTATTCATTTTATGCACATTTTGCTCATATATATATGTTTGTATATATTTCTTGGCTGGAGAACTGCATCACAAAATTCAGAGAAGTGCAAATTTCAAAGATGGTTGAGTTTCAGCTCTTGTATTAGTGCAAATTGGGTAGTTTACTCCTTAAAATGCAATCAAAATCAAACTTCTTCCCCATCCCTAATCACATCTAACAAGTTCTCCACTAAAAGCATGCAAGTCCCAGAACATGCAAAAAAAATGGGGATATTTTTTCAGAGTATGCTTAACTTCTTGTAGAACATCTTTACTCTGGCATCTTAACAACCAGTTCCCACACCTCATAAGAAGGATATGTTGGATTCCCCATCCAGCTGCTAAAGCAAAGGCACTTGAAATGAACTGATGCTGGTTTTGCTGCCCTCAATTAATACGATCATTTCCTTATTAAGATGTTCTCTTTCCATTGTCTATATGTCTGGTAGACTCCACAAGGTGGCTTAGAACAAAATGCTAAAATGCATAAACTGAAACAAAATGAAACACAAAAGAAGACTGAAACGGCAGCAAGAAGAACAGCAACAGCTCAGAAAAGGCATAAGAACCTGAGTCACATCCATGCTATACATGGCTTCCCCCAAAGAATCCTGGGAGCTGTAGTTCATCCTTCACAGCTACAATTCCCAGCACCCTTCACAAACTACAGTTCTCAGGTTTCTTTGAGGGAAGCCATGTGCTTTCAATGTATGATGTGGGTTGCAAGATTTGCAAATGTGTCCTGTCCCCTCCGCTTAATGTTTTGTTCTCCAAGCTCAGTTGTGATACCAGAAAAAAATGTAGGGGACAAAGTATATTTCTAGGTGGATGACAAAGAAAAATAACATCATGGGGTTCAGGGATGGAGGGAAGCAAGTGGGGCAAGCTCTTTGACTGAGGGACACTTGCCCCCCTGCTTCTCTTCTGGTTCTGCCTAAGGCCAAGCTAAAGAGTTACATTAATATCATGGTTGGATATAAGTTGCAGGAGTCAAATAGCACTTTGCATGACTGGGCTGTATGGTGGAATTTTTGCATGCGCACCCACCCACCCACCCACCCCAAAAGGAGGGTGAAGAAAGCTTTGTTGCTTGCAACACGTATTCAATTTTATCTTGAAGGGCAAAGCACTGGCAAATTCACAGCCAAATGATTGGCTTGCCCTGGAAGGAATTATTCCTTTTCCATCTTTCTTCCCTTTCACCAAGGCTATCTGAAAGCAAACAGTGGGCAGAAGTATATTAAATTACCACAGAGAAATCCAAATTTAACAGAAGTTTAAATATTAAAATATATAAATTACAACTTCGCTCTTTAAATATGCGCACGATAATCCAGAACAAATGTTATAACAGGCTCTTCTGTTATAAACCACTTGTAAGCGGAGAACTGTCCCTGTCTCCTCCTCACTCGTACTTTGATACAGGAACATTTTGATTGGTAGTGCAAAATATTTGCTTCAAGAGCTTCCAAGGACACTTCTCTGCTTACTGGTTACAGCGGTTTCCCCTCCTCCACCTCGTTCCAATTTGATAATGACACAATGACGTACATCATCTACATTAAGCTCCTACCAGCTCTTTCTTTTTAAATTCCACCATTATAAACAAACAGGGGAAGTACATGGGCCTGAATTAACACCTTCAAAACCAACCATATTGTGGTCTTTTAAATAACTGGCTTCGTTGCTTGCCTGTGGCAATATGTGGCTTATAAACTCGAGATGTTTTACCTTTAGGCGGTCAGCAATCGCTTTCAAAACATTAGCGGGGGCAGCATATGGTGCCACGATGTGGCCTTGAAAATGTACTAAAGGTATACATTTCCTGCCTTGATGGTACAAGCTCTACTTTTAAATAAAACATCCTATCATATGGCTCAGGCTTTAAGCTTGGTAAGAGAAATCGCTGACTGAGTGGTCATTTCCATTCCAAGAAAAAATATTAAGGACATTTACATATGCATTTAGAGACCCACACTCTGGAAATGTGCAGTTATGATTCCCCCCTCAGCATATTTAAAGAATTTTAAAGATCATATGGAACCCCTACCCCTCCACCACCCCTCTTACACATTTTTCTAGCGGCTGATACCCACAGGTTTATATCAAAATATTTCTTATCATGGATGATAATGTGGAATTTAGATCAAATGCTTGGGAGAAAGGTTTTGCCACTGTTGTTTAGGATCCTTTTAAAGATTTATTTATTGCAAGGCACCACAGGGTGAAACCTTTTTATGAGCACATTCCCATGTAGACAGGTATGCCTCAATGTATGTTTAAATAGCACATCAAGTGGTTGTGAGATCTAGCCCATGAAACAAGCTTAGTTTATCCCCTTCTCTGCCCTCCACCAATTTAATCCAGGTACGGTTAAAAAGAAAAAAGTTAAATTCACAGGAAGAATTAAAATGGCTTCAAAAGTTATGGGAACTCCCATCAGCTCCAGCAAGTATGATCAATGGCAAGGGATGAAGGGAGTTATATTTCAGCAACATCTGGATCAATAAAGGTTCCTCACATCTGGATCAATAAAGGTTCCTCACACCTGCTTTAGAGCTTGAGCTTTAAGAGAGTGGTTATGGATCAGAACTTGAGGAGCAGAATGTTCAAAAGCTAACCATCTTCTTAGAATCTAACTCTGGCCATGCAAGAATCCAATCACAACAAGAAAGTTTTACCCTTGTGATATCTGCTAAATGTTAATAGCTGCTTTTAAGCTCCATATAGATGACAGTAATTTAACTTATTTATTAGTATTAATTTATTAACCCAGGCTTGCAGCAGGGTTTCTCACAGGGGAAGGGAAGAGAGAAAATGGGAGAAACTTGGAGGCAGGGCTGGGCTTAAGGAGACAGTGGCAAGTTAATATAACAGAACAGTTAGTGCATAAGATGGGAAACCTGTGGCCTTCTAGATGTTGCTGGGCTACACCTCCCACCATCCCTTAACATCAGCAATGCCAGCTGGGGCAGATGGGACTTGTAGTCCAACAACATCAGAGCTTGTAGTCAGAGCTTGCAGGGCAGCAGCAAAAAGGGTTTTCTTGTGTGTGTTTCTTGTGGCCGATTAGCTGCTCTCCCTGTGCAAAGGTCAGAGGGGGCAGGGTTTCTGTTGAGGTAGGTGATTAGCTGTGGGAGGAGCTTATCAGAGTTTGATCCATCTTTTAGATTTAGGGGAGCTAGTCTCAAACGTTTGTTGGGGGAGACCTAGGTTTTTTTGGGGGGGAGTTATTTGTCCTGTCTTCACGCTTTTTATGATGGAGGACCGCTGTAGTCACCCCCAACGACACGTTCTCAAGATGGAGGGTGAGGGAACAGCTGCAGTCGCCTGCGGTTCCTGCGCAATGTTTGCCATCTTGCCAAAGGTTGCAGGCAGCTTTACCTGCAGCAATTGCATGTTGATTGCCCTCTTACAAGACAAAGTCCAGCAACTGGAGGAACGTGTAGCTACGCTCCAAAGAATTAGAGAGCTGGAGCTCTTCTTGGAAGCAACAGAGCACACCGTCTCCACCAAGGAGGAGACAGGGGACTCCCCTGAGAAGGAGGCTAGTTCACCAACACAGGAGCCAGATATATGGAGAAACGTGACTCAAAGAAGTAGGAGGCCCAGGGTTCGCTCTGATTGTTTAGAAATACACAATCGCTTTGAGGTCCTCTCCCCTAGCATGGAAGACGAAGAGCAGACTCCATTTGAGGATCTCTCCCTCATTACAGTCGATCAGGTATATGAAGATGAGCTGCAAAGTCAGTCCTCAGGGAATGTGCAGGTGACCTTGGAACGGACAGCTCACGGAAGAACCCCGACCAGACCTAAGAGGAGGAGTGTAGTGGTGATAGGGGATTCCCTACTGAGGGGAACAGAAGCAGTGATCTGTGGGCCTGACAAGATGTCTCGGGAAGTGTGCTGTCTCCCTGGGGCTAAGATCCAAGATGTAACTGAACGACTGCAAGGAATCATAAAACCCACTGACAAATACCCCTTCCTCTTCGTTCATGTGGGAACCAATGACACTGCAAGCAATAGCCTCCAGAAGATCAAAAGAGACTACGAGGCTCTGGGCAGGAAATTGAAGCAATTAAATGCACAAATTGTCATCTCATCTGTCCTCCCAGTTGAACGACGTGGCCCAGGGAGAGAGGGAAAAATAGTGGAAGTGAACAACTGGCTTCGCAAATGGTGTAAACAGGAACGGTTTGGATTCTTAGATCACAGACTGCAGTTTCTTAAAGATGGACTTCTGGCAAGCGATGGGCTGCACCTCACAACGGTTGGGAGGAATGTTTTTGCCAAAAATCTCAGAAACCTCACCAGGAGGGCTTTAAACTGACTAATGTGGGGGAGGGAGACAGTGCTCCTGAAGGTAGGAGTCTATCAATTGATGAAGATGATCATCCAAATGTCATAGACCAAATGGAGCAAACAGCACGCAGACCTAGTGGTGGGAGTAAAAAATCCTTAAATAAGAGACACGGGGGAATGATTAATGGACTTCAATGTCTGTACACTAATGCACAAAGCATGGGAAATAAACAAGATGAGCTTGAGCTCTTGGTACAGCAAACTAAAGGCATCACTGAAACCTGGTGGGATAAGTCCCATGATTGGAATGTAATAATGGAGGGATACAATCTATTTCAGAGAAACAGACCAGACAAGAAAGGAGGAGTGGCGTTATATCAGGGATGTGTATACCTGTGAAGAGATCCAAGATTTAGAACCTCAAAGCCAAAGTGAGAGCATTTGGGTCAAAATTAAGGGAGAGAAGAATAACAGTGACCTCATTGTGGGAGTTTACTATAGATCCCCAAGCCAAACGGAGGACATAGATGATGCCTTCCTGGAATAGATGGCCAAGCATGCAAAAGGAAGGAAGGGAGATAGTAGTAATGGGGGACTTCAATTACCCGGATATTTGTTGGATGTCAAACTCAGCCAAGAGCATAAGGTCAAACAGATTCCTCACTGGCCTTGCAGACAACGTCATTGTCCAGAAAGTGGGAGAAGCAACAAGAGGAACAGCCATTTTAGATCTGGTCCTAACCAATGTTGATGACCTGGTTAGTGGGGTAGAGGTGGAAGGATCATGCTCTTCTGAAGTTTACTATACAGTGGAAAGGAGCAGCCAAGCATACTAGGACTCAATTTCTTGACTTTAAGAAAGCCAACTTCATAAAACTTAGGGAAGTGCTGGGTGAGATCCCATGGACAGTAATACTAAAAGGAAAGGGAGTTCACGATGGCTGGGAGTTTGTTAAGAGGGAGATAGTAAAAGCACAACTTCAGGCAATACCAATGAGACGGAAACATGGAAGGTGCCTAAAGAAGCCAGGGTGGCTATCTAAAGAACTTTTAACTGAGTTAAGATTAAAAAAGGATGTGTACAAAAAATGGAAAAGGGGGGAAACCACCAAAGAGGAATTCAAACAAATAGCCAGCACGTGTAGACACAAAGTCAGAAAAGCTAAAGCACAGAATGAACTCAGGCTTGCTAGAGAGGTTAAAAGCAACAAAAAAAAGGCTTTTATGGGTATGTTCGTAGCAAAAGGAAGAACAAAGAAACAGTGGGGTCACTCAGAGGAGAAGATGGTGAAATGCAAACAGGGGACACAGAAAGGGCTGAACTCCTCAATGCCTTCTTTGCCTCAGTCTTCTCCGATAAAGAAAACAATGCCCGACCTGAAGAATTTGGAGCAAATGATTCAGCAGAGGAAACACAGCCCAGAATAACTAAGGAGATAGTATAAGAATACTTGGCTAGTTTAGATGTATTCAAGTCTCCAGGGCCAGATGAACTGCATCCAAGAGTATTAAAAGAACTGGCAGATGTGATCTCAGAACCACTGGCAGTCATCTTTGAGAATTCCTGGAGAACAGGCGAAGTCCCGGCAGACTGGAGGAGGGCAAATGTTGTCCCTATTTTCAAAAAGGGGAAAAGAGAGGACCCAAATAATTACCGCCCAGTCAGTCTGACATCAATACCAGGGAAGATTCTGGAGCAGATCATTAAGCAAACAGTCTGTGAGCACCTAGAAAGGAATGCTGTGATCACCAATAGTCAGCATGGATTTCTGAAAAATAAGTCATGTCAGACTAACCTGATCTCGTTTTTTGACAGAATTACAACCCTGGTAGATGAAGGGAACGCAGTGGATGTAGCCTACCTTGATTTCAGCAAGGCATTTGACAAGGTGCCCCATGATATTCTTGTAAAGAAGCTGGTAAAATGCGGTCTTGACTATGCTACCACTCAGTGGATTTGTAACTGGCTGACTGACCGAACCCAAAGGGTGCTCATCAATGGTTCCTCTTCATCCTGGAGAAGAGTGACTAGTGGAGTGCTACAGGGTTCTGTCTTGGGCCCGGTCTTATTCAACATCTTTATCAACGACTTGGATGATGGACTCAAGGGCATCCTGATCAAATTTGCAGATGACACCAAACTGGGAGGGGTGGCTAACACCCCAGAGGACAGGATCACACTTCAAAATGACAGATTAGAGAACTGGGCCAAAACAAACAAGATGAATTTTAACAGGGAGAAATGTAAAGTATTGCACTTGGGCAAAAAAAATGAGAGGCACAAATACAAGATGGGTGACACCTGGCTTGAGAGCAGTACATGTGAAAAGGATCTAAGAGTCTTGGTTGACCACAAACTTGACATGAGCCAACAGTGTGACGCGGCAGCTAAAAAAGCCAATGCAATTCTGGGCTGCATCAATAGGAGTATAGCATCTAGATCAAGGGAAGTAATAGTGCCACTGTATTCTGCTCTGGTCAGACCTCACCTGGAGTACTGTGTCCAGTTCTGGGCACCACAGTTCAAGAAGGACACTGACAAACTGGAACGTGTCCAGAGGAGGGCAACCAAAATGGTCAAAGGCCTGGAAACGATGCCTTATGAGGAACGGCTAAGGGAGCTGGGCATGTTTAGCCTGGAGAAGAGGAGGTTAAGGGGTGATATGATAGCCATGTTCAAATATATAAAAGGATGTCACATAGAGGAGGGAGAAAGGTTGTTTTCTGCTGCTCCAGAGAAGCGGACACGGAGCAATGGATCCAAACTACAAGAAAGAAGATTCCACCTAAACATTAGGAAGAACTTCCTGACAGTAAGAGCTGTTCGACAGTGGAATTTGCTGCCAAGGAGTGTGGTGGAGTCTCCTTCTTTGGAGGTCTTTAAGCAGAGGCTTGACAACCATATGTCAGGAGTTCTCTGATGGTGTTTCCTGCTTGGCAGGGGGTTGGACTCGATGGCCCTTGTGGTCTCTTCCAACTCTATGATTCTATGATTCTAACATCTGGGTGGCTGCAGGTTCTTATTCCTTGTTTTGGAGGATGAAATGGAAAATGCATTATTTTCCCTCGTAAATCCACTTAATGAAATGATGAGTGCACCTTTTGCCTTGCAAAATAGATGCTTCCGATTGTGAGGCTTTACGAGATGATCAATAAACTGTCTGTGCAGTTCTACAAGTCAACGCAGAAGCCCAAGAAGCTCAGCCATTTCTAATACCATGGAACAAGCTGATCTGCACACCTGGAGGTTACTCAGCAGTATAATGTGAGACCTGCGCTTTTATTTCCAGATGAGGCCGCCTATGAAGGGTAAGATCCTATGGAGCACCAGGCAAGGTCTGGAGGACCAGGCTAGAGTACGAAACAACTCACAGCAAGCAGCAAGGTGCAGCTGCACGGAAACAGAAACTGAACTCAGATAGGGATGTCTCAAAAGTAAGTGGACACCTCTTGTTGAATACTTGTGACCAGGACTGGGGCAAGCACAGTCCTGCACAGCCTACTACAAACTGGACTTGTCTTGCCTTGATTCTGCAATCTGCCACCACAGACCACTTCCCCTGCCCCAAGCCAGCAAGCTTACCTTATGGGCAGGGGAAGGCAGAGAAAATGACAGGTGTTTCCAGCCCCCTAAGCAAGCTCTTTGTCATCAGGCACTGGGTTTGGGATTACAACTTCCAGAATCCCTGGAGGAAACGTTATGCTCTCCGTGCCATCTTGCCAAAACCAATAGTGGAAGCTCTTAGGAGAACTACATCTCCCAGCAACTTCTGGGCTTTCTACTCTGAGAGTCCATTACCCAGCATGTCAGAGAAAAAAGCATGGAGAAAGAAGGAAGGAAGGGGGTAAGTTCCCTCTGATCTTTTCCCTACATGCCTGTAATCCTCTTACAGGAACTGCAGTAAGACAGGGTTCCCACTCGCAATGAGGTTTCTAAGTTCATCCAACTGAGTGCAAATAGAAACCTTCCCTGGACCTTCATGGTAAACACACAAAGTCTGTAGAGCAGCCCTGGCCCTACCAAGAGATGTGACTGGCTGAAATTCCTACTGAAGGATGATGTTCCATGTAAAGAGTTCCTTGCATATAGTGTTCAACTGTAATTTCATTTTTCATGCACCTGAAGTGAAGGTTTGTTGGTGTGGTTACTTCCACCACTGGACTCACCGACGAACCTCTGTGTTTCTCTCTTTCCCCAGTGCATCAGATGACCTAAAACTCTAGTAGGTCACTGGATCTACTGAGGAATATCTGTGCATCATTTCCACCAGAAGCTGAACTTTTTAAAACGTCAATACATCTCTGTTTTTCACTGGGCTATCATAGACTGGCATTTCATAACCTCTGTTGAAAATAATACACAAGATTATTGTACAGTTTCATCATCATAGCTGAACACTTGTGGCCTTATGTGACAAATCTTGCAACAACAAGGGGTTAACACCATGCCCATTTCATTCCTGAAAAGTGGGCATAGTAGCGAGAAGGTTGAAGCAAGTTTAGCGAGAGAAAAAAATGACATATTTGGGGAATTACACCCTATAGGGCATCCACACCTCATGCAGCATTCATCTCTAATCAATTACAACATAAAGGTCGTTATTTCCCATATATTGTTTTTATTTCCATCTAAATATCAATGCCATATCAACTGTAACTCTGAAAACCCTCATTTAATTTCAGCTTGCTCACAGTTATGAAAATTCAGGTAATGTCTTCCTGCTACTAATTGTATTTGAGAAAGTGTTATTAATTTCATACATCAAGTTCGCAGTGGCCATCTGTTCCCTACGAACTGCTGTGCCTCCCTCCATCTGCCCTGTTTTTCTTCTGCTAATCGGGTGGCAAGGGCTCAGATGATCAGGAAGTTTCACTCTGACTTCGGATTTGTCACTCAGCATCAAGCCAGCTGTGCATTTTTAACAGACTCTTAAAAAAAGAAGATGGGTGGCACGGAATTTCAATTTTATTGTGCAATTATTATTTAGAACAACAACAACAATGAGAAAACTCCTGGGTTATTTCAAAAACCATTTCTATATAAAAAAACCTGGCAGATTATATTTTCCTCCTTGGTAAAATATTCTGTCCTGGCACTAATTTAGTTGCAATGTATTGCAAGGCTCCCAAAAACTGGTAAGAACACATGCCCATAAAGTTTTATAAAGGTTTCTAGAATGTGGAGAAAGAAGAACAATCTGTGGGCTCCCTAGCAGGACAGCCCCCATTTAAGTTATCTCAGGACCAATCTTTGAGGCTGCATTTTTGAGCTTTAAGTAATTGCACTGAGTTGAATATATATGAATGTAGCGAAACGCTAATGCTACCATGCACCATGAATGCGCTCCCTGCTGGACTGTGTGCTGTGCACAGTGCGCCTTCAAGTCCCATGCTATAAATCACAGTTTGGTAAGAAAGTAACTCAGGTTTAATATATGCCCAGTGGATGGAGAAAGGGGTTTGTAAGTGGTTCAAGTTTCAGGTAGCTGAGTCAGCTCAACTGACCTCCACAACTCTCATAGTGCTCATGCTGGCCTCAAATGGATCCTCCCATTGGTCACATGGTAGACTAGGGGGATTGTGGGAATAGTACAGTCCACAGAGCAGAAAGATTCGTAAAATCCTACACGATGTGTGGCACATCTCCCTTGCCACTGCTTCTCACAGTTTCTAATCTGTACTACAGGTTAACTCGGACATTACAAAACAAGATTTCCACTGAAGATATGAAAACAAACCTTGCTTTCTTGATGGTATGAATCTCAGGTATTCATACCACAGAGAATTATGGTTGGACCTGGGTCACTGTGGTCTATTCATTCCTGAGGCTTTCACTAAGCATGCGATAAGGTTCTACAAGTTCAGTCTTGCAAATGAATGGCAGCGGCTCATTAAAGCCCAGATCAAAGAAGAGGCAAATTCTACAACCCCTCTCCCCTAATTCCTCTCCAGCTCAGATTAAAATCTGGGCCAAAGAAGAACTCCTGGCATCTACCCAACCCCTGCCAGCCCTCATAGGCTCTACTCAACCAGTGCCACACACACACACACACACTCCCGCTTGCCACAAAACACAGTTCATCTTCCCTTAACTTACATGCGGTAAATAAGAAAAGCCCCCTGCAGGCAAAATGAGTATCCTCTATCCCCACAAAGTGAATGTATAAGTACAGCTTCCTTTGTATAAGGACCCTAGGAAGAAATGCAAATCCTCAAAGAGTGGGGTGACTGTGGGTATTCATGAATGTTGTCATTTACCATGATATTGACTTGGGAAAACTAGAGTACTATTCAGCAGTAGCTGTGCTAACATTCAGTCATCAAATGAATAAGAGCTGTGCATGAACACAGTTGAGGAGGGATCAATCTAGGTGAACAGTACCCAAAGAATTAATCTGAATAATTGAGAGATTTGCAGAAATTAAGAATCTTATTATAGCAATGCAAATGGCAGTGCATTTTGCTGAGAAATCTCTCTCTGTGTGTCACATATTGGGTTATAATTTATGTAAAGTAGAATGTGTTTTTCCTTCTCTCTGCTCTTTTTTTTTTTTTGTAAAGTAGAGCTTGGTAAACACACATAAGCAAAAGCATATGACCTAATTAAGAAACTATTCTTTGGATGGTCTGGAATAAATAATGCCATTCTAATCTATGCATGTTTAATTGGCTGCTGTTTTCAGAATGCTCTTGAAAGGGTTCCTGGACTTGACTGACCCCTTATTGATCTGTCCTTGAGGAACAGCTGAAATAAAGTTCTGGTACTATTTAAAATGATGCCTGGTGATTTCCCACCCACCGACCCAATTCTCTTCCTTTTTCTAAGTTCCAGTAGGAGTACAGTCATACCTCTTGTTACTTTTGCTTCAGGTTGAATCTTTTCAGGTTCTGTCCCGTGGTGACCCAGAAGTAACAGAATCAGTTACTTCCGGGTTTCGCCACTTGCACATGAGCAGACGCTCAGAATGACGTCACGCACAAGAGGAATTTGATATCTGCAAATCCCACTATCTGCACCTCCAAACTACTGTACAGATGGAAACTTCGTCATCACTGGCTTCCTCATTTCCCCAAATATTCCTATGCAGTTCTCAGCTCACACACACACACAAGAACAATGCATCTTTTGAGAGTTTACATGTGGTTAAGGTTCTTACTTCTTGGTAAAAGCCGGTGACATGGCCCTAATGCTTTTGATAGTGTGGGCATAACAGTTTGAAGGTTGGTAGTAAAGCCTAGTACTGTTTACCAGTAGCAGCTGGTGAGCTAACGTGGGGTGGGGTGGGATTGCTTACCTGGCTTCCCAATGTGGAGGTCACTTCCAGTAACTGAGAGGGGTGTGTGATGGTGAGCCTGGCACACTACAGCTGCAGTGGTGGAGCCAATCCAATGCTCCTGGCATTGCACCTGTGCTGTGCTGACCTCCCTGCTGCCTTGTTCCCCCCTCTATTAGTAACTGGAAGTGACCTTTGCATTGAGAAGCCCCACCTAGCTTTGTCCCACCAGCCTTTACTGCTATGTACTACTATGTTATTCTCATGGGAGGCCTGCGGTCTTGCATGGATTCTGGTGTATGTTGCATAGTGGTTCAGAAAATGAGCTACACCATGAATTCAATGGGACTTAGATGCCCCACTTCCCCTCCATCCATGGTATGGGCAATAAAGGCACAAGTGCAAGCAGCTCAGATCCACCACCCTCACATGGATTCCTATTCATGGAGATGTATGTAAAGTGCTTTCAGTGTTACAGCCTTTTTCACTGGTCACATTGAATGTGTGGTCATTCATTCAGTGGAATGTCAGCGTAGAAAAGTCACCCCCTTGTATCCATTCCTGGGCAACTGCAGGACCTGGGCAAAACCCAGCAGAGTCCACTCCATGCAGAGATCGGAGAAAATCACACACACAGGCAGCAGAGTTCTTCAGTAAGAGTTTAACTGAGGCTTAAAAGCACATAGGAACTTACTAGATTCCCAGTAAGGCAAAAAACCTTTTCTCAATATCGCATCCAGTTACAGAAGCAAAAAAACACAGTATATACAGAAACAAAAGTAAAGAGAGAAAGAAGGATAAGGAACGGAGCTCAGTGGCAGGTTTATATCACTCTTTCTCTGAGCACTGACCTTGAGTTCTCACATGACACAGAGAAAAACAACAGCTGTGGGCATGTTTTGTTGAGAAAGTACCAGTATGTTCTAGTAAGTTCTAGTAAATTCAGGAAAATTCTGCACCAACTTCCATGCAAAACTGCAAGCCCTGGGCAAGTAGCACTTGGAATCTCTCTATCTGGCCCTTGGGACTCTCCAAAGGCACATTCCCTCTACCCAGGCCACATCCACCCCGTTTCACACTCTCCATGAGTGTTTCATCTGGGCAGGAAGAGCCATTGAATTGTGACGTTGTCTCTTCTGTGTCTGGATGATGGATAGAGAGGGGTGAGCTGGTTTTGATTCTGACCTCGCCCACCACTGGCAAGTGGCCCCCAGAAGGTTGCACAGAATGGAATGTGGCCCTCTGGCTAAAAAGGGTTCCCTGCCCCTGCCATAAATGCTACATGCATAGGAACATAGGGGCTGAGTCAGACCAGTGGTTCGTCCAGTTCCTCATTGTTGACACTGATGAGCAGGCTCTCTTCAGGGTTTCAGGTGGGGTCTCTCCAAGCCCTTCATGGAGATACTGTAAGACTGAACCTGCACTCTACAGCTGTCTGCACTTGGGGCTCTCTCTTTGATTGGATCTCAGTGAAGATCTACAGGAGGCTGTCTGTGATAAGTGTCTGGAAACTGCAAAATGCAGTGGCTAGAGGGATTTCTGGCACCTGCTTTGCAGAGCACATTACTCCAGTTTAGAATAGTCTGCACTTGACTCCAGTTCTTTTCCAGGTGTGATTCAAAGTGCCAATTATTACCTGCAGAGCCCTAGATGGTTTTTGGAACTGGATATCTGTAAGGCTGCCTCTTTCTACCCCAGCTGTGTTGTTTTTGGTTTTAACGTATCGACTCTTCTTCTGTTGGTTTTATGAGCTTTTACACTCTTGGATTTCTACTGCATTGGTTGGGTAATTTGTGCTTTCAATTACAAGCCAGCTTGGGGGTCTTGCCTCTAATGCCCTGACCATACACCATCCCCACATTTCTGCTCAGAAGTAAGTCTCATTGAGTTCAATGGGGCTTAATCCCAGTAAGTGTGAGATTGGCTACATTACTATCAGATAAATGAAGTTTTTAAACAGGACAGGAAAATTGGCTTCCAGGTGGAGAGGTCAAAATTAGAAACAGAGCTTTTGGAACCCAGTACTAAAAATTTGTCAAGAATGTATAACTTGCTGTTGAAATGGAATACACAGGATGAGACGGTTAAATCAGCTATGATTAAATGGGCACAAGATATCGGTCATGACATTATGTTTGCTGACTGGGAACAGTTATGGACCACCGGTATAAAGTTTACGGCATGTAATGCCTTAAGAGAAAACATTATGAAAATGATCTATAGGTGGTACATGACCCCAGTCAAGCTTGCAAAAATTTATCACACGCCCAATAATAAATGTTGGAAATGTAAGGAAACTGAAGGCACCTTTTACCACCTTTGGTGGACGTGCCCAAGGATTAAGGTCTTCTGGGAAATGATTTATAATGAAATGAAGAAGGTGCTTAAATGCACATTTGTGAAGAAACCAGAAGCCTTTCTCCTGGGCATGGTGGGTCAATTGGTATCAAGGAAAGATAGGATGTTTTTTATGTATGCTACAACAGCAGCAAGAGTACTTCTAGCAAAGTACTGGAAGACACAAGAACTACCCACACTGGAAGAATGGCAGACCAAGGTGATTGACTACATGGGATTGGCGGAGATGACTGGCAGAATCCGTGACCAAGGGAGAGAGATGGTGGAAGAAGATTGGAAGAAATTTAAAGTTTATCTCAAGAACTGTTGCAAAATTAATGAGTGCTAAAATGTTTTGGGTCAGGTAAAACAGAATTGCGGGGAAAAATAAATGGATATGAGAAAAAGGATTCAAAGGGAAAAAAAGTGTTATAAATTGACATTGGGGCTTGCTGGAAAACTTCAAAACAGGGATGCAGAAAGGGGAGGTATGAGGAAGTCGATGAAAGAAGGTTTAGGAAAAAAAATGTGAAGAAATTATACGTGTTTATATGTATGTTTGTTTTTGTATTGTTTTGTATTGTCTATTATTAAGTGTTAAAAAACCAATAAAAATTTTATAAAAAAAAAAAATCCCAGTAAGTGTGTACAAGATTGCAGCCAGAAATCCCTCCTTCCTCCCACTATTCCTTTTAACAAGATGGATTATAACCATGGAAGATGGGAAGCTGTCTTATATAGAGTCAGACCTTTGGTCCATCTAGCTCAGTATTGTCTGCTGGCAGCATCTCTCTAGGATTTTAGGCAGGGAGTTTTTCTTCCAATGCAACCTGGAGATGCTGGGGATTGAACCTGGGACCTTCTGCATGCAAGGCAGATGATCTTCTACTGAGCTATGGCCCTGTGATGGCCATAAACACACACTCTCTCTCTCTCTCTCTTACTTATTATTCCGGTTTGTTTGACCAAGCATTGTGCAGAATAGCTCTGACCAGTTTCAGGCAGTGGAAACAGAAATTCCTTCCATTCATCAACAGATAAGGAGTTTTGACAGCCCCCTCCCTTGGGAGCAAGAAGTGAATGGGTGTGGGATGGAAGGAGAGATTACAGTGTATGAAGGCAAAAAGCACAGAAAGGAGCCAAAGAAGGACTTAAGGAAAGCTCCAGGGCTGCTTATGCAGACAGGGCGACTGCTATCAGAATTAAGCAAGACAGAATCCAGACCGCCCCTTCCTTTCCTCTACCTGTTTCTTCTCAATGTCACGACTGGTGTACACACTGATACAAAACACGTCCAACAAGTATTCCAGTAACTCTTTGAGACCACCGGGGCAAAGCTAAAAAAGAAAGACAAGCAAACCCAAACCAGGCTTGACACTTAACCAAGGCAACGTGCCAAGCTTGTAACATCTGGAAAAGGGATTCCAGGGGAGAATATAATCATCTCCAGAGCTCCCCTTTATGTATTTTATTCTGCTTGATGCACAGAACCACTAACAGTATTCCTTTAATGGAACTCAATTATTTATTTCAAACTTACCTCTCCAGCAATATATTTTCTAAAAACAACAACAGTAAAACAAATATCTACCGTATATAAAATAATCAAACTTCAAAAAATAGAAAAAGCAACAGCAACACCCAGTGATGGGTGAGATCCCCCTGCCTTTTATTGGCTTTTATTGAGAATGAGATAAGCTACTTCCCCTCTAAATTGGGGAATAATTCAGTTTATTTCCAAACCAACTTGAGTCCTCTACCCATTTAAACTCCTAAATCCCCATGACTACCTACCCAAATTCCCATTGGTCCATCGATTTCCTTCCTTCCTTCCTTCCTTCCTTCCTTCTACTGGTGGTCCAGCACTGATTCTAATGGTAGTAAGAAGGAAGGGAAGGAGGTTCCACATTTTCTACTGATGCATTGTGAGTAGCCTTCCAGGAAACCACATTTCCCATGGGATTCTTGTGGCCCAGTATGCTGCTATGCAGCATCCTAGGCATTGGAGGAGAACCATGCTGTATTGACTTAAACAAGCCAACAAACCTCAAAGCATCCAAACAGCATGAGATGGAGGGGAGATAGGCAAAGCTAATCAGCTGGTGCTGCAGCACAGGTAAAAGTGTGTTTATCCAGTGTTGCAAGTCCTTGTCTTTATTCCCCTGCCTTGCAAATAGGATTGTGGGATGTGTGTCTCAGGAGGAAAGGGCTGGAACCACTACAACCCCTGTGGTATTGCCCTGATCTACCCCTGCATCCCCTTTCTGTGGCTTCTTTTAAGTTTCCAGCCTCTGATCTCCCACACAGAGTTTGTTTGCTCTTTAGAGTAATACTGAAAGAGCCCTATATATAGATAGATTACAATTTGGACAGAACACAAGCCTGGATATGCAATGAGTAAAAGCAGGGACAGGGCAAAGGAGCACGGCACATGCAAGTCTCACTCATAATATCCCCAGCCTCTAGGGCTGGGCTTTGGATCTTGGTGTGAGGAGTGTGAAGATCTGAAGGGGTTCTTTAAACATGTTCCAACAGAATACATGTAGGCAGTTTCTGGACTGTCACTATTTTGGGGCATGATTCTATCAGGTACTAGCAAAATCAATCCAAGATGATTTGGATAGCTTGCCCAACAAACTTTGGCTTTCCCAAACAATTAGACTTTTTGCAATAAGGAAAGTGATGGGGGGAAAGGCACTGGAAAGTGTGGGGTAGGATTGGCTCAAAGAAATGCTGTCTAACCTCCCTATAAGCAAATCAGAACAAATGCTCCACAAATAGCCAATGACATCTGATCTCCCTCCAAAGAAATCAGGGTGAATGCTCAAGAAACAGGCCACCTGGAAATGACCTTAGAAACTCTCCTCACAATCAAAAGCCATGATACCCTCAGTTTCCCACTTGCAGGAGGTTTCTAAGTGCATTCACTCATCAATGCAGTTAAAAACTCTTTCTGATTCTTGTGGGAAGTCTGAAGAGCTGCCTGAGCACCCAGAAATGTGCTTGCATGCCCCTGGTCCTGCCCTTGTTTCAACTTACCATGTCAGGCGAGTACCTGAGCTCAGCTAAGATGAAGACTGTAAGCGAGGAAATCTACTCCCATTCTGATGAGTAAGAGCTTGAAGAGAGCCCCAGATGCAGCTCGGAAGGGCAAAGGCCATAGTGCATGCAGAAGGTCCCATGCTACCTGGTATCTCCAGGTAGGACTGCTGAAGACTCCCTGTCTAAAATGCCAGAGAGTCGATGCTGGTATAAGTGTAAACAATACTGAGTTAGAAGGACCAATGAGCAGCTTCAGTAGAAAGAAGCTTCCTGTATTCCACTTAACACTTCTAATGCAGAAACCAGAGAGACCTTCCAAAATATAAAAAGCATATCGTACAAGGGAATTTGCAAATAGAGACACTAAAAAAAACAAAACCCTCTTTAGTCAGCCATGGAGAGCAATAATCTTTACTTACCCTCAGTGAAAAATCTTTGTTAAATCCTTTTTTTCAGGAAGGGGGAGTACAAAGATGAAGTCACCCCATGCAGTACATTGCTCAAGGCAGTATGAGCTTTTGAAGTATTCATTTAATCAGTGTCTAACATCAGCAGATTTCAGAGTTTAAAGGTTCATTTCTCATCTGGACTAAACGGCATGACATTGACAACTACAAATGAAAGTGATATAGATTTGTAAACGGGCCCAGCAGAAAACCATGACTGGCTGAAAATCATTTTCCTTTTCTGCCTCTGTAAAGTAAATATAATGCCAATAAACTTTTTCTCCAGAAGGAAGGGAAGCGTTTTGGAAATGGAAGATTTAAGAGGCAGGTCAGGGAGAACTTTATAATGACTGGATATCTATAAGAATATTAGGAAAACAAAAAAGGGCTATGCTTTCAAAATGTCTGGTGTTCTGTTTTTAAACTGAGTGCCTGCTGAACTGTTTGTGAACATCAACCCTCACCTTGAGAATATTTGGTGAAACAGCACTCCCCACCATACACAGTCACCTCCCAAAATTGCCATCCATGACTCCAGGTTGATTACTGTTGAATATTATTTGAATATCATTGATGTAAGGGGCTTGGTCCCATTCTTCCTAGTACTCTTCTCCTTCTCCTTCTCTTCACTCAAGGCTCTCTGTTCATCCACCAATACACAGTAAGAGTATTCATTCATCATTCAGTGAGCTGAAATATTCCGGAAAAGTTATTCCTGACAGATGTTTACCTACATCTAAACTGCTGAAGAATTTCACTCTTCCCCTCAAGAACATATAGCAAAATATACCACCATCCCATGGGGAATTTGAGGATAACATTTCCCCTCAGTATTAAGTTATTTACTAATGTACTCGCTACACTTATATACCACAGTTCTGTGATGGAATCTGAGGTGACATAGTTGGGATTCTGAGGTCCTGTTCCATCCAGCAGCTAATCAGGCCCAGACCTGCTTAACGTCAGCAAGATGGCTATCTTCCAGATTGTGACCTGAAGACCATGTCATTGTCATGGAACCGATGCCTAGCCTTTTATTGTCTCCTATTTTAGTGACTCGCTGCTGCTATTTCATATGAGAGGAAATAAATAAATAAATAAGGTTGCATTTCAGGAAACAGTGTCGTAAGGGCAAAACCCACTCCCCGTTTGTTTAAAGCTGCAACGTTTGTCACAGAATGCTTTTGTGATTTGCATTTCTGTGTTTTTCAGGTGTCATGCAATGGCTCCATTATTGCTTCACAGACTCGAGGGAAGTCCCCCACGTGAACCTGTGAAGGACAAACTGAACTTGCCCTTAGCGTGATCAAAATCTGTCTGTCCTTCCACTTCTTCCTCCTTTTGGTTTAAGGCCGTGCTTCTTTGTGTTTGGGAAAGAAAAGCTCTGCTTGTTATAATTAAAATTGCTCAGTAACAGCCAGGCATGTGGTAGCAAGAGGAATACTCAGACCTTCTTCCCTACCTCTCTGCCTTCTGTGTGCTTGCTGTCTGGTCCATATGCTGCCTTTCTATACATGCCGCAGAGGGCAGCAGATGGGCCGCGATCATGTGAGCGCACGCACACGCAATTGGAGACCATGCAGAACGCAAAGGCAGCTCCGTGGCAGCACATCCTGACAAAAGGGAGACGCCAGTAACCTTCAACTCAGCGCTTTTGCTACAGAATTGCCAGGTGCTCAAAATGGGCAGATGGAAGAGTGTGCAGGAAGAAGAGATTGGGCATAGGCACTTTGTGCAGTTTGGTGATCTATTAGCAAACATTCCAGTTCATAAAAGACTGTTACCTTTGCTTCTTATGGCACTAAGCGTTTTCTATTCCAAGGACTGTTTTTGCAGAATGCCTGAAACTCATCAGGAACTAACTGCAGCTTCTGTGCAACACAGTGCATAAGACATAGTTATGCCCAACACTGCGAATATTCCTGATCCACTCTCCCTGGACTAATGGACAGATGGGGACACAGTCCTTTTGAGGAATCCACACCACAGTGAATCCAACAGAGTGATCTAAGGGCTCCCTTTAATATTCCCCCTTTTAATACCCCCCACGGCTCTTGCTGTGCTTTAATACTTTTTTTTTATGTGTCCCTTGAAGAGTTGATATCTACCTGGATATTAAGAACTAGCATCCACAAATGCAAGTGCCTGCAAAGCTCCCTGGGCTCCTTTGGGAGGAAGCTTGGAATACAAATTTGAAATTAACAAAAATGTGACAGGGTGAACTGTCTGGTGCGTCGTGAATACTAGCCATGATGGGCATGCTCTGCCTCCACAGGTGGGCGCAGTTATGTTTCTGAATACTAGTGGATGGAAACCTCAGGAGGGGAGAGTGCGCTTGTGCTCAAATCTTGTTTGCATGTTTTCCATAAGCATCTGGTTGGCCACTGTGAGAATAGGATGCTGGACTTGATGGACCATTGGCCTAATTCAGAAGGTTCTTCTTAAATTTTTATTGGATAGATAAGAGAATGAATGAAGGAAAAGAGAGAACAATTCCGACAAAGGAGGAGTGGCAGATAAAATGAATGGAATATTTAGGATTGGCAAATTTAACCAGCATAGTAAGAAATCAGGAAGATGGGAGTTTTCAGGGAAGAGTGGAAAACGTTTGCGGCATATCTGAAGAATTGTGTAAAGCAGGACAAAGTGTTGGCAGGATTAATTTAAATTCAGCAGTTTGAACTTTCAAAACTATAGGGGAAAGGGGAAATTTGAAAAAAAAAGGGGGGGGGGAATAAAATATGCAGCCTTAATGGATAAATAACTGGAACCATGGAAGTGGGGGAAAGGTGGTCAATGTGGTGTGGCGATATTCAACAAAATGTGAATTGTAATGAAAACTAGAAACAAAATTTGTAAAAGCAAAAACAAAATATAGGTACAAGCTGAAACCTGTATGATAATTCGACTTTGGGGGTCCAATTTTAGTCTTGCTCTTTTCTTTTCCTTCTTTTTCCTTGTCAGGCTGTCTGAGATGTAAACCTTTTGCCTTTCAAGATGATTTCCAAGAATAACAGCTTCAATTGTTTAGTTTGGCTGAAATGCGCTTGGTAATATTCGCCACCTGTAAGAAGGAAAATGAAACATTGCTCTAAATTAAGCTATTAACTGAAAGTTTTCAGGGGAGGGGGGAGCTACACAGAAACAAGCCAGCATTAGATAAGATACCTATTATGACTGAATGGAACATTTGTTGAAAGCTTTTTTGAAATAAAAAAAATCGTAAGTGCATATATCAGCGTTTCTAGGCAGTGATAAAAAGGGCAATATTCTGATGAAGGTCTGCTGCCCAAGTTCCCCTGGAATGAATGGGAGCACTGTTGCACACTTCCCATTCATTGCAATGATGGACTTGCACTGGATAACTTCGTAGTGGAAAACAGAGTTCAAAACAGCAAATCTCCACATACATCTAAAGAAGCAGAAAATCTCATAATTGGAAGGAGCAAGAGAGAGGAGAAAGTGGCGGGATGCAATTTCGTGAGATGTCATATGTTTTCCGAACTTTCTGTAACAGAAAGAAGTCTCAAAAGAGCCCTTTTCCTCACTCTTCCAACAAAGGCATGTCCCGGTTTATTAAAAAATCATGCACAACAACGCTGCCTGCCAGATTTTATAGTCCTGAAGAAAATTTGGTCCAGAGCATTACAGGGAGGAAAAAAAAAATTGGAATACTGCCTGAAATTTCCCTGTCGCAGATGTTTCAACAGAAGGTGCTTGCATGCTATTCGTTAATACACTGCCATACGGGACTCGGTATGACCACCGCAATAACCAGTAAGTAACACATGCAGTATGCACTTCACTGCGCCAAATTTTCCGTCTGTTGTGTGGGGCTTGCATCCTGTGGATAGAGACGTACCTTGATGAAACTGTATTGTCATTGAATGATAATATTTGTGGATCACTCTGATCGAAAACATCCCATCAAGAATGTGGGAGGTCTGTTTAAAGATTCTGTGCAGCTCCCTGGCATTTCAGTCAGATAGAAGGAAGGTGAATGTTAGCATTTCAGACCTTTTTTTACATTAAAAAAAAAACCCAACAACAACAACACAAGATGCCAATTTACAGGAGAAGCCTTATGGATAGGAAAGCACTTTCTCTTTGAGAAATGCCATTGAATTTTAAACGGAACTACTGTGTAATTAAAGGGCTACGTGAAATACAGTAATTACAGTGCTCTGAAAAAAGAACGGCACAGACATAACATTCTCCTCCATCAATTATTTTTTTATGCTGTTGTGCCTTAACTTTTAAAAAGGGGAGAGGAGAGGGAATCGGAACAGAAAGGGCTCGGGGCATTTTTTACCCTATCAACAATTGATTCGCATAGGTTTGTGAAAAATGGGTGATAATATTTTCATGCATTTTTCTTGTGGCTCTGGAGAAAGGAGGAGTTATATTGCCATGTATTGCTAGATCCCCAAAGGATATGTTTGGGAACATATTTAGACATGTACACCATAAAACTACTCATGCTGTGTTGTGATCACAAAAGTGCTAGATGGACGTGGCAGCCTACCATTGCTATCAGTTGAAGTGGACAATATTGTGCTAGGTCAAGGGTGAGAGACCTTCAGTCTGCAGGCCATATTTTGCCCTGCACAGGTCCCACTTTGGACCATGAGGCTGTTTGCTCCAAACCACATCACCTGTGAAGTCATATGTGACATCAGATGCCAGACAAGTAGATATGTGACTGGATCAGCTGCCCAACTGAGTGGGGAGCCAGTGGAGAACTTGATTGCACAGCTGATCCCTGCAGAAAGCAGGCTTGAAGTCACTGTCCATCACTGACACCATTGTGGTGTCAGGTGGTGGACAGTTGGTCAACTAAGCCACTGTCAAATTTCTTCCATGATAGGGTAAAGGGACCCCTGATCATAAGGTCCAGTCGTGGCCAACTCTGGGGTTGTGGCGCTCATCTCGCTTTATTGGCCGAGGCAGCCGGCGTACAGCTTCCAGGACATGTGGCCAGCATGACTAAACCACTTCTGGCGAACCAGAGCAGCGCACGGAAACGCCATTTACCTTCCCGCCGGAGAGGTACTTTTTTATCTACTTGCACTTGACATGCTTTCGAACTGCTAGGTTGGCAGGAGCAGGGACCGAGCAACGGGAGCTCACCCCATCGCGAGGATTTGAACCACCGACCTTCTGATTGGCAAGACCTAGGCTCTGTGGTTTAACCCACAGCGCCACCCGCGTCCCTCCATGACAGGTAGGGGAGATAATAATCTGGTTTCTTCCCACTGGACTAAATACTTGAAGGAACACCTCTCTCTCTCTCTCTCTATATATATATATATATATACATCAGCCAGATTGACTAATTGGGGAGATGCTTCTTAGGACCATGGGAAACTGCCTTGTCCTGAGTTCAGACCATAGATCCATATAGCTCAGTATTATCTAATGTAGACTCCACACTGACTGGCAAGGGCTCTTCAGGGTATCAGGCCAAGTACATTCCTAGCTTTACCTGGAGATGCCATGGACTGAATCCATCCTCATCTTTGGTGAGACAGGGCCCTTCATTATATGACAAGCATCTTTGGGGGGAATAAACCACTGGTTCCCCCCAAATGCCTACATTCCTTTATACAACTCCCTTCCTAAAACGAATGAGGCTGCATACATGCCACATGCCATACATTAAAAGTTCATTCAAGCACATGTCTTCCCCCAGAATCCTGGGAATTGTGGCTGGTTAAGGGTGCTGGAAACTGTAGCACTGTGAGGAGGTAAATTACACTTTTCAGGATTCTTTGGAGAAAGCCATGTGCTTTAAATGAGCTTTAACTGTGTGGTGGCTACACAGCCTTATTTATTCCTCCACTTTAATTTTTTTAAAAAAATAGTTATTGTGATTTCTTTGTATCCAATGGCAAGGGAGTGGTTTTCCCTCGAACCATTTGAATTACTGAAATTATACACTAGAAAAAGGGCTGGTGCCACCTATTTCAGCTCCTCATCGAAGAGCGAGGATGGATTTCAAAGTATTATACATTTGGCCACAATCCATGGCATTCTGTTCAATCTAATAAGCAGCAAGTCTGTTGGATTCTGGGCTCCCATACCCAGAAGTAAGTCCCACTATAAGTCTGTCAGGATGATCCCTAGAGAGTACACGGCAGACTTCAACACTTATGCATTAACATTATTGTTATTTTCTCTGCTTGATGTGACCATCGGAGACAGGGCTGCATGAGAACTAAGAGGTGACCTGGTCAGTCTGATGAAGCAGACATCGGGTTTTTGGCAGGACGTATCAGCAATATCATGGACGGTCAAGGAGGCGCCTGTTATAAAAATATACAGTGAAACGCAACTGGTGGACTGCTCTTTCTCAAAGGCTAACGTAATGCATTCCTTCTGTTTGGGCTCATTTTCCAGCCTTTCACATTCTTTGCGAACAAGAGTTATAAAACAAGCCTGATGCAGGCCAATTATTTTTACTTTGAAGGTCATTAATCAAGATTGACTAGGAAAATGAAGACAGCTAAGCAAAATTTCATATGTGACTAGAGTGAGATTAAAATAAAACCAGATGGGGATGGACAGAGACACTAAGCAATTTTGTTTTTAAAAAACCAAAACACGCATGTAATAAATGTCTTTTACAAATTACAGCACTCTTTTTTTCTTACAGTAAATCAAGCTGGGTCATAACGTACAAGTGGTCTCATAGCTGAAACGTCAAAAATAGAACCTGCCTTGTTCTCCTACAGTAATTCCTCAAATCTAAACCAGCAGTGTGGCCCTGACAGTCTATAAACCATCTACCTGGATGTAGATCCATTTTAAGGTAATTGTTCTGATAGCTGTATTTCCGAAGTCTTTGGAATGAACATGCATTAAAACCTACAGAACTTCCTCTTCCTACTGAGCATCTCAGAAGACATGTCCGGAGTCCACAAATGGGCTAGAGAAAAGCTAGCAAACTGAAGCTCAATGTGGGTGAGACAGATGCAGACCCGTTGCTGGACGGGAACCCAACTAAACCGGGGATCACTGGTTGGCTTCCTTTACACAGGATCACTTTCTTATGCTCTGCAACCCTGTTATTATATAACTCAGCTCTGCAACTTGATTCTTAGGTGGCATCTGTGGCCTGGAGCACCTTTCTCAAGCTTCACCTGAGGCACCAGCTTCGTTCACTCCTGAGAAATAAGGTTCTGGTCACCTTTGATGCCCAGCATTGGTAAACCCACCCACCCACCCAAGTGCTGTCCATCACTAAAAAGAAAATCAGTGTGCAGATGCGTTTAATGTACTGCACGTATTTAGATGACAGGATAATGTCCAACATAATGGGAACCCCCCCCAAACATTAGCCTTTGCATTGTTCCACTAGCAGTTTTTGTTTATGCTAGTAATTGGACAAGAATTTGTCTTCCAAAGAACATACGCAAGTGCTATAAACAATGAGCGTTACCAATCGTTCATCTTCTGGGTCAAGCAGAAGGCAAGTACTGGATTCAAGAAAGGTACAAAGTTTAAAACAAGGCTTCCAGGTTTTGAACTAGTGACATGACACCATGGGATGAAACCCACAGAATTAGGCTTTTCATGACTCAGTGTATGGACAGCTGATTTCTGGGGACTGCCCCCAGGAAATCTTTGCTTGTATGGCCTGCTTTCAAACCACATGGGCAAAAGCCTGTGACCTGATATCACTGTGATGTCCGGTAATTGGCAGGTGGGTGGGTGTCCCCTGGCCACAATTGGCCCACAGGGCATGGCGGTGGGATAAAGATCCCCTGGTCTAAAGGTGAAAGATGGCTAAGGTTTTCTGGGTCTGCTCCATACTTGGATGAAAAAATTCCTGGGACCTTGAATTCCATGATGGAAGAAAAGTGGGATGTGAATACATAAAAACAACAGGATAGATTCCACCTAGGAATGTAAAGCTTTTCAAAAGGACTGTCACCTGATTAAAAGTAAATTGTACCTAAGAACTGCCTCTCTGAAGCTGCTTATTTGCATTTCAAGGGATGCCTGCTGAAATCTCAGAAGCCAAAGGGGTGGGTGAACAACATTTACAATGGCTGGGCTTCAGTGTCCCTCTCCCTTTCATGTCTATCAAAACCAGGATGAATTATGCAAAGTGTGAAATTATGCTAATTATTTCAATTTGCATGATTTATGCATACCACAGAAATCGGCTTTTCTTGGCATGGTGTTGGAATGGGGGGGGGTCCAGGGGGAGGAGCACTTTGAAGGGCTCCACCTCTGTGCAGCTTCAATCCCTTTATTAGAAACAAAGATCAAAAAAGAAAACCAAGGACAATTTCATTAACCTTTATGTTACATCACACCAAAATCATTCAGCAGTGTGTGGGAAGATTTGTCTCGGGTATCCTGACCTTTTACAACAGAAGGAAAGAACTTAGTCTCTGCAGGTGAGTACAGTTCTTGGTTGTCCACAGGAAATTGGGCCACCTGAACAGAGTGCTTTCTCTGCAGGCTCAAGTTGGGCTTTTTCCTGTTTAGGATCCCCAACCAGTAGGGTCAGAGAATCCCAGTTTCTGACTGGAATCACACACAAAATAATGATGCAATTTCATTAAGCTATGATCAATAGTTGTACATCACAGTCTGACATCCTATTAATATTTCTATAATGGTTGTAGATGGTAAAAAAAAAACAAAAACAATTTGTTCCTTCCAAAAGCCAAAAGCCTTACTCTGGAGGCAATGGAGGAACCAAGTGTGCCAAGCAATTGTTATGAAATATCTGGCATTATTATAGATGTGGCTTTAAACATCAAATAAAACTGGACTGGAAATCATAGAACTATTTCCCCCGATCAAAACTCTTTCATATTAATATGGTAGCATCGTTGAAAAAAAATGTGGTTATTTCATAAAAGGGAGTTTGAAAGTCATCGCCCTCTCCTCTTCAAAGCCTCACTGCCATTAATCTTAAGAATCAACTTGCATTTCTTATTTTTTGGAAAACCACTAACCCATTTCCATAAATAAAGCCATAGGTAGGGTGAGGTCCTGAATAATGCTTAGCAGATAAGCAAACAGCTTCTGTCGGAGCAGTTTTGACATCCCTGTAATGCTCCTGGGCATCCTTTTTAAATGGAAGGACACGTACAGAAGAGTTTCTGTGAAGGAAAAATAAAAATAGCCAGCTAGTTATTTCAGGGAAATTGAAAACTGGTCCTTCTCTTTACATGAGTCAAGATTGCCCCCAGGAAATCAAATATCGGCTGTGATGCTCCCAAGCCCAGCCGGCCCCATGGAGCAGGCATTAGAAGTTCGCTGTTCCAGGTCCCCACAGAGGCAGGGAGGAGGCCAGTCTGAGAAGACGCAGCTCGTATTCCCAGCTGCATTGGCAAAAAGACAGAACAAGCTATATTTCAGGAAACGGGGGAGTTTAAACGAGCAGCTGATATCTTGCTGTGTTTTACATTCTTGTAGATTAAGCCTTTCCTTCCTCACTGAATCACGTGGAAATATCTGCCTCGCCTGCCAACAGCTCGGCGCACCTGCAGATTGTTATCATGTGGGGTGACAAAAGAAACACCTGGGCAGAAAAACGGAGGGAGTACCTAGAGTTCAAACAGGTGTGGCCGTCTCGAGAAGAGTCGTCTTCTGACTGCAGCAGCCTGGGAAACCTGAGACCGCTGGGGGGGGGGGTGCGGAGAGACACATTGCAGAGTCATCCACCCCACGATTTGAAGGCAAGGATTAATTCCCAACCTTAAACTGTACAGGGGTTTTGCCTTGTAGCATTGCAAGGTCATCGTTTCTGTTAGTGAGCGTAAAGCACTTTTCTTATTGACAGAGTGCTTCAGACACACATGATATATCAGTACCACAGCAGGATAAGGGAGGCTAGTGTTATTGCCCTATATTGCAAGGTTGGGTTGAGGAAACAGTGGGCTGCATGACCACACATCTCTTATTTCCTTCAAATCCCTTCTCAAAGCCCATTTTCTGTGGCGTAAGTTCCCATCACCTACTGTAACTAACAGTGCAAAGTTCCTCATGTTTTCTCAGAAGTGACTCTTGCTGAATTCAATTGGGCTTATTCCTGGGTATTATCACTATTATTCATTCATTTTGTATACCACCCTTCATCCATAAATCTCAGGGCATGAAATATACTCGGAGTCGAGTGTGGATTTCATGCTCTTTATTCAGCTCATAGTAGTGAGGAATGAAAGTTCCCCCCAAATATCTGCTTTATATACGTTATTTGCACAATGGGCCGCACGTGATTGGCTAATTCTGGGATTCTCCTGTAGGCCAATCAGGTTGCCGATTCACTTCCACGTGGAGCTGGATTGGGTGGCTCCTGCGAACCAATCATACCACTGCATTGTTCTAGGACCAATCAGACTGCTGCATTCTGGACCCTATTGTTCTAGGACCAAGCAGACTGCTGCATTCTGAATCCTATTCAACTCAGTACATAACAGGGCAGCTCACAACACATGGGATTAAGATTGCAGCCTGTAACAGGGCATCCATATGTGCAACTGAAGGAATGGCATGGACATTCGTGCTTAGCACCAGCAATCCTTCCCTTCCACTTCTGTTTCCCTGTGTGAAATGCCTTGCACTTGACACAATTTAGGAGTCTGGTACAACAAAATAAGGGATGGTCCTAAGGAACGAAAATCACAATAGTTGATTTTCAGGCACCACTCAAGCAATATGGTTAACTCACAGAATATCTTTTTCACTGCGAAGAATTAAAGCAAACTCATGCTGAGATTCAACCATGATGGAATGTTCTCTCTCTCCCTCCCTCCCTCTCTTTCTCTCTCTGTCACACACACACAAAATAACACACATACACTATTACTAGATCATAGGAGCAGGCTGTGGCTCCGTATTGTAATATATAAATTCCTGCTGTTTGCTCTTGGAAAATTAGCAGCTCACTGGCTGGAATGAAATATGTGCTTCATTACACAGAGCAAAAGGGAAGGATAATTTAGCTAAGCATTTTTATGTGAGCTTGCATGAAAATTTCTATGAGAGCACTTCATTTTTAAAAAGTACAGTGACAATAGATTCTGCAGCCAGCTGGTGGGCAAAACTCTTCCACTGAATACACAAATGTGAGGAAAGTACATGGACAATTCCTTTTCCTTGAAACATCCCCACAAAGGCATTCTTCAGTAACCAGGGCAGCAAACTCAGAATCTCAGTGGAGTCTCTGAGATAGTCTCCTTGGGAGTGGGCCACTATTGCTTATGAGGACGGGGGATGTTAGGGTGGCAGAGAGGTTGGCACACCCCATATGCACCAGCAGATGCACCAGATTTGCTCTGCCAGTGTGTTTGCACCATGCCAACCTCCCCACCATTTGGTCCTCCCCCTCCTGATAAGCAACGAATGCCCACTTGCTGGGAAGCTAGAGTAGCACCTCTGCCCCATCCCGTAACCTGCTTCTGGATGAGCCACTGGCCTGGACTTTGTTCCTGGTTGAGCAGCCCTGACTCATATTGCCAGCAGCCTAAAGCCATTACAGGAATATGAAATATTAAACCAAAGCAAACTTCAGAATTTTCAATACGATTTTGCTAAGATTGCTTTGAAAGAACCTGATCTTTGAATGAACCTAAGCAGAGATTTTTACTGAGTACAATATGTTTCCGAGCACAATTCAGAGTGTTGCTGCTGACCTTTAAAGCCCTAAACAGCTTCGGCCCAGTATACCTAAAGGAGCATCTCCACCCCCATCGTTCTGCCAGGACACTGAGGTCCAGCTCCGAGGGCCTTCTGGTGGTTCCCTCACTGCGAGAAGTGAGATTACAGGGAACCAGGCAGAGGGCCTTCTCAGTAGTGGCACCCGCCCTGTGGAACGCCCTCCCATCAGATGTCAATGAAATAAACAACTATCTAACTTTTAGTAGGTATCTGAAGGCAGCCCTGTTTAGGGAAGTTTTAAATGTTTGAAGTTTCATTCTGTTTTGAGTCCTCTGTTGGAAGCCACCCAGAGTGGCTGGGGAAACCCAGCCAGATGGGAGGGGTATAAATAAATAAATAAATATTATTTGCCATGGTGGTGTCTTATTCCTAGCTTTTAAATAGAGAAATCCCACTAAACCCATTCTCAACTCGTAGGTCAGCAACCTCATTTCTTTACTTTCAAGCCAGCAAAGATTCATTACCTAGCGTAAAAAGGATTTGCAGCCCACTGAGTCAAGGTGCTGTTACCCTCTGGGCCAACAGAGAAACCTGCCAAAGGAAAGCCAGAAAATATAAGGTCATGAGTGAGAGCGAATGTGATGGTTTCATCCTTAGTTCTATCTAGAAGTTATTCCACATCCCCCCACCCCCGCTCCCGCCGACAAAGCTGTGTTTGACCTGATGGGCGCTCTTCATTCAGAGAGATTGAAACTGAAAGTTCAGTGCTGGGTCATGAATGCTGTGGAGGAGCCAGTATGTGAAAAAGCTAACAAGCAAAAATTCCTTTCCTCTTTGTTGTTGTTTTTCTTAAAAAAACCCCTGTTAATTCATATATTTGGTAGACTGGATTTCTATATTACTCATTCTGCGGGGGGAAAGAAACAAATTCTGCAATCATAGGCATAGTTATAGCATAATTCTAACACTGTCTAGAGGTCTTGGGGCTCACTCCCAAGCAGGTAGCATTAAGATTACAGCATTATCTGGAAATCAGTGGCATTGAACAGAGCGGACTTAAACCTAGTGATTGTGCTGCACAACTGCAATCCTGTACACATTTACCTGGGAGTAAGCCCCACTAAACTCAGTTGAATTTACTTCTGCATAGGGATGGACAACTCTTTGCCACTTTCTCTGTTTCTCATTTTTCCAATCCCATATCAGTTTGCAATTGTTATTATTCTTTTAAAAGTCCTCATGAATCTTCATCAGTATTTAAGTGTGAATTTCTTCAAGTAAACACATTTTGGTATGCAATTATGCCCAGTACACACATTTTTTTGCAAAGCAATGTCCCACGTAAGAATACTTTTTTGTATGCTCTTTTCATGCACACACACATTTTAACGCACACTTTACACTGCGTATGCATTTTTGTACACATTACTTTGCTGGCAAACTGCATTGCAAAATTCAAAGAAATGTGAATTTCGAAGGAAGGCTGTGTTTCGGTTTGTGTATTGTTTTGGAAATTACCAATTAGGTTGGCTCACTTTTCACTGCAAACTGAACCAAATTCCTCTCCCACTCCTACTTCTGAGTACATGTTTATAGAATCACACTATCAGTTACTGTCCCTGCCCATATGACATCTTCCTTCATACATTCCTGTAGCAGCTGCACCAGGAATAATCCAGTAGGTATCTTGGTGGCCACTGTGAGAATAGAAGGCTGGACTAGGTGGGCATCTGACCTGATTCAGCAGGCTCTTCTTATAATAATAATAAAATTTTATTTATATCCCGCCCTCCCCAGCCGAAGCCGGGCTCAGAGCGGCTAGCAACATTAAAATGATACAACATTCTAAAATCATTTCATTATAAAATCAAATCAGATTAATGGCAACCATTGGGCTAGAGTTCTGTGAGGATTGCCAAAGGAGAGGGTGAGGCTGTGCCCCGGCCAAAGGCCTGGTGGAACAGCTCTGTCTTGCAGGCCCTGCAGAAAGATGTCAAGTCCCGCAGGGCCCTAGTCACTTGTGACAGAGCGTTCCACCAGATCGGAGCCACAGCCAAAAAAGCCCTGGCTCTGGTTGAGGCCAGCCTAACCTCTCTGTGGCCCAGGACCTCCAAGATATTTTTGTTTGAAGATCATAAGGTCCTCTGTGGGACATACCAGGAGAGGCGGTCCCATAGGTACGAGGGTCCTAGGCCGTATAGGGCTTTAAAGGTTAAAACCAGCACTTTAAACCTGATCCTGTACTCCACCGGGAGCCAGTGCAGCTGGTATAGCACCGGGTGAATGTGATCCTGCAGCGAGGACCCCGTAAGGAGTCTCGCCGCAGCATTCTGCACCCACTGGAGTTTCTGGGTCCGTCTCAAGGGCTGAATTATATTCTGAATTGGATCTGTTGTACTAGCCTGCAGTCCTTTCCCCAAGAGTAGAAGGGAAATGCTTGGCTGAAGAAAATTGTTCTTCAGTGTGAAACCAGCCTCCATCCCTTCCTTGTTGCAGCAACGAGAGAATAAGTAAGCTTCATTCTGTACCATTCAGAAGCATATAGAAATTAAGGAAGCAGGAAAACAAGGTTGGCCTTATCATGTAGCAATGTGAAACAGACTGCTTTGGGCAGCTGATTTAGTAGAAGTCATAAATTTATATTTATTTGGCCATAAACCATAACAAAGCTAAGATATCAATAGAAAATAAAAGTCAGGAACAGTACTTAGATGTGTACATCATATATAGATTTGTTTGAACCACAGGTCACAAAAGCCATGATTAGATAATCGGAAAGCAAGTTATCGAAATGGAGAGTCAGTCAGTCACTCAATCTATCATATAAGCAGAACCCAAACATTTGGCGCATACGCTCCCCTTCAACAGCAAATAAAGCTACCTTTTTTGGTTATATATGTAGTACAGCTGGTTAATAGAAATTCAATTTTTGTTCATTTGACAAAACAACAACTGTGTTGACAGGAAATTCTTCTGGATGTCTCTGTTTGATTTCCTTCTAAACAAGGCAAATCAGCAAGTAGTGAATCATCCCTAGATCCTGCCAACTGTCAGCAAGAGAAATCTGGTTCCATCCAGTGCAGGGCAACTTCCCACTGCTCAGTCCTCATCCCTTGTCTTGGAGGTCTTTGGAGGGAGCTATTGCCTGACAACCACCAGCTGCCCAGTTGCAGCTCATGGGAGCAGAGTCAGTGGTATCCTCTTGGTGGTGGCAGCACTGCACTTGTTGGGATGGGGCCGAGTGAGGAAGTGGAGAAGGAAGGCAGGAGCTCTGAGTGGCAGGCAGTGGTCCTGCAGGTGCAGGTGCACCTACAAAGCCACCACCACCAACTTGAAGCTCCTGCAACCTCACCACTCCAGCCCTGTCTTGACAAGCAGAGTGCCTTTACTGCCAGGAAGATGCTACTGAGTGCATTCTCCCAAGAGTGACTGTAGCAACTGCCAGCAAAAGGAGACTGCTTCCCTCATTGGCTGGGTCATTCCAGCTGCTCAGCCCCACATTGCACAGGCAGCCTGCTTGCATCATGGGTTCAGCAAGATCCAGCTGCTCAGCCCCACATCCTTGCCTCAGAAGGCTTGCCATTGACTGTATCAATGGGGGCAAACAAACAGACATATTTTGACAATACTATACTCATGAACACAGGTATCTGCTCAGCTGGTTCTCCTTATTTTAATATTTAACATAGCCGTAAAATAATGCTCAATGGTCATTATAACCCATTATTATCATTAACAGCAATTTTGTTTTTGATTATTTTATATATTTAGAAAGATTTATAAACCGCTTAATCAAAGAACTTTCCAAGCAATGTGCATTCTTAATTCTCCATCTGAAATCAACGGAACTCTTAAGGGCTTAACTTTGGTTGGGTAATTATGCCATGATAGAGGGTTCTATTCAATGCTCAGAGTGGATCCATTGAAATTAACAAGTGTGACTCATTGAGGTTCGTTCATTTTATTAAGTTTATCCTGGGTAAAATTTGTTTTACTGCAGAATGTTACTGTTTTACTACAGAATGTGCATGGAATAGGGAGAATGCTGTAAGCCGTCATGACCCCCTTCTTCCTGAGTAGAAGACAAGTGTTTAGGGGTAGGGGTGGGGAATCTGTGGTTTGTCCATTGTTTAGCTAGACTACAAACCTCATCAGCCCTAACCATTGGCTGGGACTGATGGGCCAATGGCACCTAGAGGGGCATTGGCACCCTACCCCTGATTCAGGGACATGGGATCTGCCTTATACTGTCAGACCATTGGTCCATATAGCTCAGTCTTGTCTACACTGTTGGGTTTTGGAATAGGATTTTCCCCTCCCTACCTGGAGTTGCTGAGGACTGAACAAGGGACTTTCTCCATGCATGGAATGTGTTCTGCTACTGAACTCCAGACCTTCTTTTGTTTTTGTTGCTATGTGATAAGGGGTTAGCTAGCATTTTCACGCATGGGAACATTCATACAAAGGCTGTATAAAGGTAATGTCACCAGCTAATGATTATCAAGATGAAAGTTTCCGGTGAGAATGCAGCAACATTAGCAAGGGACAATTATCTAGCCTAGAAGTGACTTGCTGGGTGGGCAAAGTTACTACACTAGCATCCCTTGTAAGGTGCTGTTGGAAGGAGACAGGAAAGGTGGCAAGGAAGTTGGCACAGTGCAAATGCATTGGCAGGAGCACCAGATTGGCTCTGCTGGAGTGTTTCCACCTCCCTGCTGATGCTCCCTCTCCCTGCTGGAAGCAACAGTAGCTGACCTCCTAAGAAGCTAGCATAGCAGTTCTGCCTCATCCAGTGATCCACTTCTGAATTCTAGCCCCTAATGTAATACAGTGGTACCTCTAGCTACGAACTTAATTCATTCTGGAGGTCCGTTCTTAACCTGAAACTGTTCTTAACTAAAGGCGTGCTTTCACTAATGGGGCCTCTTGCTGCCACTGCGCCGCCAGCACACAATTTCCGTTCTCATCCTAGGGCAAAGTTCTCAACTCAAGGTAACTCTTCCAGGTTAGCGGAGTTTGTAACCTGAAGCATTTGTAACCTGAGGTGTTTGTAACTTGAGGTACCACTGTACTTTTAAGTTCCACTGATTTAAACAAGAGAATTAAGAATACACAGAGAGGTTCTGAATTTGGAGGGAATGTTAAGTACTTCCACATCCAAACATATTGTTTTCAAACAAACTATAAACGGTATCTTATGTGGCATCTAGATGTATCACATTCTGCATTTCATGTGCCTGAGCTAGATGATGTTTTATTGTTGTTCTTCCATTTTGGTTTTTGAAGAGCCACATGATATTAGAACATTGGGACAATTTATTGTTGTTGTTGTTGTTATTTCTCTTAAGATGGCCGTTTGAACCAAAGTTCTATAATTGGCCTAAATTAGTTGTTGCATATAGCTAATTTAAGTGACCTGCTATATTCATGAACAAAGTGGCTCTTTAGTCTTTGTGACACGGGTCATTTATTTGGTGTCTTGTTCACCATAGACTCCTAAAAGGAAATAAAGAAAATAAAATAAAGAACAAGGCCTAACTCAAGAGGCTGGTTTGTGTAAGAGGGGAAAGAATTACAGAATCTGCATTTAATCAAAACATGCAAAACAATCTCCAGATTCTGTCTGGCAACAAATTTAGGATTTTACAAAGCTGCAATGCTCATTTGTTTGGCTATAAATATTGCAGCGATGAAAGACAGCCCTAACTCTGTCTTCCCACCACTTCATGACTGATAGGGAAGTTAAGTTTTATGTGTTTGCTCAGGAACCCATTAGACTTAATCTTTCCAGTAGGATTCCAAAGACAGGTGATAAATGGTCCATGCATCAGATTAAGGTGGGGATATCTATCGGGGTGCTGCAAGAGATCTGGGCATTTAATTAAAGTTTGGAAGAGAAACACCCTGCTCTGTCCCTTTCTCTTTACTTATGTCTTTGCTGTGAGCCTTTGGGCTGGAACCTTTGGAGTTTCCCCCTAATTTTATTTAAGGCTTTTCACCTAAGCAACAACAGTTGTTGGTGGCATTCATCTGTCTCGAGAGACAATGGAGTGCGCCTCCAGGGGTGAAGTCAAACAACTGTTATCAGCATCGAAGTGACATCCCTGGGGCACAAACCTGGGCAGTGTGTATGGAGGTCCTGGATTACCCAGATCTTGGGCTCACTTATATGGTCCAAAGGAAAACAGAACAATACGTTTGACACCAGCTTCACTGCGGGAGTTGCTGGACGGAGGCATACAAAGCATCATTCAGCCGTCTTAGGGACTCTGCTCCGGATTTCCGTAGGAGTTCCTCCTTAGCTTTTTCTTCTCCTGACAACAGTAAAATCATAGAACCATAGAATCATAAAGTTTGAAGGGACCCTGAGGGTCATGTAGAACAGGAATCTCAGTTAAGCATCCCTGACCTATGGCCATCCAACCTATGCTTAAAAACCACCAGTGAAGGAGAGTCCACCAACTTCCAAGGGCGTCCCTTCCATTGTTGAGCAGCTCTTAGCATCAGAAAGTTTTTCCTGATGTTTAGTCGGAATCTCCTTTCTTATAACTTGAATCCATTGGTTTGGATCCTACCCTCTGGAGCAGGAGAAAACAAGCTTGCTCCATCTTCCATGTGAAAGCTCTTAAGATATTTGAAGATGGCATCATATCTCTTCCCACTCACTTCTTCTCCAGGCTAAACATCAACCACAAGAAGATTTCATAAATATACAGTGAGGAATGGGCAAATCTGTCAATTTCAGTTTTCCTGAGTTTCTTGCTTCCTCCCATCTAAAGTTTAGTTCTCTGCATTTCCACATTGGTTGATGATGATGATGATGATGATAAGCTTCATGAAAATTCATCAGCATTTTCTGATACAATATACTCCTAATATACACATTAGAGTATATTAGTAATATACAATTTTCCATAATGCATTGCATTTGATACCGTTTTTGCAAATAGGTGCCTTTTTATTCACTGTTTGCCCTACTACATACATTTTTGTACACATTACTAGGCTGGAGAATTGCATTGCCAAACTTGGATATGTGCAGATTTCAAAAGATTTCTGTGCTTCAATTCACTTATTGTTTCAGAAAGTACAAATTAGGTAGGCTTGCCTTTAGATGTGAATGGAATCTAATTTCTCCTCCATCCTTATATACAATAAAAGAGTAATCATAAAATCACTGAGCAGAAGAATTAAGGTCAGAGGAATATATATATATATATATATATATATATATATATATATATATGGATTAAAGAAGAATTGAATTAAAAATCACCCAGAGTTCCATTAAAATAAAGAACTCCGTTTACCCAGAACTTCTAAGAACTACTTTCATGTGTCATTCAGATATTTTTTAAAAATTAATTCAGTAAATTAGCTAATCTGAATTAATTCATTGCAACCGCTTACTACTTCCCACCACACTTTCAGTGGCAAATCCAGGAGCAGGGAGTACTTTCCTCCCCCTCAAATTCAGGAGAAATGAACAGAAAAAAAGAAGAAAAAAGAAACATAATTACACTGTTTAAAGTGCAAGTTAATTTATTCAGGGACAGGTAATTTAAAATGGTGTTTCAGTAGATGATCAAAAGCAGCAAAACAGCTGGCTGGGAGCATCACTCCCCCCTTGCCATCTTGGCGCACACTTGCTTGGGAGTTTTTGCACTCACCTTGAAGGAGTGCCACAAAGCAGCATGCCGACGGAGAGTTTGCTCGTGTGCACTGGACCGTGAATGGGATCAAGGATCAACCTCAATGTGAACTGCTGGAAGAAGTGCATTAAAATGGACCTTTGAATGTGCAGCACGCAGAAATGTTTTTGAGAGATAGCTTCATATGGGAAAGTTGAATTCATTGTTAACCCTGATAGTTTATTGGGATAAGGAATTGATAAGCCATTAGCAGATGAGACTATATGAACTGAGCCATGAATCGGGGGGTGAGAAGACCCCTAATTTTGTCATACTGGGAAAACATTTTTGAGAAGAAAGTTCAGAGTGTCAAAGTTATTGGTGAATCAGAGTTAAAACATTTAACTTAGATCCCTAATGTATGGTGGTAATAATAATAATAATAATAATAATAATAATAATAATAATAATAATTATTTATTATTTATACCCCGCCCATCCTGCTGGGTTTCCCCAGCCACCCTGGGCGGCTCCCAACAGAATATTAAAAACACGATAAAACATCAAACATTAAAAGTTCCCTAAATAGGGCTGCCTTCAGATGTCAGATAGTTGTTTATTTCCTTGACATCTGATGGGAGGACAAGCCACAGGGCGGGTGCCACTACCGAGTGTTGAATGGTCTCTTTAAATTTGAAGGTTCATTATTGTTGCACAAGATGTGTATGTCTTTAAGGGCCAGAGCAAATAACGTGACCTAGTTTTACAGCTGTGAAGCAGTATAGCAGGTGCTGTTAAGTTGTGTTAATTAAGCTGTGCCAGCAATTGGGTATAGTATATAAAGAGCAGCACCTAGCTCTCTCAGTACCCTGGTGGTTGGGTTGGTGGATGGGTCATGCTTATTGATATGTTATAATTAATGTAAAAGGAGTTTTTGTTATTAAAACCTAGCTAAGGTTATTTTGCATTCCTTGTAATGTGTGGTTTCCCCAGCAAGCCTTCTGCAGTGCAACTAGTCTGCAAATAGCCAACACCAAGAAGGCCCTCTGCCTGGTTCCCTGTAACTTAGCTTCTCGCAGTGAGGGAACTGCCAGAAGGTCCTCGGCGCTGGACCTCAGCGTCTGGGCTGAATGATGAGGGTGGAGACGCTCCTTCAGGTATACTGGGCCAAGGTCCTTTAGGGCTTTAAAGGTCAGCACCAACATTTTGAATTGTGCTCAGAAACATACTGGGAGCCAATGTAGGTCTTTCAGGACCAGTGTGATATGGTCTCGGGGCCGCTCCTTGTTTCATTCAAATACATGCTTTCTAGAGACCAGTCCCATTGAACACAGTGGGACTTACTTCTGAGTAAACACACGCAGGATAGCACTGCCTCAGCTTTGTTACACTTTGCAACGTTTGGCCCTCTGTGCTTTTCCAATGATGTCTGTAACATCTGACTTTGCAGGAAATGTTGGCTCAACTCTCCGCTTCCAAGGAAAATGAAAGCTTCACACTGAGCACTTAGTAACTTTAAAAAAAGGAAAAAAAGCTGTCTGCTTTCAGGGTTTTAGCTTTATCTAAGATATATGGAGCAGTTTGATATGTGCCTCACATCAAAGTACATTCAAACCAGGGGTGGTCCTACCTTTAGGCATAGTAAGAAATCATCAACGGGGACACCAATTTATTTATATATATAGTGTTGTATTTCCTGTCCTCCTAGTTCCTGTGCACCACAGAGCTTATGTGACGAGGGTAGAGAACACAGATAAAACATGATCTTTGCAGCAAATGCTTCAGAGGCAAAATCCTGCTGCGGGAGAAATATCTTCACCAACGAGCACATAGTTAAACCATGGAATTCGTTCCCATGAAAGATAATGGTGGCTGCCATTTTGAGGATTAGACAAATTCATGGAGTAAAAAGGCAGGGAATCAGGGAGAGTCCTGTTGCACTCAGGTCTTGCTTGTAGGCTTTCCACATACCCTTCAACGTTTTTCCGATGAAAATAGGGATGTCTTGAGGAAAAGTAGGACATTCTGGGATCAAATCAGAAACTGGGACAGCTTCTGTAAATCCAGGACTGCCCCTAGAGAATAGGGACAGTTGAAGGGTCTGTCCATAGGCATCGCGTTGGCTACTTTGAGAAGAGGATGCTGACCTAGATAGGCCTTTGGTCTGAACCAGCAGCACTCTTCTTATGTGTTTATGAGAGACTGCACTCCCTGGGGTCAAGATGTCCCACAATGTTGGTGCAACCCTGAGAAGGCCTTATCTCTTGTTGCCTCCCTGCTGGGTAGGACATAGAGAAAGCCCTCTCATTCTGGCCTTCCAGAGCAGGCAGGATTTCTTCCCAGGACACCAACAAGCGTAGCAGAGCTTGAGAAATGCATTTTCTTTAGAGACCATGCTCGACTTCAGCTTAGCCTACAGAAAAGCATGTGTGTTTGTGTGTAGGAGGAAAACAGGGTAGTGGAAGGCTTCGATTTCCAAGCCGCTAGCTCATTCCTCGGTTCTGCGAGCTGATTAGTTCTTTCACTTGCACTCCTGCTTCTTAGCTGTCAACGATAGAAGAATGCATCCTGGCCAATAACGTTTCAAAAGGAATGCACAGAGATGGAATCATAACAGCTAAGCCAAGACATTGAAGATTACCTGTGTACGAGTGAGAAGGGGAGGACTGGCAGGGGCAAAGGGAGGAATAAAGGAGCAATTCGGTAATTTCAGAAAGAATGGTACTGCTTTACCCCGGCAAGTTCGCTATCACTTGAGTAATGACAAGTTGACTCAGGTTCCCTCCCCCCTCTGTTTTTTTAAAGTCTCTTTCCATTTTTGCCATCTGCCAGCTGAAGGATGTCAGGCTACACCAAGCGCAAAAGAAGACTATAGCGATTTCAAAAAGCAGCTTGTTTTATGAACAATATACAAAAGGAGGTTCTCCAACAGCTGGGCAATATTAGGCTGCCAGAAATGTAGGTCATCATTATCAATCAGTGTTGTATTTGAAATGCCCAGGTGCACCCCGGTTAACATGGCCCCACAAAGCGGCAAATGCAGGATGAGATTGGAGGCAAGCTTGAAAGCCAAGACTGCAGAGCTATGAGACTCCTGTGTATTTTCCTGATTCAGTGGAGCCTCTTTACATTGTGCCAGACTGCGTTTCTGACATTTGAATCCTCCTTCCCAATTAAGAATTAGATCCTGGCATACTAGAAGCTCATTCACATGTTACACTGAACACAGATACAAGCTGAGCTACACATGCACAAATGTGCTGTGTGAAAGAGTGCACATTTATTGATTGCTTTTGCTCAGTTATTTATGTACATAGGTACAGAGAAGTGCCATCATAGAAGTTTATAAAATTATCCGTGGCATGACAAAATTGGACAGAGAAAGGTTTTTCCTTCTGAACGTTCTTTCATATGTGGTGGACTTGTAATAATAATAATAATAATAATAATAATAATTTCTATTTATACCCTGCCCTCCCCAGCCAAGGCCGGGCTCAGGGCGGCTAACAAGCAATAATAAAAACAAGTTGAATGATTACAACTCAAAAACAAAATTAAAATACAACATTAAAATATTGAAACATTAAAAATTAAAATGTAGCCTCATTGCAGGAGGAGAAAGGAAAAGAAAAAAGAAAGAGAGGGAGAGAGAGAATCAAATTGGCTCCAAGCCAAAGGCCAGGTGGAACAACTCTGTCTTACAGGCCCTGCAGAAAGAAATCAGATCCTGCAGGGCCCTGGTCTCATGAGGCAGAGCGTTCCACCAAGACGGAGCCAGAGTTAAAAAGGCCCTGGCACTGGTTGAAGCCAATCTAACTTCCTTTGGGCCCGGGACCACTAGGGTGTTGCTATTTATGGACCTTGAGGCTCTCCATGGGGCATACCGGGTAATACTTGTAAAAGGGTAAAAGAGTATTGGGACATGATCCATAAAGAATTGGGGGGGGGAATGTTTTAATGCACTTTCCTGAGAAACCAGAGTCCTTTCTGTTGGGGATAATTCATACTGAAATTCCCAGGTTTCAAAAAAGGTTATTTATGTATGCTACTACTGTGGCCCGTGTGTTGTTAGTCCCAAAATGGAAAAACGAGCGAGGTCCCAACCAAAGAAGAATGGCAACTTAAGTTGACAGAGTATGCGCAGCTTGCAGACTTAACATATAGAATAAGGGAACAAGAAGAACACACATTTAGAAAAGATTGGAAAACGTTTATTGAATATATGGGAAATAATTGTGTAAAGTTGAAACTGCTGGCAGCATTAAGATAAACTCAACAGTGTAAACAATAAGTTTTTATGGATGCAATAATGGAATACTGAATGGTATAGTTTTGTAAAATATGCAGGGATTTTTGATATGTAAAATGAAGAAGGGAAGTCATTGATATCTTAAGGATGTAAAAATGAGTATTTTAAATTGAAAAATAGAAAATGTGATAAAAATTATATACAAAAAAAGAGAAAGGTTTTTCCTCCCTCTCTCATGGCTTGTAGAAGCTTGCCAACATCAGAAGAATCATGACAGACAAAGGAAGGTACTTCATGCAGTGCATAGTTAAACTATGGAACTATGAGAGGCAATGATGGCCACCTTATTGGATGGCTTTAGAAGTGGATTGGACAAATTCACGGAGGATTAGACTATCATTGGGCTGATTTGCCTCCATAGGTGCTTCTGAATGCCAGTTGCTGGATGCCACAGGACAGACCCCTAACAACAGGTGGGCTATTCAAAGGTATGAAGGGTGAAATTTGGGACTGGCTGAGAATAGGCAGACATTGAAATCCCCTATATTTTGGTCAACATTGCTTTTAAGAGTGCACAGAATGCACATCAATATGTGATCAGGAATTCATGTAAAATGAATTCTACGTTTCAGTAATAACTAGATAATAAAAACAATACTTATTTTTTAAAACGGTGGAAAATACCAGGGTTTCAAATGTTTAAAGCTACATTAGACAACACAGCAGGGGGGGGAAACACCCAACCACCCCTAAAAATGCCTGTCTTGGCAATATATACCAATGACAGAGAAATACAAACGATCTAATTACTCTCCCTAATTCCCTATCTCTGTAAAGCACTTTGAGATCTCCAGATAAAATGGGCTACAAGCTGCTCTGGAGTATTATTCATTCACACTGTTTAATGGTTACAAAGCTATCGTAGCATTGTGCAAGCTCCCCAAATAAAAAATGGTTATGCAGTCTTTCAGATTAGAGGATAAGACTTCTCAGCCTTTGCTAAAACATTTGGGTGATTAATCTAGCATTAACAATTGTCCCTGCAAAGGTATTATGACTGCTAAACAGAATGCATTAAATGCTTCTCGTGACTATTACACACACACACACACACACACACACACACACACACACTATAATATAATATACTGGAGAAAATATTTTGCATACATCGTACATAATGAAACTAAGTAATTCAATCACATTTAATAATGCTTTCCGGTTAGTTAAGGCTATCTGGATGAAGAAGGGCTTAGCACTGCAATCTTAACGGCAACATTCAAATGTTACGAGGCTAACTCAACGGTGTGTTCAAATCAACCACCATTTGATAGGAATTATCCGATAGATGGATGATAGATAGATGCAGATATGCCAAACAACTGGTTATGGACATTTAAAAATAAGCGCAGTGGCATTGAAATAAGCCTTCCAGGAAAGAAGAGATGCAAGTAAAAGGATGCCGTGCACTCGTGCCCCTTGCTTTGGGGTAAATTGCTATCCCCATTTTGCCTATTGTAGAAATGCTTTGCTAATGCCTTTTTTAAAAAAATGAGGTTAGCTTTAGGGTGACTGAGCATCACCCTGCTCAGCTCACAAAACTGAGGAGCCACAAAATCTCAGGGGGGTTAATAGGTGCTGAACAAGCATGCTGCTTGCAAAATCCTTTGAGTTTGTGATCCCTGTGCCATTTCTCCCCTACACAGGAAAGCTAAGGATAACTGGCCTGGGGTGGGAGTATATAATGTCATTACCTGCTACTACTTCCCTCAGTTATTATAATAAACACTCACCTTGGGAAGGGAGGAGGCTTAACCGATGGGAGACAGCTCCTTGAAGCCTCAAAGCAATCACTGATGGGGGGGGGGTTCGCAACAGGAGGTTCAGGAAAATTGAATTTCTGAGATGAAATTTTGTTTTCTAGGCAACTGTTAGAAATACAGGAGCCTTTGCCTTCCTTTACAACTCCTCGCCCTAATCTCAGCTGGGAAATAATTGCTTCCCTAGTCCAAATGGGGTGATCAGTTACTCCTGATTCCATAGACAGGTTACTTGGTAGTACTCAAGGTGAGCCTCAGAATTCAAGTTATGAGTCTTCAGTTTACCTATGTGAGCCATAAAAGGATGCCAAGAAAATATTTTGCTTTTTTAAAGAAGCAAGTCACATCCAGAGAATCAGTCCAGGATTAGAAAACCATGTAACACTTCTTGGAAAGAAAGATTTCTCATAAATATGTCAACCATTTCTCATTTTTTGAAAAAAATGAATGTATTTTTCCAACTCCATGCCTTGATATTCCATGCATCTACTCTCCTGCTATTCTAGTGACTCATGTGCTGCATACCATTTATAGTATATTTATGCTGCTCACATTCTTTACTTAATGAGAACCAAAAACAAAAACAAAAAACCTCCGTTCTGTGTCAATCCACAACATTCTCCCATTGTCCTCCTGCAGGAGAGCAATCTGTAAGAGTGGAAGATTGCAGCACTGCTTGCTCCTTTGTCAATGCTGCATAAGGACTATAAAGTACTGAGCAGTAAACAAGACTTGTTAAATACTCGCTGCCTTAGAAGAGGCAATATAGCAAAATCGTTACATGTTGGTCAGAGCAGGTCCTGGGGAGAGAAGAAAGGAAGCTGCTCAAAGACCAAGAACATGCACACTTATGGGATAGGTCAGTTGGTAGAGCATGGGACTCTTAATCTCAAGGTCATGAGTTCAAGCCCCATGTTGGGCAAATGTTACCTGCATTGCAGAGGGTTAGACCCTTCCAACTCTATGATTTTATTATTCTGCCTGGAAAGAGCATTGTATAATATCTAAGGCATCTGTCAGCATAATCCCAAGTTTATATTAATATATGGAATGTGTAAGTACAATTTTCGTACGAGTGTCATTTTCCTCTTTTAATTCTCTAATTGGAGAATAGCAGTATCTTAACTAGCATGAAAACCTTACAAGTTTTGCTCTATTTTTCTCCATATACGTTTTAAAATTACAAGAAAAGGGAAAAATTACAAAGGGAAAATAAGAGAGAGAGAGATTTCTAAAAGAAAATCATTATGCAGCATCAGTGCAGAAATGGAGCATGAGTACAGCTCTATTATTATTATTATTTATTTTATTTTATTTAACATGTTCAATATAAAAGCTGGTTCTCTAAGTGTCCTTGTCACTCTCTAATGTAGCCTTCCCCACCTACTGACCTCCAGATGTTATAGACTGCAACTCCAATCATTCATGATCACTGGCCATGCTGACTGGACCCTTGAGAGAAAACCTAAGACTATAAGAAGAGACTGCTGAATCAGGCCAATAGCCCATCTCGTCCAGTATCCCATCAACCAGGTGCTGGTGGGAAACCGTCAAGCATGCCCCCAAGCAACTGGTATTCAGAAGCAAAACGTCCAGAGGGCACAAGATTGGGGAAGGCTGCCCTTATGTGACCAAGAAGCAGGAACCCAGAGCAGAGGTATGCACAGAGAAGCAGGATAAACACTCAGAGTATCCCATTCAGAACAGCTTTATTAGTCAGAATGGCGCAATTGTGTTCTCTTCCTCCCAGACGTCAAGTTGCATGGCAAGTTAGAGCCACAGTGATGACCGCCTCAAATGGCTTCCTCGTATGATACATAACCAAGAAATCTGTCCGATTCAGGCCCAAATTTGGAGGCAGTTAACTCTGGAAATGTTTTATGTCCCTGAGCCTGAAGGGCACTGGCTTCAGGGGGGGGCCCTGTTATATACTAATCAACTGTTCATATTTTGAAGCTTTAATAGCACAAACAGTTAAGATTTCCTCGGCAAACTGACAGTACTGATCTGCACGCCTGTCCTTGGGTTAGTAACATTGTAAAAGGTGTCGTGGTTGTTTTCGTTCCTCAAAAGAAAGGAAGCAACAGGGATGGGGAAGTTGTGGCTGCTTAGATGTTGTGGGACTCCAACTCCCATCAGCTCCAACCAGCATGGCCAATGGTGTGGAATGCTGGGAGCTGTGGTTCAGCAACATCTGGATGGCCCCAGCTTGTCTATCCGTCATTTACAACAGCACAGAGGTGCTTGAGGAAGACATCGTCACAGATTCCTATACAACCTCCACCTCCTGAACTAATATGCAGATCGGAATGTGTAGCTCTCCATCAAATTTTGCACTTCTCTGAATCTCCTGCCACAGTCCTTGGATCAAAGAGATATCAAAATGTGAAACACACATTACATTTTGAGAGAAAATGCATATTTTGAGGGGGAGGGGGAGCATAGAAATCTGAATTGTTGTTGTTGTTGTGGTCTTAAATTGCATATTGATGTGGAAATCAGATAAAATGTGCTTATGACTGAACAGATGTGAAAGTGACATGAGACCAGAAAAAAGACTGGATCTGCTGTTTCTACAACAATCCCCATTCAACAAATGGAATATGTGGGTATGGTGGTGGTTCCAGTCCAACCTGCAGGGTCACTTCCACAGAGAGGTGTTGGGGGAATGCTCCTCAGCCCCCTGGATCTTATGTTATGAGGTTCAACATGGAATCGTGAAAGGGCACGAGAGAAGGAAAGGCTACCATTCATCTTTTCCCTCCCATCTGCTTGTTATCATTTGTTCAACAAGGGTTTAAAACCCTAATTAACCATGTGGCTTGGAGGGCGCTGGGGTAGGAGAGACTGCATGGGAGGGGTTGCCAAGGTTCCCAAGCTTTTCCACCCAAGGCTCCACCCCCAGGAGCCCCAGATCAGTCTGGGTGGTTGACCCAACCCAACGTGATCAGGAGTGTCCTAACCAAATCCAGCTGAAGCCCAGATCCCCCTCAACTACCCCAATTCAGCTCAAGTTTCAGCTAAAAGTGGTGCACAGCTCTAACAGGCAACTTCGGCTATAGCCACAGGATAAATAATAAACAAAAAATATTATATGTATATGTATATGTATATGTATATGATGTATATGTGGGACGTGGGTGGTGCTGTGGGTTAAATGACAGAGCCTAGGACCTGCTGATCAGAAGGTTGGCGGTTCGAATCCCCGTGACGGGGGGAACTCCCGTTGCTCGGTCCCTGCTCCTGCCAACCTAGCAGTTTGAAAGCACGTCAAAGTGCAAGTAGATAAATAGGTACCGCTCCGGCGGGAAGGTAAACAGCGTTTCCGTGCGCTGCTCTGGTTCGCCAGAAGGGGCTAAGTCCTGCTGGCCACATGACCCAGAAGCTGTATGCTGGCTCCCTCGGCCAATAAAGCAAGATGAACGCCGCAACCCCAGAGTCGGCCACGACTGAACCTAATGGTCAGGGGTCTCTTTACCCTATACCTTTTATATGTATATGTATATGATGCTTGTTCTCTAAATTGTGTGTGTGTGTGTGTGTGTGTGTGTATATATATATATATATATATATATATATATATGACTAGATATTTTCTTGCATCTTATTACACAAATGCATAACAAACTGCTTCTTTTTCAGTAAATAAATTATCAGGTTGTTTGCAATGGCAAACTCACTCTTACAACAAAAGCCAATTTCAGCCCATTGCCAAACCCTTACTGGCTTCAGCTTTGCCAGATCAAATGAATCAGCAAGACTGGATCAGGGTGGAACATACTTCTCCCCTCCACCTGCCCCCCCCCACAAGAACTGGGGTCCCCTGAGTCCGGGAAGAGGTCTAGCCCCCATGCAGTGTGCCAATGAGCCCTTACATGCATTTAAATCAGTAGTTATTATTTTTTCTCATTCAGGAAAAGGGCTGCATTTGGGAAGGAACTCCTCTTGGACAGTTGCACGGCGCCTTACTTATCCTTTAATTTTGGTAACAGGATGCTTTTAAGCTTTTTACTTACAACTATGACTTGATTAAATGAATCTTAGTAGATTAGTCATATTAGATTTACTTGATTAATCAGGTAATTGGTAAATTAAACCTGCCGAAATGCATTCGAGAAAACCAATCATTCTGTAGGTAGGGTGCTCATAGGAGAGCCCCTTGGATTTCACCTCCTGAGGCAGCTGCCTCAGCCTGCCCCATGGGCAGGCCGGCCCTGACTGAGACCCTGAAGAGCAACTGCCCCTCAGGGTAGACATGATTAAAGAGGGGGGAAATTGCTCTCCAATTTCATGATTCCATTCATTCCACACAAAACTGAGAAGACCACACATTCCTCATCCCTTTTACATGCAGGGCAAGATTCAGTTAACATACTTTGCCCACAGGAGACCTGCACAAGTACTTTCATTTGTTCAAGAAGGCTTCCCCTCACTCTCTCCCCTCCCAACTTCCAAATTTGGCTGAGAGGGGTCAGGAGAACCCCCAGAACAGCATTTAGGGTTGGAGAGAGGGGAATGTTCCAGCTGGCAAGCTAAACTGCTTGCAGAGACAGAATGTTCGTCATAGTTCAATGCTGAATTCCAGTGCTTAATTTCCATCCTCAACCTTGTTTGCATCAAGTTCTAACCCTGATCCAGCCAACCAATGAAAAGAAGAAACATGTCCTGCAGGTTTGAGCAGATCATAGCTCGGACAGAACATGCCAAATGCCTTAGACAGCAGAAGGAAAACCAAAATAGTTTCAAAGTTAGGAAGCTGTGTTAAAAACGGCAAAGCACTCCAACCAGAATGCCCATTAGAAATGAAATCCACAATTTGAAATAGACTTGCTGTTCCTTTTAAAGGCAATATCCGATTTCTGCATTTCAGATTTACTCCCTGCTATTTTTATTAGCTAAAATAATCTGCCCGCGCCTTTTTATATCAATCAAACGCAGCTGAAATTTGCTGTAATCTTGCAGGCCTTGCTTGTTATGAAAATACAGTTGCTAGGATACCTCCATTAGTTCATCTTCATATTGCACTGGTCTATCAATTAAGGAAGAAACATTCCCATTAATTCTCAACACAGCTATATAGGGTCCTTAAGTACATTAGTTTCTTTATCTCCACGTGGCATTTCTCCACTCAGCTCTCACCTTTGAATTTATCAAATATTAATCACAAAGAGTTTGCACTGCGTTTACATATTCAAGAAATTACTCAATTCTCACACTCTTAACTTCTATTTATAGTTGTTTTCCCATTGTTGGGGAAGTTAGAATAATTGCATACTGGTTTATTTCACCAGTGTTGGAAAATAGCAGGCACTACAAGCATGCTCACAGGTCTGTCATTAGCAGGGGGCATCCTTGGTTGACTATTGCTACTCCCACCACCAGATAAAGCCACCAGTACTCAGGCATGCCCTCCTATTGGTCAGCAATGAATTCTGGACAAAACAAAAAGCAAGCAATAGGCACTGGATCAGCTCTGAGGGTTAATGACCCTTTTCCCTTGCAGGACATTCCAGGGCTGGCTCAATACATGCTATTTATTTATTTAATTTATATCGCACTTTTCCTCCCAAAGGAGCCCCAAGTGGCACACAATTCTAATATGGACGCAGACGGCGGAGGATCTCAGTTTGTTGAAAGAGGAAGGTCTTCAGCAGGTGCTAAAAGGACTGCACACAGATGGCAACTGTCAAATATTCAAGGTGACCATTTTGATGGATGCAATAATGGAATACTGAATGGTATAGTCTTTGTAAAATATGCAGGGATTTATGATATGTAAAATGAACCATGGAAAGAGAAGAACGGAAGTCCTTGGTATCTTAAGGATGCAAAAATGAGTATTTTAAATTGTAAAACAGAAAATGTAATAAAAATTAAATACACCCCCCCACACACACACAAATATTCAAGGTGATGGCTATTGTTGGGGCCACAACACTGAAGGCTCTGTTCCTACATTATACAGAACGCTATCTGCCCTCACCCGCAGAGTGCAGTGATTGATTTGATATATAAAGACGATCTTCCAGGTATCCTGGTCCCGAGTTCTGTAGGACTATATAAACCCAAACCAGAACCCCAAACTTAGGCTGGTACCTAATTGGCAGCCTGAGGGATAAAATCTCTACCCCAGTTCCATGTACTGGACTGACAGTTGAGTTTTATTCCACCCTGGCAAGATGGCAGTATCTTACACAACACCTGAAAGCAGCAGGCTTCATTAGGGAGTTTAGGATAGGCTGCTTGGAACACCCAGCTCTGTCCTCCAACACCTTGTCACTACTTTCCCAACATTCACCTCACAAATGCCATGGCCAGCCCTGAGACATTATACTGTACAGCAGAGGTTTCTTTTCACATCCACTTTAGGTTACAAATTCTAGCTGTGGTAACTAGCCCAAAGCCCTAAATTTGGAGGCTCTAAACCAGGGGTAGGCAAAGTTTTTGTGGCTTGGGCTGGTTCATGGTCCTGCAGACCCTGCGGTGGGCTGGAGTGCATGCGCATGTGCATGCATGCGCAAACGCTATTTCCGGCACTCCTTCTGGTGTGGAGGAGGTGTGCGCAGCTTCCCATTGGCTGCAGGAGCTTCCTGCAGCCAATGGGAAGCTGGCCAACATTGCGGAAGGAGGTCTCCACTCTGCTCTGCACCGGTTTAGCGCTGTGCATGGGAGCCAACCGAGTGGGCGGTGGGGGTCCATGGGCCGGTTAAACAACCCCCATGGGCTGCTTGTGGCCCAGGGGCCTTAGGTTGACAGCCCCTGCTCTAAACCACTGTATCCCATATCACACCCTCCAATATTTCTCCGATGAAAATAGGGACATCCCATTCCATAATGATAATATTACTATTTATACCCCACACACCTTACTGCGGGGCCCCAACCACCCAGGGTGGCATCCAAAATATATAAAAACACAAGAAGACATTAAACATAAAACCCTGCTCCCCTATACAGGATTGCCTTCAGACACCTCGGCGGATAGAAAGCTCCATACCCTCCAAGATTTCTTCAATGAAAATAGGGACATCTTTCCATACACTCCAACATTTCTCCAATGTCCTAAGGAAAAGTGGGACATTCCAGGATCAAATCAGAAACTGGGACAGCTTCTCTAAATCAGGGACGTCCTTGGAAAATAGGGACACTAGGAGGGTCTGACATATGCTTCTAACATTGTTGGCATTGAAACTCTGGTTGCGTGCCAAATGTATATCTGGGAAGTAGTGATGAAATTCATCTTTGTAGGCAAGCAGTGTGTATGTGTGTGTTTACATTAACTAAGCTACGGGTCAATCCATGTGCTGATTAGTTTCAGTATTCTGGCTGCAACTTGAATGCCTTCACAAAGGAGAAGGCTATCCATGGCTACTAGCCATGAGGACTACGCTCTGCCTCTATGGTCAGGGGCAGTAATGCTTCTGTAAACTAGCTGCTGGAAAACACAGGAGGGGAGAATATTCTTGAGCTTGGGTTCTGCTTGCTGGTTTCCCACCAGCTTCTGGTGAGAAGAGGATGCTGCACTAGCTGAGATATTGGCCTGATTCAAGAGGGCTGTTCTTATGTTCTTATTTTCTTAAAGACAGATATGGAAAGCCCTTTAATCCCACCTTAGAAATAAAATTTTGGGGGAGCAGGAGAGGGGAGTTGCAGAATACAAATTCAGTGGTACCTCGGTTTACAAATCCGTTCCTGAAGAGGGTGACCTTGGGCCAGTCACACTTCTCTGAAGTCTCTCAGTCCCACTCACCTCACAGAGTGTTTGTTGTGGGGGGGGGAAGGGAAAGGAGAATGTTAGCCACTTTGAGACTCCTTTGGGTAGTGATAAAGCAGGATATCAAATCCAAACTCTTCTTCTTAAACCAAATTGATTCTTAGACCGAGGCACGCTTTCCCTAATGAGGCCTCCCGCTGCCAGTGCCCTTCCAGCATTCGGATTCCATTCATGTTGTTTTGGTTTAGTCGTTTAGTCGTGTCCGACTCTTCATGACCCCATGGACCAGAGCACGCCAGGCACTTCTGTCTTCCACTGCCTCCCGCAGTTTGGTCAAACTCATGCTGGTAGCTTCGAGAACACTATCCAACCATCTCGTCCTCTGTCGTCCCCTTCTCCTTGTGCCCTCCATCTTTCCCAACATCAGGGTCTTTTCCAGGGAGTCTTCTCTTCTTATGAGGTGGCCAAAGTATTGGAGCCTCAACTTCAGGATCTGTCCTTCCAGTGAGCACTCAGGGCTGATTTCCTTCAGAATTGATAGGTTTGATCTTCTTGCAGTCCATGGGACTCTCAAGAGTCTCTTCCAGCACCATAATTCAAAAGCATCAAAAGCATTCCATTCATAGACCAAGGTAAATTTTGCAGACTGGAACACTACTTCCGGTTTTGCAGAGTTCATAAACCGAATCGTTCGTAAACAGGACCGTTCGTAAACCAAGGTAACACTGTAATAATTTATTTATTTATTGTATAGCACTTAATCAACGAAAACCTCCGGTTTGCATTTTGATTTCCATTCATATTTGTAGTCTGCTTTTCCAACAACGAGGCTGAGCTCAAAGCAGCTCACGAGAATAACCACGGCGTTAAAAATTAGCTAGCATTTCAATCAGCGGAATCGAATCAAAAACACGATAGCATATAAATAAGGCAAGAGGAAAGCCAGCAAACAATTAATGCAGCTCAAACTCATAATGATTTGATAAAACCAAATGCTGAAACAAATTGACATAAAAGTTTATCAAAATATAAATAAAATGAGTAGTTTAAAAAACAAATACATGATAAAATGACATGTTGAAATGACAAGTTAAGTTTAAGTGCATGGGTAGGCTTGCCTACTGTATACAAGCAAAGGGTTGCCATGTGAAGAGGGGCATTTGTCTGTTTTTAAGCAATCAAACCAAGTTGTTACTTATCACTTCCTAGGATAGTCTGTCCAAGTGTAGGATAATGGCCCAGAGTGCCAGGGGCAAGAAACATGCACATCCAGAAGTCAGGCAGATACAGTAGCTACTGAAACAGTGACTGCCAAGAGCTGCATCTAAACAAATGATCTGTAAACAGGCAGCCTGTGGTATTGCCGCTTAGGTTTGATGACACAGATGCAATCCTTCAAAGCAAGTGCTAAAGACTGGATGCAGCTGTTTCCACTTGAACAGAGCCTGTGTGGTCTTCCTGCGAGGACAAAGACATATATATATTTCTTAAAAGAGGGCACAAAGAAAAAATTCCAAGTTTGGATTTGTTTGGAGGGAACCGTTTATATTCTGATATATCTGATTTTGTCCCCAAATGAACAAATAGTTCAAGGCGGAGGGGCTGGGGGGTGGGAAGACTTTCAGCGACTTTCAATGAAAGTTCAAAGTAGGCAATAATGTGTTACACGGACAAGTGGCTTGCAAAATGGCTTCCCATTTCCTCCTAACGTTCCTCCAGTCTGCCTTTTGTTTAGGATGGGCACTTATTCAGTGCCCAAAAAACTGGAGAAGAGGGGATGCAGATTTGCATAGGATGCTTTCAATGCAAATTCAGATGGATGATTTTTTTATTTTAAAACCGGTCTGGACACCCCTTCAAGCAGAGGGCTCCTTCAAGTAGAGGACTGCCTCTGTAAAGAAGGACACATGTGGTCACCCTACTCTGGGTGGAATATAAATATCATATTTGTTACTAAGTTTGGTATATTGAACACTACTTTAGTTGGAAAGGGACAAAAAAATGTTGCTCTTGCCCATGAGATGGGGTAAGTTTGCCCCAGCCTGATAGAAATTGAGGGCAGGGTATATAGCTCAGGAACACAGGTAGCGCTGTGGGTTAAACCACAGAACCTAGGACTTGCCGATCAGAAGGTTTGCGGTTCGAATCCCCGCAACAGGGTGAGCTCCCGTTGCTCGGTCCCAGCTCCTGCCCACCTAGTAGTTCAAAAGCACACAGTGCAAGTAGATAAATAGTTACCGCTCCGGTGGGAAGGTAAACGGCGTTTCCGTGCGCTGCTCTGGTTTGCCAGAAGCGGCTTAGTCATGCTGGCCACATGACCCAGAAGCTGTACGCCGGCTCCCTCGGCCAATAAAGCAAGATGAGCACCGCAACTCCAGAGTCGGCCACGACTGGACCTAATGGTCAGGGATCCCTTTACCTTTACTTATATAGCTCAGGTACTCATATCCATGTTTCTCTTAGCAGGGAATGGAAAATCAGCCTCCCATCCTTCTCTTTGGTGATGGAGGCTTGCTGGAATGAGCCACACCTACTCAGATGTTCATAATTTGGTTAACTGTCGGCAGATCTCGACATTATATTTTGAATATGGCCTTTCTATCAAATGCTACAGTCTCCCAAGTCTTTGTTATGGGTGTGTTGGGGAAAGGGCATTTGTCCCCAGGACATGCATATAAATTTAGGCATAGAAAGTGAGAGGTCCCACTCCATTCAAGCTGGGATATAAACCTTCATATCCCAGCTTGATCACTGAGATCATCTGCTGGAGTGACGTTGGTCATTCCCCGAGTGGGTGAGGCTCATCTGACATCAACACGAAACCAAGCCGTCAGTGTCATCAGCCCAGTCCTGTGGGGTGCTCTTTCAAAGGAGATTTACCAAGCATCTTCTGTTTTAACCTATAAACGCTTGCTGAAAACTTGTTTATGCCAGTAGGCTTATGCAGGCACTTTGGAAAACACCTTCTCTATTAGTTGGTGATCTATGTTTTTGAACTTTTACATGGTTTTTGTTGAATAGATCCAATTGTTGTAAACCACTTTGATGTTTTTCATAAAATTGCTGTGTGTGTGTGTAGAATAAATAAATTCTGCATTATGATTGGGTTTACTCTGGGAAGGCCAGAGATGGATACTTTTTATCCGATTCTTTTGTCTTTTAGGAATCACTGCCTCGTTTCTGTTTTATTTTTCATGCTTTTGCAGTGGAAGATAGAGACAAGTTTTTGGGAGCACACGGAGAAGACCTCCACAAAGGACTTGGATTGCCAGCGCCAGAACTTCCAGGGGAGCCCGCCCCCTCGGATCCTCAAGGACCGGAGAACAAGGTACCACCCCAGAAAGAATAACCAGATCTATCCAGGATGTCTCTGCAGCTTTTGAGTTGGAACATAAATGGCTGTAACAGTCCCGAAAAAAGGTCTAAAATTTTTCATATTCTAAAAAAGGAACAATTGGACATTATATGCTTACAAGAAACACATGTGATTAGGCTCCATAGAAAGGTGTTAATAAATAAAAGGCTTGGTCAAGAATTTATATCATCGGATACAGTTAAAAAGAGAGGTGTAGTGATCTATGCAAAAGAGAGCCTTTCACCAAAATTTCTCTTTAAAGATGAAAGTGGAAGAATCCTCGCAATAGAAGTACAGTATCAAGGAGAAAAAATTTTGATATTAGGAATTTATGCTCCAAATGAAGGAAAATCGGATTTTTATAAGAAGTTGCACGAGATCATGCTGGATTATCTGGATTACAACAACGTCATCATGATGGGGGATATGAACGGGGTCGTATCAACAAATATGGATAAGTCACAGAACCAGAACATTACTAAAGAGGGAAGACTACCTAAGACCTTTTTTGAAATGACTGACAATATGGACTGGGTTGACATCTGGAGAGTCAGAAACCCCCTGGGAAGAGAAGGAACATTCTTTTCTGAAGCTCAACTGACTTGGACACGAATCGACCAAATATGGATAACTAGAAGTCTGGCACCTAAGGTGAGGAAGGTGGAAATCTGCCCCAAAACATGCTCCGACCATAACGCCTTGAGAATGGATATGACATTGATCCCAATCGGCTCCTTTAGATGGAAGATGAATGATGGCCTGTTTAGAGATCAAAGAATTGTAAAGAAGGCCCAAAAAACCTTAAAGGACTATTTTGAGATTAATTTGAACACTACGGTGGAAAAAAGAACTATCTGGGATGCAAGTAAAGCTGTGATGAGAGGGTTCTTGATTCAACAGAATTCCTTAAAGAAAAGACTGCAAAATGAAAAGAAAGATAAAATTCTGGAAAGTATCAAAGAGTTGGAGAAGAAGTTAAGATCTAACCCGAAGTCCCAACCGATTCTGAGAGAAATTAAACTTTATCAGGCGCAATATTCCAAGCTGATAAATCAGGAAATAGAATGGAAGATTAAAACAATGAAACAAAAAACTTTTGAATCGGCAAATAAATGTGGGAAACTGCTAGCTTGGCAGTTGAAAAGGAGACAAAGATTAAATACAGTAACAAACTTAGAGGTTGAAGGAAGGAACATTCAGAACCCGGGAGAGATTAGAAAGTGCTTCCAGAGGTATTTTAAAAAGTTATATACTCAAGGGCCACAAGATGAAATAGAGATTACACAATTTTTGGAGAGAAATGGATTAGCAAAGCTGTCAGAAGAAAATAGAACAATTTTAAATGGCAAAATAACACGACAAGAGATCGAACAGGCCATCCTGAGTCTGAAACAGGGCAAATCACCAGGGCCAGATGGACTGACCTCTAACTACTACAAGACATTGAAGGATTATTTGATACAACCTTTGTTGGAGGTCAGTAATGAAATAATGGAGGGGAAGAAGGCGCCTGAATCGTGGAAAGAAGCATTTATCACATTGATTCCAAAGTCAGAAACTGAAAAGACACAACTCAAGAATTACCGTCCCATCTCCCTTTTAAATGTGGATTACAAAATATTTGCAGATGTTTTGGCACGAAGATTTAAGAAAGTTTTAAGTGAGATAATCCATAAAGACCAGGCAGGCTTTCTCCCGGGCAGACATATGTTTACTAACACAAGGAACATCATAGACATATTGGAACTTTTACAAACAAACATAAACACTAAAGCAGTTTTAATTTTTATAGACGCGGAGAAAGCCTTTGACAACATTTCTTGGAAATTTATGAAGGGGAATTTAAAAGAAATGGGAGTGGGACGGGGGTTTGAGAACGGGATTGAGGCAATATATTCAGAACAAAAGGCTAAACTGATAGTTAACAATGTGGTTACAGAAGAGTTTAAAATTGAAAAAGGTACACGACAAGGCTGCCCGATTTCCCCATTACTGTTTATTTCGGTTCTGGAAGTGCTCCTGAATATGATTAGGGGGGACCGGTTGGTGGAAGGGATTCAGGTCGGAGCGAAACAATATAAACTTAAAGCTTTTGCAGATGACCTAGTTCTGACATTACAGGAGCCGGAGTCTAGTTTGAAAAGAGTACTACAACTGATTCAAAACTTTGGTCGAGTGGCAGGATTTAAGTTAAATAAGCAAAAAACTAAAGTTTTGGGGAAAAATGTGACAGATATTGAGTTGGAACAGCTTCAGAAAGAGACAGAACTAAATGTGGTTAAAAAAGTTAAATACCTAGGGGTAAACATAACAGCAAAAAATCTGAGTTTATTTAAAGATAATTATGAAAAATGTTGGTCAGAGATTAAGAGAGACTTGGATAGTTGGTCAAGACTAAAACTTTCTTTGTTAGGCCGAATAGCTGCCATCAAGATGAATGTATTGCCAAAAATGTTATTTTTGTTTCAGACACTGCAGATTGTAGACAAGACAGAGTGCTTCCGGAAGTGGCAGAAAGATATTTCTAAATTTGTCTGGCAGGGCAAAAAGCCCAGAATCAAATTTAAAATATTAACAGATGCGAAAGAAAGAGGGGGCTTTGCCCTGCCAGATTTAAAGTTGTATTATGAAGCTGCAGCTTTCTGCTGGTTAAAAGATTGGTTACTTCTTGAAGATACGGATGTCTTGGATTTGGAAGGTTTTAATAATGCGTTTGGATGGCATGCATATTTATGGTATGATAAAGCTAAGATAAATAAGGCCTTCAAGAACCATATTGTCAGAAAATCAGTCTTTAATGTCTGGACAAAATATAAAGACTTACTGGAGAATAAAATTCCGAGGTGGCTGTCACCCCTGGAGGCTAAGGCTCGGAAAAGAGCCAATATGGAGGCCAACTGGCCAAAATATTGGGAGATAATAGAAAAGGATGGTGACAACTGGAAATTGCAGAGTTTAGAAAAGATGAGAGACAAAGTGCGAGACTGGTTACACTATGCTCAGATTAAAGAAGTGTTTAAAAATGACAAAAAGCTAGGATTCCAAGTGGAAAAGTCAAAGTTAGAAACTGAACTGTTAGAACCTAAGACTAAGGTACTTTCAAGAATGTATAACTTGCTGCTGAAATGGAACACACATGACGAAATGGTAAAATCAACAATGATAAAATGGGCGCAGGATATTGGGTATAATATTATGTTTGAAGATTGGGAAAGGTTGTGGACCTCTGGGCTGAACTTCACTGCATGTAATGCGTTGAAGGAAAATGTGATGAAAATGATGTATAGATGGTACATGACCCCTGTTAAACTGGCTAAAATATACCATTCGTCTGATAGCAAATGTTGGAAATGTAAGGAAAATGAAGGAACATTTTTTCACCTCTGGTGGACCTGCCCTAGAGTGAAGGCCTTTTGGGAGAAGATATATAATGAATTAAAAAAGGTGTTTAAATACACCTTCACTAAGAAATCAGAGGCCTTTCTCCTGGGTATTGTCGGCCAGAGTGTGTTAAAAGAGGACAGAACATTCTTTTTGTACGCAACAACAGCAGCAAGAATATTAATTGCCAAGAATTGGAAAACTCAGGAGCTACCCACTGTGGAAGAATGGCAGATGCAACTGATGGACTATATGCAATTAGCCGAGATGACCGGCAGAATTCGAGACCAGGGAGAAGAAAGGATGGAAGAAGACTGGAGGAAATTTAAGATTTATTTACAAAAATATTGTAATTTGGCTGAGTGCTGAATTGGATGCCAGTGCAGACAATTGTCTACCATTAAATTAGAGTTAAGGTTGAATTATATGTCAAACCAAATTAAGATTATTAATTAAGATGAATTAAATGATAATTTGTTTGAAACTAATTTAATAATGATGTAAGTGTATGCGGGAGGTGTGGGGGAGTCCCATGTAACAATTGAGAGATGTTAAATGGACAATGATAAGTGCTTATCTAATATATGCTTTATTTGAAAACTTTAATAAATATATTATAAAAAAAAAAAAAATATTTTTCATGCTTTTGAGGACCAATAATATGATTCCCTCTCACTGTGCAAATGCAACTGCAATGTCTGTTTTGTTGTATTCTTTGTTTGTAGGTGGATGGTTTTTAGAATCTCATTTTGCAACATATATGGCTTTTATGGTAAACTGTTATTCTGAAATTGTAAGTGCCTTGAAGACTCTGTGATGTGGAAAAAAAGGATAGATCCATCCTGCCAGCAACTGCAAGAAAATGAGATGGTGAGTACAAGGGGGGGGGGGCATGTCAAGCATTTGGAGGGCCACAATCCATGACTGATCATCTTTGTTCGCTATGGTGATTAGGTCACACCAAGCTGAAAAGGAATACAATAAAGTCATAGCATTGAAATAGCTACATACATTACAAGCAATAATCACACTTCCTTTTTTCCCATGTTCAGTTTCTCTTGCTTCTAGAATAGGTTATGCATATCTCCCTACATCCAAATCTTCCTTCCTCATACCCTGTTTTAGGCTGCAAACTACTACTTGCCTGGAATCAGAAAATTGTACAGTTGGAAGGGATCCTAAGGGCCATCTAGTCCAGCTCCCTGCAGTGCAGGATTCTCAACTAAGTTTATGGTCTACTAATACCCCTAGATCCTTTTCACATGTATTACTGGCAAGCCAAGTATCCACCCAGTTTATATTTGTGCAACTGGCTATTTCTGCCTTACATTTGTCGCTATTGAAATGCATTTTGCTGGTTTAGCCCGAACATTCGCTACCCTTCCAAGTTTGGTGTCATCTGGAAATTTGATGAGCATTGGCTCAGTTCATCCATCCAAGTTGTTTATAAGACATAACCTTGCGGCACCCTGCTTGTCACTTTTTTCCAGGATGATGAGGAACCTTTAATGAGTACTCTTTGAGTTCAGTCAGTCAACCAGCTACAAATCCACCTAACCTCATCCAGTCCATATTTTACTAGCTTCTCCACAAGAATATCATGGAAGACTTTGTCAAAAGCCTTATTGAAATCAATTTACATCCACAGCATTCCCCTGATCCACCAAGCTTGTGACTCTATCATGACTTGTTTTTGAGAAACCCATGCTGGGTCTTAGTAATCATAGTCCAGTCAACAGGGACATCACCTGTTCTCCAAGAATTCTCAAAGATTATAGACAGAGACTCTGAGATTTAATCCACAAGCTCTTTTAGTACCCTTGGGTGCAGTTCATCAGGCCCTGGAGATTTAAATTCATTTAAAGTTGCCTGGTGTTCCCCTGCTACCTCTTTTCCTATCTTGGGCTGCAACTCCCTCCTTGGATCATTTAGTCTGTTGTCACTAGGTTGTGTAATTCAATGGGACTTACTTTTGAGTAGACATTATAGGATTGTCAAAATTCTCTGTTTCTTCTTATGGATTATTTTCTGCTTGCAGTGTAATTCAATGCATGTCTACTCAGAAGTAAGCACCATTGAACTCAATGTGACTTACATCTAGGCAACTGAGTATAGGAATGCAGCCTAAGAGAATGCATTTTTTCCCTGATATTGCTTTTTTGTTCTGATCCTTATCTCCAGCCTATCTGAACTTCTCTAGCGTTATCACCCTTTAAAACATATAGACCAGGAATAATTAGTCACAGTCAACTATTTCCAAGATCTGGAGGCCGCATTAAAATTCCTCAGACCGTAGAGTTTTGAACAGTGGTGAAATGCGGAGCGAAAGGCGCCTTTGATCTTTTTTACTTTTACTTTGGTAAACCTTTTATAGTGCCGCCCACATACCTAGCAGGAATACATAGTCATATAAGATTACAAAACATTGCGTTTCCACCAACTGTCTTCTTTAATGCATTTCAAAATCCTTCTGTTCACTTAGTGAAATATAACACATACGTACTAAACTGTAAAACCACTTTCTGAAAAACTGCAGAATTCTATTATCATTATTGCATCTATACAGAATCTATATTCTCTGTCTCAAGGAGCTTACAAAAACATCAACAAACTCTGCATTCTTAGTGACCATTCTGCAGACAAACAGGCTGGAACTATATTTTGCCACACTCGGGATGTCCTTTCAGTTTTACTTTAGCTGCATGGATATGGCTTTTCTTTATGCAGGACCTGGGATGTTCAGGAAAGCGCCAGGGCTCCAGCATTCTATTGGAACTTAAGGTAGATGCCTGCCTTATAGATTGTTATGAAGTCAAACCACTCAATGACACTGAACTTCATTCTATCTGGATGGAATCAGGAGACTCCTGCTGCTGTTTGAAAGGGTCAGTAAAGTTCTTGTCTAGCTTCCTGGTGGTATGCTTTAAGCCTTCCATTACATGTTGTCATAAGTCAACTTTTAAACCCACAAGTTCCCAAGAATACGAAGAATATGACACAGTTCCCTGCACCAGAAACCTTGTTGTTGAGAATGTGCAACTTTGCTGCTCTCTGATCATTCAAAACTAAAGCCAAGGAAGGAACAAGAGCCAGATCTAAGAATTATGCTACCCATGCCACTCTCCAAGTTTTTCCTTTATCCGTGAGCAAAAGAGCACTATATGCAAGAATTAACTGATCTGTCTCAACCAGCTTAAAGGGGAAGTGAAGGCCAGATGCACTCAGAAGGAAGTTCCAGGAAACATACCATGACCTGGAATATGCTAGACATTAAGACAGCATCAGCTACAGGTTTTGGAGGGTCCTCGGATTAGGTACCTTGCATGGGCTCCATTCCTTCAGGGAGTCTACCTCCTCACTGCAGCCACTCCAGGAAGCCCTTTTCAATGAGCCCTGACAGGGCCTGACAGATACCGAACCAACATGCTGATTCTTGATGCTTGACATGGGTGGTGCTGTGGTCTAAACTACTGCACCTCTTGGGCTTGCAGATCAGAAGGTTGGCGGTTTGAATCCCCGTGATGAGGTGAGCTCCCATTGCTCTGTCCCAGCTCCTGGCAACCTAGCAGTTCAAAAGCACACCAGTGCAAGTAGATACCGTATTTTTCGCCCCATAGGACGCACCGGCCCATAGGACGCACCTAGTTTTTTGGGGGGGAAATAAAGGGGGGGAATTATTTCCCCCCCAGGTGCGCTGCACTAAGCCCGAAGCTTGGGGCGTGCTGAGCTCAGCACGCCCCAAGCTTCTGGGTGCAGGCAAGGTCTCCGCTAGCCGTGGGAGAGCCGCGCGGCTCTCCCACGGCTAGCGGAGCGCTACGCTAATCCCGAAGCTTGGGGCGTGCAGAGCTCAGTGCGCCCCAAGCTTCTGGGTGCAGGCAAGCTCTCCACTAGCATTGGGAGAGCTGGGTCTCCCACAGCTAGTGGATAGCTTCCTGAAGCCTGGAGAGCGAGAGGGGTCGGTGCACACCGACCCCCCTCGCTTTCCACGCTTCATCGAAAGCCTGCATTCGCCCCATAGGACGCACACACATTTCCCCTTCATTTTTGGAGGGGAAAAAGTGCGTCTTATAGGGCGAAAAATACGGTAAATAGGTACCACAACAGCAGGCGTTTCTGTGCGCTCTGGCTTCCATCATGGTTTTTCACTGCACCAGAAGCGGTTTAGTCATGCTGGTAACATGACCCGGAAAGCTGTCTGTGGACAAACGCCGGCTCCCTCGGCCTGAAAGCAAGATGAGCGCCGCAACCCCATAGTCGCCTTTGACTGGACTTAACCGTCCAGGGGTCCTTTACCATTACCTACCTTTGCTTGATGCCAGCTCTGCATCAGCAGTCGTCAGAAATCTCTTTTACAAGCAGAGATTTACTCAGCAAACAAAAAAGGGGGTGAAAACACACATAATGTGGGCAATATAGCTATAAAAAAAAATTACCTCTATTACGCAACATAAGCTAACAAGTATAGCAGTATCAGTGACCTTGCTCTGCTCCTTGAACAATGAAGATCCTGTGAGTCTGGAGAAGGGGAACAATTCCTCAGCTATGCTTAACAGCAGCATGAGCCCATTAAGGCAAATCCTTGCTGTGGTCTCAGAGTACACGTTGCATTCCCCCTCTGCACCATGTAAAATTATTTCTGTGAAGTCAGGAAATGATTTCAAAAGCTTAGAGCCATAGGACATAAATCTGAAATTACAGGGTAAAATTCTGCAAGGCTCCATGCACTGTATAAATACAATTTTCAATCAAACTTATTCACGCGCGCGCCCCCCAAAAGTAAAGAAAAAACTCCTTTACATTACGCCAATGATAACTGAGAAGGATGGAGGTGTTAATGCTGGAGCGTAAATGTATGCATATTCAGGGGGTGTGCAGTGAAAATAACACCCATTCTTAGTGGTCAGTTGCTCCTGACAGCAAAGAGAACCCAATCAACAAGAACCAAACCCCTAAATGGTGCTGGTGCCAAAATTCACGATTACGCCATTCAGTATCATTTACTGCATTTATTTCCTAGAGTGTATACCTCACCCTTCAAAGTAAACAGGAATAAAAAATACATGAAAGAGCATGTGGAACTACAGCACAACTCAGAACCATCTTCAGTATAATGCCTCCCCACAAGAGTTGAAAAGATTAAAAATGGTCAAGAGCTGTGAAAAGCCTAGAAAGGGATAGCAACTTTTGCATGGCACCAAAATGATAAAGTGTGCGCTACCACACAAGCTTCCTTGGCAAGGCCAGTTGGGGTAACACTTCTGAAAAGGCTCTGTCCCTGATCACCATTTATTGTAATGCTCAGCTCTGTTGTGAATCCAGCAGCTGCTCTTTCCCTGGGATGTTCTTCTCTGGCTCAGAATAGACCGTTAAATGTCCGGGGACCCTGTGTGATCGCCACAGTGATTTTCTATAAATACAGCACATTCCTGTATGTCATTTTCACCATGCATTTTTGTACACACTACTTGGTTACAGAACTCCAAAATTCAGAGAAGTGCGGATTTCAAAGGATGACTGTGTTTTGTATCACACATGCAGATTTGGTAAGTTCGTCTTTAAATGTGAAGGGAACTGAATTTCTCCCCGTCCCCAATCATAAGTAAATTAGTACTACCACAACTCTAATAGCAGTACATAGATGACGACAAAAAAAAATATGTTTGTTTACTGACACAACAACCCTGGACCTCTTGCTTTTTGCACCTTTAATGGAGACATCATTACTCTGCTTCTTGCACCTCGCTGTAATAAAAATCCTATATAGGATTTAATAACTATAAAATTAATCTTCTCAAGTCAGGCCAAGAGCCAAGGTCTGTGTTCTCCCTGAGTACCATCTTAGCTCTGCAGTAGAGTGGTGATCCTTTGCAAGAGCCAACATATGATAACATATCTTTAATTTCTCTCTGCTCTAACACTATTATCTCTTCTCTGCCACAGCTGCTTTCTGCTATTGTCAGTGGTAAAGATGAGACATCTCTAATTAAAGGGCAGGATAAATGGGTTTTATCTCCACTTAACATGCATTTTACATGGCACCTGGTACACAAGCCTTAGCTAGGCAGCCATAATTTGAAAAGCAAATGATTGCTCAGAGAAATATGATCCCACCCCCCTTTTTTAAAGGAAAATTAAATGTATAGAATAGCAAAACCAACACACTGGAGATGACTGAGCTTTAAAGCTGTCATGGGTCTTGAACGCTTATGCTTCATATTGACTTTAAATAGGCCATCACAGAAGATATACCCCCAAAGTTCGGGATCTAAATGAAAGTGTCAAAAGCTGCCTTGTCGTATGGCAAATCTCACTTATCCTCTGATAAGTTCAGCTGCACTGACTTGGAAAGCAAACTCTTTTCACACAGTATCAGTCATCCATGATTCATAGCTACTTACTTATCACTAGAATAAATCCATCCAGCACAGCACACAAGTCTATTTTTCTGATCTGGAACTATCTTCATTTCCCAGACCTTAGAAATTACTAGCAACTAACCTCTTTTTGAGGACTCATCAAGTAGATTAATTCTCTGTATTTTTATTTTTATTTTGGTGGTGGTGAGATCCAAAAATATACTGTTAAATCCCCAGAATGGTTGGTCATTGGTCATCAATTTCTGCACGACAACATCACTCCTTCCAGCTACAGATCTCCATTTATCTCTTGAGCACACTCTGTACATTTAGGAAAACATGATGGATGGATGAATGTTCAACCCTTCCTCCCTATATGGAAATAGTGTTCAGTCCATTTGTTTATTATCAGAAAGCATCAAGTGGTGCTCCACAAAAGCTTTGTAGACCCCTAACGACCACTGCACATCACTGAAGGTGAAATTAGTGACTACTCCAACCACTAAGATCCAGTTCCTCTAAGTTTTCATAGCAGACTTGTGCCACTATAGTAAGGAGGGGAGAGGAGAAGAGAGCATGATTGTTGATCCTCAAGATAATAATCCTCCTGTACTCTATCTGGAGCTCCTCAGAGGAATGCTGGCAAGCACATAAGCAAGTAAACTTATTATATGGTGTAAGGAGAAATAGTAGACAGAGAGAGGGAGAGACTGGTCTAGGGCCACTAGGGAGCCATGGCTGGGAGAGTTTTCTGTGCTCTGCTCCTTTTTTGTTTCTGGGATTTTTTTCACTCTTAAAGGACTCAGGGGAAAGGCCTAGGATGCACATCTGCATATTCCAATATCTTTAGTGCATCACTTCCATTAAGGCTAGGTAACCTTAGTTCTTGTGTTCTCGAACCTACCAGCATGAGTCTGACCAAACTGTGGGAGGCAGTGGAAGACAGAAGTGCCTGGCGTGCTCTGGTCCATAGGGTCATGAAGAGTCGGACACGACTAAACGACTAAACAACAACAAAACCTTAGTGCAAAATGCAGGGAGACATTTGAACGAGTATTTCCAAAGCAGTCCTAGCAGAAAGGGTGTGTGAATCTAAGTCCCACGTGTCCAAATCTAACACTATTTACTATGCCAGGGATGAGGAACCTGTGGTGTGCTTGGACTCCAGTTCCTGTCAGCTCTTGCCAGCATAGCCAAGCATAGCGTAGTCCACCATCATTAGTAGCGATGCTGTTTCCCCATCCCTGAACCACACTATGCTATACTAGTTCTTGAGCAATATAGAAGAGAGGCATGCCTGTTTCCCACCCAGATCTCCTTCATCTCTCCCCCCTTCCTGTAGCCCTTTTGTGGTTGTCGCTTCTTTGATGACATAGGGCAGGCATGGCCAAACTTCGCCCTCCAGCTGTTTTGGGACTACAACTCCCATCATCCCTAGCTAACAGGACCAGTGGTCAGGGATGATGGGAACTGTAGTCCCAAAACAGCTGGAGGGCCAAGTTTGGTCATGCCTGACATAGGGGATCGTGAAAATCCCTGAAATGAGAAGTAATCGACTATAGAATTGAATTAAATAACAAAAATCAAAAAATAAACTGATTAGTTCAGTGAAACGAGTTTTGTAGCCGGCATCTCGTAAAGTCTTTGTTTAATTCCAGGGGGTTTTTTTGGTGTGTGATTTTTGTTTGTTTTGTTATTTAATTCAATTCTATAGTCGATTACTTCTCGTTTCAGGGATTTTCACAGTAATTCTTTTGTTTTGTGTTATTTCTTGTTTCTGTGACTGTCTTTTTTTCACTTACTTTTTTTCATTGGCTTTTGCCAATGTGAAAATGGAGTCTTTCATCCAGCAATAGAGAGATGCTAACATTGATACTAGACTCTTGAGAGTCCCATGGACAGCAAGAAGATCAAACCTCTCCATTCCTAAGGAAATCAGCCCTGAGTGCTCACTAGAAGGACAGATCGTGAAGCTGAGGCTCCAATACTTTGGCCACCTCATGAGAAGAGAAGACTCCCTGGAAAAGACCCTGATGTTGGGAAAGATGGAGGGCACAAGGAGAAGGGGACGACAGAGGACGAGATGGTTGGACAGTGTTCTCAAAGCTACCAGCAGGAGTTTGACCAAACTGTGGGAGGCAGTGGAAGACAGAAGTGCCTGGCGTGCTCTGGTCCATGGGGTCACGAAGAGTCGGACACAACTAAACAACACAACTAAACAATAACAACATTGATACTTAAAACAAAATGTGCCCCAGCTTATGCACCTATGGAGAAAATACAGCCTAAATATAACAACCATGATCTGTAGAAGCACTAAGCCAGCTTTCATCAACCTGGTGCCCTCCAGATGTTTGGGGCTGCAGCAATTCTCATCAGCTGCAGCAAGCACAGCAAAGTTGGCTAGGGCAGATAAGAGTCCAAAACGTCTGGAAGGTACCAGGTTTGTGAAGGCTGCTCTATTTTTTATTTTTTTAATGAAACAGAATATTGCCACTGAGGATAATCAGATTTATAGGTAATAAGTCATGCGAACAAAAGTCTTTAGATGCCTGATGTCTAATGCACAAAACAGACAGATGTTGTAAATAACATGGCAACTCAAATGTCCAGTAGGAACCAATGATAATATGCAGGTTAAAACAGCCAACCCAAAGCTCAAAAGTGCATCTGTGAATGTGTACGAAAATCTAAACACACGGGGGAACGCTTGATGAAGGACAGGGGCACTTTCTCAGATATGCATCCCTTTGGGTAGTGAGGTTTATTTTCAAAGAATGTGTCAGGAACAATATGATTCCCTGGAAAGGAGGGGAAATAACTTGTTAGTTAATGGAGTTAGGCACTGAGAAGTCAATAAATATAGGTCATTAACAAAAAACCCACCAAGTCAAAAGCATGGGAACCAAAGGGTGGATGACAATGAAAGGATCCAAGGACACAAAATAAATACACCAGTAGCAATCCTGCGCACAAGCGGCTTAAAAGCACAGCCCTGTGCAAGCTCCCCACCCTCCACGCCCTGGTAAATGGCAGAGAATGGCAACCCGAAATCCCACTGAAATTTGGGTGCGTTAGTAGCAGTGCTGAGCTTCTGCAAGGAAGAAAAAGGGCATGGCTTACAATCACAGCCTCCTACAAGCAGAGATGTTGGTGAATTCCAACAGAAATGGAAATGGGTGTAGAAATGGCATCTTTGCTCATTGGCAGGGACAGATTCATTTTGTGTAACTGTAAACAGCATTCATTGCTACTGGATTCCCCCTTCCTCCTGAAAATCTGTGAATATTATGTAATTAATAATGTTACTGAGGCTTGGCTATGTACTTTTATGTGATTATTTATCTGGCATTCTGTGGGCTGCAATGACAGAGAAAAGATAAATAAAATTTACATTCTCCCTAACCCCTCCTGTCATGGTGCAGTGATGATGGTTGCAGATGGTTGTGCCCTTCTGTCTCCCAGCCACCTTGCAACAATGCTATGCACAGTTTCTTGGGTGTGAGATCCATTGAACTCAGTGAAGCCAACTTCTGATTTGCATAGCCCACACATCTCATGTGTATGATTGGGTTTTGACTCCAAGCAATGGCCTATGGCACTGCTATCAGTGTATTTAAAATACTCTTTTACATTAAAAACACAACAGTAATTTCGACAAAAAAAGAAGTAATATTCCACCCACAGTGGACAGTGGGAAGCATAACATATTTTGTGGAAACAAAACTGCAGCAGAACAGAATCAGCTCTGCTTATGGTGAATATGTGATGGAACAGACATTGATAACTTCATACATCCCTACTCACAAGTGACCTTGAGGGCTGCAAAATAAGAAAGCCATGTGGGGAGAAGAGGCAATGGATATTTTATGCAGCGTTTTTAATGCCCCTTTTCAACATTATCTGGTTGTTTAAACATTCTCTAGTCAAAAACAAAGTTATGAAACTCATCCATAGCTAGAAGCAGATATTATCTAAGAGCTTATTTGAATATATGCTTGTGATTCCTTCATACCCATTTTTTAAAAAGAATTAATCCATGTCATTGCCAGCTACCTGTTACCCTGATCCTATAAAGGGGACCCAGATGTAGAAGGAAATTATTGTGAATCAAATTGGGCATCTGGATAATGCATCTCCACACACACTGAGATGCTCATGCGGGTGACACTGGACTGTTTGGTTGCATCTGGACAAAGAAGGGGGCATTAGTTTCAGTTCTGTCCCAGAAGATTTAGATCAGGATCTACACAAAGCCCTGGTTCACATGTTGTGTTTGTATGGCACTATCTCTTTGCTATGGAAGAACAAGCTTGCTTCCTCCCTACCCCTCACGATAATGCTTTATGTCAGCCTTTTGAAGCCTCATGTGGAAGGCTGCTATATGTGCCATAGGTGCACCACACAAATGCACAAATGCAGAGAAACCCAGGCTATATTGGGAAGGGCCATAGCTCAATGGTAGATGTCAAGGAAATAAACAACTCTCTGGCTTTTAGAAGACATCTGAAAGCAGCCCGGTATTGGGAGGTTTTTATGTTTGATGTTTTATTATGTTTTACATGTTCTGTTGGGGGGCTGCCCAGAATGGCTGGGGCAACTCAGTAAGATGGTAAATAAGTAAATAAATTCCTAGAGAGGCACTGCTTGTAAGTAGAGTCAATATCTATCTGGATATAAGGTATAAGGTGGATTCCTTTGTTGATAAGATCCTGTGCATGATTCTTCCTCCTGAATCAAAAAAGGATTAATAGTGTGTTGGAGGGGAGATGGTAAACTCTACCTCATTTGTGGGCTTCTACCCAGCCTGCCAGAAGTATGAACAGGGGCACTGTAATAACACCAGGACCCATGCCCTTAAGGTGTCTATGTTTCTACTTCTGTAAAATATATTGCTGTACCATTTAGCAGCAACATTCTCATATCCACATAGAAGTATGTCTTCCTTATTAGATTTAATTAACTCCAAGTCAGAACTGCCAATTAAACTGTCATTTTAATTGAGAACCAAAGTGTACAGGTCAAATGCCAGCACAACCTTCATTAAAGCGAGTCTGCCCTAGTTCCATTTCTCCTAAATGTTGTTTTTTATAGGTGATATATATTTATCTCCCTCCCCCTCCCCCACAATGCCCCGTGATCCACATTTGGATTTCAAGGAGCAAAAACATAAAACTTGAGGAATTTAAAGAAATGTTGCCTTGAAATATTGCAATTACTTTACTAGTGCAATTTACTGATATATTATCAATGTTTTACTAGATAGAAGCTTGTGAAAGCAACAAAACAAAAGCACCAACATCCCGAGATTTAGGGTGTAAAAAGGAGAGGATACAATTGGTAGACCTTCTTAAAATGTAAGATTAGCATAAAACCTTGCATAATAACAATTTACAATTCATCAACAAGAGCAACTTGGCATGTTTGGGGATACTTCTGAAATTGGTTATGGTGTTCTAATGGCAATCCTACACATGTCTACTCTGAAGAAAGCCCTATTGACTTTTGTAGGACTTACTCTCAGGTACATTTGTTATAAGATTGCAACCTGAATTACCTCGTCTGATTTCCAAACAGGGCTGGCCCGGGAAAGAATGCCAATGAGACTTCAACAGGGCAGTGTCCTTCACCACATCTGAGGGCTGTAGGCTAGCAGGAGCACAGAGTTTGCCATGTCGCATGCATAGCTCTGTCATCCAACACCTTGCTGCTCCCCACAGCATCTGCCCCAATGCAGCTGCCTCACTCTGCCCAATGGTAGGGCCGGCCAGTAGAATGGATGCATTCGGAATCACAAATTGTTCCATTTTGTTGTTCTTGCCATTGCTTCATTGGAAACAGGGCACAATGCCTGTTCTCATTTGTGCTTTTCCTCACTGTAGACATGCACTGGGAACACTGGGAAAAGGCACCTCAGTGTGATGATAACCCAATAAAAAAGAAGTTTGTTAATAATAACAATAATTTTATTTTTTACATGCTGCCCATCTGACTGCATTGTCCCAAGCACCCTGGGCAGCTTCCAGCAAAATATAAAAACACAAAACATCAAATGTTGAAACCTTGCCTATACAGGGCTGCCTTCAGATGTCTTCTAAAAGTTGTACAGTTCTTTATCTCCTTGACATCTGATGGGAAGGTGTTCCACAGGGTGGGTGCCACTACTGAGAAGACCCTCTGCCTGGTTCCCTGTAACTTTGCTTCTCTGAGTGAGGGAACCAGCAGAAGACCCTCGGAGGAGGACCTCAGGCTGAATGATGGGGGTGGAGAAGCTTCTTCAGGTACACCAGGCCAAGGCCGTTTAGGGTTTTGAAGGTCCGCACCAACACTTTGAATTGTGCTTGGAAACTGACTGAGAGCCAATAAAGATCCCTTAGGACTGGTGTTATATGGTCCCAGTGGCCACTCCCAGGCTGGATCTAGACACATGGATTAGTTGTAGTTTCTGAGCCACCTTCAAAGATAGCCCCACGTAGAATGCAATTATACCTTCAGTCACATCACTGTCTTTTTTTGCTGCGCTTAATAAATAGTGTGGAGCAGGGAGCTTCAAGTGAATTGAAGGAAGTGGCACAGAGCACATACTTCAGCTCTGGAATGAACTGCAGACATTTTAAATTCAGGAGGAGTAGCATGAAAGCAAAGAAAGCCCATGGGGATGGGTCGCTGCTGTGCATTTTTGTTTGCTTCAGAACAAACCTACATACACCTTACATCCAAAGATCTCAGGGCAGGCTAAAGTGGTTAAAATAACAATAGAGTCATACCTCAGGTTACAGCCACTTCAGGTTGCATTTTTTTGGGTTGTGGACTGCCGAAACCCGGAAGTACCGGAGTGAGTTACTTCTAGGTTTCGGCGGTTGCACATGCACAGAAGTGCCAAATCACGTTTTGTGCATGCGCAGAAGCGCCAAATCACAACCCATGCGTGCACAGACTCGCAGACACAGGTTGCGAACACTGCAGGTTGCGAATGTGCATCCCGCACGGATCACACTCGCAACCCGAGCGTCCACTGTACAGTTAGGGAAGAACAGATCACCTATTTCCTATCCTTTTCAGTTTTTCATGTGGTCTGTTTTTGCAGATTTTTTAAAAAACTGTAACCCCCATCATCCCTGGGACAACAGTGGGGCAACGCTGTCTGGGGCTGATGGGAGTTACAGTCCAGCAACATCTGGAGAGCTCCGTTTTCCAGGTCTGAAGGCTAATTGGCACCTTTATGCAGAATGAGGAGGAGACACTTTGCCTCAGGCAGCGAAATGACTGGGGCCAGCCCTGCTTGGAAATCAAACTAGGTTATTCAGGTCCCCAATCTTCTGTTTCGGAAAACACTACTTTATGCCCATCTTTCATATTATCTATGGTGTGCAGTAAGAGAAAGCATCTGTTTCTCCAGACAACGAGATCTTTAAGCCTTTTAATAACTTTACCAGAAGCGGAGGCCAGTGTCAGTCTTTTGTAGTGCATTTAACTTAAGAATAGCAAAACCAGACAAGGTTTCCTGTAAAAAATATATGTAAGTGGTAAAAAGCATGACAAGGACTGTCTCAAGATAAGCAGTCTTATGGCCCTCATGATGCCTCAGAGAAGCCGCCTATTTATGGCTGTACACCTCTGAATGATTCATGAATCGTGAAGCTATCTTAAAGGAAACAAGGACAATTACAAGGAGAGGACTCAACTTAGAAACCGATGGGAAGCAAACCCAGATACAAATGATCTCCCAGTTCTTCTTGTGGATTCCTTTCCCTCACAGAATGACACACGTTTTAATGGGCAACTTTAAAGGCCTTCCATGCAGGCTGGGTGTGGGGAGGGAAAGGGCTTTTCCAAGACAAGCTCTTCTTACAGGTAAGCCCAGACTACAAAGCTGCCAGCTAAAAATAATGCGTGGAGAAAGAAGTCATGTGGAACAAGTCACAGCATGACAGAAGCATTAATAGAAAGAAAAAGCCCAGTGTTTTTTCCCCCCGTTCTCACAAAAAAAAGAGATGCTTGAAGTTCAGTGCCAAAGTTGGAAAAAAGCAGAGATATATTGATATACCATTTGAGGACTTTTGACATAAAGTCTCTTTTTGTGTTGTGCCCCCCTTTGCCATTCTCTCCCACACTCTGTTCCCCAGTCTCTGTCCTCTGTCCCAGTGTGCAGCAACTGTAAAAAAAAAAAGAGGGGAAAGAGGCAAAATCCATGCTAGAGTTCACTAGGAAAGGAACCGAAAATAAAACTGCTGATGTCATAATGTCATTATGATATGTTTGGAATAGTGTGTGAACTCTTGGATACCCAACAAAGCTGAATGCTGGGAGATTCAGTACAGATAAAAGTGTTTTTCACACAGCATGTATAATAATAATAATAATAATAATAATAATAATAATAATAATAATAATATATTTATACCCCGCCCATCTGGCTGGGTTTCCCCAGCCACTCTGGGTGGCTCCCAACATAATATTAAAACATGATAAAACATTAAACAGGGCTGCCTTCAGATGTCTTCTAAATGTCAGGTAGTTGTTTATCACTTTGACATCTGATAGGAGGGCGTTCCACAGGGCAGGCGCCACTACCGAGAAGGCCCTCTGCTTGGTTCCCTGTAACTTTGCTTCTCACAGTGAGGAAACCGCCAGAAGGCCCTCAGCGCTGGACCTCAGTGTCCGGGCAGAACAATGGGGGTGGAGACACTCCTTCAGGTATACAGGGCCGAGGCCGTTTAGGGCATGTAGTTGAGCAATGGAGTTCACACTCACAGGAGGCAGTGGTTGCCACCAACTTGTATGGCTTTAAAAGAGTACTGGAGAAATTCATGATGGCTATGCTATGCCTCCACAGCTGGAGGCAGTAATGCTCCTGAATACAGTAGCAGTTTCAGGAAACTTCAGGAGGGGAGAGCCCTTTGTGTTTATGTCCAACTTGTGGGTTTCCTGCCAGTGCTCCCAGCCATGAAATGTGTCCGAACATCTTTTAAATCTTCCATGAATTGGTCCATTCCTATTTTAAATCCATCTGTGCTGGTGGCCGTCACTGCCTCATCTGGGAGCGAGATTCATAGCATTATGGATGCACCTTTCCATGTTTATCTGTCTGTTTTGTAACACAAAAAACTTTAATAGAAACTAGTTGTTTAAAAAAACAATGAAAAAGGAAACCTAAGTACTTTCCTGTATATGTCCTAGATCTTCCAACATACAGCTTCATTGGACGGCCACACGTTCCAGTGGGAAGAGAGAACGAGAAAAATTATTCTCTATCCACTTTCTCCATGCCGTGCGTAATATTTAAAACTTCTTTCGTGCCACCTCTTCCTCGCCTCTTCTCTAAATGAAAAAGTCCCAAATGCTGCAATTCTTTGTGATATGCTCAAAGACTACAGATTATGGTAAGTCTATCATACCCTCAAGAAGAAGAAAAAGAAGAAGAAGAAGAAGAAGAAGAAGAAGAAGAAGAAGAAGAAGAAGAAGAGAAAGAAGCCAATTGACTATTATTGTACCCAAATTCTAAATGAGTGCCGTTTAGAATGTTATACACTAAACTCTGTCAAGTACTGTGACTGTTCCTTGCTAGGGAACCAATATTAGTGGGAGTCAGAATAGCGGGTGGATGAATTGGCTCCAACAGGAGAAGCTTAAGAGGAGCAGGCAGGGCTGTGGTAGTCGAAAGGAAGAACACCATGTGTTCTAAGCAAGCACATCCCGTCTAACTGCTGTAGAGCAGTAGGTGGTATTGTGTGTCCCTATAGCCCAGAGCCTTCCATAACTCTCTCTTGGAACGATTTGATTCCTTACCACCCACAACACAGGCATGCGACTTAATAGCACAAGCTGTCCCTATACAATGTGGCTTGCTTGCGGTTGTTGAGAGCACCTTAACGAATGGATTTCTTTTCTTGGAAGCAGCTATGTACATATGGATCAGTCCTATCATCCTGATGCACTGGGCTTGGATTTGATTTAGAGTCGATATCATTATTCCTCCAGACCCTTTGCAATTGGATATTTTGGCCTGTTAAAATAGCCCTGCTGCTTATACAACTGCATGATAAGAAGAGGGGAAATGAAAAGTGGAGGTGTTTAGCTCATCTTGCTGCAACACAGCAAAAAGCTTCTACCTGTTTATTTCTGCCTGCCATCCGCTTGGACAGAAGCTAGTGGACCAGTTACCAGGATTTGAAATATACATACATACATACATACTTTTCTCAAAGGAGCCTCTTTGATAGGTGCACAGAATCCCTTTGGTCTCCTGGGCATTATGCAGTGTGGCTGGACCTACAGAAAGCCAAAGGAGCTTGGTTCTTTCATGCCTTGGGGTCCAATTGGTCTAGAACAGGGGCAGGGGACATTTTTCAGCCTGAGGGCCAAATACCCTTCCAGGGGCCACATGTCAATGGTGGGAAGAGCAGGAGGCAAAAGTGGGCAGAGTGACAAATGTAATTCTTATCTTCATTCCATCGGCTAGATTCTGCACACACTCCTCTTTGTCCTCCATCCAGAAAAGTAAGAGACATGCTGAGAGCACAAATATGAATTCCACCCAGGCAACAACACTCAGGGTACAAAGCCAGACCAGTGAGGCAAGGGGCATGGGGTAACTTTTGTGGGGCAGAGGCTTTGTGGGGGCACATTCATGCCCTGGGCCTTAGGTTCCCCACCTCTGGTCTAGAATAGTGGTTCAGATCAACTTCCTCCTTGACGGTACCATTCCCGTGCCAACTTCAATCAGCAAAAGCTCAAAAGGCGGTGGTTTGGGTGGCTGTCAGATTCTGAGTATGGACTGTGAACCTTTCCTCTGTGGGATGGCAGTTCAGCAGTGTCGTTTAAAATTTGCTCGTGTTTTGTTTTTGTTTTTCATTGTTATTACCAAGCCCTTGGGAAAACGTGCACCAGAAATAGAACTACATTACAGTGGACCCTCAGGTTGTGAACGTGATCCATGCGGGATGCACGTTTGCAACCCGCAGCGTCCGCAACCCACAGCGGCGCGTCTGTGCACATGCGGGTTGTGTTTCAGCACTTCTGCGCATGCGCAAAGCATGATTTAGCGCTTCTGTGCATGCACGACCACCGAAACCTGGAAGTAACCTGTTCCAGTACTTCCGGGTTTCGGCGGTCCGTAACCTGAAAAAAACGCAACCTGAAGCATCTGTAACCCGAGGTGTGACTGTATATCTTTCACAGCTGCCATTGTGAGGGAGGGGGTCAGTCCAGGTGACTCAGGAAAGAAGGCATGTGATGGTGTCTTCAGCTGTCAATCTGTTCTTACTGGTCCTCTGTGACATCATCATGCAGCAACATTTGATTGGCTACGGAGTGTTGTGAAGCCGCCCCACTCACTGTGTGACCCCTGATTGGGTGGAGTCACCCATGTGATGAATCCTGGAAGGCAGGGCAGGCAGAATCGCCTGGGCACTGAAGCAGCAGCAGCAGCAGCAGCAGCAGCAGCAGCCTGGAACATAATGCTAATTTTATAGGGAAATACATATGCATGCAATCGTAAACATTTTTTCCCCAAGGAAAAAAACCCAAGCCATCACAAAATTGCTGGTTTCTTCTTGTAAGTCGCAACTGGAGAACGTTCAGCGCAGTGCTACTAAATAAATGAATATTCATTGTTTACTGTAGTGGTGGGATCCTAGCTTCTGTTGTCACAAGTATGAATATAAGCTAATGGGTACCATTTGTATTTGTTGTTGCCATTTTTTCCCCGCCTGCCTCCAGAGTACCGGTGACAGGAGAAATGTATGCATTAAAAATAAGCGTGATGAAAAGCAGTGCTCTTTATAATTTCAGCCCAGCTGCTGTATTGATGGATACAATCTCTACCACATGCTCCAGGTGGCTTGTAATGCTCGCCTCCCTCCAGAAACCTCTATTTGCACATCTTAAACCACTTAATGGATCCGAACAGGAATTTTCCTTCCTCCATCTGTGTGCAGTAACAGCGTTCAGCAGTGTAATATTTTTTAAATCTTGGCTTTGCATTTCACTCACCCTGAGTATCTCCAGAGGTGTTCAACACAGCCACTTTTGTTCCTCTCGGTTCAGCCTTTCCTGTCGATCTTGTCATCTCGGTGTGGCTATGCAGCATATCAATGCATTCCCCCCCAGCATTGCCAACGTTTACAAAGTACTGTGACTCAATTAATCAGCCCTCCTGAATAGTGCCTCTCTGTGCCTCCATATTTCATATGAAATTCATTTGAAAGCTTTGTATTCAAAGTTTGCAAAGGTTATCCTTTTATTCAGAGCATGCATCTCCAAAGGCTCTAATCAACTTGTCTACTGTTGTTTAAAACTTCACTTACTACTCTACCAGTCACTTTGAATTATTGAGCTCAGAGACCTTTATTCAGCGCGCCAGAAATGACTGATTTGACATACTATAGGCTGCACAATAAAGAGCCTTCATTTATAATTATGGATGGGTAGAGTGGATACTGGGAGATATGTATCTGTTCTTGTCAGATGTAGATTAGAACGGTCCAGAAACCAAGACAATCTGCCATAGTCTTTGAAGGTGCGCAATAAAATGTTTGAATGTTCTCATTCCCATAGCAATTCAGAGTAACGGAGCCCAGATCTCATATAATCTTTAAGAGACTTAATAATAAGTTAGTGTACTAATTAGCAGAGACAGGAGCCAACAACCATGATTAATAGCAAATGCCCAACAGATTATTATGCTGCTGAACTTCAAGTAAATCTTTTAGCAGTAAGCCTTTACAATTAATTGCCCATCAAAATACATATAACCATGCTCTTTTATGTACATAAAAGAAAAAGAAAAGGGAAATGCTCATTTACAAAGCTGGCCCTTTGAAAGATTGCAGGTGGTTTTTGTTCTTGTTTTCCAATCAATAGAGTAGCATTTTCAAATATATAGACTTTGCAGTACTTGCACCCAGCACAGACATATTTGATTTTTAAAGAGTTTATCTGAGCATGTACAGAGAGCACTTTCCACATCACCCGGGTAATCACAGCTTTCTGGCAAATGTTTTTGGCTCTAGGGAACCACAACTCATTGGTGGAACAAAGGCATGCAGGCCTCATCTTTAATCAACTGATCTCAGGTTGAAGAGCTGGGAAACTCAACCACATCTGAGATCCTGGAGAGCTAATGCCAATCAGAATAGACCAATCACCTGACTTGATAAAAGCCTGGTTCCAAGACCAGAGGGTGTGTCTTCCAAGCAAACGTGAGACTTGCCACCTCTCTTTTAAGAAATTATTTACTTTTTTACTTAGCTTCACACAGGGCTTCTTTTCAGCTGGAACGCGCCAGAACTGAATTCTGGTACCTCTCAAGCGGGCGCCATTACCATCATAAGAGAACAAGGGAGGGGTTCATGGTGAGTTCTGGCACCTCTTTTTCTAGAAAAATAGCACCAGCTTCACACAGTGGTAACAGGTCCACTCCTATCATTAGGCAGAGTGAGGCAGCTGCCTTGGGTGGGAGATGTTTGAGAAGGTCAGTGAGGTATTGCAGGAGCGGTGGTGGGATGCTGGAAGACAGAGCTGTGTGTGACACATAACCTCTCCTCTGCTCACTAGGCTAACCTGCTGGTGACGTCTTGGTTACAGTTATCCGCCACCAGTGTAGAAGTCAAATTCCACCATCAATCCAGTTGGCTTCCGTTTGTGTCACGGGAGGGCACCACCTTATCCTTTGCCTCAGGCAGCAAAACGTCTTGAGGTGGCCCTGGGTGGAAAGCCTAGTTTCAAAGCAGATTAGACACAGCTCACATGTAGAGCAACTCATAATGTGCCAGAGCAGGGAGAGAAGAGGCAAGAAAGAAAAAGGTCAATCTGCCATAGCTTCAAATGTTTTGAGTTAGGTCAGGAGGCATGACAGGAGAATCTGCCCATATCCTTTCACTGAATCTCTGGCTCTACAGCGGAGCCACTGATTATATTTATGCAAAATTGGGACTATTAAAATGCCTGTACACATCATGCGACTGCATGGCAGTTGGATTGACACAATCGACCTAAGGAGGCATTTGGGTCAGTAATCTGAACGCTAAGCAGGATTTATGTGACAGGGTGCAGTTCCTTCTTCTTGAGCCTATTTAGTCTGCAGTGTCCAAAAGCTACTTTCTTCAAAATGTCAAAGCACTGTCTTCTGTGTCATTAATATGTCCTCTCTTTTTTGGGGGGGGGGCATTCAAAAATTACATGCTAAGCTCATAAACACCACACATTTCCCAGCAGCTGATAATGTCAAATGGCTGAGTAATGTACATAACAAAACACAGAGCTAAGCAAGGAAATGCTATGCTTTGGAAATTGTCTAGGTTTTTTTTTTAAAGCAAAGTAAGCTTATTAAGGGGGCTGAACACTGAGAGGGATACAGGGATGCTAACATCTTGTTTAAATTAATAGGAAGATGTGAGTATTCATCTCCCACTGATTTCAGTTGGACCAGATACCCAGCTTTTGCTGGACTGGGGATTATGTCCAATTTGTTTACTGAAACAGTAGAAATGATGAAGGCTAAGCTGAAACTTTTTATTATTTTCATTGTACTGGCATGGGTAGAAGGGTAAAAAATAGCCTAGTTTGGGGAAAATGACAGTAAATTGAGTAGTTTTCTGAGTATGGGAGCTTATCAACAAAGGCAGTGGTGGCAGCTCTCCTTGTTAAAACTTTATTTTTTTATAGTTTCCTCCTAGCGGATATGTATGTATGTAGCAGCCTGGTGACAGCCATATTCCTCCACAATAGCTCACTGGCACAGGTTTGGAAGGGAGACAGACAGGCAGGAGCAAAAGCAGAGGCTGTTTGTTGGAGTAGAAGATAAACACATAGCGAGGAACTGCTTGTGCCACACTCCTATATTTGTGCCAAATGTCTTTGCTAAATGCTTGAAAATACTAAAATTTCACTGACGTTGCTGCTGCAGCAATGAGAGATCGCTGGTGAGCAGATGCCATATCAAAAACTAGGTTCTGTTCTGTTTTCTGGTGTTAATTCCTGTGATGCAAATCAGTGCTTCGGTCCTGTTAACTCTGATATAACACAGTGTTCTTCAACCTTGGCTCCCCAGATGTTGTTGGACTACAACTCCCATGCCAAGGTTGTAGGTTTGATCCCTGTATGGGATAGCTGCATAGCAGCCAACTTCTAGGGGATGAGGTCCCTTCAGCCCCCCCATTAAATATTTGAGGGGGCAAGGGTAGGGCCCCCCAAAGCTGATGGGCATTGCCATTCAAATGGTGTGGATGTGTGCTGGGTCTTGTGATCAATCATGTGGGGCAGGGCTTACTTCGGGCCCCCAATATTTTAGTCAAGTTGGCACCCCTGTATATAATGTAGTTCAATTTCTGGCACACCTTTTGCTATCTTGAGGGCACCAGGTTAGCAAAGACAAGCATTGCTATATTCCTTGAATCTTTCCCACTGCAATTACAGGAATATAAGAATACTTGCCTTTGACTGCATTGCGCCCATAGACTTCAAATACTTGACTGAGGGTCTATGAAGATGTGAACTTTACAGATTCGTGGTAAAGTAAATTAAGATATTAGCAAGACAGAAAACAACCTTAAACTATTGGCTACTAATATATATATATATATATATATATATATATATATATATATATATATATATATATATTTCCACTGGTTGATTTGAACAAGGAAGAAAGCTAGAATATACGGCAGAACTAATATGGGTCCAGGTATTTTTACACTTCCATGAACTATCTGTAAATGTAGCAGTAAAACTTTCAAAAACAAATGACCCCTTTTATGTTCCCTTTTATTTGTCCGCCATTCCAATTGTAAAGAAAGTCTATAAAAAAACTGGCACTCTGTAACTTGCAATATTAAATCCAACCTACCAAAATAATGAGGAAACTGTGTTCATGTAGGCATAATCTTCCATGAAAGGAGGTAAATACATCTGTCCCATACCATTCATTAGTAGGAATTATATTCTGGATAACAAAAATAGAAGCAGGGTGTTTGCTGTTGTGCACTAATGAAGGTAAAAGACGGGGCGGAAGCAACAGAGACTTTTAGGGCACCTAAAAGACTAACAGTTTTATTACAGCATAAGTTTTCATGGATTTGAGCCCATGATATGTTATCCTCAGCTACAAAATACCATATTTTTCTGTGTATAAGACGGTTTCCCCCCTAAAAAATAATGTCAAAAATTAGGGGGCGTCTTATACTCTGGGCCATCTCCCCCCATTTTCTTAAATCTGAGTCCCCCAAAATAGGGGGCGTCTTATACATGCAGCATCTTATAGACGGGAAAATATGGTATGTATCCAAGATATATAGATACATATGGGTATGGGGGGTGATGTGGGGGCAAATGGCCATGAAACACATGAAGAACAGTGTGTAAAATTTTAAATGCATAATAATGTATTTATAGTAACAGTGGTGATGAAATAATAAAACCGTCTTGAGTTTTGCTATGCTCATTGTGACTGCTGGGAAGGCTGGTTTGGTTGGTGGCCTTGAATGACAGGTCTTCCTGGTGGTGGCCCCACAATTGTGAATACATGGTGCATCTCTGTTCAGAATACATTGTGCTTAGTGTCTACAATACAGATTTTTCATTGGGCCTCAAAACTGATTATTGTTTTAAAGACTGCCTTTACCCGAATGGCTTTTGTGATTCAAAAGCAGCTGTTTTGATGGGATTTTACACCTTTCAATGTGTCTAATGTATTTTTTGTGTGCTTCCATTTTATGTTTGCAGCTTTGGGGCTCTGAAAAGCAGTGTTTAAATACTTTGTGTTGTATTCAACTAATGGTTACTCACAGTAGCCCATTGAAATTAATGGGCTAAGTTAGCCGTGATCATTAATTTCAGCAGTTCTACTTGGAGTTCAAGTAGAAGGGGAAGAAACTATTGTCTTTTGTTGTTGTTTAGTCGTTTAGTCATGTCCAACTCTTCGTGACCCCATGGACCAGAGCATGCTAGGCACTCCTGTCTTCCACTGCCTCCCGCAGTTTGGTCAAACTCATGCTGGTAGCTTTGAGAACACTGTCCAACCATTTTTATATGCCTGTTGTCTTTGTCCATGGAGTTTTCTTGGCAGGGATACTGGAGTGGCTTGCTGGTTCCTGCTCCAGGTGGATCACGTTTGGTCAAAACTCTCCACTATGACCTGTCCATCTTGGGTGGCCCTGCAAGGCATAGCTCATAGCTTCTCTGAGTTATTCAAGCCCCTTCGCCAGGGCAAGGCAGTGATCCATGAAGGGGATTGTCTATATTTAAGCCTAAATTTAATACCTGCTTGCACCTTCACAATGCATTCACTGAACACATGTAAGGGTGAGGAGAATCATGCCTGCTGAGCCTATTCTTGGCTTCCATTCATTCAGCAAATGCTGTGAACAGGACCCTACGTGTATAGATGCTTATGTACAATCAGGAACCCAAAACAATCAGGATCCGAAACCATCCATTGACTTTTCTCATGCTTCTAGCTGAATATTTGGAGGTCTGGGGTGGAATGAGTTGGCTCGATTCTACTCACCAGTTTGGCACATCCAGTGAATGTGTTTGAAGGTGTCAATAGGCGTTCAGCAGTGCCATGCCAGTCTGTCTCTTTGTTGAAAAATTATGACTTTCAGCCTAGTCAGTGGCAAATTGTCCTGGGAGATTTAAATGCTCAGCCCTTGGTTTCTGCTGTTGCTATTTCAAGTGACAGATTTGTGTCTTTTGTATGGAGGCTGACCTGCCTGTCCCATGTAAGTCAATGGAAAGGCATAGCTGGCAGATGACTATATATCATGCAATTTATACCCTGCCCCTTCAGTTAATATATATATATACTCCCAGGAATCAGTAAAACAACAAAATCAATGCATTTACTTTATTTCTGAATCACTTCTAATGAGGCATCCCAAAGCAATTTACAAAAGAAATATATGCTGAACCACTGCATATATAAAAAAACAGCTAAAATATTTTCTTATAGAGACAATGAAAAACAATTATATTTTTAAGAAGTTGGGTATGTCTAGTCTGGTGAAGAGAAGACTGAGGGTGACATGATAGCTATCTCCAGGACTGTGACATGGAAGAGGGAGCAAGCTTGTTTTCTGCTGCTCCAAAGGGTAGGGCTCAAACCAACGGATTCAAGTTACCAGAAAGTTTCTAATTCACAGCAGGAAGAGCTTTCTGATGTCAAGAGCTGTTCAACAATGGACTACCCTGGAAGGTGGTAGACTCTCCTTCATTGGAGGTTTTTAAACAGAGGTTGAATGGCCATCCATCAGGGATTATTTAGCTATGATTCCAGTCCTGCAAGAAGTTGGACTAGATTGACCCTTTTGGTCACTCCCAACTCTGGATAACTCCCATGGTGGAGGGAGTTGGGTTATTCCAAACTCCAAACCAAATGCCATCCCATCAGCAAGGGTTAATTGGAACGAGGAACTGATCTTTGCCCTGCTGCTATGCCAACCTGACTTTGCTGTTTAGTCAATAAAGTTTTTCACCCAACACCAGTGTCCATCTGAATTATTACCACCTCACTCATGAGCCACAGAATGTGCCTGCCTGGGCAATGTGTGCCTACCATTGCCCAACAAATGGTTCATTTGTAACTAAATTGAACAGGCTGACAGAAGAAGAAGAAATGTTTTAAACAAACAACCTCAGGAGAAGCATGTGTAAGTAGATCATCCTCTGCCTACATTACTAATGTCCTTGAAGACTGAAACAGAAGTACTGTAGTTTTGAAAAGATGCATAATTCCATACTCATAACACTCCTTTCATCAGTGTGCAGCTGCTGATTCATAAAGGAAGCACTGTCTTTCTAGATACCAGGCACACCGTTCAGAGAAAGTCAAGTTGATAGTCCTATTGAAATCAGTGAAACTAACATGCGTGGTCAAATGCTCGGGTCCTATTGATTTCAGTGTGACAAGAGTCATCACAACTCATTTTTGCTGGATTGTGTCCAAAAATCTCTATACAGTGGTACTTTGGGTTACAGACACTTCAGGTTACAGATGCTTCAGGTTACAGACTCCGCTAACCCAGAAATAGTACCTCGGGTTAAGAACTTTGCTTCAGGATGAGAACAGAAATTGTGCTGTGGCGGTGCAGCGGCAGCAGGAGGCTCCATTAGCTAAAGTGGTACCTCAGGTTAAGAACAGTTTCAGGTTAAGAATGGACCTCCAGAACGAATTAAGTTCTTAACCCGAGGTACCACTGTACTGCTTTGTGAATGAATTTAAGATGAAAGCCCAGCCACAGGAAATCATATGGCATACATTTGCTTTTGAGTGAGAGATCACAGTAAAAGAAAGGTCTGCATTTAAGAGAAAATACTTGGATGAAAAGGCATGAAACGAATGTCCGAACAAATAATGCTACTTGATCATCAAACACCTGCTGGTGATCAAGGCAAACTGACAAGTCTCTCACCCTACTGTATATTTTTTTTAAAAAAAAGCAAATAAAAGAAAAAGAGTAGCCATCTGGTGTCTCTACATGATGATGTGTATGATATTTATTTACCATCTCCAGTCTGGCATAACACAGAAGAGCCTAAATGCTCTTAAGAGCATTTGAAAAAGGCCACGATTGCCCACAAAATAATTAGGTGCTGGTACAGCAGAGTGGAGAAGAGCCAGAGATATGAAACCCAAGTTCAAATCTCACCACATCCTGAACTCATAAAGTGGTCTTAAACAAACAAGCCCAGCACTGGCACACAGCATCACTGGGCAGCTGCCAAGAGCCCACCACTGTGGATGCTGCCCTGGTCCCCGTCCCCCAGCCCCCACAACCCCACAACTACCATTGCAAATGTCAACAGTGTTCCTCTGCAACATCACATGGCTTTGTTGGCTTTGTGGACAACAGCAGTGGTGGCTACCTACTGCCACACCACTTCTGCCGCCATTGTTACTGCTTATTGTTTTTGCTAATTAGTAGAGGGGCTTCTAATGCAATAGGTTCAATGCAATAGGTTCATGTCTTGGATTAGACAGTGCAGGTTTAATTCATTTGTTACTGCACTGCAGACCAATTATTTCTTCTGCCATTTTTCTTGGTGCACAACTGAATTCCTAAGACTTATGCTGCCACCCTATACACACTTATGCTGAAGTAAGACCTCATTGAGGCTTATTTCTGAGTAGACAGGTATAGGATTGTGTTGTTAACACTGCTATTACCCCAAACATTTTTTATACATGTGCTGATAATATAGCTAAGTCTATATAACTGATTAGAAATCTGTGTATTATTTTCCAGTAGTGGTCTGATTGCCTTTTGAAAAAGACATATAACACCTATCTTGGAATAAGCTCATTATTTTCCACAAGGCCATTTGCAAAAAAGAAGAGGTTACAGGATGCAGAGCAGTTTCAACTTCTGCCTTTATTGTTTTAACCATTTTAAATCCTTTTTTATTGTTTTAAGAATGTTTAATATCGTAGATCTGTTTAAAGATAGCTCAGCTCTCATTTAATTCCTGTCCCCCTCCAGGTATTCCAGGTGACACCAGAAGCATGTCACCGCTTTTCAGATACTTAATAAATCTTCAAAGATTTTCCTACAATTATTCAGGCTGCCTGATGCCCTTTTGTGTGTGTGGTTTCCCTCCAGCCCTCAAAAGCCATGTTGTATAGATTCTTTTTCAAGTCAATATACTCTTGATGAATCTGGCTGTGGATAAACTTCTGCAGGTAGCAGTCATTGCCAGAATGCCATACAGCTGGGTGCTTTCATTTCACACCAAAAAGAGAGCAGGATCTGACATTCCTGGAGGACAAGATATATAAACATTCTCAGTCTGCACAACAGCTACAGTCCCCATAGCAGCATGGGTGGAACAATATCATGGGATTGGCAATGTTACGTAGCTGTGAAGGGTGCTCTGGCTGCTTCGGGATCAAAGACCAGCCCCAAACATAACAAACAGATTGGAAATACTTCTACAGGTCGATGAAAACATGACCACTTGCTAGACAGCCTTATCTTAGCACTGGGTAAGAGAAATAACTGGATTGGGCACATGGATCAATGGATTTGGTCCTGTCGGTTTGGATATGGTGGTTCTCTGAAGAGGGAAAATGCATGGCCCCTCCAAAAGAGGAAAGCAATTTGCATAAAAGTTGCAGGTGCTTATTATGGGCATAGAAGCAAATTTATATTAGAAAATACTGCTATTTAAGACATTCAATGCATCTCACCATAGTGGGCAAGGCTGCAGCCAGGTGACCTGAATATCTGTTTCCCATGTTGTCCAAATGCCAAAAGCTGATGAAAAAGTCATGGAGGACTGTCCTCTGTAAAGTAGGACACTTGACAAGTTTGGAGCAGGTTGTGGGTGGATGGGTGGGTGTCTTTCTGGACCCCAAACTTATGCAGAAAGCTCCAACTCCTGTCTCTCACTAAGCCTGGGTTGCGTCTGATATGGATCAATCAGTGCCATTGATATTTGTCCCCTTCATGTGTGTACAGCAAGTCATCCAGCCGGCTAATTTATCTGTCCATCAGAGCTGGCCCGAAAACTATTTCTGCCTAAGACAAAGAACAAGATGGCACCAACACTTCCTCAGATCTACTTACAGAAGCCAACCAGGCTGTTGATTTATTTTTACTTCAAGATTGCAGGTGGGGCAATGTCTTCTACCACATCTGAGAGCAGCAGGCTAGCTTTATGGGACACACACAGCTGTGTCTTGGTGGCATACACATCTCTGACCTGCAGTAGGGGCTCAGGAGGAATAGCCAATGGAGTTAACACCACCATCCCTAGCAACTACCACCTGAGGCAGCAGCCTCATTCTGCCTCGTAGTATGGCTGGTCCTATAGCACATTTCTATTGTAATGTTTAAAAAGGTAAAGGGACCCCTGATCATTAGGTCCAGTTGTGGCCGACTCTGGGGTTGTGGTACTCATCTTGCTTTATTGGCTGAGGGAGCCGGCATACAGCTTCTAGGTCATGTGGCCAACCAGAGCAGCACACGGAAACGCCGTTTACCTTCCCGCCAGAGCAGTATCTATTTATCTACTTGCACTTTGATGTGCTTTTGAACTGCTAGGTTGGCAGGAGTGGGGAGCTCACCCCGTCACAGGGATTTGAACCGCCAACCTTCTGATCGGCAAGTCTTAGGCTCTGTGGTTTAACCCACAGCACCCCCCGCGTCCCTATTGTAATGTTTAGCTATACCTTAATTATTATTTATGTACTGTGATATGTAAGGGCCCATCTGTTATGTCCTGTATATAGTCAAACACAGATTTGTGGATGCAGAATTGGCCTTCACAGTCACTTACAGACTCACTGTTAAAACCGTGTTTATGGAAGACAATCTTACTCGGCTACGAGTGATCACAGAAGAAGAAGAAGAAGAAGAAGAAGAAGAAGAAGAAGAAGAAGAAGATCGTCAAATGCCCAATTCATTAGCAGTTCTTGAGTTCATTAGCAGCACTCATCAAGCCAATGAAATAATACTGCAAAATGAAATTTTGTTCAATTCTTTCCTTTTTTTAAAAAAAAAAGTCTTCACCAATACATCGTGAGTAGATAACTACTAATATAGCTCATGTTCAGCTTGGTGTTCTTGTTTTTGATGTTTGGGACTTTTATAATCCCATTTGCTGGTAAGTAGCTTTTAAAACAACTACCCCCCCAACCTTCTACTGCATTTAGCCCAGTCAAAAAAAAAAAGAAAAAGAATTAAATAAAAAAAGATGCCAGATGTCATGAGGCCAATAAGCAGGTGGGCCGAAGCTTCTGTACCAATTCAAACTGGCACAGCATCAAACCTGGTGGGTATAACCTTTAATTCAGTGGTTCCCTGGCACCAGATCCAGCGCCATCTGCTTAGCTTTGCTAAGCTGTGCTTGTTTCTGTGCAGGGACGGTGCCAACAATGCAAACTGTCTCCTACATGTGCAGGGAATCATCAGTGCAACTAGTTTTTTTGTGGGATTTTTTTAATTATTTTTTTTACTTCCAGACCCATATGGTGGCATCTGCAAATGTACACTGTCAGCATCAATCCTCACAACACCCTTTGCGCTTAGGAACAAGAGCACGAAGCCGTTCCTTCAGAGTATATGGAAAACTCAAAGCAGGGACAGCGGCCACATTCTCCCAGATGGTAGGGTCTTGTCCAACCAGATTCCGTGGAAGCAGCATGGAGTCTGCAAGGACCTGGGCCTTGTAATAGGCTTGGGCCTGGTCAGGTCTTGTTTTCATAAGGCTACGTCTCTTTTACAGTGTAAAAAGAAAGCTGGCATGAAGGTGGGAGAGAAAGTGAGAGTGAAGGAAATACAGTGGTACCTCGGGTTACAGACGCTTCAGGTTACAGACGCTTCAGGTTACAGACGCTTCAGGTTACAGACTCCACTAACCCAGAAATAGTACCTCAGGTTAAGAACTTTGCTTCAGGATGAGAACAGAAATCGCACGATGGCGGCGCGGCAGCAGTGGGAGGCCCCATTAGCTAAAGTGGTACCTCAGGTTAAGAACAGTTTCAGGTTAAGAACGGACCTCCAGAACGAATTAAGTTCTTAACCAGAGGTACCACTTTATGGAGTGCCCTAGAATCATAGAATTGTAGGGCTGGAAAGGACCCCAAGGGTCATCATGTCCAACCCCCTGGAATGCAGAACACTCTGTCGATCAGTTCAGAAAAGGTTCTGACTGGTGGGAATCTTCTCCAGTGCAATTGCCTTATCTTAACAAAGGCTTGAGCAGACCTTTCCCCCTAATCACAGCCCAGAAGCTTGGTTTTTCCTCCCACAATCTTGATGGCATTAAAGGCAGGTGGACTTAGCATGACAGGAAAGGAAAGCAGGGAGTTCATTATTCATGGTCGGTGCCCATTGGGACTGGTAGGACAGAAGTTAAGGAGACCAAGAATAAGTGCCACCAGAGCCAATGTCAGGCTCATCCTCCCTGCTGCATTCAGGGAGGGCAGCACTAAGATGACAGAGGAGGAAGTTGTCAGGCAGTGCCACCCCTTGGACTGGTTGTAAGTAAGAAGGAAGGAAGGCAGCTGAGGGCTTGCTTAAGGCAAGCTGAGGTTGGTGGGGCCTTTAGGGGCACCTTGCTCTCACCTGATTTGGGGCTGAGATCTCGCCCTGAAACAAAAGTTGGGTCTGCGATCTCATGTACTGCCCCAAAACACCTTATATTAAGTCAGACCACCAGCTGAATATTGTCCACACTGACTAGTAGTGGCCCTCCAGGATTTTACATGGGGGTCTTCCAGTCCTACCGGGAGATGCCAGGGATTAAAAGTGGGACCTTTTGCATGCAAAGAAAACAACAACAAACTACTACTGAGCTGCAACCCCTCCCCAGTTTGCTAATTGCTTCTACAGGAGCCAGTGTCAGACAGGGCCCTGGAAAGTATATGAATACAGCTGACCAACATGTTTTGCAGGGGACAGGGGGAATCAGGCAGTGACCTTTGATTTGGGAAATGAAATATTGCAGGAATATACTTGTGAAATGTTACGAGGGTGTGGAATCAATAAAATTGAACAGTCCAGTTACCTGAAGTCTTCTTCCCTTCTTTTTTCCAAAAGGCAAAGATGAAGAGGAAACTTCCTCTCTTTCTCCAAAAGGAAAAGAATGCATTTTGCTATAATTTGATGCTTATCTCTGTTGTCAATAAGGATGGGCTGATCAGTCTATTTCTGGGCTATGCCAGGTTCATGTGTGCTCATTCATAAGTCTATTCCATACTGTTCTGTGATACATACATATGCTCTCTCTCTCTCTCTCTGTCTCTCTCTCTCTCACACACACACACACAGGCTCATATTTAAATATTTATTTTCTCACAAAAAGTGTATTTTATCTCAATATATGCATTTTTGAAACATATCCTGAAATATGTATTTTATTACACATTTTGGAGCCAAGAACTGTATCATAAAATTTGTAGAAGTTCAAGACTTGAAGGATAGTTACATTTTGATCTGTGTATTTATCTGGGAGGTGTGGATTGTGTCAATTTGCTTAAAATGTGGACCAAATGCAGTTCTCCATCCCTCGTTGTCAAGAGGGTGTCAATATATTATTTTTAAAGAAAGAATGATCCTGCATACAGGAAGCTGTTGGGAAGGGAAAATATATGTTTCTAAGCCAGACTCTAGTGTTGATGTTTGTGTGTACCTCTAATTCCTAAATGCATGGACACAGAATGTGGAACCTAACTTTCTGGCTAATGTGATTCCAGACTCTTGATGTCTCTGTTCTTCATACGGAGAGTTCAGTTGCTAATTTATTGAATTTCTAGCAAACAGAGCTTTCCCGCTGACTTGTTTGCTACTCCAGCAACTTAGGGGCAGAATGCAGATAGGCTATCTGGCTGCTGCAAAGACTCGTTTTGGCAAAGCATGATGTCAAATGTGTAGCTAGGGCAGCCAGGGGTTTACAGAGAGGGTGTAACTCTTGATCTTATCCCAGTGACACACAGAGATCAAAAAAAGAGAGCTCTTTAGAACCAAACCATGATTTAATGAGTGCTTCCAGATTGCAAACTAATAGTGATAGTAGTAGCAGTTTTGATCATGATGAGGATACCCTCACTGCCACTCATTTACAGACAATAAATGCACCAGGGTGGAATTCACACAACTACAGGCAGAAAAAGTAACTCTATTTAAAACTTAACGCTGCCTTATGTGTTTCATTGGCATTATAATCCCTACAGCAGCATTCTAATAATGATACGTTTAACTTGTTTGGTATCTTAGAGCATTGCCTCTGTAATCCTTCTGAAAATCCTGAAAAATAGATCATTTTATTTACTCCAAACTGTAGATAGCTGCTTGAGGCTTTTTAAAGGGCATTTGTGGCTGAGTGGCTGAGGTGAGATTTGAATCCGGAGAACTCAGGGCCCGATCAAGGACCCTGTCAGAGCCTCACGCCTCCTTCCCAAAGCCCAGTGCCTCATTTACCAGGCTTTGAGATGGCACCCTCTCAGCTCAGCACCATTCGCACAGCCCTAAATCTACCCCTGCTTCAACACTGGCGAGAGGACAGTCCTCCACTGCGGAGTCCTTCACCACCATCACCAAGCATCTCCTGCCTGAGGCAGCCGCCACACTCTGCCTAATGGTAGTGCCGGTCCTGGGGTCTGACTGTTCTGACCTTAAAGTCATTATACTACACCAACTCCATTGTGAAATGTTTTTGAATGAGGGCCTTATTCAGGAGTGTTGCTCATGTGTAAAGGCTTCATATAAGTAGGGCAAGTTGGGCTGAGCATAACAAGCCCCCTGCGTCACAATGCCCATCACTTTCTGCATCGCATGATGTCCGAAGCAAGGCCTCTCATCATGGAAGCTCTCCACATGATTTAGCACCTCAGTTTTGCAGGATTTGAAACAAGGCAGAAAAAACTCCCTGAACAGAGGAGGCATTGAAGTCCAATTCACAGAGAGTGATGAGCATATAGCAATGGGGGGGGGGGAGGCAGAGCTTAGTGTGTTTGTCCCCTTTCACTCTGCTCATGTGCTACCTTTAAACTCAAACAGCAAGCCTGAATACTGCAGATCTAATGTGTTCTTCTAGAAGATGGGGGAAGATCATGTTTTACTCAGCCTATCCACACTTCATTGAGCTGCAAAGATGTTCAGCTAGGGGAAAGAGATTCCTCTTTCTGGGTTAATGAAGAACACTTCATCACGTAGCGATACGACTTAGATGTATATAGCAGATTCTCGTGTCCACCATTCATCCTCATCCTCAGGAACAGTAATACAGGACAAGCAATCTTTAACATCTCCTGTTCTTGCTCCCAAGGATAGGAAGGGATACTGGTTCAATTAGCGTTTGTTTTGATCAGCAGGGATGCTGTCAGCACATTGCAGAGACCAGATAATTGCATGTATCCACTGTATGTATGAAGTAGCGATTTTGTTTTAAGGAAAGATTACTTGCAAATGCTCCCTCTTGTGATCAAAGCTAGAAAACCAATGGGATCTCTTCCTACTGACATATCTTTTTATGACTAGCAGGGTGCAAACCCCATATGGTAGTTCTAAGCCAGTCTGTTCTTTGTTCTCCTTAGAGATGACGGTAGCTTTTCAAAGACATGCGGAAGGTTCATTTCATCTCCTGATGAGGCATTGTACATGCTGGATTGTACATTTGGCTTCATTATTCATGTGAAGAGGACACCTGAGAGTGTGAGATTCTCAGGGCAATATTATAAAGTGGTCAAGCTTGATTGGTGGTCAGTGGGTTCTGATAAAAATATACAGCAGTCATCTTAACTTCCTGCCTTTCTTCCTGCCAGTACCAGTGGACATGTGACACATTTCTTTGCCACCTAGCTACAAAACAAAGTAAAATCTTCACAGTTTAGGCTTTCGAAAGTGTTGTGTATTGAGTCAAAGGATTTTATATCTGTATTATTATTGTCGTATTTGCATTAGGGTAAAGTAACTGCATTTTGGTTCCAGAGGGTACAGCTACTATTGGTTCATTTAAGCTGCTGTATTTGGATCCTCTGTCTTATTGGTTTCCTCCAAAAGGCAGGACTGTGATTGCCTGATATTGTTCCCTCCAAAATGTATCCTTTCTAGCTAGTTCCCTGTCCCTATAAATGTAGCTCTCCCCTCCTCAGTTCTCAGTCTTGTTTGCTTTAATAAAGAAGTGTTACTACAGAACTGTCTCCAGCATATTATGTCAAGAGAGCTGAAATCACAAACCCCACATCACAACAGAAAGTATTTTAGGAATGTCGACATATTCCTCTGAACTGAGATGTAGCACGAAACCATGGTTGGTAATAACCATATCTATGATCCCATACCATAGTTTGAGCTTCCAAACATAAAGAAGGTAAACCATGATTGAAAGTTTCCTGTCTGCTTTCCTTTTTGATCTGCTTAGGGCAGAAATTCCTAGATCTCAAAACAACTCATTCTCCACTGGTAGTGGCTGCAGCAAGTGAAAACGAACACATCAATGAACCTTAGAATTGCCATGTGATTTGTGGAGTATTTTGCTCAAAGCTTCACCCAGCGTTAAATTTTACCTTCCCCCTCCCCCTTGTGCCCCCTTTAAAATGTGGGTTAGTGTTAGTCTTGATTTCTATCAATAGTGTATGTGTATTATATGACAGATATATTTTGCCAGTTGTGGTTTTTTTTTAAAGAAATAATAATAATGGTTTCACAGTCTCTCCCCTTGAGTCTTTTAAACTTTCTGCGGAAGAACTGTGGTCAATAGCACACTCTCTTACAATGTGATGATTATAGACATCTATCTTGCTGGAAGGCAAATTGATTCAAACATGGGGAAAAAACACTTTAGGGGCGCTGGCTGGCTTGTTCTCTGAGGCAACCTAGTTGAGCTTACAAACACCAAAAAGCTTCTTGAATAAGAAGTGATCGATATCAGGCATCGTGTAATTTTGGTTCAAATCACCTGACTATGTCACAATGCTCATATCAATTTAGTTACTTTTTCTCGGTCAAATGACAGCTTAACCTTGGATTGACTAATCCGTTTACATGCTAGAGACACCTATTATGTGACTACAGTATCTGAAACTAAAACAGAATAGGAGAGGCTACCTTTCCCAAGCCAAGTCAATGACTGATATAATGATATTTCATGGTATATATATATATATATATATATATATATATATATATATATACTGTTTGCAGGAAAACATATTACACTGCCCACTTTATTGCATATTGTACAATTAGGATCACCTTCTCAAAGGAAGACTTAGAATATCTGAGTTGTACCCAAGATTGGCCACATTCAGGGATTTTTTTTTTCCAGCCAGAACTCGCCAGAAGTCCGTTCTGGCAGCTCTTAGCTGGGCGCCATTGCCATTCTAAGAGAGGGAGGGAGGTGTTCATGGTGAGTTCCAGCACCTCTTTTTCTAGACAAATAGCACTGGTCTGGTTCATGGTCGACCCACTGAAATCCATGGACATGACTAACAATCTCAGTGGGTCTGTTCTGAGTAAAACTAAATGAGATACAATTCTTTGATTTTCCTAGGCTAGGGAAAACTGATGTGAAAATATCAAAATGCACATTAAAACAATAGCTTTCTTTGTTCATCCGAAATACTACAAAGTGTAGAAAAGGACAGAAAATATGAATAATTCCCATTCAGGCAGTTCATTTCTTTTAAATGATTTAACTTTTCCCATGAAGGAATTATGAACCTCCAGCAGTTCAGTCAGTTATCAGCAGTAAAGCAACCTGCTCCCTTCAGCAATGAGCGGAATACACTCTTACATTTGTTTGAGGTGGGGATTGGTTTTTTCATTTTTGTTTTAGAAACAACCCCTGAGTCACAAGGAATGTTCCGGTACATGACTTTGTTCACAGTCTCAGAGTCTGGAGAATTTTCTCTCCTCATAGTAAAGGGATTTTTGATCCTGTAATTTAAAGGCAATTCAGCAAATTATGGGCACGAAACAAAGAAAAAAACAGGGAAGCAAAAACATCTCTGGAGTTGTTAATTTACTGTTCAAGCAGATGTTTCCTTTTCCAGTTTTAATATCAGCCAGTAGCTGATATTCTAATCAGATGAAGTGTTTTCTCTGTGTGAAGGAGGTTGACTTGGGGCATGGTGTGACATTTCAGACTTGCTGGAAAGTATGTTTGGACAGAAAATGCACACTTAGAAAGTAGGGGTGTTGGTCTTTGGAGGAAGGTGCAAGGTATAAATAATAATGATAATAAGTGGGGAACAAATAAATAGACAAATCAGAGTGATATGGGGGGCTCCTCTCCATCCTTGAGTCGAAGCATGATGTCAATAAACCCCTTTTCAGAATTATTTAACAGCAGTAGCTTATCAAAACCAGCTTTATTTGGGAACTTGCCATTCTGATTCAGACTGAGAAAATCACTAAGGCAAGCAGTGTGAGCGAAAATCTATGCTGCATGGAGAAAGAGACAAGGAAGTAAGAGAGGGGGTGGGGGTAGAGAGAGAGACAGAGAGAGACCAATGCCTCTGGGGTCAGACAGAGCAAGGCCTTGGAGATTCTGCAGAGCAATGAAAGTCACTTTGAACTCGATTCCAGAATAACTGGAAACCAGACAAGGTGCCTAAAGATAGGGGGGGCGGTCATGTAGTGCTGTTGCCTTGCATATGAAAGAGGCTAAGCAGCTGCAGTTAAGAAATACTTCATTCTACAGAGCTGGGATTTGGGCAAAACCTTGTGGTACGAAGAACAATAACCAGGGTGAGATGAGATGAAAGCCTGCTTGAAGTTTCAGGGGGGAAAGAACATCAAGGTTTCCTAAGCACAGGAGAAATTATAGACCACGTCCTCCTCTGGAAAATGTCAGCCAAGCTCAACTGAGGTCTGCATCAAACAGAGCCACTTTGATTCATGCCAGTTTAGGATATTAGACACTCACAGGCAATTGAGAGGCAACGGAAGACAGTAAGCAGGGCATTTATCTAAATGAAGATGTAACACACAGGAATGGAAAGGTAATTCAGGGGAATGGCAGGAATCTGCACCATTTTGAGGAATAACTGGTATGGAACACCTGGCATTTAGCTGGGATTCCTGCACTGCAGGGAGTTGGCAACTCTAAGATTCTATGATTCTATGATCTGCCAAGGCAAGGAGTCAAATGCCTGGGTGGTAACCTCTTGGCAGTTGCATTTTACAATCTGCTACCAGAGAAGATAAAGAATCAAATTTTATAAATCTAGTCGTGTGATTATATTATTCTGAGTTTTTTGGACACTTCACAGCAATTTGACCAAATCCTGCTCCCTTAAAAAAAAAAAGTGAAAAGGACAGGAAGTAAGATTAGCTAACTGATATGTTGTGAATTGTTAAGACTGGGTTGATTTAAAGTTGTGGTATCGATATATTACAGAAAGATCCATATGCTGATTTTTCTGTAGTTCCTGGGATCTTAAAGGATGATGGTTACATCAGTTAATAGCAAATCACTCTGTGCCTCATGTTAGAACTGAGCTAAAGCATTTGGCAGCAATGGTTTTTATTGAAAACTGGAGGGAGAGGCAGGGCGATTGGAAATGAAGAAAGAAAAGTGATGGGAAGAACATATTTCATGGGTTCCACCACCTTCTTTTCCATCAATGCCTCTGTGAAGATGTTACAGCAGTGATGGCCAAACTTGGCCCTCCAGCTGTTTTGGGGACTACAACTCCCACCACCCCTAGCTAACAGGACCAGTGGTCAGGGATGATGGGAAGTGTAGTCCCAAAACAGCTGGAGGGCCAAGTTTGGCCATCACTGTGCTACAGCATTGCTCTAACCCATGAGGATGCACAGCACTGAAGTGATGGCCCAAGCATGGGAAAGGTCAGGAATCCCAGATTTTGAGGCAGGCAAGAAGGTGAGGCAATGGAGGATCAGCACCTTGGAGAGTGACCAAGGTGTGGGTTTCAGGACCTGCAACTGAGACAGAACGTGCAAGTTGTCTCAGAAGTGTCCTGGAGCAACTGGCAGGTTTTTATTGCCTGCACTAAGTATTTATTGACTAGAGGCCCAATCTGCATGCTGAATTTGACTAGTTAGTGAACTGGTGCCCTATTCTGATGCCATTGGCTTCTTCTTGGTCCTACTGTTCCAAGCTGTAGGGATATTTACTCAGGGCTCCTCTGATCCTTTGAGGAATCTGTGGACCAGTCATTTGGTGGCAGATGTGTCTCAGATTTCAGGGGAGGAGTTGGCTATGCGTGAGATGGACCAGGGAACAGAGCTGTGCACCAGATTCAGACAAATCCCAAATCCCAAAAAGTCACTACTGCTTGTCCCAGTAAGCTTCCCAGCCCAATTTCTTTTTCTTTTCTTGTTTTAGTTTTTCTCCTTTCCCTGAGTACAATTACTGAAATGCCTCCCTAGTTTCACAGCCCGTAAATGGAGCCAAGAAAGCAGGAGCTATTTTCAGCTCAGTACTAAGAGGACTCAATCTTGAATGCGTGAACCGCCTCCATCCACAGTGTTCTGCTGAAGTGGTATGAGGTGATGTGCAAAAGGGATAAATGATGTGCATTTTGGTTTCTCCCACTTTCTCAACTTTCCAATGCTAAATTCATTTTGCTGCATTTCTGTGTTTTGATTTGATTTTAAAGTCCTTGTGGAAATTTGTCAGCATCTTAGCATGCATTTCTCTAATATACACATAATATACACTTGTTGTTGTTTAATCATTTGGTCGTGTCCGACTCTTCGTGACCCCATGGACCAGAGCACGCCAGGCACTTCTGTCTTCATAATATACACTAATATACCCTAATACATACACTTTTGTACACATTGAGGGTAGGGCAAGAAACAGCAAATTTCAAAGGCTTTTTGTTTGTGCATTATTTTGGGAAGTGTGAAATAAGTAAATTTGTACTAAAAAGTGAACTGAGCCTCATTTCTTTTCCATTCCTAGGATAGTTATTCTATGGCTGGTGCTGGATTTGTGATAGTTGTTTCACCTGTATCAAGTCACCAGTTAATATTGACAGAGATGAGCTAGAGCAGACTTACTCAAACTTAGCCCTCCACACGTTTTGAAGCTACAATTCCCAGCATCCCTGACCACTGGTCCTGCTAGCTAGGGATCATGGGAGTTGTAGGCCAAAAACATCTGGAGGGCCGAGGTTGAGGGAGCCTGAGCTAGAGCAACTACCTCACTTCTTCGTACCTATTAAGAAATCAGAGTCGTTCTACCCTTCAAGGCCCTCAGTCACCTGAAGGTCCTCCTTAGCACGATGCCTAAAAATGGTGGACCTGGTCTAGACAGCATAGGTCAAGTTCTGAAGGTAGGGCACGGATAAGAAAAACGTTTTCCAATTTATGAATCCAGTCTTTGGGCAGCCCAAGGGTTATCCAGGGAGATCGTGTTAAAAATTATATTGCTGGCAAGTTAGCAGTGAAAGGATGGTTTAAATGATTCATCCCTGATTATGCTTGATGACTAATGAAATTAAAAGATGACTTCTGTTAATGGAGCATGATGTCTCGGTGTCACAGGAAGAGTAGGAAGAAGGCATGTGTGGCAGAATGCCAAAGAAGATGTCAACTCTCTCATATTTCACTTTGCAAGTGAAAAAAATTAGATCTTTTATTGCCAGTTGTAGAAAACTCTTGTAATTATTGCCAGTTGCAGAAAACTCTTGTAAGAGAATATGGGAAATGTGGAAAGAAATGACAAGATCATAGGAATCTTTATAGCATTTGATTTGTTTGCAATAACACTTCTTGCTCAAGGCAAGGATGTGAAAAGTATTCCAATGTGGTGGAAATAAACACAAATACACACACAAATATTTTGCATACTAAGGCTTCCTGAGAATGAAGATTGTCATTCAACACCATAAACTGTGTTTCAAAACTTTCTGGAAATCCCATACTCACACACAACCTTTATAAAGGGGCCATGAAAGGTGAATGCAAAGATGGGTTCTTCATGAGTAGGTAGCATACTAGAATCTGACCGGTGGCTTTGACTGAAAAGTGCAAGCAACAGTTTAGGTTGGCTTTGAGTGACCTACACAGAACACCTTCCTAGGAAAATAGTTTTTCCTTCATTTCCTATGTGGATTCTAATAGTTATCCCTCATCCTCCCATTCTGCAGAGGTCTTTTTCGAGAGAGTCGCCTACTTGCTGACAACAGGAGCTAAGATTGTAAGGGTTTGCAGAAGAGCTTGGCACGTTTGACTTTTATGTATTCTTGCATTATGAGAGACGGACTCTGTAACCCAAGATTTGAACGTTATTCATTAAGTTTGTATTACCTTTGAAAAACATCATAAAAAGGGATACAAGTAAATGCTAAATAAAATAAAATAATGCAACGTGATAAGAGGCAGTGTGGTATTGTGGTTAGAATGTTGGACTTGGAGCTGAGAGACCAAGGTTCCAATCCCTGTTTGGTTATGAAGTTCAGTACCTCTCAGTTGTGGGGATTGTTGTAGGGGTTGAATGATGAGGGGGAGAACCGTGTATGCTACCTTAAGCTCCTGGGGCGGGGGGGAGGGTGGGATATAAATGCAATAAATAAATAAATAACAAATGACCAGGGTTTGAAAAAGAAAGTCAAATCCCTACCACCAATGGCCATATGGTGCTAGTTGCATACTTCTTTTTCAACTGTGACCTAGATGTATATCTTAAGCTGGTAGCAATCATCATGTACAAATCTAATAAGCTATTTTTAAAGGTTCCTGGGTATTTAAGCGATGGATCTACACATTACGTTTCAGTTAAAGTTGCCCTTTTTAAATAAAAAGAAGGGAGGGAGATCATAACAAAGCTAGAAAGTTCATAAAATAAAATATCACAGCCACCTAGGATAATTAAAACAAGTGACGTAAATGGTTTATGTATTAGCAGTATATAAATCTTCTTGCATGAACGTTTGTGTGATCTTCAGCCAGCACTGCTACAGTTGTGGGTACTTCTCTCTGGAACATGACACAAGTGGATACCGATCTCAAAATGAAAATGGAAATCTCTAGGCCATTAGGTCAGCGCCATTCTAATGATGACATTAAGCAGAAAGTGTTCTCCCCCTCCATTCCTGACTCTTGCATATAACAGACTTCTTCCCTTCGTGTTAGCACTAGTCATTTGACCAAGAGGGTACCATAAATTTGAAACTTGGGAATCCTTTGTGATGGGGAAGGAGGGTTTGGGGAAATCATTTCCACATTGTATTTCATATTCAGAGCAATTGTTAAAAATAATAACATGAAACTAGCATGATGATCTGGAGGCCTCTTATGCACCAGTAGGGCGGCCATATGGACTACGTTACGGAGGACAGCTCTCTGTTTGAGGGAGTCTTCTCTTTGAAGGACTGTCAGATCCAACTGCAGCTTAGAGATAAATAACCCTAAGAGGGGATAGCAGTGGCCTTGTGTCTGTCCATCAAAAGCACCAAGACAGCGGCCAGAGCAAGCAAATGGGTCATCTAGTTACACTCTCCCCCAGTAGAATGAGATATACTGCATTTCAGTTTCAGATATGGTTAGCGTTTCTAAATCTGCATATATACACACATAATGTTACACAAAAACAAAACAAAAACCTGCCCTCATGCATTACAGTCTTCAAACAAAATCATCCTGAAGGTCAAGGCCACAGAGAGGTTAGGCTGGCCTCAGCTAGAGCCAGGGCTTTCTCGGCTGTGGCTCCGATCTGGTGGAACGCTCTGTCACAAGAGACTAGGGCCCTGCGGGACTTGACATCTTTCCACAGGGCCTGCAAGACAGATCTGTTCCACCAGGCCTTTGGTCAGGGCACAGCCTGACTCCCTCCTTTGGCAATCTTCACAGAACTTTAGCCTAATGGTTGTCATCAATTTAAGTTGAATTAATTTTAATGAAATGATTTTAGAATGTTGTATTATTTTATTGTTGTTAGCCGCCCTGAGGCCGGCTTCAGCTGGGGAGGGCAGGATATAAATAAAATTTATTATTATTATTATTATTATTATTAGTGATGCATTTTGGGTGCAATGCGCAAGGGGCCTCTCTATATGCCAGGCCACTGGCGAGTTGGCAGCAGAGGCAGTAAAAATGTGAAATTCCATTTCTTCCAAGGCAAAGTAATATCACTTTGAACATATGTGAATGAAAAGTTCATCTCCATTGAAAACTTCCTTTTTAAAAAAGAAACAGAGAGCTGCAGGGCACCAGTTGCTCTGAGATGATAATTTACACATTTTACACAGTATTGCATTGCTATCCCTTAGCAAATGCATAGTTGCTATGGCAACCACCATATCATATGATCTGAATGCTATTTCTAAGATTTTATTTAATAATAAAAAAAATCTTAAAGGACCAGACTACATTTCCTAAAAAGACTAGAAAGAGAGATTGTAAGGCACATGTTTGTTTTTTTAACCAGCAGCAACCATTTTAAACCAGCTTTGTTAGTCTCTTCCCTGAGATGTGGAGTCAAGGCCAAACTCTGCAATTGGTAGAGCTGGTCACTAGATTTGAAGGGGTACTATTTGCCCCTCGCCAGCCCATTTCAAAGTGGCACAAGGGGCCTGTGGACCTTCAGATGATGTTGAACTGCAACTCCCATTGACCATATCATCAGGATCTGAATTAAAGGTAAAGTTAAAGGGACCCCTGACTGTTAGGTCCAGTCGTGGCAGACTCTAGGGTTGGGGCTTTATTGGCCGAGGGAGCCTGCGTACAGCTTCCAAGTCATGTGGCCAGCATGACTAAGCCGCTTCTGGCGAACCAGAGCAGTGCATGGAAACGCCGTTTACCTTCCTGCTGGAGTGGTACCTATTTATCTACTTGCACTTTGACGTGCTTTCGAAGTGCTAGGTTGGCAGGAACTGGGACCAAGCAACGGGAGCTCACCCCGTCACGGGGATTTGAACCTCCGACCTTCTGATCGGCAAGTCCTAGGCTCTGTGGTTTAACCCACAGCGCCACCCACTTAGCTAAAATGGCCCCCTAAAATCCTCTATGCTGTTATTCATGGGAAAGGAAATGTGAGCAGGGGATGGTAACTTTTCAGAATATTCATAGATAGGGCTAGAGTTGACTGATATGTGTAATACCCTGCATATCTCCACCTTGCAACCGAAGACTTTAATTTTGTTTTTATTTGCCTCCCCTGAAACGAATTTTGAGGACTTCCACAAGAATGTTAAAGGAAGAGGCTTTAAAACAGAGCAAAAACTAAACAGGGTCAGCAGTTCTTTACTGGGCAGCCATTTCTAGAGCAGAGAGACCCAAGGCTGTATTTCTGACTATATTGGTCATCATAACTGGAATGGAAGAAGAAGAAAAAAAACCCCTAACAAAAAACATGTTTTCAACATTTACCAAAAATAAATAAATTAAAAAGAACAACCAGAAAGCTTGGAAGGCTTCAGCATCAGAAATCTCATGTAATCCTTAAATGCTTCTATAATTACACACATCTGCATCATTGTATACAGATGTTTGCGATTATGTGAGTGTATTATTAGAACAAGGGAAGCAAACAAAGTGGGATACTGAGCTCGCCAGCACGTAACTGGCCAGCGTGACAGTTCAGAGAAGCAATACCTTAAAGGAAGTTCTGCTTATCTTGAGTAGGATTAACAGGACAGAACCCTAACCAGCTCTAACACAACACCTGACTGGCCACATAGCCATGGCTGATTTGCATTTACCCTGGGATGGCTAGCCACGAAAAGAGTTCTGCATAATGTTATAGATTTGCTGGATGGAACTTGTAAGTGAGCACAGCCAATCAGTCTTTATGACTGGTCCTTTGTGTGGATGAGCCAAAGATAATATTTGACTGCAGGGCTGGGAAACCTGTGGCTCTCCATATGCTGTTGAACTACAGCTCCCATAAGCCCCAGCCAACATGGCCAAGGGTCAGGGATGATGGGAGTTGGAGTCCCGCAAAATATACTGCTGCAAAATATACTCTTCATGCATCACTATTTATGAACAATTAATTGTCTGGGTTTCTCAAACTTAGGTTTCCAGCTGTTTTGGATTACAACTCCCATCATCCCTAGCAAGCAGGACCAGTGGTCAGGGATGATGGGAACTGTACTCCAAAAACAGCTGGAGACCCAAGTTTGAGAAACCCAGACAATTAATTGTTCATAAATAGTGATGCATGAAGAGTATATTTTGCAGCAGTCATGCCTCTTCTTCTTCTTCTTCTTCTTCTTCTTCTTCTTCTTCTTCTTCTTCTTCTTCTTCTTCTTCTTCTTCATATCAAGGCCTTTGATTGGTTTCATGTGTAGGGTTATTGTGCTCTGTGGTCACAGCCATACCATCCATTTAAAGCACTCTTATGTCTCTTTAAGAGTTATGGACTCCCCCACAGAATCCCAGGAACTGTAAGTTTTTAAGCATGCTGACCTCACAGATCTACAGTTCCCAGCACTCTCAATCAGTGCTTTTTTCTGGGGGTATGCAGGGGTATGCATACCCTTAAACATTTTGTGAATCTTTGTACTTTTGTCCATTTACTTTATTTTTCCCAATTTGAACTATAAAATTGTGATTTTCTTGAGTCAAAATGAGAGTACCCCCAAACATTTTTAAAGAAAAAAACCACTGTCCTCAATGTACTACAGTTCCCAGAATTGTTCATGACTGTTAAAGTGGCATAATATAGCTTTAAACGGACTATGTGGATGAGACCTGTAACCTCTTAAGTTCCTTTCCTTTGCAGATTTTGATGAGAAGAATTGTTTGAGCTGCCTTTATTCATCCAGATTGTCTGCTACTATATACCCTTTTTGGATATATACCTGCATGTCAGATATTTCCAATAGATATATTTAGCTATATTCAGGCTTCGGTTCTGAAGTTGCCTTGGAGTGCCCTGGAAGACATCTCAGCTTTTGTGGGCTAATTTAAAGTGGTCAAGGGATGCTAGTGTTGTTTTGTTTTGTTTTGTTTTGTTTTGTTTTGTTTTGTTTTGTTTTGTTTTGTTTTACTCTCAAGGGATCAGTGTTCTAATGTGCTGCTTTCCTGGCAATCTCTAGCCAGGCTGGGGAAAATCTTGAACCACAGTTGTAGATTTTAGTCTTCTTTCTTTCTTTTGGTTAGGTGTTCCAGAATTATATGCCTGCCTTTTGTTACCTTTTATGATTTTCTAATCCCACTTCAGACATTCAGTTTGGACACACGGGGGCAAAACTGTATTTTTGTGATTGTAAGTTTTTTAAAAAACTGCTTTTACTGCTGCATTTTAAGTTGCTGTTGCTTCATTTTCAAAACCTACAATGAAGTTACAATAACAGTCTGGTGAGAACTTTAAAATAAAATGAAAATGAAAACTGTGGGGAGAAAAACCCTGGGTTCACAGCCATTACAACAGAAAACAAAGTGCATTCTCAAGAGACTACACAATAATAAATTACAACAAAAACCAGCCTGATAAAAAAAGAATACAAAGGAAATATTATGAATACCAAATAAAGTCATATCTCATCAGGACTTGCCATCCCCATGATTGACCTGTCATATAAATAACAAATGGCCACCAAATTGAGGGAAATTCCATAGGTTTAGCTACACCCTGAGATACTCTTAATATATCACCCCCCCCAAAAAAAAATGTGATAACTCCTTCCAGCCCTGTGGTATGATATGAGCAACTACTATAACAGAAATTGTACATGTTCCATATTCAACCCCTTGAAGGATTGATAAAAGACATAATTTGGGTCTAAAGGCACCAATACACCTTTGAATACCATATGCTGAGAACTGCAGGCGAGGAGAGTGCTGCTGTGCTCATCAGTTTGCAGAAATCCCATGAGCCATTGTGGGTACAGAGTGCTGGAGACGCAGGTGGTGCTGCGGTCTAAAGCACTGAGCCTCTTGGGCTTACTGATCAGAAGGTCAGCGGTTTGAATCCCTGCGACGGGGTGAGCTCCCGTTGCTCTGTCCCAGCTTCTGCCAACCTAGCAGTTCGAAAGCACGCCAGTGCAAGTAGATAAATAGGTACCGAAGGTAAACGGCATTCTGGCTTCCGTCAGTGTCCCATTGTGCCAGAAGCAGTTTAGTCATGCTGGCCACATGACCTGGAAAGCTGTCTGTGGATAAACGCCAGCTCCCTCGGCCTGAAAGCGAGATGATCGCCACAACCCCATAGTTGCCTTTGACTGGACTTAACCATCCAGGGGTCCTTTACCTTTACCTTAACTTACAGAATGCTGCACTAGATGAGTCTTTGGCCTGATCCAGCAAGGCTCTTCTTTGGTTGCTTTGTTGTTGTTGTTGAATTCAGCTTTCCCCAAGCCTGGTGCCCTTTGGCTGAGGCTGATGGGAGTTGTAGTCCACAACACCCAAAGGGCTCCATGTTGGGAAAGGCTGGTTCAGTGTGCATCAGTTCATTCTGCCCATTGCCACAATCACTGGTGGCATTCTCCTCCTCCTCATTTTTTATTCAGATCCACAAGCTCAAGTTTGTTTAATGGCACCACAGAAGCATCTGTTACTGAAAACGCTGCAGCCCCTTGTGGGAGTGGCCACGTAATTCTTCAAAAGCACAGTATGGTCCCCATCAATGCAAGGCTGCACAGTGCCCTGCTTCTTCAATATCATCCTGGGAGAAACCATGTGAATAATGCCGCTACTGTCTTCAGGATCAAGATGGAAAATGAAATGAGACACTCTCGGCTTTCATCTCGATCAATTAAATTTTAATACGTTACAAGGCGAGATAGCAGCAGGTTGCACTATTCAATTTAATGTGCCTGTTCAAAATTCCACAGTAGGCTTCCCAAAAAAGAAAAAAAAAGAAAGAAAAAAGCACGTCAGTCTACAGTATATAGAATAACTTTCTGTTTGAGCCTCTTTTGGTATAATGTGGCATTTTGTTTTGCACGAGGCTGTGTTATGAGAGGCATGCTGTAAAAATGTAGAGATGTTGCCAATAATTAGGCAGCTGGGTGGCCCACAAATCTTCTCCATTACACTCTTGTTTTCTTGCCAGTTCTCCATGTTCTCTTCTGAAAGAATGTTTTGTTTGTGTTTACACAGCCCTTGCAGGCAGAATGAATAAAGCCCCTTTCCCCCCTCTCCCAGCTTTCCCCACTTCACTTGGAAGATCTTTCAGCTTTCACATTTATAGACTTTGCAAGAGACTGAGCTCGGGAGAGCCTGGTTTGATCTAAAATTTAGCTTCTAGTTCATCTGGGCCTCATCTGAAGGGGGGTTGCATCCCATTCTCAGCACCAGGACTCCAGCATCGTTTGTGACACCATGAGGCCCCCTGAAGGACCTCTTGAAGAACATGCAGATCTTCCCCTGAGGACTGCCAGATAAATCATTTTCTCACCATTCTCTTCCTACCTGACTCCAACTCTCCCCTTTTCTGAAAAGCTCTCGCCCTACCTGGAATTTCTGACTCATGAAGTTAAGATAGAGGGGTTCTTGCAAACCCATATTTTAGATGAACTTCTGTGGAAGTGTATCTCAAATCCTCTTGTAAGATTCCCAAATGCAATGATTAATGGAAGTATGATGTTTATTTACTATTAAAGCACTTATGGTAAACTCTACATCGAAAAGTCCCAGGGCAGAAATGCTCAAACAAAAGCAAGTTAACAACATAAACTGACATGGTATTAAGGTTAAACAAAGAACAATGAAATGAGATCCATGATACAAGCAGAAAAAGAGGCAGCAAACAGGGAGTCTGATTTCCCAGTGCTCCTCATTCATCCCCAGAGACTTGGGTAAAGAGGTGCGCCTTCACCTGGCCATATCATCCTTGCTCTCAGCACAAAGTGTGGTTTGGGACAACGTGCAGTGCACATCAGCCACTCACAGCCCTTCAGGCATATCTGAAGGAGCGTCTCCACCCCCAACATTCAGCCTGGACACCGAGGTCCAGCACTGAGGGTCTTCAGGAGGTTCCCTCACTGCAAGAAGCCAAGTTACAGGGAACCAGGCAGAGGGCCTTCTTGGTAGTGGCGCCTACCCTCTGGAACGCCCTCCCACCAGATGTCAAAGAGAAAAACAACTACCAGACTTTTAGAAGACATCTGAAGGCAGCCCTGTTTAGGAAAGCTTTTAATGTTTGATGCATTACTGTATTTTAATATTTTGTTGGAGGCCTCCCAGAGTAATATATGATTAACACAACTTTCCCCCAACTGTTAAGTTCTGCATTACATTTGAGCTTTCACACAACACAAAAGCCCCTTCTGAAACTATAGTGGAACTGAGTGCAAATGTCCGTGTTATTTGCTTCCACAAAAAATCTGTTTGCGAATAATATGGAAATGAGTGCTGAACTTCTGCTATATTCCACTATAGTTCCAGCATATTCCACGATAGTTGTGGGGGTTTCTTCTTTTTTTTTTTCATTTACAAAAATTGAAATGAAATCACTACCACTACTACTGTTGCTTCTGGATTCAAAGAGAGCAGTGCTGCTTTGATGGGAAAGTGGATATCTACATATCACGGACATACCATTAAACTTGTCAGGTGCTACTAGGCCTTTTTATTCCATTTATTCCATTCCTTTTATTGCCTACCCTATAACAAGATTATGGAAATGATTTGGCAGTAGTCAAGCTGTAGCTATAGATACTTGTTCAGAGTAAATAATAAAAGCATTTTATCAGAATTGCTGCCATTTTTCAGTTGAGGGAGGCATGTGTTTCATAAATACGTTTCCCTCCTCTGTGCCCTGTCTTAGGTGAACCATCTCTAATTTCGTTACATTGATAGGTGGCAGTTGTAGCTGGCTTCCTAACCACATTAACAGATGAATAAGGTCGTAATTTTCAGAGCAGTTTGCAAATAGGGACAAAGTGGATTGGTACGAGATTGCAACCTAGTAAGAATGGATTTTGCAGGAGACGATGGGAAAACATGTTAGTTATGCAGTAATTTGATATATAAAATACACCTTAAGCAAAACTAATCTGGGGCAGGAAATAAAATGCACACTGTTCATATGGAAACTCTCTTGGTAAAGTATAGCCTGCAGACAGGGTTAGAGGATTAGTCGACTCCTCAGTCAATCGGCCATAGATTGCGTCTACAAAATTTAGATAAATTTATTGTCATTGTCCGTATATACACAGTATACACAACAACGAAAATCAAACACCCCCCCAAAGACCGGGTTCACATACACATTTACACGTATCTCCAACACTCTCATCCTATTCAGACGTAATCTATAAAACATAACATAATCCAGAATATAACATAACCTATTTAAAGGCATAACATAACCTAAAACCTATCTCATTCCTTCCTACTCCCTGCTTGCTATTTCTTGCAACTGGCCCTGAGATCATTATTTAGTGCAATCAGAGCTCTTGGATAGAAACTATTCAGAAGGCGTGTGGTTCGTGTTTTCATTGTCCTATATCTTCTGCCCGAAGGCAACAGTTCAAAGAAGTTGTGAGCAGGATGGGTGGGATCTCTCAGGATATTGTGTGACTTCTTCAAAGTGCGAGACGTGAAGATCTCATCCAGGGTTGGTAGTTGGAGCCCAATAACATTCTGGGCAATTTTAATTATTCTCTGTAAAGCTTTTTTATCCGTTTCGGAGCTGCTCCCATACCACGATAATACACTATAGGTTAAGACACTCTCGATGGTACTGTGATAATAGGACAGAAGTAGGTGCTGAGATAGATTCAGTCCCCTGAGCATTCTCAGGAAATACAACCTCCCCTGCACCTTCCTCACAACCATATTAATATTTGCAGTCCATGAGAGGTCCTCAGAGATATAAATGCCCAGGTATTTAAAACTACCAACCCTCTCCACCTCCTCGCCATTTATGTACAATGGTAAAAATACACTTTTCTTTCTCCTAAAGTCAATTATGAGTTCTTTGGTTTTTTTGGTGTTAAGCATAAGATTGTTTTCTTTACACCATTGAATTAACCCCTGTACTTCTTTCCTATAAGCAGTCTCATTGTTCTCACTAATGAGCCCCACCACTGTTGTATCATCCGCAAATTTGATGATTGTGTTGGACTTATACAGTGGGGTGCAATCAAATGTGTACAGGGAATAGAGAAAGGGACTTAGCACACATCCCTGAGGGGCTCCTGTGCTTAATACTAGAGTAGAAGAATAGTAAGGTCCCATTCTCACTGTCTGCGGCCTATCAGTCAAGAAATTCCTTACCCACAGACAGATCTTCTGATGTATACCCAAATTGGTCATTTTAAGAAATAACCTGTCTGGCAGAATTGTATTGAAGGCAGAACTGTAGTCCACAAACAACAGCCTTGCGTAGGTTCCCTGTCGTTCTAGATGACTCAGTACAGTATGGACAGCGATGGAAATAGCATCATCAGTAGATCTGTTTCTTCTGTATGCAAACTGGAACGGGTCTAGAGTGGATGGAAGACCAGCCTTAATATGATCTAGCACCAATCTCTCAAAACATTTCATAACAACAGATGTTAGAGCTATTGGTCTATAGTCATTGAGAGATACCACCACTGACTGCTTGGGGACTGGCACTATAATCGATGTCTTCAGGCAGGTAGGGACAGAACCCTGCAACAGGGATAGGTTAAAAATGTCCGTAAATACCCCAGCTAATTCTGCAGCGCAGTCCCTAATAACCCGTCCCATAATTCCATCCGGTCCAGCTGCCTTCCTAATGTTAATGCTCCGAAAGGCACGTTGTACGTCAGAGGTCTGTAATAAAAATGGTTGTCTATCAGTAGTAGTTTCTGATGATGTGCTGGTAGCCAATGCTGTAGTGACGGTAGTTCCAGTTCCCACCTCAAAGCGACTAAAAAATTGATTCAGTTGATCAGCCAGGTGCGCACTGCTACTGGCCAGTTCGTTTTTAATATTTTGCCCTGTGATTTGTCGCAGGCCTTGCCATACTCGACGAGGGTCGGAGCTCTCAAAATGTTTTTCAATCCTCCGGCAGTACATAGCTTTGGCATTCCTAATGCCCTTTTTCAATTTGGCTCTGGCTTCTCTATACTGTTGCGCATCACCAGAATGAAAAGCAGCATTTCTTGCCTTTAACAGAAGATACACATCCCTGTTTAGCCAGGGCTTGTTGTTAGGGAACACCCGTATTTGTTTGGTGGTAGTGACAACATCAATGCAGCTTTTAACGTAGAACAGTACTGTTGAAGCGTATGTGTCCACATTATTCTCCACAAAAAGCGACCACTCGGTGCTCCGAAAGCAATCTTGAAGTTGCTCAGATGCACCTACTGGCCACACTCGTATCTCTCTAGTTGATGGTCTAATTCTGCATACGAGAGGTCTATATGATGGTATCATAAGTAAAGATATGTGGTCTGACTGCCCCAAATTGGGCAAGGGCTTGGTCTTGTATCCATGCATGATGTTACTATATACTCGGTCCAGGGTATTTCCCCCCCTAGTGGGACAATCAACATACTGGTGGAACTTAGGAAGCACAGTCCTTAAATCGGCTCGGTTAAAATCACCAGCAACCACAAATGCTCCATCCGGGTGGGCCCGCTGCTGTTTGCTAATAGCAGTTAGCAGGTGGCCCATAGCTGTAGTAGTGTTTGCATCGGGAGGTATATACACCGCTGTTATTATAACAACATTAAACTCACGTGGCAAATAAAAAGGGCGGCACTTCACCACTAGGTACTCCAAGTCAGGAGAGCAATGCGTGTCCATTTGTTTGATGTCCGAGCTCCAGTTGTTATTTATATAAACGCAAATTCCTCCTCCTCTGCTCTTCCCGGATTCAGCGGTTCTATCCGCTCTAATTACTGAGCGTCCTTCTAGCTGCAGAAGTCCCTGTGGAAAGGAGGGATCCAGCCACGTCTCTAAAAGGACCATAACACAGCAGTCCCGGATACTTTTCTGCCGAGAGGTAATAAGCTCCAACTCCTCTACCTTGTTAGGTAAGGATCTCACATTTGATACAAGGAGACTTGGCAATGCAGGCTTGTGGGGATTTTTACCTAACCTCACTCGTAGTCCAGCCCTGCAACCCCTCTTCTGCTTACGCCCTCTCCGTTTTCTTTTCTTTCTGGCAAGGAGAGCAAGGGGAGTATCCCAAGAATGTGCAAGATATGGAGGCTCTCTGATAAGCTCAGCTGGAATGTTATAGGTTGAGACCTCCTGGCTGCAACCTTCTCCTCTGCCGATACTTAAGAGCTCTTGACGACTATAAATTTCTTGTGCCTGAGTATTCACAGTCCATAGCAGCAATAAGTTCACAAATAAAAATAAAACACAAATCACTGAATACCGGTCTTCGGAGTGCCGAGCCGCTGCAAGTGCTTGCGCCGCCATCTGCATCCCAAATGCTACCTGTCGCCAAACGCCCACAATGCATCCCAAACGCCACAATGCATCCCAAAATGCTACCTGTCAGACTGTAGAAAACCTTAGCAGTTTTGGTATGCACCTAGATAAATGGTTTCGTAAACTTACTTAGAATATAAATTCAGTTCCATGAAGCAGCACAGTCCCCACATAGGGAATTAAAGTACACACACATTTGCAACAGGTTTTGAGAATCATTTGATTCTCAAAAACTCTCTAGAAGATTTTAATCCCAAAGACAAATGTTTAAATTTTTCAGGTGGTAGAACAGGATGATGGACTCATTTGTACTGGGAGGTGAGAAATACGCATACATGCTTTTGTCCAGTGAAATATAAGCTTGTCTCTGTCATCTGAATTCAAAGCATGTCCCTATAATACTTTAGCTGAAGCAAAGATAGAAGGTGTGCCAGTCCCTATCTAGAGAGCCAGTTAAACACACGCTCCACTCAGAAGATCTGACAGGCGGGGCATATCCTTCATTTATGGAGGAAATGGAAAATGTGATTTGTATCAGGCATCACTGCCAAAGATTTGGGGCTGCTCCTCTCCCCAAGCCAAGATTCTGTAATGCAATATTTCCTCAACCTGAGGTGGTTTTGGAAGAAGTACACATTGACAAAGAGCATGGAGCTGCCATTAAAAAATAAATAAATCCATCAATTCCTGCACAATGCCTAACTTAACTTATGCCTTTTCCTGTCATCGTTACAATATTGGTTTCCTTGCCCCACCAGCAGCAGCCAATGATGTAGAACAGTGACTTGGAGTAGGATTTACCAGATGTTGTAGAGAGGCAGGCAGGAGGGGAAGCCAAGATGGCAGCCCTCTGTTCCTTGTCCAATGGGCAGTTCTGCCCATACTGACGCACACTCATTTGCCCTTCTTCACATAGTTAAACCGTGGAACTCGCTCCCACAGGGGGCAGTGATGACCACCAATGTAGAATCATAGAGTTGGAAGAGACCACGAGAGTCATCTAGTCCAACCCTCTGCAATGCAGAATCTTTTGGCCAATGTGGGGCTCAAACCCACAACCATGAGATTAAGAGTCTCATGCTCTACTGACTGAGCTACAGTAGCTTGGACAGCTTTAAAAGAGGACTGGACAAATTAGCAAAAGATAAGGATGTTGTTGTTCACATTTATAACTCATGTTTTGTCCAACAAGCTCAAGTGGTATACACAACTCTCTCCCCTCTCAATTTTTTGCTCACAACAACCGTATGAGTTCGGTTAGACTGAGAGATTGGGACTAGCCCAAGGTCCATCAACGAGCTTCACAGCTGTGGGGATTTGAACCCAGATCTCTCAAGTCCTAGTCCAACACTCAAACCACTACACCACACTGGCTCTCATTGCCTACTAGTCCTGATGGCTAGCTGTGGTTGGAGGCAATAATGCTTCTGAATACCAGTTGCTGGAAACTACAGGAGGGGAGAGAGCTTTTATGCTTGAATCCTGCTTGCTGGTTTCCCATAGGCATCTGAGTAGCCACTATGAGAACAGGATGCTGGACTAAGTGGGCTTGATCCAGCAGGCTCTTCTTGCTTTCTTAAGTTCTTACATGGTCGTAATGTGGCAAGTCTCAAGACATGTGAATCTGACCAAAGAGCAGCTTTCCAGTGGGTAACATTAAACTCCCAAAGTAGCATGGGATCAAGCACAGCCACTGTAGCTAGTAGTCCCTGATAGCCTAATCTTCCTTTAATTTGTCTAGCCCTCTTTTAAATACATCCAAGCCAGTGGCCATCACTGCCTCTTTTGCGAGCAGATTCCACAGTTCAGCTATGCACTGTGTTGTTGTTTTTCCAATCTGCAAAACGCACCATCTCAGTTGCCCAGCCACCTCACACTGACAACTTGCCGGTGCCGGCAACTTAGTGAGGAGACAGAACTGAGCAGAATGAAGTTTCCCTTATTAAATTGAGTTCTAATACACACAGAAGTGTTTGCTACATGCCTGGAGAGGACAGAAATGAACAGGAGACAGTGTTATTAAGTGCTTATTATTCAAGCACTGGTACTAAGGAAAAAACTAACAACCAGGTAGCAAAATTCCGCCTTTTTATGTGCAGACACGGGTACAACTGACTTTGCTGAAGGTGTTGTGTGTGCTACAGAGGAACAATTTCTCTTCCTGCACTTTGGACCATATCTGCTTCCATCATGACTTATGGAGACAGGAGACAGACACCCAGCTTTGTAGCAAGATTCACATTTTTTTTTAAAAAAAGATGGGTTTATATTCTACCTTTCATCACACATGATCTTGAAGAGGGTAAAATATAAAGTAAAATATAATATATAAAAACATACTTTTAAATACAGTAGCTTGTATCCATCCTGTCAGCAAAGCTGTTTCTGTTTGAGCAGAGACTTCGCCCCTTGTCTCCTCCCCCCTCCACACACACCCTAATTGTAGTAGACCCCTGTTTCTCTCACCGAGGGATACAATCCCCAAAGTAGTTTAACAATCAATTACTCTTCCCAGGGAACTTTGGGAATTGTTGAGCTCTGAGGGTCTCCTCACAACTCGCAGTACCCTTAACTGACTACAGTTCCCAGGGTCCTTTGGGGGAAGCCATGACTGTTTAAAGTGGTATGATACTGCTTCAAATGTATAGTGCAAATGGGGGACTAAGACAGTAGTGGAGGAACTGCTAGGAACTGCCTGCCAGTGGTAAATGCAGCTCGTAGCAAAAGCGGGTGGGACAACAGACAAAAGACAGAGGCTTCCACACAGAGAAATGGGGTTTGGTCAGGGAGTGAGGGAATGGTCACTATTCAAGAACCAGAAGAGCTTGAAGGGCCCCCTGGCCTAAGACACACACACACACACACTCCTGAGAGATAGCAACTAGTTCAGCTTATTATCTGAGTTGGGATTTGAACCCACAACTCCATTTTTGACACATATTCTCCTTTGCTTCCTACATTTTATGCTCAGAGGCCTAGGAGGTGGCCAGCTGAGTGTCTTATCAGGACCTGTAAAGGCTAGCTTCATTTCTTCTCACAGATATGCCACCCATCCACACAACCAGGACAATCCAGTTTCTCCTTTCCTTCCACAATTGCAAGATCTGACAATCAAATTGTGACTGTGGCCATGTTGTTTAGTCAACTTTGCTTCTGCCCCAAGCTGGACCTGACACTCTGCTCCTGGGATGCTGCGGTGCCTTGACTTGCTTATCATAGAATAGTTTGGAAGGGACCCTGAGGACTATCTTCTCCAACCACCTTCAGTGCAGGAATATGCAGTTCTCTCATAAGGTGTTATCAGCACCATGCTCTAACCAACTGAGCAATGAGGTGGTTCTTCAGATTTTAAGCCAAGGGTCCCCAAACTAAGGCCCGTGGGCCAGATAAGGCCCAAGGGACTTGTTGATCCGGCCCGTGGCAAACCCCCCCCCCCCGCCCGCTGCCACCACCCGCTCTTACCTGCGCTGCGCTGTGCGGCTGCCCACTTCCAGGTCGGAGGAGCACCGGAAATAGCATGTGAAAATGCTCAAGCATTATTTGCGCATGCACAAGCGTTATTTCTGGTGCACATCTGGGTCAGAGGAGGCCCGTGCACATGCACACAAGCTATTTCCGGTGCTCCTCCGACCCGGAAGTGCGCCAGAAATAGCGTGTGCGCACGCGTATGGGCACGAGCTCCCCCGCCCTCTGGCCCGCTGTGCAATTGGTGCTGGAGACACCGGCCCAAGGCACAGTAAGTTTACTGACCCCTGTTTTAAGCTCTTAAGAACAACTGAAAAATACACTTATGACACAGGATGCTCGCCAAACAAGCAGGGGACTTTAAAACCTCATTGTTTGTGCATTAACTAAAGTGTAAACAACAGCACCACCATTATTCCATTATCTAGCATTATAATGAACCTAAAGTGCCTACTTCATAACTATTGTCGATAGGAAATGAACCAAAGCGACAACTTTAATTGAAAATGTGAAATATAACTCTTAATGAAATGAAAACATCCTTTCATCACTCTAGGACGGGAGTAATGCCCTGCTACTTATTTTGCAAAGCGAAGAGTTAAACACATATTGATGCTTGAATTAAGAATATGCGATAAGGGTCACAAGCAGAGGTGGAACGACTATGAAAATTACCAGCTTTCGATTAGTAAAAAAATATGTTGCCCCTTTTAAGAGTCTGTTGTAAAATCTGCTACAGTTGGAAGGAAAACCATCACCGAAGACAAGCTCCCACTACTTATATGCTGCACGCTCCTCTGTGTCAGCAATTAACATTCTGAGCGCAGTTGCCCAGTGTCAAGAGTGCTTTCTCAGTGTATTACACACTGCCTTGCACTTTTGCATTACAAGATAACCGATTTAAGTGTTGTGTGAATAACAGCCTGGTTTTAATATATGGAATGATACAATTCACGGAGGACAAGCCTATCAGTGGCTACCGGTCTTGATGGTTATGTTCCACCTCAGAAGCAATATGCCTTTGAATACCAGTTGTTGGGAAACTCAGGTGGGAAGAGTGCTGTAGAGGTCAATCCAGCTTTTGAGTTTCCATGAAGCATCTTGCTGGTGATGTAAGAACAGGACGGCATAGATGGGCCTCTGATCTGATCCAGCAGGGATCTTCTTATAGACTTACAGATTATATATGGGGCTTGTCAACCTGAAAAGGTAGCCTATCCAGGAGAAGGAAAACTCTGATCCTAAACCTCCTCTGCCTAATGGCTGTACACGTTTGTCAGAAAAGCTTCAGGAGTAAACCCCAAGGAACCGTGGGAATGTTGTGGATAGTAGGAGAGGATACACTGATTAAATATTATCCTTCCTCACTCACACTAGTGAGTACATTCCCCTGTATATTTCAGGAAGCTAGTTGGTAGATTCGTCTGAATCTCTTGAGTTAAGCAATCCAGTCTGGTTTGCCCAGATTGGATTTGTTCCTGGTAAATTCCCCTTTGTTCCCTCTTAAAAAGAATAAAGATTTCTTTTCTTAAAAGAAATAAGAAGTTTACTAACATTCAGTTCACAATATGATCCTGAAGGCAGGCTTTAGCTTCTGGTTACAGGAGAGAGTGTGGGTTTATCCCATATGGGGACTGAGCCCATGTGCTGCTGGCTGAGAACCAGCACACAGCAAAAGCATCAAGATGGTATAAAGCAAAGTGAGAGAAAGATGGCTGCATGACCAGCCCTTTTATGGGGTCTCCCAGGGTCATGCCCATCTACCTGGTCACATGCAGGGGGAGGATGCTCCAGACCAGGTGTCACAGGAAGTCCTCCTGGCTAGAGTAACATCCCCCTGTGTGTCCACTCTGGGCAAACAGGAAATGTTGCACTTGACTGCTTATGTTACATCACACAAGAACAGCCTTGAGGGATATCTCCAGGAGAAGGAAAGGCTAAGAAGTAAACCGTACACAAATCCAGAGTGAAGTCCCAAAGACGGTTGGATGGCGTATTGTATGCCTCCTTCCGGCAACTCCTGCAGCTAAGCTGGTGTCAAACATATTACTCTGATTTCCTTTGGACCACATCATTGAGGTTGAGGGGGTCTTGACATCTGAGCAGCCCAGAACCTCCATATATACTGCCCAGGTTGTGCCCCAGAGAGGTCACTTTGGTGCAGCAAACATTGCCATTTCATTTGCTGCCTCAGGGAAGATATTTGGCCCATTATTCCATTGCCTTTTCACTGACAGAATCCAAATCTTATAAAGCAGGAACTGATTTGTTTTTAAACACTCCAGCTTGCCACTGTAGTTGGGATTCCACTCCCAGAAATGCTGCCCGCAATACACACAGTGGCAGTCCCATTAAAACAAACTTAAATGTACAATTTAAATGCCCCTCTCTCTTTTGCATAGCAAAACCTTTTAAAAGTAACATTGCTTAATTAGCCTCCTTAACCCCCCCAGGATTGTGGGGGGGACGGCCCTTGCCTGCTATGCCCTATACCACCCCTGAATTTGTGGGGGTGGGGGCACTAGGCACAAAGCCCTCCTGTGGGATTCCGGCACTCCTGGACGCCGTCCCTGGTTCAAGCCGCTAGTTGCAAGCATCTTCAAAAGAAACAATTTGGACAAGATAAATTGCACATGCTTCAAGGAAAAAGGGGAGTAAAGACTGCTGACAGAAGAGATCTCTGATAACAAGACAAGAATAAAATATGAGAAGATATGTCAAGATACGGTATGATAAATGACTGAGGGGGGAGGGGAAAAAACCTGCCTTCCTTTTTCTTATGTGATTTAACAAGAATCCCCTCCCCTAATGAGTCAGAAACTAAGGACTTAAGCTGTGGATTTAAGGCTGTGTGGAGATAAACTTTCGAACCAAAGCAATGTTTCAAGATGAAGCTGGAAAGCTAAGAGTTTTGGAATGACGCAGTTAAAAATGCCGCCGCCATTTTGGGAGGCATTGTTGGAGCTCTTGGGTCTGGGAGGAGAAAGAGAGAAATAGAGTTGTTTACATATCGTGGATCAACTTCTCGGTGGGACTTAAGAGCGACAAATGCCAAATTTATGATGGAAAGAGCGATGCTATCTACGAAGGAGATATATGGAAACCATCTGGACTTAGTGGAGGAACGGGAAATCCACACAGGATTATTATTTTGCTTATCGGCTTAAGGAGACTAACAGAAGAGATCGTAAAGGAAAAATAGAAATTATATGAACAAGATATGATGTGGAAACACCAAGATAAGACTGGATAGAATTATGAATTTTGTCTGGACTGATTGGGACTGATTTGGACATTAACGCAGTAATAAGAAGATGATCTTAATCCCCCTTTGGATCTTGAAGTATGGGTTCCCCCAACAAAATTTAAAAATTTGGCTTTGTAATTTGGAATTTATGTGATGTGATTTAATTTGATGTGATTGGCCAGTTAATAAAAATTATTAAAAAAAATAATAAAAGTAACATTGCTATGGGTTATATCCAGTGCTTTTTGGGTGGGGGTAAAAATTGAGGTGCTGGTACCCATTTATGGATAAAAGTGTCATGAAAGCCAGCAGAAAATGGCTGCCAGGAGGATCAAAGGGAAAGGTACCGGTACTCCGTACCAATGAGTACTGCCATAAAAAATTAGTCATAAGTTAGTCATGAAACCCATTACTTTCAAATGGGTCTGCACTCTGAGTGTGACTTTAATACAGCCCGATGAGATTCCGTTCGTTTATGTAAGTGGTTAAACTTTGTGATCTAAGGAGGAAAAGCCTGGGGAGATGTTTCAAAAACACTGCTTTCTGTTCCAAGTTCTTCCATTTTAACTTTCCCTACCAATTTCCACATGAAACAAAATATCTAGTCATATGTAAGTTAATAAAGTGAACACAAGGGAGATGTACCTCCAAATTAGAGCCAGACCATGAATAATGGAGCAGGAATCTGCCTGGAACAGGGGACCAGCTCTTGACAAAGCCTGTACTCTCTCCATCTCAGCCCTTTGGGGGAGTTTTATTTTTGCAGGGAGGGGGTTCTGGAAAAGCTTCAGGAGCTACAAGAAAAACTTTCAACCTGACATACCCTCTCTGGGTGGAAATGGCTCCTGTTTTAATTCAGCACAGATGTGCATGTGCGTTTGTGTCTTCTTTAATGAAAGCGTTATGGTTACGCAGCTGCACGGATGGGACAAACATTTTTTAAAAGGGATAAATTATTCAGAATGCTTTATTTGCTTCATACAATTATTCTTAACCTTTGCCTGAGTAAACCCTAAAGCTGACTACCATGCCATTTACGATTGCTTGTCTCTTGCATCTCTGGAGCTAATCCTGCAACCTCTTATTCCATTAACATCAGGGGGAACAAAGGATGTTCAACACCCTCATGCAGGGCGTTAAGCACCTTGTAAGATTGAGGCTGGTGGAAATCAGGGTAAAAATAAAGAGGGAGGAGAGACAGTTGTCTAAAAAATTAAAGGACAGAGGGGTTGTCAGGGACCTGAAGAGGAACCTATAGCACCGTAGCCTGATGCTTTCCCAGGAGAGTCACCTTCCTCTCCTGTTTTCCTCTGATAACTTTTGGCCTCACTTCTAAGAATGCCGTGTGGTTTTAACAATATTCACACACACAGATTCGCACACACAGCCACGATCCATTCCTTAAAAGCATCTTATTCCAAGTCTCTGTCTTGCACTATAGGAGGGTCCACTTGGCTACGTCCCAACAAACCTGACTATATAAGAGGCAACACCTGGCTTTGTTGTTAGAACATGCAAAAGTTGTGAGTACCAGGGTGGAGTAGTGGTTACAGTGTCAGACTAGGACATTGGAGACCAGGGTTCAGATCCCCACTTGGCCATGTTAACGGAGAAATCTGAGGGCTCCCTTGGACAAAAAAACAAGGACACCAGCCAGGAATACCAGAGCAAAACAGCAGCCAGTAGGCTTGGTCTTTATTGAAGACTGTCACGACAGGACTCCCACCTGCCACAAGGTGGGACAAGATGGAAGCCCTGAACAAAAGAAGACCCCAACTTTTATTCCCAGGCTTTTCCTCCTTAGATCACAAAGTTTAACAAGTTACATAAAGGAACGAAATCTCATTGGGCTGCATTAAAGTCACACTTTTATTAGCTACTAATCCCCCATGCTGCACCCCTAAGACTACATCATAACTACACCATGACTACATCATTGACACATCACAAAGATGTGTTGTGGTTCCAGGGAGGAGTTGTGGTGGTAACCTGAGTGTCTTGTCACTGGTCCAGTTCCTCCTTTCCCCCTCCCCATGATTACATTCCTGAGGACAAAGAGGAGTTCACTGTTTCCTGCCCCCAGAGGGAAGGGCTGATCACTGTCCTTTGTTTCAGTCCGTACTGAATCCACTTCCATATGCAGGTCCTTTGTGAGTGTGTTGATCTTCTGTCTAGGACCATCAAGGTTGACATGCCAACTGGGTAGGGCTCGCTGCAGACATGTTGGTACGCTTGGGGGATTGTGTCAAGTCTCCCCCCTTTGAAAGTCCTTCCTTCATGGTGTAAAATAAAAGTGGAACGGTACAGATCCGATGTACGGCTGATTTTCTATGAATTTATAACAGAAGCGCCGCGTAGGTCGTGCGTGAGTGTGTGTGTGTCGTGTTTGTACAAACTGAATGATTTGGGGGGGGGGAGGTCCTGCAACAGCCATGAAGCTCACTTGGTGACCTTGGACCATTCACTGTCTCTCAGCCTAAACTTCCCCACATGGTTGTTGTAGAGTTTAAATGAGGAAGGGAGAACCATGTACGCCAACCTGAGCTCCTTGGAGAACAGGGGGGTTGTAAATGCAATGAATAAATAAACAAAATACTTTAGGGACAGGGCTCCCAAGAGGCTGCCTGGGCCAAACAGAGCAGTGCAACACCCCCACTCTTGGACATTCAAATAATGCTGTCTTTCTTTCTTTTATTATTATTATTTAATCCCACCAGTTTTCTGTCATGCCTCTTCCTCCCAAAGGAGTTCAAAGCAGCTAACTACATAAATATACTCATAAATTTAAGAATTAAAAAATAATAATCGAAAGATCGTTACCCATGGTTTGAGCATCGGACAGCAACGAAGCCAGTGACAGCACTTCTTGCATCTCAAAAGCCCTGAGCAGATTAAAAGAAAAAGGAAGAAAAGTTATACTCTTGCCAGTAAATGCTCGTTTCCACTGGAGATTTGGAATTATATGCCAGGGAATTCTGCAAGGTTAATATTTGTTGACATTTTTTAAGAATTCATGTAAAAGGCTGACAAAAATCCTCTCATAAACTTCAAAAGAAATGCAGACAATCGGGTGCTGTCAGAGCGCTCAATTTTTTTTAACAATAGGAAGAAAAGCCAAAATGAAGAAGAGGAAAGATAAAAGGAATACGGACAACTACAATAAAATGAGACTATGTGAGCAGAAGAGGTTTAAAGTTATTCTCCAGAAAATTGCTCCGAATGAATTTCATCATTCTTGTTACAAATGTGTTTTTCTGACACTTTAATTATGAAGAAACTATTCCTGAAACACACAAAATGAGCCGAAGCTGCCATACATTTAAGTAAAAGGCTATCACATCTCCATATTACCAAATTCACAGTGCAATTCAAATTAAATGGCATTTTATTGTGGCGGGATGAAATGAGCATTGCAGAAATGAAAAAAAAGAGAAAGAGGTAATATAGAAGTACAAGGAACATTCTAATCATTTTATTTCATACCTTCAAAAATAAGAACTAGTGGAAATGAGAAACTAGAAACCACCTTGCAAAAGTAATGAATATATTGCTCTCCATATAACCACGTACAAAAAAGAGCCTTTATCTGTTTGCAAATGGCCCAATATGCACTGTGGAAATATAATGATGAGACCCTCATTATCTGTGGTGGGTAGGCAACAAGTTTCTATTACCTGAGTGTGCCTCCTGTTTAAATAATAATACACTGACTCATCCATATGTTCAGCTCATTGTATTGTTGAACACCCTTGTCCAGCCTATTTAATACTGAATCTTACCGTGGTGGTTTTGTTCCAGAAAGGAAAGCCAGCGAGTACATTCAAAATATTTCAATTTCCTTGTTTGCGTGTGTATTTTGTGCAATGGAGTGCTACCACCAGTAGTGGCTGGCTGAGCAGAGTGCATGACAAAGGTCACTACCAGTAACTGAAGAGGAGAGGCTATGGGAAGGTTGGCATAATGAGGGTACAGTGGCAGAAGCATCTGATTGGCTCCCAGTGAGAGCCAGTGTGGTGTGGTGGTTAAGAGCGGTAGACTAGTAATCTGGTGAACCGGGTTCGCTTCCCTGTTCCTCCACATGCAGCTGCTGGTTGACCTTGGGCCAGTCACACTTCTTTGAAGTCTCTCAGCCCCACTCACTTCACAGAGTGTTTGTTGTGGGGGAGGAAGGGAAAGGAGATTGTTAGCCGCTTTGAGACTCCTTCGGGTAGTGATAAAGCAGGATATCAAATCCAAACTCTTCTTCTTCTTCCTACACTGCTTCACATACACCCCTCTCATTTCCCAGCAGTAACTGGGGAGGCCAGATAAGCAACAAGGCCCCACCCCAACCTGCTAGCCCCTCCAGGTTACCATTTAAAATACTGATGTGAAGTGGGAACCCAATCAACGGGAAAAAGTATCCAACCTAGCCTGACTTAAAAAAATAAATCATTCTGTGATTTCCTTCATGCTGAGCTGTCACAAATAAAACATTGAAAGTCTCCCAATCACCTCATTCACCTGCCAGAGCAAGGAAAAGCTGTCAATTACTCTGGCGCTGTGGCAGATCAGTGACAAGACATCTGCAGCGTGACTCCTAAGATATGGTGCTTCTCACCATATGAAGCAACCCAGATTCTGCAGTAATCGTCTGAGGCTCTTCATGAGAGGTCCAGAGGGTGGCAACATGAGAAAGGACCTTTTCTGTGGTGGCTCCTGGTTTGTGGAATGCTCTCTCCAAGGAGGCTCACCTGGCACCTTCTTTGCATATAGTTAGGCAAAACATTTCTCTATAACCAGGACTTTGGCTGATTAACACTCTATGGCCTTTTAAATGTGTGTGGGAGGCAAGTTATTAGTTTATTTTGTTTCGCCGTATGTTTTGTGTTCTCGTTTTGTATTTTTGTGTTGTGAGCCACCCTGTGATCTTCTGATGAAGGGTGGTATAGCAATTTAATGAATAAATGCCCTCAGGGAAAAGAAAACTCTGAAGCTGTTCTTCTCTGTGCAAGGTTGGGGCTACATGGATACATTGGCACCAGTACTGAATTGGCTCCACCAGTGTTCTCATTCAGTCTCAACCCCATCCCCTCTTGCCAGTTATTCCTGAGGTAAACACAAAGGCTGTTCCTGTCAATTTCACCCATATCCCCCCTTCCTTCATGGCGTCTTTTCCACTAGTTTTAAATATGCCTTCTTAGAAGCAATGTTTCCCCCCACATCTTGCCCCTGGTGATGAAAATTTCACTTGAAAATACACTGTTGTCTTTTTAAGCAGCCAAGAGTGCCATTCTTACACAATGCATCTGATTTTAGTTAAAAATAGCACGTTTAGGCTGCAATCCATGGGAGCAAGACTCAATTAACACAATCAGACTTCGCTCCAAGTAAACATGCAAAGGATCAATTCAGTTCTCTGCATTTTCACATCAGTTTGTGATTTTTTTTTTAAAAAAAGAAAGTCCTCATGAAAATTCATTAGCATTTCAGTGCCTTCAGTATTCAAGAGTGTAACTTTTTCAGAGAGCACACCTGTCGTTCCTCTGTCACAGCTGTATCACCCTTGCCTTCTCCACTTTCAACTGGACATTTTTGTGTGTGCAATTTGGCCTGATGTACATATTTATCAAAGCAATTTTTCCTAATAAAATGCATCTGTGTGTGTTTATTTTTTGTTAGTAATTGATGCATTTATATGCACATTCTACCGTCTTCTGTGCGTTTTTGTCCATGTTACCCAGCTGGAGAATGGCTCTGCAAAATTCAGGTAAGTGCACATTTTGAAGAATGACTGTGCTTTTTTCCCTATACAATGTGAATTTTGTATGTGTGCTTTTAAATGCGAATCTCTAGTGGGCAATAAAGTTTTACCACTGCGACTGTCCCAGGTTTGAGGTGTCAAAGGAGGTGTCTTTGTTAGCATTGACCTGCCACCTGGTGATGTCACAGAATTTGCCAATTACGTCCTGGCTGCTGTGACCCGTCACTCATAGCCTGGAAAGTCTCAACATCCTCCACCAGGCAGTGGAGCTTTCACACCTTGACTGAAATCCCTCGACTGAAACCCCACAGCCACCCACAGCAATAAGTCAACCAGGCAGATGACGCTGTAAAACCTAAAGGAAATTCTTCAGTGTAATCCAATCACTCTTTACTCACTCTAAGGCATGTTGCCTTCCTGTTTCAGGGAAGGTAGTCGGTAAGGAAACAACTATCAAATTGGAAGGGCCATGTAAAGAGAAGCACAAGTCTCGGAGCCATCATTTATCAGTTAAGGTAGCCATGTAACCTCCTTTACAGAAGGCAGTCCACTAATACAGTAGAGGAAGAGATGCACTTGGGAAGACAAAGAAGGGGACAGATGAATGTGTTGTGTGGCAGGAGAGAGGGAGGGAGGGTGTGTGTGTGTGTGTGTGTGTGAGAGAGAGAGAGAGAGAGAGAGAGAGAGAGAGAGAGAGAAAGAGAGAGAGAGAGTATGTTTGTCTTGGTATTGGGGAAAGCTGCTTGGTGTAATTAGAAGAAGAAGAAGAGTTTGGACTTGATATCCCGCTTTATCACTACCCTAAGGAGTCTCAAAGCGGCTAACAATCTCCTTTCCCTTCCTCCCCCACAACAAACACTCTGTGAGGTGAGTGAGGCTGAGAGACTTCAGAGAAGTGTGACTAGCCCAGGGTTACCCAGCAGCTGCATGTGGAGGAGCAGGGAATCGAACCCGGTTCACCAGATTACGAGTCAACTGCTCTTAACCACTACACCACACTGGCAACAACATCACTCTGTGTGGTGTGTGGCAGGGGGATTTATATTGTGCGGGCTTACAATCAGAGCCAGCAGAACATACCTGAATTCCTGGGGTGATGGAGAGTAGCAATGGCTGTACTCACTCTCATATTGTGTTAATCTTCTGCAGAAGAATGATCATCTGTTTGAAAGGCTGTCTGGTCCAAGTCCTGTTCAAAGTTGAAGAACCATAAGGAGGGAGATCAGGGGTGATGAAGTTGCCCATCAACAGTTAGCAGCTGGTCTGCAGACTGAGTAGGCACGCAAGTCACAATCTACCCTACTATGGTAAGATGTACTTATTATAGTAATTATTTCTAAATTTGCATCAATATGTATAAATTGTCATTTAAAGATGTTGTGCGCATCTATAACCATCTCTCTCTCTCTCTCTCTCTCTCTCTCTCTTCTGATGCATTTCCTCTCTTTGGGCGAGGTGCAACTGGTCATCCTATTATCAGCTGAGAGAGGGCTTAGAGAAGGACATGGCTGAAATGCACAATGTGGTGTCCAATATGAAGTTAGCATCCCAGGACCCCTGCCTTTCTTGTACATTGTCTAGGCAGTTCACACTGATTCTCAATTCTCACCTCAGCTTGTTCAAAGCCTGCCCTTATCTGAAGGCTGAACAGCGGCCAAACAACAACCAATTAAGAAAGAAACAGGATACCAGCCATCAAATCAACCTTTTCACACAGATCTTGGAAAATTAAGCACAACCGAAATATAATTCAGCCATAAATAGCAAACTTGAAGAGAGGGCTGCTTAGAGGAGCAAGGTAGGGTGAAGGATGGAGAAAGTTCTGCATGACCCACCCTGAAGTTCCAGAGTTGAATCTGCTCCAGGTTTGCAGTATGATGATATCTAGCATATTATTTAACATATTATTTAACAGAGCCAGCCAATACTGCTTGGAGAGGTCCATTGAGCAGAATCCCCTGATTTGGCCCTATCACTAGGAAGAGGGAGTCAGCTCTTAAACAAGGGCAGCTATGTATGGAAGTACATGTTCTTTCTGATATTTTGGCCACAAGCCACGTGAGGTTAAGTAAAGGCACTTTGAATTGCACCTTGATGTGAACAGGCAGACAATTGAGCCCTTTTAAAATTGGCACAACATTCATAAACCAGACCTTACCAGTCCAAACTCAAGCAGCCATATTCTATACCAGTTGAAGCTTCTGAGTTATCTCCAAGAGCAGGCCCACATATAAGGTATTACAGTAATCCAACCAGGAGGTTACCAGAACATGGATCACTATGGCCAAACTGTTGTAGAAATGTCTTGTGCGCAGGAGTGTCTCCCGTTTATTGCAGCTACCACACACTAAACCACACAGCAGAAAAACTTACATGCTGCTCTAGGTGTGTATTGTCCTGGGACACATTCCTAGAATGGATCAAAAGCATGGGGATTGTTGAAACACTTGCCTTGCACATAAGAAATACTCAAGCTCAGTCTTTAGCACCTTTAGTTAAAATGGTCTCAGGTGAGAAAACTAGGTGTAGCCACTTCATATGCTATTGCATATATGCTATATTGCATATGCATATAGTTAGCCTCCCATCTTGAATTAGGAGCAAGGGATTTCATGTAAGGTATTTTGACTGGCTAGAAATCTGGCACCTCTCTGTTTCAAAACTTAAACATTGAATAAGAGACACAAAAAAATCCCTTTTGTAAAATGCTTGGGAATATATATTGCAGATATGTTGAGCCGTAACTGTGACCTCCCCCATACGCACCCTGCAATGCAATTATTTCATCAGTGCTTTCAAATATAAACAATAAAACAAGAGCACATTAATCAAAGATATTGATCAACCTCAAATGAGAGCCTGTGTGAATACATAATTGCATCATAAATCAATCAGCCTTTCTATGAAGCTGCAAATTCAATATTGTGCTCAAGAAACAACAATTATGAGTATCTAAATGTTTGGCTGAGAACTGAAGTGATTTTGGATTGAGCAGCCTTTTTTTCCCAAAGAAATTTGTGCCCTAACAGTCCGATACTTTTCATCCTCTGACCCATTCATCTGTTCCTTCCATCTTATCGCCGGATCCTGAAAACTCAACCTTTTCATGCTGGTCAGCAGGGATGTCTGCATCTACGTGCATTTGCTAAGAGTGGTGGGTTGCACTCTGACCTTACCACATAGAGCTAGCTCAGTGTGTGCAGGGTGGCAGTTTGCAGGGCACAGATGGGGAGGAGGACTGCTGCTGCTCTTCTGCCCCCCCCCCAACTAAAACACGTTTCCAGCTCAGGTGGAGGGGTCTATGGTTATTTATTGTGTGGCTGTTTTGTATGCTGTGACTGCTATGTTGTAACCTGCCCTGAGATCTATGGATGAAGGGTGGTATAACAACAACAACAACACCAGGGGAGACAGGCAGTCATAGACTCATTCACTCACCCACAGTGTGGGAAGACCCCTTGGTTGGCACCACCAGGCCATTTTCAGTGGGTGACTTTGCAATTTTGCTTGTTTCTGTCAGGAGCTTGTTCTACACTCAAGTAGGACCCTGGCAGAGACACACGCCCGACTGGCATGTTCCCTCCCTCCTGGTCGATTGTTCGGGAGCGTCAAAAGCTTTCTTCAGCCCGAACATCACAGCGACCAATGCCAACCGACACCGGCACACTTAGGGATCTGCAGAGTTTGCGCATCATGCATAACAGACCTCAGGAACTCAGCATTTTGGCTAATCTACTTTATTTACATATAAACACACACGGAGCACTGCAACATGGCTCCCTCTCTCTCTAGCATCAGACAAAGGACAATAGTCCCACTTCACAGAACACAGTAACACAAACATCCTGTCTCTGTCACTTCCCGCTCTGTGGAGTCAAAACATATACCGTCCTGTGATAGACAACAATCCCATGACTGCAATCATGGAGCAGGAATTCTAACAGTTTCTAGCCTCTCCACACTCCTCCTCAGTCTCCTTTCCACACAGATATCCCTATGCGCCAAATCAGCATGCCAGAGGAGCCAAGTGTGAAGACTCTTCTAAGTGACTGAGAAGTTGCTATTTCATGTTGATTGGCTCTTAGAAGGCAGACTGGGGCCCAGGGGAAAAAAACCACAGAGTGTCAATGACTCCCTGTGACCCTGGAGGACACCTTTGTCATACACATAGCTCAGGGCATGGTGCTGTTTTCCATTGCCCTGTCCTGCCTCCCAGGGTACGTACCCTCTTTTGACACCCCCACTCCAAAATCCACCATTGGCATCCTTCACAAACTACTGTTCCCAGGTGTTTTTGGGTGAAAGCCATAACTGTTTAAAGTGGTACAGTACTGCAGATGGGCCCTCCATCAGCAGTTCATTCTGTCCTCCTTGCAGGGGTGCCAACTTGAATAAAATATGGGGGGCATATATGCCCCACCCCACATAATTGATCACATGACATGGTGTACACACACCATTTGAATTCCAGTGCCCATCAACTTTGGGGGGCAGCCCCCTCAAATATTTTATGGGGGGGCAAAGGGACCTTGGCCTCTAGGAGTTGGCTCCTATGCCTCCCTGGACTCCTTTTGGGGCCCTGCCCTTTACAAGTTGTTTTCTTAAATATTGCTTGTAATTCTGCAAACCTTGGAATTTCCCCAAGCCTATTGATACTTCCTCTTGTTCAAGGTGCTTCTGAGAAGCTCAGGTCAACTAAAATTCTGAATGAAATTCAAGAACTTCAAGGTGATCTTAGCTCTAGCAAAGAAATGTTTCCTTGCTCTTCTATGCATGTTTGGCATGCTAGAATAGCATGTGTGTTTAGCATCACAAATAAAAATGCCAAACATGAGGCACCAGGTGAAATATGTCAGTAGCTCACACCTCTTGGTTTTTATTTGGAGAAGTACTAATTGACACAGTTATTCAAAATCTTTTTTTTAAGTTGTTAATTTGCATGGGCTATGCATCTGTTTATCTCTTGGTGCAAATTTTTAAATCACTGTAAACTACAATTATCTCAAATTAGGTGTGGAGAGTTTCCAAGAATAAATATCCAGTTGGGCTCATTTTATTTTCTCCCCAAAAAGAAAGAAAAGAAAAGAGAAAGCGCAGCTAAAATGTGTGCACAAAATGGCTTGTGGGTGGCTTATTTGTGAGTTACTTTTTAACAAATTGTGTGCTTTCAGAGGTGGCTTAACCACTAGGTAAATTAGATGGCTGCATAGGGCAGAAAAATTAAAGGGCAGAAAAATTCAAAAGGTGGCAAACGATAAAGCCAGCAATCGCCAATCCTGATAGTCTTTGTTATCCAGAATCCTGGGGAAATGGAACCATTTTATCCTGACAAGCCTCCTGAGTGGGTCTTCCAGGGTGGAGAGGGAGATCCTCAGAAACAAAGAGGCCAGCTGTGGTGGCAAAGAGGATGATGTGGCGCTACTCAGTGGTGAAAGAAGAAACACCATGGTACATCTGCAGCAGCACAATCGGATGTCTTCATCTGCCCCAGCTGTAACAAAACATGTCTCTCCCGTATCGGTCTCTACAGCCACAACAGGAGCTGCAACTTTCCAGCAGCTTGACTTCACCTGCAAAGGCACGCTCTTCCGTTCTCTCCCGAGTCAGATGGGTGCCAACCAACTCAGCCTTTCCCAAGATGGCGCTGTCGCAAATTATTGTTGGAATTACAGCTCCCATCATCAGCCCAAGACAGTGATAGCAATGGGTGGGGATTGGAGGGAGTTGTGGTCCAAAATCTCTCAAGGGCAAGCCACTTCAAGAACCTGAGAAAACCCTCACTTTCAAGTCCTGTGAGAGATGCATGGCAGACATATGCCTGTTCATTCAGAATTAACCCCTGTTTTGTCCACAACAATGGCACCTTCTCCCTTCCAAATAAAGGATGTTTAGAGTTGCAAACTCTCTGAAGGCAACAAGGGGGCAGTCTTCAGCCACCTGGGGACTGCCTTTTTACTGCTTGTGTGAAGCAGGGATAGCTCACTGGTGTGGTTGTGTTGTGAAGCCTCTGGAACTCACCAAGACTCACTTTACCAACTGCACTGGCTCCTAGTGGAGTACAGGGGCAGGTTTAAGGTGCTGGCTTTGACCTTTAAAGCCCTATGCAGCCTAGGACCCACGTACCTACGGGACCACCTCTCCTGGTATGCCCCGTAGAGGACCTTAAGGTCCACAAATGACAACACTTTGGAGGTCCCAGGTCTCAAGGTGGTTAGATTGGCCTCAACTAGGGCCAGGGCCTTTTCAGTACTGGCCCCGACTCGGTGGAACGCTCTGTCACAAGAGACTAGGACCCTGAGGGACTTGACATCTTTCCGCAGGGCCTGCAAGACAGAACTGTTCCGCCTGGCCTTTGGTTTGGACTCGATCTGACCCTTATCTTTCCCTCCCCTTATGGTTTTGATTTACTTTTAAAATGAGGCTGCATTTTAAATTGCGTTTTAACTTGTATTTTAAATTGGTGGGGTTTTTTCCCTATGATGTTTTTATTGTAATTTTACTGGTGTTAGCCGCCCTGAGCCCGGCTCTGGCCGGGGAGGGCGGGGTATAAATAAAAATTATTATTATTATTATTATTGTTGTTGTTGTTGCTGCTGCTGCTGCTTAAGGGAGTGCAGCTAGCGGTCGCAGCCTGCCCGGATCAGAAATGATGTTTTTTACAGGTGGGGGGGGATGTAAACCACGCCCACAGGAAGGAACACCATTCCTTGTGCTGGTTCTCTCATACTGAGGCCATCTCCATCTCCTCTCTCTTCACTTTGTTATGCTGGGCGAGGGGGGGGTTGCATGTCCCCCACCCTGAGCTGCCAGTGTACCTCTATCTTTCAGTGGGTGGATTCAGTAAGTACCAATATTTCAGTGCCCTATACAGTGCCCAGTACCGGCACTCCAGAGTTTGTCTGTAGGGCAAAATACTGCTGTGTGCATTCATCGCATAACATTATTCACAGATGGTCACCCAACGGTTGGAGTGAGCCTCAAATGAGATTTCAGCATTGCGTATGAAACCAGTCCAAGCCAATAAGTTCCAAAACTGATACGTTCCAATGGTTTTGGATCACAGGTCTGATTAGCCCCAGCCAGAGCGGTCACCTACTAAATCAGAGTTGGCCAATATGGTGCCCCATATTGATTAGACCCAGCCAGCCTGGCCAGTGGTCTGGGATGTTGGGTGTTGGAATCTATCGCTGTACTAAATAAACAGTGAAGGAGGCGAGTTCTCTGTTGGCTTGCAGCACTATTGAGTATGGTGATTTTCTTTGAAATGTAGGGATTGAATTATTTATGCATTTTATAAAGCTTCCTTTTCTATTATATCCGCCTTGCTGTGTATAGGCTTAACTGAAATGGCTCTTACTTCTTTCTCTCCCCCTTAAAAACACACACACCCCTGAATGGCATAATTCAAAGCCGTTAAAATATTGCAGAAGTCTCGCTTCATGTGTCTTATTTTTGTATTTTCCAATATTTCCAGTCCACTTTTCAGCCCAGAAACTTCTGAATGCATATTAATAGAAAGGCAAAAGAAAAGAACAATTTAACACAACGTACTGAAAACAGTAAAATCATAAGCGCAGCAGGCTAAACATTCAAAGGCTTTAAAAAAAAGCACACATAAAAGCAACACAGAGCAGAACACTGTTAAAAAAAACATTCAGAATAAAATCGCAAGTGCTACTGCTCAGTTTAAAAAAAGAAAACAACCTTTAAATGTCTGAGCAAAGAATGAAGTTTTGACTTGTCGCCTGAATATTCGCCATGAAAACACCATGTGGGTCATTTGAGAAGGAAATTCCACCTGCCCAGTGCCACCACCGAAAAGACCTTGTCTCCAGTTGTCTCTCAAACTCAAGTGCACCAGGCCCATTTGGAAGAACAGCCTCTGAGAAGATTCTCAGTTCTTGAGGAGATTCATCCAGAATGCATTGGATATAGAAGGAATTTCTGATCATGTCAAATGATTGTCCCCTTCATTGCAGATTTTCAGGTGGTTGTTAAGACCATAGTCAGCCAGGTTTGGGTTTTTTTTAATACCTTCCTGCTTGTGGATTTGTTTTGTTTGGTCCATATTACTGCACTCAGTTTTCATGACATTGCCACTTCCAGACAACCTGTTTATTGACCTTCCATCCAAAGATAAACAATGTTGACTATTTATTGAGCATTTGTTCTGATTTGTTTGCAGGGAGATAATTTGACATAGAATCAAACAACTATTACCCCACTCTTTCCACTCCATTTCCCATCATTTTCCTTACTGCAAAAAGCCTGATTTTGGGGGAGGGGGGAGAACAGATTTGTTGCACAAGAGTGCTTGCACACCGTGAATTTGCTGGTATGTGATTGATTCCCCCCCACCCTCAAAAATAGCCACAACCTGGAAGCATCTTTTGATTAATAAATCACATTTTGAGAGATAGAAAACATTATACATAGGGGTTTTTTGATATAAAAGTAATGTATAAACCAACATCCACAATCTATGTGGAAAACATATTTAATTCCATTCGTTCATTTATTCCCTTCCAATTGCAGCATATCAGCATGAGCAAGTTAAGAGTGCAACCCTGCACAGGTGTACTTCTAAATCCCCATTAAGTTAATGAGCCTTACTTCTGAGTAGACACACAGAGGATTGCACTGCCTATTTTTATGGCCAAAGGCAATTCAAAAGCCAAATGGTTTAAACTAACCTCCCTCCCTCAAAACGAATAGCTACACCATTGATGTGAGAATGGCCCTAAAGGAAACAGCAGATCCAATCGTTTCACCCCATTCATTATCTTCTTAGTAATCTATCCTATTATAAATCCAGCTCTTTGTAGACTTCAGACTCTCTTTTTCTTCCATCCCCCATGCCTGGAGCTAAAGCTATCGCCATTGTCCCTCCCTCTGACAGCAAAATAGCTCTCTGTTTTTTAAGAAATCTGAGCCTTGGTAAATTGCAGAACAAAGTACTTAGGTGGGGGATTGGCTTAGTGAAGTTGTCCACTAATTTAATATTTATTTCGGTTCAATCTTCTATATGTCTACTTAGAAGTAAGCCCCACTGAGTTCAACAAGACTTACTCCCAGGTATGTGCATACAAGATTGCATGCAGCATTAGTAGATTATCAGCCTTGGACTCAATCAATCAATTAATCAGTCACTTTTAATTATATTTGCATATTACTACATCACAGTATCAGGGCTTTTCTATATTGAGAAAGCTCTGATCACATGAGGACACCTGGCTTCCCATCAGCACTGAGAAATAATCATGGGATCTAGGTGAGCCACATGATCAGTTATTCGATACGATACGATATCTTTATTGTCATTGTCCCATACAGAACAATGAAATTGAAAATCTACATAAAACATTCAAAAACCCCTAAAAACTCTGAAACCCCATTTTAAAATACACTATACTATAGAGACTCCTTATGCTGCGTTTAGAACCAGAATTGCATTTGCGTAGAAACTGTTTCTCAGGCGGCTAGTCCTGGTCTTTATAACCCTATACCTTCTTCCAGAAGGCAGAAGCTGAAAGAGATCATTTCCGGGGTATCCTGCGCTATCTCTGCAGCTTTCTTATGGCACCTGACAGCATAGATTCCATACTGTTAAGTTGTGGGTGAACATATCAGACAACACAGTGATTCTTCAAACAGCTCTTGTTTATTCACAGGCCAGAACAGAACTGAACTGAAGGGTTCAGTCAGCCTGCTTATATAGAGCTCCAGTACAACGTAACTGTAACAATTTTCTAAAACTATCCAATCACTGAACGTCACTTTCGATCCCTTATTTGCATAACTATCTACAGTTTCCCCTGCTGGCCCAGGGTGAGAACTTCAGTACATAACACATACCTTACCAATAGAATGTGGGGGTCAGTCACTGGGTATCGGGTTTCCATCAGCTAGCCTGCCACACTGAATATCATACATTAACAGTGGCTGTAGAAAAACTGACGCTCTGAGGTTGGCCTCCACATCACGCTAGTAATTTATAGAAGCTCTGATCATGTGGGTTACTCGGGTCTCTTGATTATTTGCATCTCTGTTAGACAGATAAACATGTGTTGTCCTCTGTCAATAATCCCTCAGCACTTAGGAAGCTTTATAGTTAATTCCAGCGGAAGCCAAGTTGTGGTCAGAATGATTTATTGCCACAATCAAATTCATTCACACATCATGCAGTCTTTATCTAACACGTTCTGCTGAAACCTCACCCATATGCCCTTGAGAATTAAGCTATCTCGCAAATAATTTCTGAAGATTTTCTTTTCTGCTGCAATTAAAAGCCCATTTTACATACAGTAGTCATCTCATTTTTGTAATTATTTTCAAACAGTTGCCAGTTGCTTATATATTTATCCTGGAGCCACCTTACTATTCCCTCATGGAACGCTGCATATGCAGAAATGAATCCTTTGAATAGTGTAGTGACAAATTTTATTCTGATATATCTATCTGGAGCCTGACTAAATCTCATTGGAATTAATTTGCCAGTAAGTCTAAATCTGTGTTCTGTTCATTGTTGGGTAGAGGAAGAAGAGATCAATTAATCAGTATATCGAGCAGCAGAGCAAGGCCATTATATTATGGCCTGATAGTCAAATGACTTCACACATGTATCCTCTGTATCTGACACCCTTGTATTTGGGGATGGAGGCAGTTCAAAAGATACAACCAAAAAATGTCTTTGGCAGCATAATACCCTAATCTAAAGTAGGGATGAAGGTGAAGCTACTTAATTCACAATACACAAACCAAAACACAGTTGTCCTTCAAAAAATTCACACAAAAATTCTGAATTTTTCAGAGCAGTTCTCCAGCCAAGTAATGTGTACAAAAAAATTATATACTAGGGTGGATGGCACATGAAATGCATGTGGTTGCCGGTTCGTTTGTGTCTAAATGTAGCTAATAACATATGAAAGTACAGTGTAGAAGGGGGGGGGGGAGTGTAATCAATTAATTAAAAAACTAAATACAACCAAAACCAGATATTAAAAACTCAAAGAAGGTCTACCATCAGCCAAGTGTTGCTTATGCGTAGCAATTTATCCCATGATAATGGCACCCAAGCAGTAAGCCAAATTTCAGGGGCCATAAATAAAGGGCACCTAGGAGCACCCATTTTAGCTGTGCCATGACTATGCCTCCCTGGCTTATTCGGGCCGGTAGCAACCAGAATCTGTCCTATTCTCATGCAGACTGTCAGGTAGCATGGCCCAGTGATCCTGCCACTCCGAAAAGTACTATGGAAAGCAACCTGATCCCGAGGGGGTTAAATAACAGGCCTTCATTCAGAGGAAGATTTTAAATGGCAGAGTTCTTAAAATAGCACTCACAAGCATACAAATTAGTCCTTGAAGCCTGACTTTTATTTTTAATGAGTTTCCAGGTATGATTGCAACAAGCCTCCTATTTAACAAGCAGAAGCTGATATCCCAGCTGTGTAATGTTCGAATGTCCCTCAACAAAAGAGAGTAGAGAGAGAGAGAGAGAGAGAGAGAGAGAGAGAGAGAGAGAGAGCCTGCATACAAAAGGATAATGAAAGGATCTATGTCAAAGTTCGCCCACTGAGCACCTGCACATCAGAGACCCATGAAACTTTTTACCACCTTCTTCCCTCCCAGATAAATACCTGCTACCCAATGATTCTCATTGCCGGTCTCTACATACCTGGTAAATTAACCAAAACTGTTGCTTGAAAGCCTGGAGGAAAACAACAGTGGCCACACAAGTGACCTCGCTTTGTGGCGAAAAGGCAAAACGATCTGCCTGGGAAGATCTAATTAGAAGCAATTAGCTAGTAGCCAGGTGAAACAGGTCACACACGGACTGCTCCCCTCCTCTTTCTTTGCATTGATCAATAGGTGTAGTTCTTTAAAATAAATTTTTTATTATTATTAATTTACAAGAAACAGGCTGTAAGCACCAACCCATTATTAAAGCAATTGGTTTCCCCTCCCCCAGAACAAAAGACAGATACAACAAATTTTCCCATAAATCTATGTGTGTAGTTGGCGGGTGCCAGTCATCAGGATGTTCATTTGAAAATGAAGGGGGGCATTTTTTTTCAGGAAAAAAATGTCCATATCAGTAGTGTCATTCTGGGTGTGTACTCTCTTAGTTAGTTTCTCAGACAAAGAGATTGTTACCATTGTGTGATGTGCAGATGATCAACTCTTTTCTGGGTTGTTGTTGTTTTTGCTATGAGCAATCATGCCACTACCAGAAGAAAAGTGATAAGTTCCTTGCACAATAATTGAAGTTGAGAGTCTTTTAAAATTGTTAATAAACCTAGGTATGGGTTGCATTGTACATCCTGATTTTTAATTCTGCTTATTTCTGTCGTCTTGAGGTAAATGGGGTGGGTTTTTAATTTACTTGTTTTTAAATTATGAGAATAAAGTCAGCTATATTTTCACATGAATTATTTTATGTTCATTACCTCAATATTTATGTGCAATTTTATTTATTTGCTTTATCTGAAAACTCAAAGCTTTGTGTCTCTCATTTCCCTGAGTGTTTCAGGTCTGTACAAAGACCCATGAGAGTTGTACACCCACACAGTTTATGCTACGACAGCAGTTGTATAATGAAAATGGGCTGGTGTGTGTTTTTTTCCCCAATTTAAATTAAAGCTACCTTTAATTTGCAATTTTAATATACTGTAAAAGATTATTATACGGCAGCAAGCTTGCCAAAGGAGATCTTTAATTTTAGTGTGAAGAAGGTCTTCTGTGAATGAATGTGACACCAGAGAAGGGAAACAGACAAAATCAAATGAAACACATTATGAATGTATAATAATTTCATACACCATAAATTCTTCTAAAGAAAGTTAGCTTCTCAAAAGAGAACTTAGCTATGGCAGACTTTCATGATTCCCCCACCAAAAAACCCTAACCCCACCAAGTAGATAAGAGTTGCTATATTTATTAAAAATAAATAAATTACAGTGTAGTTTTAAAATACAGTGGTACCTCAGGTTAAGAACTTAATTCATTCCGGAGGTCCATTCTTAACCTGAAACTGTTCTTAACCTGAGGTACTACTTTAGCTAATGGGGCCTCCCGCTGCCGCCATGCAATTTCTGTTCTCATCCTGAAGCAAAGTTCTTAACCCAAGGTGATATTTCTGGGGTAACAGAGTCTGTAACCCGAAGCATCTGTAACCTGAAGTGCCTGTAACCCAAGGTACCACTGTATGTATTTTATTGGTGTTGGGATGGCAGTAATATTACACAGGCATGTGCATTTCATAAGACCCTTTCCCAGATACGACATGGGATGGAGCAGGAATTTGGTTCAATTTGCATTTTCCTGCGAACTTACATGATCTGCACTTTCCCAAACAATACACAAACTGTTTTGGAACAAGTTCTGTTAGTAAAGCTTTGGAACCATATTTTTGGTCTGGATAATTCCCCCCCCCGAAGAGTCAGTTTTTATTCATCCTATGGCTTCAAGCTGCACAATATTAATAACTGCAATGGAGGATGCTGTCCCATTGGCAGAATTGAAGCAAGATTCAGTTGCTAATCCTGTACATGGAAAGGGATGGGCAGGTTGCCAGCTTGTTTTGGTTTTTTTGCCTCAATGTCAGGGACCATGCTGAGGAGGGCTGAACTAAGGAGGAATGGTGGGAGCCTCCCCTCCCCCCCCCCCGCTCCAGATCTGGATCCTCAATCTTCCCAGGAGCAGGAGGACAGTATAGATTTGGAACAGTGGTTTGCAGAGGGGCATCGTTCAGAAGGCAGAAGCTGGGAAATACTGGATGGGGAGCAGCTAGGAGAAGAAACACTAGGAGAGAGAAGGTTAACAGATTCACTGTCTCTGGAAAGCATTCATCCGCTCTCCCCAAAGTCAATAAGAGCTGAGAAAGTGGCAGAACAGAAAGCACACAAAGCACAGAGGGGACAGGCTCAGATTACAAAACGTAGCAGTGACATGGATTAATAGGGACGTAAGGGGGTGGGGTAGACAGTATCTTAAAAAGCAGAGACATCACCTTGCCAACAAAGGTCTGTATAGTTAAAGCCATGGTTTTCCCAGTAGTGATGTATGGAAGTGAGAGCTGGACCATAAAGAAGGCTGATCACCAAAGAATTGATGCTTTTGAATTATGGTGCTGGAGGAGACTCTTGAGAGTCCCATGGACTGCAAGAAGATCAAACCGATCCATTCTGAAGGAAATCAGCCCTGAGTGCTCACTGGAAGGACAGATCCTGAAGCTGAGACTCCAATACTTTGGCCACCTCATGAGAAGAGAAGACTCCCTGGAAAAGACCCTGATGTTGGGAAAGATGGAGGGCACAAGGAGAAGGGGACGACCGAGGACGAGATGGTTGGACGGTGTTCTCGAAGCTACAAACATGAGTCTGACCAAACTGCGGGAGGCAGTGGAAGACAGGAGTGCCTGGCGTGCTCTGGTCCATGGGGTCACGAAGAGTCGGACATGACTAAACGACTAAACAACAACAAGGGGGTGGGATTCTTAATTGGGAGCACTGCCATTTCTAGGCATGTTCTTTGTTCTCTCGCTGTGATTTGTTCTGCTTATCTCCTGCCATGGAGAGAGGAAGCTTCAGGAAATCAGCTTCCTCTCTCCATGGCAGGAGATAAGCAGAACAAAGGAAAAGGAGTCATCTTACCAGTTAGAAGCTTTAATAATCACAGCGAGAGAACAAAGAACATGCCTAGAGAAGGGGACGACCGAGGACGAGATGGTTGGACGGTGTTCTCGAAGCTACAAACATGAGTCTGACCAAACTGCGGGAGGCAGTGGAAGACAGGAGTGCCTGATCCTGAATGCCAGCTTTGATTTCCCCTGGATCCCATGGGGTTACCTGCATGTGGCATTTCTCTTTAAACCTAAAAATCACTTATTTGCACCATTTCCCATTCAGCTATATGTACACGCATGCAGATGCCAGATTCCCCACTTGTGTAGCCCTCGACTTCACTGGGATTTAAATAACCTAATGTTGCACGGGATTGCAGCCCGCAATTATTTCCCGACTAAAACAGTTCAGCTATTTTATTCTTTCAGCATATACTGTGTAAACACTATTTATTTCCATTCTCTCACTTTTAAAATTCAGTTGTCAACCAAGCACTGAGGTGCTATAGTCAGCTGGTGCTTCAATTAACACCTTATTAACTTCCAGCAGTTTAGCTGGGAGCACTGGACCTTCCCTTCGATTTTCTAATTTGAAATTATACATTACATCATTCTTTTAAATGGTACTTTCCCAGCAAACGCCATTTGGCAATCTGCACACAGCTATTCTTTATGCCAGTACATTTTGCATCCTTCTCTGGAAAGAAGTTCTTTGAACATTTCTGTTAGCGTTGCACAATTATGTGTATGTTACAAAGTATTATGTAAAATGCTCAATCTACCTCCATTTGTATTTGTCATGGGCATGCTATTGTAAACCTCCATTTAAAAGAAAATGAATTCAAGGGCAGTATAAAATGTTTATTCTATTCTATTTTGAATAAATGTAGGTCTAGGTACCATAGAACACTTTTAGAATCAATTGTTTTTTGGGGGTGGAATCATAGGCTATGGCCCCTTATTTGTCATAGTCTTCATTAGACTTTCATAATACTTATAAAAGCAATTTGTGATAAAAGGGTGGCACTCAGTGCTAGTCCTACTCCAAGTAGACCCACTGAAGTTAATAAACATGACTTACTTTGTTTCATTAAGTAGAGTCTTTCTGAGTAGGACTTAGTGGAATACAACCCATAGTTTATAAATAGTTTCCCACCAATATTTTGGATTTTTAAGGGGGAAGGGAGTTTCATAAATGCCTGAGAATTGAAAACCTGCCTTCAGGTTCATATACAGCATATTCATATTCAGTTAGAAGTGGGGACCCTAAATTAATGGGGGGAAATAGCCAAAGATGTGGTGATGCCTTACAGGGTTGTTGTAAAGCAAAGATGGGGAAGCTTTTCGGGCTGATGCACCAGATCTTTATCTTCTTTATCCCAGCAAGCCAAGTGGGTGGAAGCACACAGTGGTCAGTCACCTGACATCATATGTTTGACTGTCTGCAAAAGGGCTTTCAAGCAACTCCACACTGCTCTTTGAACCTCTGGTTTTCAGGAGTTCATAGAACTGAGAAGGGCTGTTTGCAAAAGGGCTTTCAAACAGCCCCGCGCTGCTCTTTGAACCTCCAATCTTCAAAGTAGTTTCAAACAGCAGTGTGGGTCTCTGAAAGCCTTCCAAGGAGGGGAAAATCTTTAGCCGTGGTTTCAATGGAAATTGCTTTCCGCTTCTAGAGCAAGGTGTGACCTCGTTTCAACGGTGCCCCCTACCCATAAAACCCGGCTAGTATGTGCTCTATCTTCTGGTATTAGCCAAAAACAGTTCCCTTTCTGCCAGCCTTTGGATAGGCTTTTGAATATTTAGAACAGATATGACAGATGGATGTCTTAATGATATGTTTTAATTGTATTTTCTGGTAATTTTGTTTTTATATTGTTGAGATCTGTTCTGGCATCACTTGTGATGAGGGACAGAGTATGAAGTCTAAAAATAAAAAATAAAGTAATAACAACAATCACTCTTGTTTTCCTTGGTTGTTTCCGTATCCGCATATTCCAACGAATGTCAATAGTTTTGTTAGGAATGGTTCTTGTTATGGTGGAAGCGAGGAGAGTGACAGCTTTTTGCATTATATTTAATAGGCATGGTGGCAAATGTATGCTCTCTAAGTTTTGCTCCAGGGGATTTGGAACAACTCCTGTAGCTGAAATTAAGAGAGCTACTAAATGAACTCTGTTGACATGCTTTATTTCCTACATGGTATTGTGGTACTTTTCTTGTTGTTTTGTTCCTAAAGTTGTATGTGAGTGGTATTTTAATATCTATCATAATGGCTGTTTTAGGGCAGGCATCCCCAACCTTCGGCCCTTCAGATGTTTTGGACTACAATTCCCATCATCCCTGATGACTGGTCCTGTTAGCTAGGGATGATGGGAGTTGTAGGCGAAAAATCTGGAGGGCCGCAGGTTGGGGGTGCCCGTTTTAGGGCTTCTGTTTCCCAAAATTTTATCTTGTCCATAGGAACCTAGTGTTTATCTGACATAATAGGAGGAAATGTCTAGTAAACTGAAAACACATTTCTAGCCTCTTTTTATTGCCATGCCTTCAAAACAAGCTTTCCCAGTCATAATAGTTTTGCGATATATATGTTAGATCATTGGTGCTGATATCTGTTATTAGTTCTGTCATGAGATCTGCACTCCACAACATCTTCACTCCATAACAGATCAGGCTCTCAAGACTTTCACTGGAAAACCATAATCGGTTAGGTGTGCAAGAAAGCCATTTTGCTTACCATTCCAGGTCTTTATTTTCCACCTGATATTCAACATTCCATAGCATGCGCAGCCCCACCCATCAAAAAATACAATGGGGAGACTGAAACTGCCTCAGCCCCTAGGAGTCTACGTCTATGTTAATGTCTCATTTCTATTGAAAAGGATATCAGGAGCCAGCCAATTTAATTGGATTGTCCCACTCAGGCTTCTGTCATACCACAAACCTATCACGGTGTCAAGCAAATCCAGTGTACACACAGAGATTGAAGAAACATCTGGGTTGATCATAATTCCCTAGTCATGTTATCATTCACCTCATGGTCAGGTTAAAATAATAATAATAGCAATACCAGAGAGAAAGAGAGAGAGAGAGAGAGAGAGAGAGAGAGAGAGAGAGAGAGAGAGAGAACGAGACAGAGGGCAGCTGCTCTCAACTCAAAATGCACAACAGTGGAGAACCCCCTCAGGAGAAGTTCTGACACCAAGGACTTTTACCTCATTGACAGCACAACACAGCTTGTCTGCTTGGCTGCTGCTCTCAGAAAAAGAAATGGCAAAGGTTCAGGCCGTTAAAGGCGTGATTGATGGGTGCTGTCAGTCCCTACCTGTCAGCCTGCTGTAATGGCAGGAATGAGCAACCCTCCCGGGACTTGGCCCTTTGCAACACAGCCACCAATCCCTTTCGATGAGAGTATAATATCTGGTTGCCACTCCCCTCCCCCGCAGCAAGTGGCAGGCTGCTTCACAGGCTGCAGAAGAACAAAATAAGTCACTCTAGTCATGGTGATGCCAGGAAAGAGGCTTCCTGTGGGAGTACAAATAAGTCACTTAGAACACACAAGGCAGAAGGTTCAGGACAGATAAAGGGAAGTCTTTCTTTACATGCTATATAATTACAGAATTCATTGGCACAAGATGTGGTGGCAGCAGCTACATGACTTAAAAGTAAAGGTAAAGGGACCCCTGACCATTAGGTCCAGTCGCGGACTACTCTGGGGTTCATAGCTGTCAACTTTTCCCTTTTCTTGCAAGGAATCCTATTCAGAATAAGGGAATGTCCCTTTAAAAAAGGGAAACGTTGACAGCTATACTGGGGTTGCGGCGCTCATCTCACTTTATTGGCCGAGGGAGCCGGCGTACAGCTTCCGGGTCATGTGGCCAGCAGGACTAAGCCGCTTCTGGTGAACCAGAGCAGCGCACAGAAACGCTGTTTACCTTCCTGCTGGAGCGGTACCTATTTATCTACTTGCACTTTGATGTGTTTTCAAACTGCTAAGTTAGCAGGCACAGGGACTGAGCAACGGGAGCTCACCCCAAATTCATAGAGGATGGCACTTGAAAGGCATTTATTTTGCATTTCCTTACATATCCTGCCTTGCTTCTAAATCTAATACTGAGATAAAAAGTCTCCATTTAGGAGGCTTGTTGAAAGAGGGACATTTTCAATGGGCTCCCAAAAGGAAATGCCTGTCTGATAGCCCAACATAGCTCAGTTGGTACAGCATGAGACTCTTAATCTCAGGGTTGTGGGTTTGAGCCCCACACTGAGCAAAATATTCCTGCATTGCAGGTGGTTGGACTAGATGATATTTGTGGTCCCTTCCAACTCTATGATTCTATATATAATGGGAGGGGGTTCCAAATGATGGGCAGCTCCACACTAAAGGCCAGATTCTGACCTGGTGAAGAAAAGATCTCTTGCTAGGATGGTATTTGCAGGATTCCCTCTCCTGCAGAATGAAGCGATCAGTTAGGCATGTGAGGGATAAGACAATATCGCAGGTATCCTGGTTCTTAGCTGCATGGGGCTTTGTACACCAGTCCAACACCTTGAATTTAACCCGGTAGCTAACTGGCAGACAGTGTTGTTATTTCTTGGTTACAGACTGCTGTTAATTCGCAATACCCATGGGCCCAAAACATGAAATGCAAACCCAATGAATCAGGAAACAATCATCTTAAAGCCAAAGCATGTTGTTGTTGTTTAGTCATTTAGTCGTGTCCGACTCTTCGTGACCCCATGGACCAGAGCACGCCAGGCACTCCTGTCTTCCACTGCCTCCCGCAGTTTGGTCAAACTCATGCTGGTAGCTTCGAGAACACTGTCCAACCATCGCGTCCTCTGTCATCCCCTTCTCCTTGTGCCCTCCATCTTTCCCAACATCAGGGTCTTTTCCAGGGAGTCTTCTCTTCTCATGAGGTGGCCAAAGTATTGGAGCCTCAGCTTCAGGATCTGTCCTTCCAGTGAGCACTCAGGGCTGATTTCCTAAAGAATGGATAGGTTTGATCTTCTTGCAGTCCATGGGACTCTCAAGAGTCTCCTCCAGCGCCATAATTCAAAAGCATCAATTTTTCGGCTATCAGCCTTCTGAGCCTTCTAAGCCAAAGCATAATTCAGCTCCAAAAACCATAATACAGCAGGGAATAAAAACATTCTAAGTCACAGTCCACCATCTCTGGATATTCCAAAGGTTTTGGTGAATGGATACATGAATGGAATTTCAACGCTGAAGATGCCCTCTGCGTCTCAAGAGGCAAGGAATTCCATAAGAGAGAAGGTCCTGTCCCAGGCCACCAATATTCCTAGGTAGAACCACAAGCAGGACTTCCTCCAAAGACCTTAAAGATTGAGTGGGCAGATAACAGGGAGAGTTGCTCCTTCAAGCTATTAGGACCCAAGCCATTTAGGACCTTATACAATAACCAACTTTGCGCTACAAAGATGCAGAAGGCTGGCAACATCAACCCTACCATTTGGGAATCCCTTGCAGACCACAGTGCCTGGAGACAGGCAGTCAGGACATGCATCCACAGTAGTGACCAGAGGAGGAGTGCAGAAAGAAGAAACGCCATGGTACATCTGCAGCAGCTGCAACAAAACTTGCCTCTCCTGTGTCAGGCTCTACAGCTACAGCAGGTGCTGAGACCTTCTAAGAGTTTGACTTCACTCCTCCATTGTCGCCCAAGACAGAAGGAAGCCAACAGTAACAGAAACATCAGAACCTTGAAATGAATCTGAAAGTGTATCAGCATGTAGTTCCCAGGCATTGACAAGACCCAAACTTTCTTAGGTTTCAATAGGACTTTCTTAGGTTCCTGTACCCTGAAACTAGGCATCAAAGGCAATGCACCAGTCGGAGAGAGCAAACAATGAGGAATAGCTTTTGCTTGCTTGTGGGCTTCCCCAAGGCATTAAGCTGGCTACAGTCAGAAAGAGAATGCTGAATGAGATAAACTTATGGGCTGATCCACCAGGCCCTGTATAGCATGTCCTAAGGATATTCACCTGCCTTAAAAAAAATATATCAAGAAAGAGCACCACAACCAAGAAAGAGCTTTCATGTAGAAGAGTTAACTCTACAAAAGACTCAGGCAATAGACATTCAAATTCAAAGATGTGCTCCAGTGACTTCAGGTATTTCACAATTGTGAGTCTTTAGGGCAGAAAACCATCTCATTTTTATGTCTGCATTAAACCATTACCCATCTGGTGCTCTTGAGGTAGGGTGTAGCGTAGATCAGAAATAAACTTTTAAAACTGAGAATAAAATACCAGCGGAAGATCTGTTTATTCCATTGTGCACATATCAGAAGCAATCTGTGAGCAGGGTTTTTAATCATTCTGATTTCTCCTAAACCCAGGGTAACCATTGCAGCTGCCCAGCCAGCTCCCAGAGTTGTTGCTCTGTGGGTTTTTGTTTTGTTTTTTTGCAGCCCACTAGCCTGCACATCTGGATTATCCTGCTTTAAAAAGGAGCGTTGAATTTTGAAAGATACAAATAAGTCTTGCATCAAAATGATTCCACAGCTCCCTAAGTTAATTAAATGCTAATTTTCTAGTGAGGTGACAACAATGGCAGGGACCTGTTATCAGCATGGTAGCTGGTGCCAGCAACCAATGAGAGAGCTTGTGCTATTATTAAACCCCATTCCTACATTAATTAATTACCTTCACAGCTGTATTATTCAGAAGTGGGACAGCAGTGTGGATGGTAGTTAAAGAGGAAAAATATACATTATTAGCAATCATTTGTGATAGTTATTGTTTCTATGACCTTGTTGTTCTCAAAACCTCTTGTGTGTTTGCATTCCTGTAGTGCTGCTTTAGAAAGAGCCATCCAGGGAAAACTCTCCTATGTATAGGCTTCCTCTTGCTAAAGCCATTTCCGCAACTTAAGAACTGGGTACATGAGTGGAATGTTAATTAAGGGCAAGCTATTTCCCTGAAATGTGTGCATGTGGGGAAAATAACCGAGGAAGGACCTCTCCCTCATTTCCCTCACAATCCAGGGACAGGGACAAGGTAGACGTAAGCTTATCAATCTGGGCTGTCAAAGACAAGAAGATCAGCCCACCTTCTAAACAGCAGAATAACAAGTGACCAGTGAAACCAAATTTAAGATAGCAGAATGCAATAATAATAATGCATTGCAAATATTTGTTAAGATTAAATAGGCAAGAACAAAAGTTAACTTGCAGGTCCGTTGTGCTACAGAGAAGAGGGCCAGATCAGAGACTACAACTTTTCTACAATCAGCTATGAACTGTACTATTCCATGTATAAGACGAGGTGTTTTTTTCTTAGAAAATTGTGCGTAAGTGACCGGCGGGTGAGAGATTTTCGGCAACCCCCCCCCCCTAAAAAAAAGCTCAAGAACTCTGGGCAATCCTCCCCCCCCCAAAGCTCCACAACTCTGGGCAATCTCCCCCCATTTTTCTAATTTGGAGTTCCCCAAAATAGGGGGCGTCTTATACACAGGGGCGGGTTATACATGGAAAACAACAGTATGTCCATTAGAGAGTGGGAGAGAGATTGCATCTTATCTCTCCACCCACTCTGTGCTGGGATGCACGAATCACACCAGTGGCATGCAGTGATTTTTTTTCATAGGGGAACAGTTAGGGCCAGAGGCACTGACTTGCGAGGGCAATTGGGGTGGGGAACGCGAGCCAGACCTCACAATGTCTCAACGTCACATGTATGAGCATTTTGCCCCCTCCCTAAGCCAGGCAGAAGCTTCCCAGGCTTTGGGAAGGAGGTGCCAGGCTTTAATACTTTAATACTCTAAGACAGAGGGCCTTCTTAGTAGTGGCACCCACCCTGTGGAATGCCCTCCTATCAGATGTCAAGGAAATAAACAACTATCTGACTTTTAGAAGACATCTGAAGACAGCCCTGTTTAGGGAAGTTTTTAATGTTTGATGCTTTATCATATTTTTAATATTCTGTTGGGAGCTGCCCAGAGTGGCTGGGGAAACCCAGCCAGATGGGTGGGGTATAAATGATAATTATTTTATTTTATTTTATTTTATTTTATTTTATTTTATTTTATTTTACTTGGAACATTCAGGGGACTAGCCTAGTCCACTGACCGCACACCACTGTCTCACACTAGTTCTTGTCCATGTCACTTTTGCATGTGTTCACTCATTCATCTGTCCCTGCTTGTTTCTGCATTAATCTGCGAATATATTAATCTGTTATATAGGAGTTTTTCATAATACAATACAATATAGAAAACTAAACTAAATTTTAAAAGCTACATAAAAATGCAAAAAGGGTAAGTTGAATATGGAGTCCTTTCTGAAATCTTACTGCCCACAGATGGTAGTAGGCCTTCCCAGCTCTCACCTGGGATCTTCCATTTCTCCTCCCAGCCTCTCACTCTGGGAGACCAACTTTTTCCTGCCTCTCACCGAGGGTCCTCCATCAACCAGCTACCACCCACACATAGTCAGCATAACCAACTAAGGCAAACGGAGTTATGTAAATTGGATAATATATGCAGGCAAGCCCACATTAGCCCTATTCAAGGATACAACTGCATTGTGTATAAAGACACAAGGAGAAGCAAAGGTACCCTACTTTTCCATGTATAAGACTATGGTTTTTTCTTTAAAAATCATTATAAAAAGTGGTGGGCATTTGATTAGTTGCTGTTGCAGCTGTCAGTGGCTATTGCGCATGTTATTGGTTGCTGTGTCAATGGGTGGTGTTGATTGGCCGATGCTTTGGCAGTTGGGCAGGCAATTGGCAACTTCTGCCAGTGATGGGACAGGCGGGAGGCGGATTTTGTGATGCGTGCGGGTGAGTGATTTTTGGCAATCCCTCAACAACCCCGGGTAATCCCCCCCCCAAAAAAAATTTCAACAACTCTGTGCCATCTCCCCCTGTTTTCTTAAATTTGAGTCTCCAAAAATAGGGGGGCATCTTATAGACGGAAAAGTATGGTATATTGCCAAGTCCTGTCCCCTGTGACACATCACTGTCACACTGTTTAGAGCCCTCCAAAAATTTGAGGGTGAAGGTCTGAAGTAGGGAGCCGTTACTACTTATAGAGGCTCCCTCCACAATACAAAACCCTAATTGTGAAGGGCTCTAAATCATGTGGAGAACCCTCAGATTCATGGAGGGCTCTAAAATGTGTAGGAATGATGAGCTGGAGGGAGTGGGGCTTTTCTTCATCTGTTTCTCGATGCACAGGGAGAAACCTAAATAGGGATTTTGTCCGGGGCACTTGGTCGGGATATAGCACTCTAGGAAATCGATGCAAAATTTAGTTTTGGTCCCCACCCCCACCCCCAACTTTACACAGAGTGGAAGAAAATAAATCAAGTTCTGCTTCCATTTCAATCAATTGTGAAATGATGCTATGTGCTAATGATATAACAATATTTGCCCCAGGGAATTTTTAAAGAACATTATTCGCCTGGTTTCGGCTGGCACATTTAGTTAAACTGGTGGTAAATGCTTTCAAACCAAGAATGTTTTTCTATCTATTATCTTAGCAATACCAGTCCAGACATCGTAAGCAACAGGTAGGGCACACCTGTAACAATTCCTTGGAGTGCTCTACGCAGCAGATGTAATGATGTTCCATAAATGAATTCAAAAACCTGCCAGGATAATAAAGCTGTAATGTGAAAATCATGCTTGAAACTGTTGTTTCATATATATCCTACTTGCTTGTTCAATTCACATAAATATTTTTGAACGCCTCTTCTTACAAACTGCAACAGAGAACAAGAGCAAGCATCTGATACACCTTTATTAATTTATTCCCATAGCTGCACTGGCATCGCAGGTCTGTCTTATTTGCCCCAGTTCCTAGCTGCCAATATGATAATTTGCATTTATGTACAGGCAGCAACCGTTTTAAGCATGCCTGATATGGGGGCAACTGCACACGCAGGTATTGCACCGAGGGCGGAAGTGACCTAAAAATGTCACAAAAAGGGGCTGAACGGGCTGGCGCAGAGGCGAAATGAGGTGTTTGCAGGCTTTTTCAACAGTGCTTCAAATATACACGCTTTCACTTAAACATGCTGTGCATTGGAACCTAACCCCCACATAAACTGGGAGTTGCCTCTAGCACATTTTCTTTTGAGGCATCTGAGAAATGAGACGTAGGAACTTTGTTATTCTGGGATTAGCTGCTTCTGTCACTACCTAGTTACAGGTGCCCTTGTATTTTAAAATAACAGAAGGTGGTTGGGACGGGGGAGAGAGAAGATTTTCCAACGTAGAGTGAGATGTAGCAGTGTTGAGCAATGATTATTACATTTTGTTTCTCACTGGCGGTTTTATTAATTCTTTTTAAGGTACTGATTTTGGCAGGGTTTGCCTCTTCTTCTGAAACTGTCTTTCGTGCAGATGGCATCAAACTGAAACATGCGCAATCAGACCCTGTATTTTAGATATCCACCTCTCCCTAGATTTATTGAAAATCAGATCTGGTCTGGTCAGACACAGACGTGGAATCGGGGGTGAAGCCAAACTACATAGTTTTGACCCAGGCTGGTCTCCATTTTTTGATTATATAAACAGGGAGAGTCATACAAGTACTCCTCCCAAAGCCCTCATTGCAGTTGGGCTATATACACTCATCTTAAAACCTTGGCTATATATAACTGCATCTCTGTAATTTTATATATATATATACTGAATACGATTTGCGTATAGTTCTGTTATTGTATGGTTATGTTAGTTTGTGCATGTTTATGATAAATCACTAAAATTATTATTTTTTAGAAAGAAAAATCAGATCTGACCTTGGCCCATATTAGGCAACGGTGATGCCTTCAAGCCCTGGCATGCAACAATCATATCCTGTACAGATGGACTTCACAGTGAGTAATGGACCCCACCACCAATCCTCCACTTCCAGTAAGTAATTCAAAGTGGAGGAGATACATCTGGGAGAGCATTATTCACTGACAAGGCAAGGACTGACACCCATAGACATTGGTGATGATGCCATTGCTAAGGCCCAGAAGCTAGGGTCCTAATGGAGACCCAGTATAGAGTCCAGAAAAAAGAATCAGATCTCCAGGTACCAGTTAATCTGGGTGCTCTGGTTGATTTATGGACAGCAAAATCCAAACCACAGCTAGGGAGCTATGGCTTAGACCCACAGTATCCCAGGACCTACTGCTCATGTCAGTAGCAGGGTTTGGGACGTTGCTGTTGCTGTAACTCTGGACTGATACAGCTGAGGGACCCAAATTGAACTCCACTCCAGGGAATGGAACATTTTAGGATTCAGCAGATCCATAACTGCCTGTGGTCTGCCTCCATCCTGCAATTGCCACCTTTGGGAACCTACACTGGCTTTTGACAATGGGGACATTGCCGGTGATAGCTTCTCAACTGCCTGGCTTCAGTGAATGCCTCCATGATGATGGAATTCCCTCTACCTCCAGCAGATGTGGTTGGCCACTGGATCCTAACCCCCTCTAGCAGCACAGATTTGGGGATTAGTCTCCCTCTCTTCTTTATTTGCATTTATCCTGCCTTACTATGTAGTATACGCGCACGCACACATGCACGAGTTGGACTCAAGTAACTTTTACTCAGAGTAGATACCTTGGAAAGTTAGTCATGGTCATTAATTTCAATGAGTTTACAAGTTAGTTGAAGACAACCCTATATATTTTCATTTTATGCTCATCTCTTTTGTTTTTGGTAGTGTTTTATGCTTGGTTCTGAGGGGTGTTTTTTGGTCATTTGTATTGAGAATGTTTCGTTGTCTTTCTGTATTTCATTGATTTTTGTAAATCGGCCAGAGAACCTGGGTGTCAAAATGGAGTAAGCAAATAAGTGATTTCTCTCTCTCTCTCTCTCTCTCTCTATATATATATATATATATTCTCAAGGCGGATGACGTGGACATGGGTGAGCTCAGAATTGGCTGCCCACCCCAGGAACAAAGCACTTTTTTGTTTTCTAATTCCAGTGGTTTCCAATTTACATCTTGAGTGCCTTTCAGCATTCAGCAGCTCTCTCACTATTTGTAACATGTGTGAGTGCTAACAAGGAGGAACAGGAAGGAGAGAAATCAGATGAACGTGTTTGCCAATGTAAAGTTTACATTTACGTTACAGAACGATTTAAGTGAAAATGTGTGTAATCCTCACCTTTGGAGTTTTCCTTTAGGTGCCCACCAGCCAGCCATGCAAGGAAATGTGTGCGTGTGGCAGTAACATTTAGTTTCTCGTTTCTCAGCAACTTGAATGAGTTTGGAAAATGGGTTATTTATACCAAGCAACAAAAGCACAGGCCATTCTAGATAATATAGATTTGCCTCTCTGTCCTACTCTGAGTAGACCCAGTGGGCTTAACTTAATCATCACAGAGCTACCATTCCCAATAAAAACATATTTATTTATTTATTTATTTTAAAAAAAATCAATTTTAAAAAATCAATCCTCAGAAAGCTTTACAAATTGTAGTACTGTGGTGGGAAAAAGAGGTCTACGAAGAACTCTCAGCACCCATAACAAAATGCAGCTCCCATGATTCTTTGGGGGAAGCACTGACTGTTTAAAGTGGCACAATACTGCTTTAATTGTGTGGTACAGATGGGGAAGTCCTTTGATTTTAATAGATCCACTCAGAGAAGGACTTAGCTTGATATAACCCAAAGTTCTGTTTGTAGAGTTTGACCTTCAGAGCTATCTATTAATGAATAAATTCCGTGTTATTTGCCAAGGGAAATGTAATTTTGCAACCAACATGAATGCAAACTTGCATATTTTTATTGTTTGCGTAATTTGTTCTTTGGCTAGACATGGGAGGAAAGTAGCTCCACATGCCACTCCAACCTACCTGCTCAGTTGCCCTTGTGACTTCTGAGTTTCTCCAGGTACAGCCCAGTTTTAAGTCACTGAGTTTCTCCAGTTAGTGGATACTGTGCTGTGTAACAAATCCTGTGCTTCTACATATCCATGGAATATACACAGCTTCAGCGAACCCTAGAGTGTTCACGCTCCTTGATGCAGTAACAGAGCAGAATCCAAATTCTTTAGATGCAGGCAACCTGGATATTCCCGCAGAGATGCAGGTGCTTGTGGGCTATTATACTCAGTCTCTGTGTCTCCTGCTCCAGTTTCATTTGACTGGTTCTCTTTGTCAGCAGCTGCAACCAGTTCCATTCACCCTGCCAGCTTCAGCATAAGCCAATTGCTAGGTCAATTTTCACTTTGCTGCAAAGAAGTTGCAAGGCAGTAAAACCTGATCATGTGGCATTTTCCATGTTACTAGCACATGTCATCTTGTTTGGCCCTTAGTGTTCCAAGTATATACATGCATGTGATGCATATCATTCCCATAGAAAAAGACCCACTCTGGTCTCTCTTCAGATCGTATAAATCTTTCGCCTTTTACTGAAAAAGACCCACATTAGTGCAGTGGAAAGATGACCAGACCTAAGGAATCCAGAGTTCTCCTCCTATCTTAGCTACGGCCTCACTGTGTACGCCCTCAAGTCAAATTTATGTGCGTGCATCTATTTTTGAATTGCTCACATCTGTATCACACTCTTTCTCCAAATCCTTCAGGTCACCCACCTCACTATTCACATGCCTGGGAGTTATGCACATTTCTGCTCTGCTTGTGAAAAGTTCTGTAGTCTAAAAGCTGACACCAACATTGCCTCAAGAAAACACATCGGCTGCACTACTCCTTGTTCATGCTAAAAAGTGTAAATGAGTTAAATATTAATCAAGGGGGGGTTAAGTGATTTTAACTACAGTATAGGAAGGTAATAGCAAAATACATACTTTTTAAATAAAAAAAGTACTGTAATAAATTGTTGCGAAGGATTGTGTGTTTATCTGATACGGATAATTTACTGTGGAATCTGTTTGTAATTGGTTACTATATATACAAAATTATGTTGTTATGATGATTATTGGAACAAGTTTGCTAGAAAAGGCATTTCCCCTTTGTAACAACCATTCCTTAGGCTCACCTTCAAGCACACACATTCTGGCAGAAATGTGCCATCCTTTAAGGCTTTCCCCTTGCTGTCATGCCAGAAGCCTTTATAAATGTGAACTGAGATGCCACTATTTCCTGCTCAAAGCAAGGCTGTTTGTAACAACTGTCTCAAGAGTTCTCACCGGCTTAATGAGCTGGTAGCTGCTTGTTCTGGAAAGGCAGGCAATCATATGTGTCTTTATCTGTTCATTAATCTTAGCCATTCTCAAGCTGCTCTTCTCTGGCAATTCTTTACCTTTGTGCCGCATCGCCTCTTCCTCAAATGCCACCGAGTTGCGATAAATAAAAGCCGAGAGTTCCAGGGCTCTTTCGTAGCATTATTAAATCTAATAATGAACCCAAAATGTTGGCAACCTATCCTGAGAGGAGATTTCCTTATAATTGGATGTTGTTTTTTTGCCTCTGCCCGCTGTCATTTCAGGAGCTAATGCCTTCAGAAAGCTGATCTATAGAGGTGTATCTCAATCTGACAATCTATTTGTCATCGAGAGCTTACTCCAGGAAAGCAAGGCGCACTAATTTAAGTGCAACTTCCAGCAGGTCCCCTATTGCGCTGCAAAAAGATGCCGTGGTAAACTGAGTGTTTGGCTTCAGAATTCATGAAGAAATCAATTTTGTAAACATGGAAACTCAATGTGCAGCTGTCACACTGTAGAGTACAGGGTACTCCAGGATAAATGTACTCTGGGATAAAGAGTACTCCAGGATAAATGGCTTGAGAACTTCAGCTCTAACATGTCTATTAACCACTGTTTCATTGCTTGAATCCATAAATGAATAAATCCATTTCCTTACTGGGCTCCATAATGTCTGTTAAGAGCTCATTAAATGTTTCCAAAGAAATACTTGGTTGCAACAGTGGTCCTGGAAAAGGGTTTCTCAAAGTACTGGGAGAATGCACTCTCTTTGGGGGAGTATTGTTGTACCAATTGGAGGCAGAGTTTGGCAGGCCTTGCCAGTATTTGTTAACACATTTCTCAAAGTGTGGGTGCTGACCGCCGCTGCCCCCCCCCCAGGAATGCTGAGATGAAGTCACAAGCTCTTGACCCATTAAGGTCTTAGGAATAACACTTACAATTACATTAAAAGGTTTATCCTCCATTCAGTGAGAGAGACACCACTTCAAATTGTCCAGGAAATAAACATCCCAAATGCTAATATTCAGAGATGTGTAAACAATCACTCAGTGGATCATTCATTACCCTCAGGTGAGATGCTAGGGACCATTTGAAAATTAGCAGGGGTGGCTCTTTTCAGGGGGAAGGGCAGGAGATCTGTGGCAGAACATCTGTACTGCATGCAGAATGACCCAGATTCAGTTGAGAGTAGGGTTGAGAGACTTCTGCCTGAAACCCTGGAGAACTTCTGCCAATCAATACAGGCAATACTGACTATATGGACCAATGAGCTGACTCACTGTAAGGCAGTGTCCTATGTCCCCTCCCTTTTAACACTACAGCTCCTGTAACAAATGACTTAATAGAATCAAGTTCAAATAGGTGAAATGGTTTATCTATTATTTTTTGGTCAAGAAACTTCTGGACTTATTTACAAAGCTTCTGTCTAAAACCAAAATGCAAGTTTCCCTTCCTAAGTTCTTTTCCAGATATCTGTAGATCCAACCATAACTGGCTGTTGGCTGATATATAGTCTAAACACTTTGACCCTCCAAGAATGTTTACTAGAGGTATGTTCCACCAAGTTCAGTTCAACTTTCTTCCTGATATGTGTCCTTCGGATTGAAGCCTTAGCAATCCCTATTTTGGGGGAGTAAAGTGAAATGTTGATACATGAACTCACCTCCACAATTTCACCAAGTTAAAAATTATTTAGGGTGCATGAGGTAAACACAGAGAGGGGGGAAATAGGACAATGTTTTAATAATTATATGTTTGTCTTTGATTTAACATGCAAAACAAACTGAATACAAGTATACAATAGTCCTGAAAGTTACAAATTTTACGGTAAGGTTACCAGATGTCCCCATTTCCCGGGGACAGTCCCTGGATTTACAAATCAGTTCCCTGACAAAATCCATCCATTCTGACTGAAGTTGAAAAGTGTCCCCAGATTGATTAAAAAAAAAACTGGTAACCTAATTTACAGGCTATTGCAGCTCCCAGGTACTTGTCTGGTACTGGTAATTGCAGTGCCGCCCAAACTAGCAATAACTGATACTGTTGTCTCAGCTGGGGACAGTAAACAGATTGGCCCATTTTTAAAAAATAAAAAGGCTCCTACAATGTAACATTTCACAGTTGTGCATGTTTATTCATCCAAACAAGCTACAAAATAATGCTGAGGCATCTGTTTGAGAGACACTGGAACCTAACATTTTGGCTGTCTCTTCACAAATTTGGGATTCAGTAAACATTAGCAGAGAGTGGTATTGGTTAAGGGCATTGACATGCCATATAAAGTTCCTTTTCCTGTTCTTGGAAACATTTTAAATCTATATGTTATTATATAAAACATGGCACACTGAGGTTAATTAAACGGTCACATAAAAGGATATGCATTCAAAATATTCTTTTTTTCTGATTTAAGTGCAGCTCACACAACTTAACAGACCAGTGGTATGTGGTAAAGGCAGTGCTTTTTTCTGGGGGACGCAGACCCTTAAACATTTTGTGAATCTTTGTACTTTTGTCCATTTGCTGTATTTATTTTTCCTGATTTGAACTGTAAGATGGTGATTTTCTTGAGTCAAAATGAGAGTACCCCCTAAACATTTTTTAAGAAAAAAAGCACTAGATAAAGGAACAAGCAAACACCCCTCCACTCCCATTCCAAAGAAAGCTGGTGCCAGGGGTGGAAATTGCTAGGCATTTGACATGGCCCACACCCCTTGGAGCACTATTATGCTCTGAAACTGCTTGGTTCTGCTACTCTTCCTCCTTGCTAGTCCTGCCTGTTCACCTGCCCTCTCTGGCATGCAAGCAATGACAAAAGGGAGGAGATGGAGAAGCAACATCCATTTCCCTTGGGCTCACTGTCAGGCTGGTGTGCAGAAAAGCGAGTGGGCAGTGGTGCATTGGAGAGGAAAAGGAAGGACCATAAAGGGGTCCCAACTCAAGAGACAACTGCCTCCACCATACAGAGAGCATCACTAGTGCACTGTGCAAACACTTGATCTCATAATTCTTCCCCCACAGACAGGAGAAATCATACATGCTGGGTGCCAAAGTGCAATGATGGTGCCGGTTCTCTAAGTTGCATGAACCAGAGCCCGGTTTGTTTATTGTTCCGTTGAGAGGGGAAAGTACACAAATAATCATAGCCAGTTTATTCATTTGCCAATTTCATTCTCACAATTACAAGCAGAATTCACTACAAAAAAATGCCAGGAAGCATTTCCATTCCTACCTCTCTCTTTTTTTGCAATTTCAGTCAAGTATCATATTATCATTTCTTTAGTCATAAAAAACCTGAATTATCCTGCCAAAAGAAGTAAAACTTTACATGTAAAGTGACCAATTTTTCAGTTTGGATTGATCTGCATTGTGTTTCCTGTTTTTGGAATGTTTTCATGTTATGTCTTTCAACTTGGACGCATTACAATAGTTGACTTTCAAAATCTTTATGACAAACAACAGCGAAAGAAACACCTATGATTTGGTCCACAGACTGAGCAGAGTAGCTTTATGGTCAGGATATTAAAATGAATTTCAAGGCTTCAATAAACATACCAAACAATATTCTATTAAGCTTCCATATCCTAATCAGCACTAGGGCTTCTCTGATGCCCTATTAAAATGAACGAACCATGTGAACAGCATCATAAATTTCCCAACCATCAAATCTGCACAAATTCATCACAAGTAAAAAAAAATAAAAAATTGCAGACCTTATCATATACTCAGATGAATTTTTTGTATTATCTATTTTTCCTTGGAACTGAGGTTAGGGGAAAAAAACCCTTATACATTATATTTAGAATTGTATCATACAAGAAAGTATTAAGGAGCCAGGATGTTTCAAATTTACTGGGAATTTGTATGGAAAATGTTTGTTAACCATTATTTGAACTTATGAAAAATGATTGCCTAATTGCCAAAGAGATTTTTTAAAAAACAACCAGCAACCATGTATCTTCCATGTTGATATTGCAGGAGCAGCAATGGTATAATTAAAACAGAATTTCAACTTTATATTAATGAAGCAATGTGCTAATTAAAATCAACATCGACTGAACTTTCTATTTACATTCGTTAAGATAGCCCAAGAGGCAAGGAACTCTGCTTCAGAGGCATATGTGAATGCTTGAGCTTCTGTCATCCAGGTGCCATTTCTGACAGAACACATGTGCCTTGAACAGTTGGCAATGAATGAAAAAGATGACTGCTGATATATATGCACAAAGGAGCCAGGGTGACACTGAAAATAAACTTGCACCAAAAAATATTTTTTAAAAAAAGGAATAGAAGGGTTCTTCTAAACAGAGAGGTCTGCCATGTGATTCTATGTATAGATGTGCTACAATTACAAATTATTAAAGCATGCTTATTTGGGAAGTGTTTCTTCTGGCAACTCTTGATAATTTGGAAGCTTTGGATCGTAGAGTTTGATCAGAGTTCTGGCTGAGAGAATGGCTGCTTCTTGAAAATACTGATGTGCTGGACTTAGAAGGTTTCAATAATGTATTTGGTTGGCATGCGTATCTGTGGTATGATAAGGTAAAAGCACATAAAGCGTTCAAAAACCATATTGTTAGAAAAGCACTGTTTAATGTTTGGATAAGATATAAGGATTTGTTAGAAAATAAAACCCCAAGATGGTTGTCACCAATGGAAGCGAAAGCACAGAAAAAGCTCAATATGGAGGCCAAATGGCCGAAATATTGGGAAATTCGGAACAAGATGGAGACAGAATAAAACTGCAGAGCTTTGAAAAATTGAAAAATAAAGTGCGAGATTGGCTCCATTACTACCAAATAATGGAGGCATACAATTTGGACAAAAAAGTTGGTTTCCAGGTGGAAAAATCAAAATTGGAAACAGAATTGTTAGACCCCAAAATTAAGAATTTGTCAAGAATGTATAACTTGCTGTTGAAATGGAACACTCAGGATGAAACGGTGAAATCTGCTATGATTAAATGGGCACAAGATGTTGGACACAACATTATGATGACTGACTGGGAACAGTTATGGACCACAGGTATGAAATTTACAGCATGTAATGCCCTAAGAGAGAATTTAATGAAAATGATTTACAGGTGGTACATGACACCAGTCAAGCTTGCAAAAATCTATAATTTACCTGATAATAAATGTTGGAAATGTAATGTGACTGAAGGTACATTCTTTCACCTTTGATGGACATGCCCAAGGATTAAGACATTCTGGAGATGGTTTATAACGAAATGAAAAAGGTATTTAAATATACCTTCCTGAAGAAACCAGAGGCCTTTCTCCTGGGCATGGTCGGCCAATTGGTGCCAAAGAAGGACAGAACTTTTTTTATGTATGCAACAACAGCAGCAAGAATACTCATCGCGAAGTATTGGAAGACACAAGATTTACCCACCTGGGAAGAATGGCAGATGAAGTTGATGGACTATATGGAACTGGCGGAAATGACTGGCAGAATCCGAGACCAGGGAGAAGAGTCGGTGGAAGAAGATTGGAAAAAATTTAAAGATTATTTACAGAAATACTGTAAAAGTAATGAATGCTAGAAAAATGTTGGAATGAAGTTATATGGCTTTAGCAGAAATGTTATAAGGAATTAAGTGCAAATAGATTTTTAATGTATTAAAGGGAAAAAATAAGGTTAGAATAAGTTAAGATAAATTACAGGACAGAAAACAGAGGAAGATGGAAAGGAATTGCTGAAACAGTTAATTGAAGTGGAATACAAAAAGGGAGGTGTGAGGAGGTCGTGGAAACAAGTGAATGAAAGCTAAGATATTGAAATTATTGGATGTGTTCTAAATTGTGTTTGTTTTGTTCTGTTAATTTAATGTTTTGTGTTAGTGTTACGTAGTGTTTTGTATTGTGTTGTATTGTTTTGTTGAATTTTCTTTTTTCTTTTATAGTCTTCAAACTGTTAATAAATATTATTTTTTTTTAAAAAAAGAGTATGATCCGAGTTGACTCCAAGTAGCTTTTACTGAGTCGAGGCTCTCCATATTCTATACAAACATCCATTGAAAGCCACAGCAGAAAATGCTTTGATGGTAGACGTAGGTCCCATTGGGAGAGGGAAGAGCAGTGTAGTGACCCGTCTGTTTCCATTAGCTCCAATCTTAAAATATTTGATTACACTTCTCTCGTCTGGTTCTTGGTTCTCTCACTGATGGCTATACTTGAGCACAGTTTAATTTGCTGTTAGGAAATAAATCCAAGTATATCAACTTGTAGGCCAATACCATAAATTACCTTTAATTATTTTCTCGGTTAAAATCTGCTTTCATTGCAAATGGAAACGCGAGGTGGTTAACTCAAGGTGATCTTTGCAAATTAGTTTTTTAAAACCCCCATGAATTAAGACTGCTTGTTTGATATCAACACTTGCAGAGGTTGCAACCAACCTAGGCTGCAATCCTATACACACCTATCTGGGAACAAGTCCAATTGAACTCAATAGGCCTTACCTATTCGTGAATTGTCCATAAATTGTGCTGTCCTGGTTAGCATCCTCTGGACTCTTTTGAGCTCTGGATCTTGGCATTGGGCTGTTTTGCAGTTAATAACAATGACCATCTTCCAGCCAACATTCAGCATTTTACAATCTCTTTATTCTGAATGGGATTTAAGCACGTTTTACTCTCTCACTGAAATCAATGCAACCTATGTGTGTTTTTGCAGCATCGTGGCCAATGGTGCAAGAGGGTACACTTGATGCATTGATACAGAGAAGACTGTGCTGGTGTGGTCGAATCCCTCTTCTCCAGCTTGTCTACACTTTTTGCTCACAAAGTCAAAGTAAACCTTGGCATACTAATACTTGCTCTCACTAATTACTGGGTATGATCCAGCTATAGTTAAGCACATTTAAATTCTCACTGGTATTAGTCTAAGAATTAAACATATGCTTGAACCTTTCCTACTGCCTTTAATGCAACTTAACATTATTAATAATGGAAGCATGCCCACAGACAGCATAGACAATGTAACTTCATCCAGTTCCATCCTGTTTGGTTTCGGTTTGTCATCCTTTGAAAATAACAAATTAATTCCAAGATGAGTCCAGGGAAATCAGAGTCTGCCCTCCAACATGGTAATGCTCATAAATGTAGGAAATTGTATTCCGGAATCAAATATTTTCCAGCTCAAATTATGAAACAAACTATGAAAAGGCTCTATATCATTGAATAAGCCAGGTTGAATAACAGAGATTTGGTCAGTGGGCTTCATCATTAAAACTCGTAAGCCTTGCTACAATATTTCAAAAGTTTGCAAAGTGCAGGAACTTGTTCAAGTTATGGCCACCTCTGTGAAGAGACGGCTTGTTCTTCATCATCATCTTTTCTAGAAAAAAAAAAGCTTGCAAAAAAGACATCTGCTAGTTTTCATCTTGATCCAGTTCAAGGTCAACCTCTTCGGACAGGTTAAGATAAAAGAAAGCATAACATGCTACCAGAAATACCAATATAGCTCCAAGGATGAGGCTGACTTCCTGTAGCAATGATAAGATCGGGGTTGAAAGAAAAAAAGTTAGACAAGTCATCATTTCAGTTTAATTAAGAACAAATGACATTTTTCATTCATAAATACATTAACACTGTATGCAATTTACTCAACACATTGTAAATTATCATGGTAGGAAACTTACCCTGTAATTTACTCAAGCACAGTCTGATGACCCTCCTCATGCAAGGCCCCACAGCAATGAGCTACAGAGTTTACTTAACCAATGTCAAAATACACTTTAAAAAACAATAACCGTGAACAAACACCCTGACCAAATAATGATATAATCTAAACTGAAGGCCACTTTTGGTTTGTTGGTTTGTTTTACCACATGAACAAACCTAACCTTCCTAATGATCTTCAAATTTCTAAAGGGCTTTCACATGGAAGATGGAGCAAACTTGTTTTCTCCCGCTCTGGAGGCATCAAGCTACAAGAAAGGAGATTCCGACTAAACGTCAGGAATAACTTTCTGACAGCAAGAGTGGAACAAGTCTCCCTGAACTCGCCTTCCTTGGAGGTTTTTCAGCAGAAGTTGGATGGCCATCTGTCATGCATGGGGTCCCTTCCAACTCTACAATTCTATGATTTGGTGGTTAACATGCATTAACAGTAAGGGCTAAAGCAGATGTGATATTAATGCATTTCTTACGTTTAACACACACATCTTTATTAGTGTAAATAGCTGTGGGGATGAAGAACAGCACGGGATTTTTGTAGGTGAGGAATTCAATTCCTTTCCCCCTGGCACAAATCCGATGACAATCTCCACCCCTCAAGCTACTGCTTTGGCCAACAACTTCTATTAAGGCCAACAGGACCAATCACTGGGGTGGGGCTGGGGCTTTTCACTGGAATCACAGCAGAAGCAAAGGCTTCATTTCTCTCTCTTCACCCACTGTGGTCCTAATCTTCTTCAAATCTCCCCCCCCCCCTTTTTTTTTAAACTGCACGTTTTTTAAAAGTGCATTTAATGTCACTTCTAGTCTGGTTATCAGAACTGAATCTGGTGACCATGCGGCTAAAGAAGAAAGATTACTGTATAACAGGCTTAGCCCAGGACTCTGAAGAGGGACAGAATTCACAGAGTACTTTAAAGGTATCCAAGTGCCCACCAGCAGCATCACACATTTTTAACAGCACCCTCTTCCTAGGCAATATATGTGAACTTTGAAAGTTCCCTATCTTTTCTGGGAGCTGGGAAGCAACCTACCATACCGATTAAAAAAAATAATGTTAAGGAAACCCCCCCAGGCACTTGGAACTTATTCTGTAAAATGAGCTTTACAGCTCTCTAAATTATAGCCCGTGTCTCAAACTTACTGCAGGAAGAACATGGGGCAGGTGGACAAAGACCAAGGCTCTTCCACCTTCTGAAAAGACTATTTAAAGCTAAGAGCCATTTCACCCAGGCAGTTTCATCTAATGCTGGAAGGCTGTGACCTGACACAACGAGGCCTGGCTCTAGGGTTGACATGCATAAATGGGGCCTTTGGGAGGCCGTCTTCCTCATTTGAACGGCATACATAATTAAGGCCTCTCTCTCACACATGTGTTTGCACATTGTGTAACTCAAGCCTACTTTATAACTTCGAGCTGGATTTAATAATTTCATGTAGCATGCAAGTTCTCTCTCTGCAAGCACTTCTGAAAGTACTCACGTCAGAGAGAAAGCAAAACAGTGTCATCCCGAGAAAGAGTTAACGTTCCTCTGTCAATTCTCTCCCCCCGTCGCAAACTCCTCTGGAACACACTTCATTTGCATTTACATGAATCCGCTTTATATTTTATCAGTATTTCATATCCATAATTCAGTATATGCCACCGCATACACTTTTCAAATATTATCGCTTCTTGGGGCGAAGATTTCTCAGCGGATTGTCATTCTGCAGGTAGCACAAATTTCCTTTTCCACACAAATAATGCGACTCACAGGTTTGAAACAACAACAACGCCATTAAAAACTGTTGGCGTGCTTTTGTTCCCAACCCATAATTATAAGGATCGTCAGGTTAGTCTAAACTTTGGGATCTTCTCTTGGTTTTATCTAACGGAATTTCAAAGAAAAGAGCTATGTAAAATTTGTTTTCAGAAAGAGATGGGAATAAAAAAGAAAGCAAGAGATGGGGGACTGCAGGCACACGTCTTCTCTATGTCAAAATGCAATGGTCACATAAGGCAGAATTCATTCATTTTCTTGTATTTACTGCAGTTGTGCTCCTAGACCTATCTGGGCCCAGCAATACTGCTTAAGGGGGTCCTGGGCAAGATGACCTCAGGTGGTTCCCCACTCTCTGGGTCGTTCGTAGTCTTCTGATTTCCTCTATCATTGCTTGCTCTCCTCCTCAGCTTCTTCTTTCCTGCAATCTGATAATTAGGGGCAATAGAGAAGGAAGGAAGGAGTCCCCTTCTCTTTACTTTGTCAAAAGGGGGGGAAGGATCTGCTATACTGCAGAAGGTTAGAGGATAATCCAGAACACATTTAGTGAGGTGGGGCATGCAGGTCACTGCAGGAGGAAGGAAGTTCTTGCCAAAAATGGCCTCCCTCATTTTTCTGCTGACAAATTCCCTTCTGGCAGCTGACAATCACCTTTGGAGGCTACCCTATGTAACAAGCACTGCTTGTTTTTAAGGGGAAAGTATGATAGAACTGTATGATAAAACTGTAAGGGACGCAGGTGGCGCTGTGGGTTAAACCACAGAGCCTAGGGCTTGCCGATCAGAAGGTCAGCGGTTCGAATCTCCGCGACGGGGTGAGCTCCCGTTGCTCGGTCCCTGCTCCTGCCAACCTAGCAGTTTGAAAACACATCAAAGTGCAAGTAGATAAATAGGTACCGCTTCTGCTGGAAGGTAAACGGTGTTTCCGTGCACTGCTCTGGTTCACCAGAAGCGGCTTAGTCATGCTGGCCACATGACCCGGAAGCTGTACGCCGGCTCCCTTGGCCAATAAAGCGAGATGAGTGCCGCGACCCCAGAGTCGGCCACAACTGGACCTAATGGTCAGTGGTCCTTTACCTTTATGATAGAACTGAAGAAATTCACAGTAAGGATAGTGACTCTTAATTTTTTGTTGAGTAGCAGAAAATCGTTTCTGATTTTCAGCATAAGATAAGGAGTTTGCAGAGTAGCTGGATGAATCCTTTGCATCTGTTTTTGCAGATAGGGCAGATCCTTTTGCTTAAACTTTTATCGGACGGAAGACCAAGGAGCTGAGGGAAATGGGAGTTAGAAGAGATAGCTGTATTCTACCTTCGCTGCTGGAGGCAGTAAGCCTCTGAATACCAGTTTGCTTGGAATCAGAAGTGAAGAGGGTGCTGCTGCACTAAGTTTCTGCTTGTGGGCTTCCCACAGACATCTGGACTTGACAGGCCATTGGCCTGATGTCTTTCTTTTAACAGGAAAACTATTTACGCAGGGAGAGGTTTTAATAGACATAGGAAAGCACATAAATTCTGCAGTCTACCACAGTCATCCTGCTTCAACAACACAGAGTCAAAAACACTGGATATTTATTGCCCACAAGTTACTGTGTTGACATTATCAACAAAAGATAAAAATCACTCATTGGGGAAATTAAAAAAGTATTAAATGGCAATGACTAAATGAAAGTTTGTTACTTTCAATCCAGCATAAAAATGATAGGCAATCAAAATGTGACAGGATAGACTAATTAGCATGCCAGTTTTGAAATTAAAAGTACCCTACTGGGGTTGGTTTAGAAAAGTTTAGGGCCCGTTTTGAAGTAAGGGGGGAACCATACATTTTTTTAAAAGAGCAAAGTTTGTGCAAAATGCATCCCTGGTGAAAACTCAACCTGTCTACCTGGGTAAATAATAGAAAAATAAGCAATAATCAAGATTATTATTATTTTAAGAATAATGTTTAATTAAATTAGTGTTTCTGAAACTCCATGAAATCAAAATGTCGTTCTAAGCTGAATTGATCTTCTGCGCCCCCCAAATCTAAAAAACTTCGTATTAAGCTCCTAAATATTCTACCTTATTCTTATTATGTCCAGTTTCTACTGCTCCAACTTACTGCTGCCTCAAATGTGCTGAATCTTCAATATGGCTATTTCCTTCAGTATAGATAGGAAAATGAATGCAAATTATGTATATGTTTCTACAGCTTGCTTATAAATATAGCCCATGGAAATATTGTACTGGCATGCTGGCAGAGAATGCAAAACCCTGAAACTGGCATTTAGGTCGCAGGCATTCGATTTCACACCATTGTTCAGCCCGGACACGGAGGTCCAGCTCCGAGGGCCTTCTAGCGGCTTTCTTCCGGCGAAGTTAAAGGGAACCAGGCAGAGGGCCTTCTCTGTAGTGGTGCCTGCCCTGTGGAATGCCCTCCCATCAGATGTCAAGGAAATAAACAACTATCTGACTTTTCGAAGACATCTGAAGGCAACCCTGTATCGGACAATTTTTAATGTCTGATGTTTTACAATTTTTTATGTGGTGTAAGCCGCCCAGAGTGGCTGGGGAAACCCAGCCAAATGCGCAGGGTATAAATAATAATAATAATAATAATAATAATAATAATAATAATAATAAATTATTATTATTATTATTATGCAAGGATACCCAGGTCCTTGCACAGGTTGTATGAGCTAACATGCATTGTGGGAGTTGAATTTAAGATACAAGCGGCTGCTGAATTTAGAGACTGTTTGGATTAACCCATTGGCTAGACTTTCATATCACAGCAAGTTGGTTCAAATGCAACATTCCCAGTCTCCCAAAGCGAAGTTTCAAGAACCAAGAACATGCTACAGGCTTACATCCACCCTCCTTCTACTTCCTCCTCTTTTCAGTTACTCATATCCAATTATTTCCTCTTTAACACAAACCATACTTTGCTACAATATCCAAACTAATAAGCTGTTTTTCCTCCCTTATACTCCGAAGAGCTAAAACATAAGCAAACCATGCTTTGCAATTCTGGTTTAGAGGGCAAGTATAAACCATTATTTTCCAGGTTTTGATGTCAAGGTAACTTATAGGTAAAGGTAAAGGTAAAGAACCCCTGGGCGGTTAAGTCCACTATGGGGTGCAGCACTCAGCTCACTTTTCAGGCCCAGGGAGCCAGCGTTCATCTGCAGACAGTTTTCCGGGTCTTGTGGCCAATATTACTGAACCGCTTCTGGTGCAACAGGACACTTGATGGAAGCCAGAGCGCACGGAAACACCGTTTACCTTCCCACCACAGTGGTACCTATTTCTCTACCTGCACTGGTATGCTTTCAAACTGCTAGGTTGGCAGAAGGTAACTTATATTTTGCTCTCGTCTGGACACAACTAAGTGAACCTGAGGACATGAGGGCATGGAGACAGAAGGAAATGGATTGCTGATGCAACACTAAACAAAATGGTTTGACTTTACATCAATACTTCCAAGAAGCTTGCTTCTCAGTCAGTTGCCAACCAAGCTGTACAATCAAGCATCCAGAAATCATGTGAAGAGTGTGCATATGTGACTCAACCCTATGCTTCAACACTGAAAACACAACACTGAAGTATAATTCTGCTTCTGCAAGATTTCCTTTTACTCTCATTAACAATTTGCATAGCACTTTTCACATGCCACATGCTTCATAATCTTTATCTTCTTTAACTACCATCATCCGGGCAGGGTAAGGCACACCTATTTTACAGATGGCAACTGAAGCTGAAAAATAGTTCTTTCCCAGCAGCTCTGCTGGGAATTCTTTATATGTTTTTCATGTTATATTTGCTATTGTTCTGCTTTGTAATTATGAAATTGTTACTATGCTATTGTTTGGCTATGTTAGTATGAAACTGTTACTATGTTACTTGGCTGTGTTATTATGAAATTGTTTTTGTAGCATTTGAAATGTGTTCCTGTGTTGTTGTTGTTTTGTAAACCACTTTGAGCATGATTTTTTTGTGTGGAAAAGCGCTATACAAATCTAAAGAATGAACAAATGAATCCAAGCCTCCAGTGTATGCATTGTTTGAGGCTATCCTCAACCCTATGCTGTGAGGCCACTTGTCCGGATAGCTCAGTTGGTGGATCATGAGACTCTTAATCTCAGGGTTGTGGGTTCAAACCCCATATTCGACAAAAGATTTCTGCATTGCAGGGGGTTGAACTAGATTACCCTTGTGGCCCCTTCTACGATGTAAAATTAAATCAGAAAGGTAAAATTAAATCAGAAAGGGACAGAGAAAATTGCATAACTTGATAGGTTAATAATCTGCCTTTTAAACAAACAACAAAAACGGCAATCTATTTTTTCCCCATTAAAACCTGACACACTGCACTAACTGAGGAGACGATGTTGTGAAAGCAGACCACATTGCGTGGCAATGCTTGATCGAGATCAGCTATCAGAGAGCGAAAAGAAACCACTGTTTCATGATTATAATAGCAAATTTTGGAAGACAACCAAATACATCATCTGGCGGCTCAACAGCTGTTACAGCATGGTAGTAATACCTTGCCATTTGCTGTAAGCTATAACTTGGGGAGGGGGGAATTGATTTCTCATCTGCCAGAAACAAGGAAATGTACTTCTTTGAACATTACTGACATTCTTCTCATTAGGAATAGCTCATTTTTGCATCTATTTTTCCTGATCTGCATCCTTCCCTCAGCATGGGTTGCTAAGCTGATTTTATGTTAATTTATTTTGAACCAAAAATAAATTGAGAGGAAAGTATTGGAAGCAATTTAAACAAACTACATATGTTTCGCCAAACTCTACGACAGGGTCATGTGTGGGTGTGAAAATATTATAAATATCCTTCAAATTATTATTTATTACCTTCACTTGTTCTCCTTCCTTTCTTTAAGCTTTAAAAACAGGAAGTTCCAAACTAATTTTGAGTCCACCAGCTTCCTTGCTGGGTCATAAGAGAAGGCAATCGTTTTCCATGCTGGACAGAAAGATGAAAACTGTAGGCTGGGTATCAGTTATACAGTGGTACCTCGGGTTGCATACGCTTCAGGTTACACACATTTCAGGTTACAGACTCCGCTAACCCAGAAATGTTACCTCGGGTTAAGAACTTTGCTTCAGGATGAGAACAGAAATCGTGCTCTGGCAGCGCAGCAGCAGCAGGAGGCCCCATTAGCTAAAGTGGTGCTTCAGGTTAAGAACAGTTTCAGGTTAAGAACAGACCTCCAGAACGAATTAAGTACTTAACCCAAGGTACCACTGTATGTATTTATGACAAAACTGTAACCGTTTACAGTAACATCTAGACAAAAAATTCCATCATGGTCAACAGTCAGGGTTCCCTCTCTCTCTCTCTCTCTCTCTCTCTCTCTGTGTGTGTGTGTGTGTGTGTGTGTGTGTGTGTGTGTGTAGGTAACAGTACTTGCCATACATGCTGGCTCCAGGGGGCTAAGACACTATTGACCCCCTCTATGGTTTTTTTGAGGGGGATAGTCCCTCCCATTGTAAAAACTGGACACAGAGGGACATTAGGACATCACGCAATGTAGCTCATGTGGCGTCAGTACATTGTGCAACATCACACACGCGAGGTCAGAACGCTGCATCAGGGTCCCTCAATGTGGTTCAGAAGATGGAGCTTCTGGTACTCACTAGTTAGGAGTTCTGGCACCACATATTTTGCTGCCTTGCAGAAGCCATTTTGTGCTGACCCCCACTTTTATCAAAGCATGGGTACCAGTACATTGTGGGGTTTTTAACCAAAGAAAGCACTGATGTGCAATAATAATGAGGGCTGCAATCCTACGCACGGTTCTTTGGGATTATGGCCTGCTGGGACTTACTGTTGAATAGATATGAGCCAAACTGGGATAGCTCATTTGGTAGAGCATGAGAGTCTTCACCTCAGAGTTGTGGGTTTGAGCCCCACATTGTGCAAAAGATTCCTGCATTGCAGGGGGTTGGACTAGATGATCCTCATGGTCCCTTCCAGTTCTCCAAGTCTATTATTCTATGCTGTAAAACATTCACTGTCTGCCTATGGGAGTTGTTTTAAAAAATTATTCCATGACACACAGTAGTTGACAAGAAGCTTTAAAAAAAATAAAATGCTGCCTATCAAAATTACTTTGCAGCTTTATTCTATGCACCCTGCATAGACAAGGAGAGGATGGCATCGCCGAAGAAGGGGATTTTCGTAGCAGACCCTAAGTAGCATCTTCACTGCACAGATTTCACTGTATGCTGAAGAGAGACCTCTTCGCCCTGGCCTTTGACAGTGAAGGTATTTTGTTTTGTGGGACCCACCTCTTTTGTTGAATTTATACCCATCTGTTGCCTTTGGAATGGCTTTCCGTGTTTTATAATTGGAATGGTTTTACAATTGCATATTTCATCGTTGCAACTCGCCCTGGGACTTTATGGTGGCGCAGGGGCAAGAGATCTTAAAAATAGGTAAACTGAAGCTTAATTCATAAATAACAAAATGGGACTGATTCCTAAACAGAGCCGTGTCAGATTGCAGCCTCCGAGTTTCAGTTATTCCAGCTTGGCTGTAGGTTAACGCAAAAGAAATCAGTCATGAATATTTTAGATCCTGCCATTCCACTTAGGGTTTTGAAGTGTCATAAACAATATCTTTCAAAGATCAATATTCACACAGGACATCTATGGGGAAAAGAAACTCAACATCTCTAGGATGTTGGTGTAAGCTATCAGTTAGATATACCTTCATGCCTGGTGCAGTTTTCTTGGCCTCTGCTTTTAATCTTGTTGCTTTTAACATTGGCCTGGTTTTCTTGTAATCTTGTTTTCCTATTGACGGGGGGGGGGGGAGAGAAAAAACAGTTACTGAAAACACTCCATGGTAAATGAGGGACAATTATTTTAATGTCTGCAGCATATCCAAATTTTCCTTTACAAAGCACAAAAAGACCACTGTATGTTAGAGCTGCTTGTAGAGTGACAAACTTTGAAATGTTTGCTCTCATAGGGAATACATATGACAGTATAATTTGAGCAATTTATTATTTACGAATGGGCAGCCTAAAAGACTGATGCTACGCCACATCATGCCACATCCAATGTAGAAAATTAAAAAGAGAAAGCCCATGATGAGAAAAGTTTGACGCAATTGAGAACAATTGTGCATAGTATTTGCATGGGTTGTGGGGTTAATTTAGGCATAAGATAAAACTCTTACTTTTTCCGAGACAATTTTCAAGAGTTCATAACCACTCCGCCTGTAAATTGGAAGGTTATTAGGCCTACATCCAAATTCAGTTCTAGAAAAAATAAAAAGCACTTCCTGCCTAGTAATAACAGGTTTTGGCCATGTTGAAATTGTTTTCACAGTATCCCTTTTCATGCCACATGTCACAAGACTGCATTATGGCGGCTGGCTGGCCGATCAGTGTTAGATTAGCTGAAAGCTATACTTTGCAGCCTTGTAGTCATTAAGGGCTCTGATCTTAAGCAAATGCATTCAGGACTACTGCTAGGCCAATGCTTGAGAGATTGTTTCTGCTGCTAAAGTTACTGTTTTGGGAAGGGTGGTGGAAAACTTACCTTCCATACTTACGCACATTTTTACTGCCTTTTTCGTTTTCCTACTCTGCTGTGGCCTGAGTGCCAAAACAGACCAACAAACCAACCTCGAAAGGGCTTTTTCACTCTTATGGGTAGATCCACACCTTAGATTTAAAGCACATGACTACCCCAAAGAATCCTGGGAACTTAAGAGGCCAACTAAGTTTGTTCTTGGTATGAACTTTCGTGTGCATGCACGCTTCTTCAGAAGTGTGCATGCACACGAAAGTACATACCAAGAACAAACTTAGTTGGTCTCTAAGGTGCAATTGCCAATTTTTAAAATTTTATTTATATATTTCTACTGCATCAGATCAACACGCCTACCTACCTGAATCTAGAATCCTGGGAACTGTAAGGGTGTTGAGAATTATAGCTCTATGAAGGGAAAACTACAGTTCCCAGCTTTCTTTGCTGGAGGGGGGAGCAGCTATGTGTGGTGTGACCATCAGTGAGTATGTGGTAAACATTATAAAGCCATGTAGCCATATAGCTAATTAGACACAGCTATAGGATGATGTCACTGAGGGCAAATGAAGCCCCACCACCATTTTCGGTGAGAGGGCAAAGAAGGAACTTATCCCCTTTGCCCAACTGAGGCAACTGAGTTGACGCTCCTTGCCTTGCCCTCCAGTTGTACATGCTTACAGATGACTTGGGGCAGAATGCGGATGAATCTACAAAAGATGTACGCCACACCCCAATCCCAGTGTGCGTTCAGGGAAATGCCTGGATGATGCTTTGGTCCCCTGGTTGCACTGCGCTCCTACTCTTCCTGCGCAAGAGCTTTCTTGTCCTACAACTGTGCCCAACATGTGGTTGCTTCGGCAGGGGATGGGGAGGAGATGGGACAATGCATGGGTGAACTATGGAACTCCCGCAGGAGGCAGTGATGATCACCAACTTGGATGGCTTTAAAAGAGGGCTGGACAACTTCAAAGGCTTAGCAACGGCTACTAGCCACAATGGCATACACTTCTGAATACCAGTTGCTGGAAACCACAGGAGGGGAGAGTGCTCTTGTGCTTGGATCTCGCTTGAGGGTTCGCCACAGGCATCTGGTTGGCCACTGTGAGAACAGAATGCTGGAGTAGATAGGCCATTGAGCTAATCCAGCAGACTCTTATGTTCTTATGACACTGGGAGCAGGAATAAAACCATGGCCTCACCCCTCGCTATACAAACACATGTTCTACATGCGAGTAACACATAAACAGGGCTTATGTTTTCTCTCTGGTCACTGGAGGTGCAAGTTGTTATTGTTGTTGTTTTTAAGCGACTCCCAGTCCTTAAAAAAAAATAATCTACGATTAGGGAAAACATTTTCCTTACTGAGAAGTCTCAAGATGCATTTCTCTGGTGATCTGTATTATACCAGAGGAGCAGTGGAGATTTTAAAGTCTAAAGCATGGGAAAAATTGTTCTTTTCTCAGAGGAAAGTATGGTCATCGTGGAATAAGGGGGAAAGAGTTTACATGACTACAGCTCCCCGCCAGTCATTATGATATTACCATGTGCTATGCAATAGTAAAGGACCTGTCAGAATTTCCATTATGAATTGACTGAGTTTATATGCTCGTAAAAATTCACTCCAGGGTGAAACTTGGCTTAAAAATATATCTGAACCTGTAATACTGTTTGGAGCCAATTTCAACTAAGACATGCAGCTGCTAAAAACTTTTACTTGCGAACAAACTGCAGACATTTATTCACATGGGGCTTTGAACACAGATTTATAAGACTTTAAGAAGAAAACAAGGGGAAAATAATTGTTTCACTTCAAGATCTCAGAAAGTCCGAAATACACCCTCATGTCTACACTGATAATGAAAGGTGGGACAACTAAGATGTGATTTACATCAGAGAGACCTGCTGTTCTTGAGATCAGCCAAAATTAAAGAGGTGCAGCTTTGGGAAAGCAGAGGGAATGGTGTAGATGAGCTCTCCTATTTACTTGGCATTTCCTCAGAGTAAATTTGAGTACAACCTTACTGTAGATACTTTGGAAGTGTAGCGGTGCAAAATGCAATGGGTGAAAAGCAGAAGAGCTCAAGTATATAGATGATATAGATATTGATAAAATGTTAGAAGGAGATTCGTTCATCTTCCCTTTCCCCTGGGTTTAGGATCTAATTTATCTTGTGGGTTTTATGGACAATGAACTAATATACATAACCAACAATTCACTCTGGCTTTAGACTAATGTGCGCTACAACTAGCTAGATGGTGAAGTGACCACCTGATTGTCCTGTCTTGGAAACCATATCTAATTTTATGCCTAGGTTGCCTGAATAACTTTTACCATTCACTTCATCTGGCTTTGCCATGCAGCCAACTACAAAGTGCAGTGGATGGGCAGAGCCAATCTTTGGCTTTGACCAGTTTTGGGAATGGACCGAGCATCCCCCTTGCCCACTAAGCATAAACATGAGCCACTCGTCTTTGAGGCAAATGTGTGGTGCAGAGCAATTGTATGCAGGTACCATTTCCGCGAGGGACGCGGGTGGCACTGTGGGTTAAACCACAGAGCCTAGGACTTGCCAATCAGAAGGTTGCCGGTTTGAATCCCCACGACAGGGTGAGCTCCTGTTGCTCGGTCCCTGCTCCTGCCAACCTAGCAGTTCAAAAGCATGTCAAAGTGCAAGTAGATAAATAGGTACCACTCCGGCGGAAAGGTAAATGGCGTTTCCGTGCGCTGCTCTGGTTCGCCAGAAGCGGCTTAGTCATGCTGGCCACATGACCCGGTAGATGTACACCGGCTGCCTCGGCCAATAAAGCAAGATAAGCAGCGCAACCCCAGAGTCGGCCACAACTGGACCTAATGGTCAGTGGTCCCTTTACCTTTACCTTACCATTTCTGCAACCATGTAAACTCCACCAAACCCATGACTGTAAGTGCAGTTAAAGTGGAGTGGCATGTGACCTGTGTCATAGTAAAGATGACATAGATTAAGTGCACATCAGAGTGCATCAAAGGTAGAGGCAATAATGGATTATTAATATTTTTGCATCATTATGCCCTAAGAATAACTAGTTATTTCTCAACAAAGAAAGTTTATCGATCCTCTTCAAGATTATATTCTAGCAACTACCCATTCCAGAGGAGAACCATGAGCAGAAATAGGACTGCGTCTGAGAAAGTGGCTTTAAGATTTCAAATGAATTGAATTCGATGATCTATATGACTGTTTCCCTAAAACTTACCTCGGTGCAAGTTAACAGTGACAATATTTGCAGGCTGAAATTGAAGTCGATATTAACAACTGAAACTCTCTTTATTGCAAACAATCTATTTTAATAATGACTCTACAGCTGGTAAGTCTCCAAAACAAAGCATCTGTGATTAATTTACCACTCTCCTTGCTAAATGCTATAGCCAGAAGAGAAAGTACATACCAGAGAATACAAGTCTGAATCAACTGTGTGTAAAAATTTACAAAGGACATCTGTTAAGTCCTTGGTAATGAAAACCACATTTTAGTATTGGACTTTTTAAAAACACCTCTTTAAACAGCTGAACTCCCCTCCCCCCCAAAAAAAATCCCAAGATAACCACCTGTACTGCAAAAATGGCATATGTGCCCCAGAAGTTGCCACCTGAAATATCTAGTTTATATAAGCAATGCAAACACCTTTGACTGTTGCTAGCTGGAATGTAAATTCACGTTAATTTAAACTAGCATCAATTATAGTGGAGGATATTTTCAGAGCTTAAGGTGGCGTGAAAGGGGTGCTGGCTGCTGTTCGTGGTACATATGTATACTTATCCCTGTTTTGCAGTGAGACCTGTTGGTGCATATGGCGCAACCACCCCGCTTTGAGTGGGACACCCCGGATTTACAGAATCTTTAAGTTTACTATGAACACTTTCCTCCCTAACAGATTTCCCACATCTCGCGGGGCTGCGAAGACTGCGTTCCTCTCTTCTTCGCATCCAAAGATGGACCAATGCCAGGGATTTAACCTGGAAACTTCTGCATGCACTTTTATGTCCTGCGTGGGACTTTAACTCTCATCAGTATCATCTGGCATGGTTAAGTGTCACAGATGATGGGAGCTGGAGCCTAAAACAACCAGAGGGCTCCAGGTTATGGAAGGCTGCTTGAGAATATCTCAGAATGACCATCAGTAGAACGTGAGACTCTTAATCTCAGGGTTGTGCGTTCGATCCCCACGTTGGGCAAAAGATTCCTGCATTGCAAGGGGTTGGGCTAGATGACCCTTGTGGTCTCCTCCAGCTCTACCATTCTATAATTCTGTGTCTACCTGGAGTCCACTCCCAATACTTTACTGCCTAAGGGTATTACACTTACTCCCATTAGTACAGCTACAACTCCCATTAGTGCCGGTTCTCGGTAGCAGGTGAATTCATTTTTGCCAAACTCTAGCTAACAACGCTGCGGGGATATCAATATTTGAACCTTGAAATATGCAAGCGTTTCAGCAAGTTTACTACTGGGCTTAACCAACTAAGAGTATAGGGCTTCTTTTTAGTTAATAATGGGGTCTTCATCTTTGCCCTTTGTTTGTTTTGCTGTCCAAGCTCATTATCATTTGTATGCCTGGCTATTGTTTTATGAATGTTCACATTTCAGAAGCTCCTTCTATGCCCCACCCCCACCCACCCACAGACTTTCCAATATCCACCCTCATTATCATCATGAGGCAGTGTTGCTCTTCGCCTGCATTTGCAACTTTAAAAATTAATGCACTCCGATTTTCTGAATACTGTGAAGCGTAAGCTGCTTAGGAGCACATTATGCTATCAAGCAAGCACATTCTTTCATAGAAAATACAGCTGGTTCTGATTCAAAGGCGTTTCTTTTCACCTGCAAATGGACTTGCTTCTAACTTGTTCCTCGATTCATTGTCTTTTATGGGTGCCTGCAAATCTTTAATTGTCTTTAATTCAAAAACAAAAGTAAATTCCGTTCTTTAACTCTCGCAAACATGTTCAATCATAATTCCTCCTGGGATGATTACCAAGTTCTATTCACTGCCTGATCTTCAAACAAAAGTCCATAAATTTATTGCCCATTTATATAGACCGCACCAATTATGCCACAATTGAATGGCAGACAAGGAAGAGTCAAAATATTTGAAAGGAGAAGTGTGCAATCTAAATTTAATTACACAGGCAAATTATTTGAAAATGAGTTATTTACTGAATGCCAAAAACTGACAGATAGTAAAAGAAATCAACATTACAGATTTAAAATCCCTTTCAGCGCTTTCTCTCCAATTTGTAACTGCCAAGAAACTGCTGCCCTGAATATTTTTGTGCTGGTACCACAATAATAACTAAAACAAAAACATTATATCTTTCCCATAGTTCAGTACCATCACAATAATAAATGGTACTGAAATGCAAGGAAATGCAGAACTGAACTCAAATATCCTTGTTACTAGAATCTACAGCAACCCACAACCCAATCCAGGTGTGGCTGACCACCTTCCCACTTATCAGGACTTTCAAAAGGATCCTGTATAGTAGGGATGGACAATCTATGACTCTCCAGATGTTGGATGCCGACTCCCAGCCAGCATGGCTAATGATAAGAGATGACAGGTCCCCCATCTAACAGCCTTATAGACACAGACAGAAGCTGGATGGCATATCTCTGCATCAGGAGGAGAAACTGACCTTTAAAAAATAGCCCCACATGCAGAATACCTTGAAACCTTAGAAGAGAAAGATTAGATGTCCACAGTGTCCTTTATTTTGAATCAGCTATCCTTAAACCTTGACATATATTTTAAAATGATAGAGGGGGAAGGAAACATTGACAGCATTACAGAAGTGTTGGGTGCCTTCAATATCACCCACTGCCAAGCTCACATGTATTTCTCCCTCTTTTCTAATCCTCCATTACAGCCATTTAAACATGTGGTATGAAAGAGATAAATTTAAGCTACACGGAAGGGGAATTCGAAAGCTGCAGGGCCTTCGCAGGTGTTGTTCCAGCAACCCTGTCTGTTGCTTTCTCTAGTCATAATGCCTGGGCTAAGCTAAACTGTGCTGCTGCGGCCCTGCCAATTTCAGCCGTCCCTCAAGCAAGAAAGCGCGAAAACTATTTTACATTCAATCAGCAAGCAAAAGAGCCACAATCTAATTCCCAAGCTGGCACGATAAATAACGCTGATACCTTTGCATTAAGACGAGGGAGTTGTCCGGGAAGAAGTAGGAATGTAGAAAATGTACATTTTGTCGTGAAAGCATTTCAGAAATCGTTTGGCCATGCATGCAACCAGACGCCGTTAAGTGGTTTGCTCGCTATCGCGCCATAAATCCCTCCTTTGCATAATAGGAAATAAGGGCGCTCATTTCCCTCCAACTAATACAAAATGATACGAAAGGCTCTATCACACGGGGAGCTGGGATATTTAGAATATTAATTGAAAATTTCAATTGTAAAAAAAGTGCTGCTTCAAATAAAAGGGCTCCTATTTCATCATCGCTCAAGTTAATAGCAAGCCAATTGACTGCAACATAAGCAGCATTCATAGCGGTCTTCTGCATCATCTTACGATGAACATCCCTGGTATAGAGAGCTCTCCCCACCCCCACCTCCGGCACACACGGGGCTGGGGAGAGGAAGAGAGGTTTGCTTTAATACCATTTCAATTGCTGCGATTAAAGATGTTTTAGGAGTCTTCAGCTAACGGAAACATTTTGATATATATTGAATATAGTCAAAGCGTTAGTACTCAAAAGAGAGAGCATGGGAACCCCCCACAGCTCTTCTCTTTTTTTTTTTATTCAGGTTTAATGGTAGCTCAAATCACTGGCCATTTTTCAATCTTGAGAGATGGAACAGCTTGACACTAATAATACATTTGCAAAGGACACATCATCATTTAACACAACATTAAGTGCTCAGGAACAACTTTTTTTTACAATAGACACAACGTGTTCGGAGCTCAGGGTTGACATATCATTACATTTTATGCTACAAAGATAATCCAGCCAGCCATTCATGAGAGGTAAATTAATTTTCAAGCAACTGTATTTCAGCTTTAAGCCAACAAGAAGGATGCATTAAAGTGAATAAGTTTATTTTATGCTATCAGCAAGGGTTTCTTTAGCCTGAATAAAAGACTTTCTTGAGTATACCAGTATCTATACCTTCAATTATTTCCACTCTCCCTGCAGTTTCGACTCAGAATTCTGCTTGTATAAGTTAAGCTACAATTTTAAACCCATAAAGCAGCCATCTCACGCAGGCTGAATGAACACGGGAGGCAGAAGTGATACAAGGAGGTGGGAAATGAAGAGCGACTTCATATGCTGCAGCCTCTGTAGGGAGGCCGCCCAAACCACAAATATGCATAGTGGACCAGAGCATTTGTAAAACTTACTGAGTGCCAGAAAGGTGGTGGGAGGCTCTCTGCAAACCAATCAAGGCAGCAGATATGAATGCTTTCTGCAGAACTGCAGGCATGTCCAAGCCAGCTTGATCAGACTAAGCGGAGCGGGAATGGTTTTCCATCAGAAATCTCAATGATCTTCACCTGTATGTGCATTGCAAATTTTATCTTGTTAGCTGCTATTGGCATTGGGACACTAAGTAATTCAATGTTCCATATCCATGTAGCTTTTAAAGATAAAGCTTTTACTTTTGTGTTGCTTTCAAAGCTACATTCACTAGTTCATGGGCCTGCTCCATCATTTCGGCTCTCCAAAGGGAGGTCCCTGGAAATCATGTCATTGCAAGGAATGATTTGCCACGGAGCCCTGGGACCAACAGTCCAGTCATCCACGTTCAACTGGACTGCAGAGAAGCTGTAATACATTTCAGATAGCATTTCTGTAGTACTGAGCTGAAGAAATGTGAGTGGAGTCCGCAGTTGGTACAGGAATATAACATGGAGCTTTCTCCACAAGGATGTGTTTCAAATGACAAGGATGCAAGTATAAAGATTGAAACACAAAGCAGAACAAGTTGAAACTGAGAGGAACTCAGCTCCTATAAACTGGAAGGGCTTGGTCTTTTGAGATATTCAGCCCAGAACGGTTGCATCTCAGAGCTATTCAGGAAACAACTGACGGGAAAATTTGACTTCCCAACTAAAGTTGACCACCTTACAGCAGTAGTCTTTCTTTTTCTTTTTTAAATAAAATACGCCAGGCTGATGCATTGATACTTTAGAAGGGACATGCTTCTCCAAATATATCATCATTGTTTGCACATGCCATGCTAATTAAGTATATTATAAGAGCAGCACAGCATTGCATATGTTAATGCACTGGCGGCCGTGATAGGAAGATATTAGATGTGGAAAATAGTGTGGGAAATGACAAAAAAGCCCATCATGTTCTTCAAAGATTTATTCAAAAACTGAAACATTTAACAGAATTGACAGGAAAGAGATCTCTTCTTGTATGCAGCGGTATTATCTCCCACTAAATTTACTTGTAAGGAATAATCTCCCCAAATCACTCATAATTTTAGCACTCCAAAGTCTTCAGGGCACTTGTAATTCCACACTACTTCGCTTCAACATAAATGCCACCTGACAGGTCTTAACGAAAAGATGAATGACATCAATAACAGCTTACACTAAAGAGTAGAGGCTGTACATATTTATGAGCAACTGGAGCATTGGACCTCAGGTGAAATGAAATAATGAACAACAGTTATACCAGGAAATATTAGCAACCAGCTAGATTCAAAGGTATCCGTGTTGATGTCAAGAAAGGGGACTGGAATTCCCAAGCCACTTAACTCAACAGCAGACGAACTGATTTAAATAGAACACTTTAGAGCAGAGGTAGGGAACCCCAACCCACAGGCCAGATATGGCAGCCAAATTTCATCAAGTCTTCTGGGTCCCCTTCTCACCATCAGCTGTTCAGCAGGGAGGGGAAAGGGCTTTGATGTGGTGCAAAGCACAGGACTGCAACTCCTTTCTCTGCAGGAAGATCAAAACAGAGTGGGAAATGTCTCAGCAGACTTGCATTCCTTGCAAATATGCAAAAAGTGGTCCATACATTTTGCAACTGCATGCATAACATTTGTGGGCTACAATTTCATCTTGAAGCTTGAGACTTTAACTAGCTATAAGGCAGGACTTGCAATTCAGCTGTGCATTGACTTTATTTGCGTTCATTTTCCAATATTGTTGAGGTGGATATTTCTTTTGGCCATTTGCAGAGTCAGAACAGAAAAAGGGTCTTGCAAAGGAGCCACTGGGAACTGTCTCCCTGCACACCATTTCTGTTTGAAGTAGCTGCACAGATGCTATAGTGAAGAAGTAATGGATCAAAGGAGAGAAACAATCTCTGTCTATCGTAACAGGAGGACCCACACCTTGCCTGAGCCTTTTGCTTATAATGAGGACATTTTTAGCTTGCCCACTTGCAATTTTAATTCAGTTCGTATTTATTAACTTCCCCATTAACACGTTTCCCATTTTACATGGGGGCGAATTTCATTGGCTTTATTTACTAAGCTTTTAAAAAGCAATCATGTTTGAAGGCTTAATGATTGTTTCAAAGAAATTTTACGACACCCCTTATAAAATTATTATTGGTCCTTAACCTTCCAAAGTACTTCTAAACTGCACAAAACACTGCTTCACCCATATATGACGGGCTCTCTGGATTTGCTTGCAATGGTTTCAAAACTTCCTGTTCTCTTACAGTGGGGCACAAAAGCAGAAATCAACATGCGGTTTGTGGAATTTGTGGCTTTTTCAATCAAGTGCTCGGTGACTTTGAGAAGTAATCGGGAGATCCTTCCCAACCACAAGCTGGGATAGAGGTTTTTAAGCCTTGGGTGCTCTCTTAGGGTACCTATGTCACCATATGAGTGTAGAGGACACAGCAGCAATGAGTTGGGGAGACAACTCTGAAGCAGGATGGTTTCAGGACAATCTTACTCAGAGGCTGTTGGTTTGGTCTTTGTTTCCTCTCCATCTCCACTCCCCATGCCTTCCCTCAACTGCTGCGCCCTGTGGCTCTCTTTTTTGCAGTTTCTACATGTACCACACTGGAGTTTTAAAACAGAATGATGAACTCATGTTCACTCTCCGTGATTTTTTTGCATTGACTGCTACAACCCTCTTTTTGCCTATTCCTTCAAATCTTCAGTCTTGAGTTTCGTCTCTCTCTATTCTGCTCATTGTTACATTACTCCTCTACACTGGGCTCCCTTCTTCCCTCCTCTCACATTCTTTTAAGACTTCTATTGCCTTGCAGAGGTCTTCAGTCTCTTTCTTCCTCTTCTGCCAACTCCTCCCTCTCTCCATATCCCTTCTCGCTTCCCTTCCTCTTCCATGAACCCCCAAAGTACATTTTTTTTCCTGCTACTTCCTGACATTTGGAACTTCTTCCTGCCATCTGGCTCCTTCAACTCATGTGTGTAGAAACACCTTTTTCAACTCTGGCATTCTCAAACTCATCTCCCCCCCAAAAAAACTTTCTGTTGATTTGCTGTGTTTGTTGATTATTATCATTTCTAGAGCATAAGCTTGAGGTTGGGATCTGTAGCTTTTCTTTGGATCCATGTGCAGCACCGAAAGCTACTGTGTTGCTCTAGAAATAAATAATAAATGCAGGAGTAAAAGATCCACTAGAATTCTTCTCGGCCGTAAAACATAGAAAAGAGGCTACCATGACCTCCAACCCTGATCAGCAGCTCTTGACAAATAAGGAATCAGCTGAATTGAGGAGGCAGTGCAAATTGTGGGGGCAATCCAGAGTCTGTCAGTCAGGATCCCTTGGGCCAGAGAACCCTAAATAGCACCCCTTGAGCCAGATCCCCTGAGGAACCAGTTCCTGAATGCCACCGCATGCAGTGCACAAGGCAGAAACTGAAAGAGAAGTGACTCCTTTAAGGCTGCCTGTTCTTCCTTTGCCTTTTCAGATCGGTGATTCCGGAAACCTTTCTTCAAACCATCATGTGACAATTAACCAGTTCAGAGTTGGGGAGAACACTTCTGAGTATATACCCACTCTTCACAACTCCCAATTTAGGTGGACCAGGCTCGCCATCTTTAAAAAAAAAAAAACCAGGACAAAAGTAGTCCAGCTGACTCGCCCAATTAAAATTAATCCAAGTTGCATCAACTGTCTACTTTCTGAAATGTAACCAGGTAATCAAACAGTCAAGTAGTCCTTGTAAAGCATTTGGACTTTGTTGGATACAAGGTGCTACACATATGAAAAAGTATTAAGTGTAATTATTGGTTCAGTATCATAATGTATTGCAAGAGCCATCTCCCTGATGGCATGTTATAAAAAGGCTCATAAATTATATTTACTACTAGTATGGAAAACAATTGCAAAAGAACCTCTTTCAAATTGACTCTTGCTATTACCGGACTTCAAAATCAATTTCTCATTTATAAAAAATTAGTATTAAATATTTATAGACAAATGCATAACGATTTCACTTTCTGGAATTAAACACAGGCCATGGCAGGGCACATGCACAAAAGCCTTATTAATAAAAAATAAAAAATGGTCAGCTTTCAAAATCTTCAAAGCCAGTCAGATGAATTCATGGAGAATAGGCTTGTGATCATGACAGTCAAGACAGAGAAAACAGACCCTCCACCTAGCTGTTCATCCCAAGGCACAATAAAGAATCTATTATTACAGTGTTGAGACTGAAATTGTGCTCTATGAATGTCACATGTTGACTTTCTTATTGTTTTGTCATACGACCACTAGTCACAAGGTGCAGGTAGTGCATACTCAGTACTTCTTCCCAGTAACAACACACCCCGTTTGTCTATAACCTTTTTGTGCGGATTATATATCCCTGCCTTCTTAATGTCCCACATTATCCTTCAAGCCCCTGCATGCAACCCACTAATCCATCTCTCTAACCCCCATGCAGTAAAAAGTGTGTATTACACGTGTGAAGGATGCACACATGCCAAGCCAAACTAATGCTCCATTTTCTCTCCAAATTTTACTGATTTCCAGCATTCTATAAACTAGTCCTTCCCCTACAGCAGTCAGGATCATTTGCGACATCACAGCAGCTTCAGCCAATGTGAGAGTGGGAAACTGGCAAGAGGCATCAGGCACTTAAAAAATGAACAAAAAACAAAAAAACTCAAAGTATATATATTGTGGTTCATAAGTTTTATATGACTGTAAGATACATCAGTGACAATCAGGTATTTATTTGACAGGTTAAAAATACTGTACTGTTAAAAAGTGCCGTGCTGGAAACAAGCACATTTCTGCTTCTTTAACCTGTGTCACTTTGATGGTTTTACTGTTTTGTGCTGGGAGCTCAAGGGATGCATGACAAAGGTTAATAGTTACTACAGTCACTCAGCATGAATTTCCTATTCACTTCAACAAAAGGAAACAACCTGTTTAATTCATGATCGTATTCTTCCATTCTTTTGAATTGTACAGTTGGCTGTGATGGAAATAGCATCCATTCTCTTTAAAATAAACTAGAATAACACACATGGCAGAAATACCTCGGAACTTCGGATGTGTTCATTTGCAATGCAAGGAATATAGTCCAGGTTTGTGGAAGAAATGCCCCTTCTTCTCTTTTACGACTTTTCAAAACTGAACACAGAGGAACAGAAGGAATCAGGAAGGGGCAGTAAGCACCCTCTTTTTCATGTCACCCCAATCCTCACAATGCCCCAGTATGCTGCTTTCATGCACAACTGTACACAAAGGAAGGGAGGGAGCAGGAGCTCCATGGCTAATTCTTCCACATGTTGGTAATGTATGTCTACAAGGAATGGCTGTAGATTAATGGTAAACCAGTTGCCTTGCATGCAGAATGCATCAAGTTCAACCCCTTGCTTCTCCAGGAAGGGCTGAGAATGACTCCTCTCTGAAACTCTGGAGAACCGCTGACGATCAGTGTCAACAACACTGCGCTAGTAGGACCAATGATCTGATTTGGTATAAGACAGCTTCCTACATCCTTATGGGTCATGCTCTTAATTGGTGTTGGGACCAAGTACACACTGCTCTTATCTAATCTTTCTGGAGAAGCTGAATGTTACCAGTGGAGCATGGAGTTACTGCTGGTTGGAATATGTGACAGCCCACCTCCAATGGGAGGAGGAAACACTGTCGACACAATCCCTCTCTCCTTCTTCTAAGGTAGAAGCAGAAAGTCCACATGACAGTCATTGTTCAGGAGGACATGTGTTCTAAATTAAACAAGGAGAAGGTATTTTTTAAAGAAAGGGAGCTATTTATGTATTCAGAGCAGTTGCAGTCCACATTTTGCATCCCCATTACACTGGTGATGGCGGTGGTGGTTTTCAGGTTAATAATAATATATCATAGAACATAATCAGCATCCCAGTAAATAACACACTTGCTTAACTAGAACAGCAGTAATGAAGAAGAGTTCGTGGAGAGAACTTCCCTGACTTGAAACAATGGATTAAAGACAAGCCTTGGCTGTCTGTAAATTGATTCTCAGTAGTTAATGAATATGAATTTGTGCTACCTAACATAAATACCTGACAGCACAGGCTTTGGTTCTCTTTACATAGTTTTTCTGCTTTGGTGTGACTATTAAAACCAATCAATTAATGATAAATTGAGATACTAATACTATATATCCCCCCTTTTGATCCAAAGGTTTTCCCCAAGCTTACAATATGCCTTGATATTATCTAATATGTGCAAAAATGTAAGAGCAGGCAACTAGTTCCATTCTGAATGCCTTGTGGTGCATTTAAGTGTTGTGCAATTAACAGACTATTTTTGTGGTGTTTCGCAATGATTCACAACTTTACACCCCCCAAAGTCTAAACTAATTTGGTAAGCCTCTTTTATGTTTTCTGAATTCAAATTATTAATGGCTGCAAATCCCTCTGCTGTACAACTCCAGTGCAAAAGTACTTATTCAGCCATCTTTACTAAGAACCAGCAAGTCTGCCTTACTGTGCTCCACAGCAATACCTTACTATTGTGTTAACCTTTTTTTGTGTTGCTGTTAGTTATGTCAGTCAAGTTCATGATTAAATAAATTATCATTATATATATAATATAATATAATGTCTCAGAATATGAACCTGGACTGTTCGTAATGTTTGGTAGAATGACAATTCAAGCACCTATTTCCCTAAAAATTTCTTCTCCATTTCAGATTGTAATGAATACTGCAACAGCAGCATTTCAGCTTAAGAAATGCCCCCCCCAAGGTATCTGAGTCCTTAGCTCAGCCATCAGATGCCCAGAAAACTAGGGCTTGATGCTCATGGGAATTTTGCGCTTCAGGTTGTCCCCAATCTACTGTGTGCAAACACGATATTCTACTTAGGGATGACACATGAATTCTCCTGATTCAATCTCCATTGCAAGTACTGCTGTTCTGTTAGCACGGAAAAGTATCCTAATGCTTTGTGGTGTCTAATTCTATTCAATATAATTCCCACAAGGAAATAAAAATAATCAGTGGCTGGATGTGCAAGCTCTGGAGCATGCAGCTCAGACAGAGGAAAAAATAGATGCAGCTGGCTATGTAACAACCCAGAAAAGTTCTACAAGGGCTGCAAAGAGACAGTTTGAAACTGACATGCTTGAGTTCAGAGAAGTCATTTCACAGTAGAGGTGAAATTAACTAGCTTGAGCCAATATGGCAACCCCTTGCATTCATTGCAGAGGCAGGAAGCAAGTATTGTATGCAAACCCGATAAGGAGCAATCAGGGTTGAATTTTCCAGAACTGCCTGCTGGTTGTGCAAACCGTTGCACAACCAAGTGGGAGGGTGGGGAGGAGGAAAAATACTTGAAGTCGTTGGTAAATTCCACGGAAATCGGAAACACCCCACAAAGCTTCCTTTTTGGAGATGATGCAGTGGGACTGAAAACTCTGCAGTCTCTACCATATCCCTAATTCCACTATTGTAACTGAAGAGGTACCTGGAGGAGTTAATGCACCGAGACTAAATGCTGTTTGGATATTTGGAGTAGTTGTGCAGAAAGCCTTTCTGTCTGCTATCCACACACAAAAAATACCAAGGGGGTGGTGTGTGCATGCCATATAAACTCTAGCTGATGAAACCTATGGTAACTGAGGTACCTAAACAGATAATGTGAGGACAAAGGAAGGTTTTGTGTCCATTTTTTTTAAAAAAAGATTTTAATTCTCCTGATAGAAAATTGAAGCAGAGCTCTACAGTCCATACAGGAGAAGGAAAAGCAATGGGCCACATGAAATCTACCCTGATCTAGAAGTCTTCCCCCATCTGAATCAGAACATTCATTCTTATTTCTTTTTTCAGTTTGACTTGCCTTAAGTGAGGGCAAGTTAGGCGGAAGAAGAATACCTAGTAATTGATGTTTGTCACTGCAACAACCTATGGCAAATGAGTTGTGTAACCTGGATTCAATCCTCTGGAACGGCCTGCAAGCTATTTGGTTTCAGAATGATGGCCAACTCTCATTCAGATGCAGATGGAAAAAACAGTGTCAGAGTTTGGGCCTGCAGTGAAGCACATGTGTGATTAATTGCACCCAAACCTCTGTTTTTCAGTTCCAGTCCACATCCCAGCACACCTTTGCTGAACAACTCACTGTGCTGATTCAGCTCATGCTGGGTTGCACCATTTCCAACTGCAAGTGGGGAATCACACTGTGAATGCTCAATCATATACAATGGCTTCTCTACAAATGCAAAACAATGCCTCGTCTTCTTCCCAGCAACTATTTCTAAATGTGCAGGTATATTTTTTGTATGATAATCCAATTTACAGCTTTCAGTCTAATGCGGCACAGCTCACCGAGAGCAGCAGCATATGATTCTCTGGCTAATGTGCTGTAGCAATGCAGGATAATGCCCACATGGGAAACTGGAGAATTGGATGCACAGTGAAGCAATCACATGTTCACTTCATCACAGGTCCAGACTTAGTATGAATGCAGCCTCAATGCAACAGATTCTGTATATTCAAACAACACATATACAGTTCAAGCCACCCTCACCATTAATCAATTTGGTATGTGCTGTATCTAACTACTCTTTTAACCGAAAGAGCCACGTTATTACACTGAGTTTCACTTTGCCTCCAATACTTTGAGTTAATCTGAGAGCACATCATATCCAGTGAAACCATTACAGCAGGGTGGTTAACCTGTGGCTCTCCAGATGTTGTTGGTCTCCACATCTCATTGGCTTGAGAGTAATGGCGAATAGTCAAGAATGATAGTCCAGCAACGTGCATTAAAAAGTTGAATCAGTTCAAAACATGTTGTTAGAAGGCAGTTAAAGTAATCGGCTTTAGAACTCACTATCTTTCCTACAGGAATGTAGCACTCACAAAAACTAAAAAGAGAAACAAATATATTAAGTAAAAAGGGAAATGTTTTACCTATTTGTTTTCTGTACTGCTCAACAGGAGCTCTTGCAGAAGAAGAATCTTTTCTACCCATTTTTTATGTGTCCCAGAACTCTGTAAGGAAAGAGGGAAAGAGTTTATCAATATCTATGGTTGTAAGTGGTATGCCTTGCAGAAAAGGGCAGCATACCAATAGATCTAATAATTGACTCAAGAAATAACTACACAGATGCATACACGATTCTATGATTCCAAGTGGGTGGAGCAATTAATGTAAATTTCACCTTTGTACAGTACGTTAGCTCCTACACACCCCTCACAGTCCTCCATCAGGGAAGCAAGGGACATTATCAGTGTCCAGGGACACACCTAGAGGAAAACACTAAAGGATGTGTGAGAGGGACAGCAGGTAGGTGTGGCTGGGGAGAGGATCTGGCCTGGGGATCAGTCAAAGAGGCTTAGAGGCTGACATTCCCCCCCCCCCCACAGTGCCTGAAATTCCCCATTCTTGATCTAACCCAACGCATTTCACATCAACAAATGCAACACAGTCCTTCGCAATAACTTTATAGACTACGTGGCTATTCATCATCAGCTCTCTACAAAGGCACAGTACAGACTTAAAAGAATACTGGAAGATAGTTCAGTTGGTAGAACTGTAGAGACTCTTAATCTCAGGGTTGTGGGTTAGAGTCCCACGTTGGGCGAAAGAGTCCGCCATAGCAGGGAGTTGGACGAGATGATCCAACCCTACGGTTCTATGAAAACGGGTTTAACAGTGTCTCCCTCCCCCTTTTCTCAGGAAAACTTAGGAATGTGGTTCGGTCGGGGGGAGGGGGCTACAGAACTGCTAGAATCCCCGCCAAATTACAATTCCCTGGATTCTTTATGGGAAGTTATAACAGTTAAAGTGGTATGAAACTGATGCAGGTTCATCATGTAGATGTGACCCGTGTAATAAAATGAAGGCAATAAGGATAAACTCCTCACCCACCCATCCTACACCTCACCTCACACAGAGACCTATGTGTTTGTCTTTTTTTTTCCCCTGTCGAATCTGCAATGCTGCCATATTCCAGATGACACAAAACAGGAACAAAGGCTAGTAAAGTTGATGATACACAAACTTTTATGTGCAACATCCAGTTCACAGCTTACTTTATTTGCTTGAAGAAATAGGGTTTTTTATTTGCCTTTTGCTAATTCAATACCCTTGGAACGTTTGCAACAAAATGTCAGCAGTGAAAAAAGACTGCACTTTTTGCAGCTGCCAGTAAACTATGAAGCGAAAAAAATAATATCTATTTTGTTCTTTAAAAAAACAAAACAAAACAAAAAAGTTTGGCCTAGTTAATATGAGCCACAGAGACCCTCCTGGATGTCTGTGTGGTTCAAGCTGTCACTGATATTGCAGTAACCAAGACCTCTAAAATTGCTGTGACTTTTCTTTGTTCTTCAAAGCTGTGCAGTAATCATCATTCATTTCGACTGCTTTGATGGTTAGATAGCAAACTCCCAAGAAACCCAGAGAGACATTAGCACATACAGCCACAATGTCTAATAAGACAGCTATTTGCATAAAAGATCAGCCACAATTTAAAATGTCTTGCAATAGATGTGGAAAGGGAATAACAGATCTATATTAGCATGTACGAAACCGAGATTGTTTTCACAATTTAATTCCCAGGGGACCATAGCTCATCACCTTCCCTTGTAGAAAAAAACCACACCAAAAACTAAAACCTGCATTCCCTGAGGAACTAACTTGCTACGAGCCCAAGTTAAACTAAAATATGGATTAATAAGAAAATATATTCATTATTTATGAATCCTGCTCAGGAATGGTATTCATTGTATCAGTTTTTTACACCTCATGAAATACTTTGAAAAGAAAACTGTCAGCCTTTCATTAAACTAAAATGGTTTCCATAAAATGATGCAAACCACTGAGGGGTTTTTTTTTAAGTAAACAAGAAATGAGTTAAATCCTTTCCCCGCTGTACTATTACCAAAGAGTAATAAAAAGATGGTGATTGAAACCGAAACAATAATTATCTTTCTTTATCTTTTCCAGCAAAGGAGAGTTGAGTAGCAGCTTTTGGAAGGCCTGAGTCAAAAAATAATAGGAACATTATTTGGGAAAGCTTTATGCAGGTATGAAAAGCTTCCTGGAGGTCTGTATAGGGAATGAAAAGGCTTGCCCATTCAGAGTGATGGCAATGTCAGTTCAGGAAACATAACTATCCTCTGAATAGGCTTGGTGGTGTTGTCACATGGCTATATCTGACCAGTTGTATAGTGTTCTGTTATCACTCTCACTTACATGATTCCTGACTAGCAGAGATCACTCTTCCCATGAAGACATGTGATTTCTTACATTGATGTGGGGTCATGTAGGAAAAACTTCATGTGCTGTTCTTGAACCTGAGTGTCCTCTTATCAGCACGGGGGCACTAGTGTCAGACTATAATTGGGGAGACCCAGCATCAAGTCCCTACTCAACCAAGAAGCTTGTTGGGTGACCTTGAGCAGGTCACTATTTTTCAAGGATAAAATGGAGAGAAGGAACCATGTACAGTGGTAACTCGGGTTAAGAACTTAATTCATTCTGGAAGTCCGTTCTTAACCTGAAACTGTTCTTAACCTGAAGTACCACTTTAGCTAATGGGGCCTCCCGCCACCGCAGCGGGATTTTTGTTCTCATCCTGAAGCAAAGTTCTTAACCTGAGGTACTATTTCTGGGTTAGCGGAGTCTGTAACCTGAAGCGTCTGTAACCCAAGGTACCACTGTATGAGCTTGCTGGAAGAAAGGCAGGCTACAAATATGACAAATAACTAAATCTCGCCTGCCAATGCTTTCCCCACATAAAAGCTTCTCCTGGGTGTGGTGTAGTGGTTAAGAGTGGTAGTCTCGTAATCTGGTGAACGGGGTTTGTGTCTCCGCTCCTCCACACGCAGCTGCTGGGTGACCTTGGGCTAGTCACACATCTTTGAAGTCTCTCGGCCCCACTCGCCTCACAGAGTGTTTGTTGTGGGGGAGGAAGGGAAAGGAGATTGTTAGCTGCTTTGAGACTCCCTCCTTAGGGTTGTGAGAAAGCGGGATATCAAATCCAAACTCTTCTTCTTCTCCTGGGGTGACCTAACTGGAGATGAGTCACATGGCTGTGAAAGCCTGTTCCCCTTATAATCCAGTACAGTGGTACCTTGGTTCTCAAACGTAATCCGTTCCGGAAGTCTGCTCCAAAATCAAGGCATGCTTTCCCATAGAAAGTAATGTAAAACGGATTAATCCGTTCCAGACTTTTAAAAACAACCCCTAAAACAGCAATTTAACATGAATTTTACTATCTAATGAGACCACTGAGCCATAAAACGAAAGCAACAATCAATGTACTGTACTATAAAATAAATAAGTATTGTAGATGATAAAAATTAAAATTAATTCTTTTTCTTAACTGCACTGATGATAGTCATTGTTTGGATCAATCAATCAATCAGTAGCTGAACTGAATTCCACACAGTCACAAAAACAAATTAACTGAAAAAGCCTCAAAAACAAAATTGCAAAACAAATAGCAAAACAAAAGCGCCAAACTTAATTCATTCCGGAAGTCTGTTTGACTTCCAAAATGTTCAGAAACCAAGGCACAGCTTCTGATTGGTGCAGGAGCCCCAGAAACAATAGCCAACAACTGCATCGAACATTTGGCTTCCGAAAAACGTTTGAAAACCAGAACACTTACTTCCAGGTTTTCGGCGTTTGGGAACCAAGGCATTTGAGTATCAAGGCATTTGAGAATCAAGCTACCACTGTACCTGGACCATAGTCATTTAAATACTATAGCAGCAGTGGTAACAGCTGACCCACAGCCCAGGCTTAACCTTCCAAGTAATTTATCTCCCACCCCTGCCCGCCATTTTGTCTATGGTGGTAGCAACAGAATCTGCAGCAGGTACAAAAGGAAAACTGCACTGTCTCTTACTTGCTCCCCATGAATCATGCTCTGAAACATCACTCACTCCTTTAAAGCCAAGTGCTTTCCTCAGCATGTGGCAGGGCATACCGTAATTCACTGTTGAATCCCTTTGGTTATTTTAAAGGACCTATATGTCAGATGGTGAATTCTATAACCAGCTTAGACATGGATACATTGAATCATGACCTATGTGCTTTTTCAAGTATATATTTTTGACCTTATTGGGATTCTCATTTCAATAGCCTGGGACAGTCTTGGTGAAATCTTAATGTCCAATCAGGTGTGAGAGATGCAAGTCCGTCCAGAAATGATGAGACCCCTTAATTTTGCACAGCAGATTGTTTTTTCCCCAGCATTGCAAATGGAAGAATAGAGTTTGGTTCACTTTAGAAAAAGTTATATAATTTATGCACAGCCTCTAGGAGAATATATTTGAGCTTGCCACTCATGAAGTACCCATTATTTTTACATTTTGAGGAAATTTATCACCTTGTTCCTCACTATCTCAGGGATCACACATTCCCATTCATATATATAGATATATACAGTGAATGAGTAATATAATAAAAATGAATATAAAAGCTATAAACTACATGGCACTGTGCTTTACACATTTATGGTCCCATATAAATGATTAATAAGAATAATAAGGTTCAACGGGACTTCCAGTGTACATAGCAATATCTACTGGCACACAAAATTTCATGAAAATTAGACTAGATCTTTTATAATAGATTTGGGTTCCTCAATAGTGGAAGATACTTAAATATTAATACCAAATATTTTTTTGATCATAAAGATAATGAAATCTTGAAGGCAGTCCTTCATTATATAGAAAATGAATTAAGAATTTGCGCTAACCAAATGAGCTAAGTTTTTAGGCTATGGCCCAGCAGCTAATGCAGAAATAAGGGGAGAACAATAGCTTATCCCATGCAATAGAACAAGCCATTGTTCCCTCTTCTGCAGAAAGATCAATTTTAGTTAACCACAATGGCAGGTCAGTAAGGGAATAAATTGCCTGGTGAGCTATGGAGTTTCTTTCTTCCGATCATTTCAAAAGAAGGTTGGGCTATCATCTATGTGTAATTAACCTCTAGAACAGCATAGAAAAAATAATTTATGAAATTCATACTCAGATCATTCTTATTCCAAGCTATTATGGTGGCCAACAGCTTAGCATACTTTAAAAAGAATTAGACCTATTTATGGGAATCTAACCATGATTACTGGTCATTTTAACTAAGCGTACCATCCATTTTTAGAAGCAGTGACCTGTTGATTATCAGATGCTAGAAATGAACAGCAGTAATCACCAGAGGCCTTTCTTTGTGTGCCACCTCCATGAGAGGTCCAGAGGGTGGCAACACAAGAATGTGCCTTTTCTGTGCTGGCTCCCAGTTTGTGGAATGCTCTCTCCAGGTAGGCTCGCCTGGTGCCTTCATTACATATCTTTAGGCGCCAGGCAAACATGATTCTCTATAACCAGATCTTTGGCTGATTAACATTCTATGGCCTTCTAAATGTGTGGGAGAGGGGTTATTTGGTTAGGTTTGCTTTATCATGTATTTTGTGTTCTCATTTTGCATTTTTATGCTGCGAACCCCCCTGTGATCTTCGGATGAAGAGCGGTATACAAATATAATGAATAACAATAGCAGTGGCAGAAGGTTGGAAAAAATTATCATGTCCTGGTTGTGGAACCCCCAGAAACATCTGGAAAGACACTTTTCAAAACAAACAAGTGCTGGACTAGATGGGTCTTAGCCTGACACCACACGACACAACCATTATGCTCTTACTTCATTGTCAAGGGAAAGTGTTGGGTTTGGTGGTCCATGTGGAGTATCCGACTGTATATTTAAATACACCAGTAAGATAGGTAAAAGACTGCCTGTGGGAGCTCAACAATGGCAAATGTGAGGCATATCATGTTGCAATTTGAACATATTGCTGGGAAACTACCACGTCTTAGATACAGAGCATGGACACAGAAGGTACCAAGTTCAATTCTTAGTGTCTCCGGTTTTCTTTTTTTTTTTAAGGAACAAATGGCCGATGATGAGAAAGACTTTATTTGCCCAAGAGCCTGGAGAGCTACTGCCAATCCAAGTAAGCTATATATAGGTCACGATGGACAAAGAGTCTGACCTGGTGTAAGACATCTTCCTCGACTCCATATAAAAGATAGACAGTAGCCGTGGAGCATTATGTGAATGCTGCGTGAATGCCATTTAGGCTGTGGGAATCAGAGATAATCCCCATTATTCAATGATGTGGAAATCAGCGATAAGCCTCACAGTAGACTACCATCCTGAGCATTGCTTTTTTGTGGAGGAGGAGAAACAGTCATATACAAACAACTAGCTATGAGAAGTAGGCACAGCATATGCAGGATGCTGTGCATTCCCAAATAATCCTGAGTGTAAATAAAGCTAACCTTTTCCAGACAGTTTAATTAATAAGGTTCTAGTGCATCGATAAAAAATAGGAAGCAATGTGCCTAAAATGAAGAAACAATATTTTAGCAACTTTTTTTTTTCTTGGTAACATCCACAATGTTATAAATAGGGAGAATGTGTGTGTGCGTGTTTTGTGTGTAATTATATATCAATCACATATACACACACAGCTTGCACGCCAACAACACAAACATTATGCTTTTTCCATTAACAGGAAAAGCATGGTTGATGCATTCATAAATGTTATTTAGCTGTCGTTTCCTCTTTGCAAAGCAATATTAGAGTTTTCAACATCTGCTACATTGAAATAGGAAGGGCTTGATCCAAAGACTTGCTATGCATGCATATGTGCTCACTGTGGATTACTTCATCTACCACACTTGCATTCTGGATTGCAATGACAGCTGTGAGGGGCTTCAGTAATATTAAAAGCTCCTTCTATGACAATTCCATTTTAATCCCCCTCCTCACAAAAAAAGTTAGTTTTCCAATTGTTGTCTGTACAAAAAAAGGAAGAAAAATGTGCAAACAGCAGTCTACCCAACTGTTCGGCATTAAACAACCCACTCCCAAATTCCTGTGTTGGAGCAAAGAACTGCAAGGGTTACTAGGATGGGTGACAAGCATATTTGCTAATATAAACATATTGATCTTTTTTTCTTTTTGCTGTTTTGCATTGACTTACAGGAGGTGTACGCAAATGTACCTTTAGGCTTCATCAGTATAAATCTGTGAACAACATGCCTCGCAGCATTGCTGCAAGACATGTCACTGCAATTGTTTAGGATCAGAGTGACGGGCTCTGTGGACACCCTGTGAAAGTTCCTTTGGCTTTCATAACAACGTAGGAAGGGTCTTGCTAGATCAAAGTAAAGGTCCACCTTGTCAGGCATCCTGCTTCCCACCTTGGCCAATCAAATGGGAAACTTACAAGCAGTCACAAAGGCAATGATTATTCACCACTTGTTAGCAACGCCGTTTTCCTCCTTCTGCCGGGCAAGGCTGCATGTGAAGCAAAATAGTTTTGAAGATGGCTATGCTGTGGGAACTCTTAACCTTGGGACAACCCAAGGACTGCATGTTCTCTTACTGCAACTTAAATTTCTATTGTGGGGGTAGGAGGGATATCAGCTCTTCTGCATGTTCTGCTCCCCTCAGGGTTTTACGGGATGGAGTACATGCAGCCAGCTTTGGTGAAAAAAATACCAGGCGACAGAAGATCCAGCAGGATGATCATATTATGTAAACAGCCTGAGCACAAATACAGAAACTGTGCCATGTTGAGTATTATTAAAAGTTAAACTGGCAGAGCTCAGGAATCTGCCACTGTTAGGCAATATAAAAATGCAGCACACTTCCATGTATATATATAAAAAAATAAAAGCTACTAGAGGTAATTATTTCTTCTGCCCTAGTGATTAAGGAGATCAGCAGCAAACATGATATGGAAACGGTTTAATTCCCTCTTTTATCCTTAACACTCACAAACCCCTTTTGAATTTTATTTCCTTTGATGCAGGAGGGGAAATAACTGAAATAAAAGCCGTAGCAATAAAGGTCATCGATCACATGTTTTCAAAATCATCTGAGGCTTCTAAAGCAGTTCCGTTATCATAATGATTTTTGCAGGGTTCCAGTCTATGGGTCATGAAGGCTGCCAAGGTGCACATATCGCACCATGTTTAAAACATCAAAAAGAAAGTGTGTAATCATTCAAGTTATTTAATGGAGAGAAGATAACTTTTTGTAGCTCTTTTGAGTTGTGATTCATTGTATACTACCTGGGAATAGCATAACTTTTCTTCACATACACACACACACACAATCCCTTTGTCTTTTTCTTCACATGGCATTCATTCCACGTTGGAAAATTACATATGAATTAAACAAACACAGCTTTAAAATTATATCATCACACACACAATATTCAGTGTTCCTTCTTTTGTTTTCATTTCTTTTTCACTTATTGTTTTGCTTAACATCAGGGGATGAGTCAAAAGAGGAAGGTAGGTGGGTTGTGTTGAAATTTATAGTTTGTTAACCAATGCTGTGGAATGTTAACAAAACTTTGCATTATTATTATTATTATTATTATTATTATTATTATTATTATTACTACTATTATTATTTTTAAAAAGCTGCCCAAAACAATCCAGTTCATTCTTTGACCACCATTGGTAGTCAAAGGCATCATACTACCAGGTAGTTGTTATTTTTAAAAGCCTCCCATGACAGTTCTAACTACATGAAAAGAAATAGGAAGCTGTTTCCTACTGAATTAATGAGCATTGGCTCAGTAGTCTAGGATTTCAGACAAGAGGCATTCCCAGCCCTACCTGGAAATGAGCATTGAACCCAGAACCTTCTGTATGCAAAGCAGATGCTCTGCCAATGAGCTACAGCCCTTTCCTTGTCACTCACGGTGACTCTGCACCTGCCCTGCGCATGGTCTACATATGCAGAAGGAGGTGGAAGACATTGGGGACAGGAGACTTTGCCACTTTAGACTATAGGCAAGACGATGCTTGAGTTATGGCGACAGCTTCATGAGATATACAAGCCCGACTTCCTGACTGCCCCCCATGTTAGTCCTTCCCCCATGCAGCTTTCTAAAAACAGCATGTGGCATGTTTTAAGCACAATCCATTTCCACTTGTGTTTGACAGATAAGGGATTTCCTTACGGATTGAGAAGTTAACTTCAATAAAACTTTCCCCAAGCTTTCATATGACATCCTGTTCACTAAACTGCAGAAGAGTGGTTTAGTAGGCGTTGCCATGAGCACAGCAGAGCACTGTAATGGATTGCCATTTAAATCAGAAGAAGGTCTCATCTGACCTATTGAGGCTTTTGCACCAGAACCATTTTCACACTTGTGTACCCAAATGGCCACCCTGCAAGATGAGCTTGTTTCCTTCTCAAGGCAGCTTCCTATATCAGAATCAAAACACTGTACAACACTGAAATCCCACAATAAAATTATCAACACCAATAGCAGACCAGCATTAACATGAAAATAGTTTAAACTATAAAACACTTTAAAAAGTCATAGCACCATTATCTGCCTAAGTCCCCAAGCCCATTTGAAGGCATGAATTAATGGGACCATGTGTAGAATCAAAGAATCGTAGAGTTGGAAGGGACCCCGAGGGTCGGCTTGCCCAACCCCCAGCAATGCAGGAATCACAGCTAAAGCATCCATGACGGATGAGTAGTATTCTACAGATGTGGAGCCCCATCATGGATGCTCAGGTGGGGACATTGTTGGACGCACTGATCTTATGCTGCCAACACTTGATCTAATAAGCTAATACCCTTCAAGGAATGCTGTGTGATTTTATTGCGTGTAAGTAAACCTGTTCCTAGTGTTCCCATGCTCTCATGCCTTTTCTGGTACAGTAAAGTGAAACAAAGAATCTTAGAATTGTAGAGTTGGAAGGGACCACAAGGGTCATCTAGTCAAACTACCAGCAATGCAGGAATCTCAACTAGATCATACATGACAGATGGCCATACAATCTCTGCTTAAAAACAAAAAAATGCACTCTTTGACCAGGACAACTTAATTGTAAACCAAGATACATGTGTATTAAAAAAAGACGTAGAGGGGGAAATCCCAAACAGTAATCCACTTAGCTATTTAGAACCTGTGAAATTTATAATACTTTTTCCTTCCTAATCAATACAGGAGTCTGAAACAGACATCAACCCATCCCTGACTGTTCTATAAACCGATTAGAATTCAGAGGGAATTAGAGCGGGGGTACTTATATCGTTGAGCTCTTGCAGATGCCAGAAAGAACTCCTTCCATCAACTTCAGAACGCATCATGGAGAACTTAGTAGAGGGCACCTTTGCACCAGGTGTGGGTGTTGGGGGAGTCACAAGAAAAGGCACTTGCCACTTGTGAGTCAATTAGTGGAAGCCTGCGCACTGCTGTGTTTGGGGAAAATCATTCTGATGTGAAGGGGGGGATGTGATGAAGCTCAGGTGTGCCAATACAGCTGTACACAGAATGCTTTTTCAGTTCACAACAGTCTCATGGCAACTCTCCAAGTCAAGGCTGATAGATTTGCTGCAGACGACAGACTGAGCTGCCAGATGTGCCTTATTCTGAAGGATTATCTCTTATTCCAAAACATCACAATCCTATAGAAAACAACACACATTCTTTACTCCAGGCACAACAGCTCAAGAGTGTTTTGTTACTAAAACTGTGATCTGCCAAACCTAACTATAGACAAACTGTTTTGCACTCCAGAGTGATGTAGAAACACAGCATTTTAATTTTATGTATGACAGCCAAACTACATACTGCCTGAAAACGTGTGTGATGATCGCCTAATAGCTATTGCTCTTATTTTGCTGTAAAAGCCATTTCACGAGGGAAGCACTGGAGACTGAAAAACAGGGCGTGATTAACCCTTTCCCCACCCCAAAAGCCCTCCATTCTTGAAGTTTTCAAACACCTGCTGGGAATACCAGTTTGGTAGGGGGGAGCTGTTTAGTAAGGCACTATTGGGTGCGGAAATAATTAAGTACAGGCCCTCACTTCCCTGCTTATAATCACTACTGTGCTCATGTCCTGCCTGTGGGTTTTCCATAGGTATCTGGTTTTCTACTGTAGGAAATAGGAAGCTAGGCTAGATAGGCCTTTGGCTGATTCAATAAGACTCTTCTTAGGTTGACACACATCTCAAAGCAACTTCTAGGCCAAAAAACCCCCATACCATTACATGTGTTTCTATGTAGTGCATCGTTTGGTCCTGAATGACAACATTTAGATCAGCGACAATTCTATGTTGTTGTTCTAGGGTGTAATTTGTTTTGTTTTGTCTTCACTGTTTATCCTGCAAGACCCCATTGAGGCAAGATGATACTGAAGAAATGCTTTGTATTTATTAGATGTTTGCACTCTTTTTTTCTGGGACCTCACAGAATGCTTTCTTTCAAGCAAGGCCTGATTTGTATCAATGTTTCTTCTTCCTATTCCTCTATATTCTAGATAGCAAGGTGAGGAATAGAGATGTGGCTTCTTTTACTTCTGAACACCAAAGAGCTCACTAACATTATTTTAAGGGCTAGTTGGTTCAATGAATGTTATTGTCTCATTCATTGTTTATAAAATCTAAACAAACACCTATACCAATCACCATACCCAAGATTCCTGTTGAAACTGTCTACTGTACTACAAATTGCACAAGCAGGTATTCAAATCCTAATGCAGCTAGAACAGTAAAAGTTAATGATTGCCTCCTCCCGGTCCACCTCACATACAGCTTGGCATATTTTCCTTGGGACATCCAGCAGCAAAGTGGCAAATGTTACCGCTTGGAGCTAAAATGAAATAGCAAAGGTTCATACAGAACTTCTAAACTTCATACCATCCCCCTTCCTTGTCAAAGCTAATGCTTTCACTATCACATCTTCATAAGCACTAAATTTGCTGCTAATGTGCTGAAAAATTGCTTCAGCTCAGGTTTCTATTTACAATTTGCCAAGATCATTGGCTTTGTAAAGAGAAACAAGGAACAGCCAAAACACTACACTAAATGTTTGGTAACTGAATCCACGATCGGACTCCTGGGGCATTTCCATCATACAACCCAGAAATGAATAGACACAAATTTATCATAATCTATGGTTATCAGTTCCAATGACATTTTCTACAGCACTACATGGAATCCAGCTAACACAACATATTTTACCTCCACAGCTACAAAAGCATTTCAAAACAGTACAGCTTGATACTCTTATAGTATGTTCAATTTGAATGGGCATTCATTCACAGATTCTGAAAAATATCCACCCCTAAAAATTCACTCAAAGTGCTTTTAGTACTGCACGTTCTCATTAATGTCAAAGTAAAAAATCTCAAAATAAAAAGATTATATTTTGCCACTGAACAAGAGATGGACTGTATACTGTATCTGCACCATTGCCTTACTCTTCATTTTTAACTGTTTTTATATTTGAAGATACTGACCTGAGTTTTCTGTGCAATGTTAATCTCAGAGAGTTCCACGTAGGCAGATCATACAGAATGAGCACAAGAGCAAATAAACTTGGCCAATAATAATACTGCCAAACTAAATGCTTTGTGTGGTCAAACCAGGTATTTTTTAAAACAAACAAATCGGGGTGGATGCAGAGTGGTATGCTTATGCCCATACCTGAAAAGAAGTGGAGAAAGGCTTCTCTTAGAAATTGCTGCCTTAACCTAGAAATTCATTGCCACTATGATGCTCAGCCCTTAACCCTGGGTAAAGCTATAGTTCAGCAGTAGAGGATCTACTTTGCATGCATAAAGTCCCATGTTCAATCCCCGGCATCTCCAGTTAAGGCAGGAAATTTCCCATCTGATATCTTGGAGAACCACAGCCAATCAGTGTAGAAAACACTCAAGTAGATGGACCAATGGAGAGACTCAGTATAAGGCAGCTTCCTATGACCTATGTTTTAAGTAACGTTAACAAAACAAGCTTAGGCATATTAATATTTGACTTCATTCTCCGTTTTAAAAAAACAACAACCCACTACAGCTGCCTGCAGTCTTATTTACAGTATACTAAGGATTGTTTGATTCAGTAAGTTTCACTGAAATCAATGGAACCTAAACCTACTTAGGATCACACTACACAATCTTTTTTTATCTTTGCATGTGTTAATCCTGAGTAATAAAGTTAAGCCTTCTTATTCTACTTTGGTTTTAAATTCTTATTTTCATTGACTTCCAGCTGAACATTCACAATTTGCACAGAGCGGGAGGAGCATCTTCTAGGACTACTAGCAGGCTAGCTTTTTTTTTTAACAAGTTTGCATGTTTTTCTAATGGCCAGACCAGCTACCAGCACAATATTAAACTTTAAGTTTAATCCAATGAAAAATTCATTTCCAGGTGCATGGACAAATGTCTTAGGGAAGGAATGGGTGTGGCACTACTTATCACACATTAGAACTTTGCTTCTAGCAGTGAACTTGCACATTGCTCCATCCACATTGCCCAGCCCACCAACCTAACCACCAGCTTGGCCCAGGAGCAACATCAAGGGCTACCACCCAACAATAGGAGTGTGGAGGTTTTGCCAAGCCAACACCATGCAGACTGACAGCAGCAGCACCAGCCAGTACCAGTGGATGAGGAAGAAAGGCCACAGGGCAAGGCTCAGTGGTGGAACACATGTTTTGCATGCAAAGAGTTCCATATTCAACTCATGTCATCTCCAGATATGGCTGGAAAGGACTCCTGCCTTAAAAACAACAATCCTGCAGTCACTGCCAGTCAGTGTTGGCAATACTGAGCTACATGGATCAGTGGTCTGACTTGGTAGGAAAGCAGCTTCTTGTGTACCTCCACAACTGAGATGGCAGAGGACTGAGTGTTGTGGGTGAGAAGTGTGAATGTGCCACTTTGTGAGGCATCGTGTTGATAGGTTGAAAAAATAAATGTGGCACCTTGTATGGACTATGATACTGCACACTAGTCACTAGAATATAGTTTATTTCTTGTGGTTCACCACTAATATTTGACCAGCTTGGTCCATGACAATCTTGTGGCTGAATGAAGCCTTTTAGCCTCAGGAAATCTAATAATTTCTTTGCAGTGAGAAAAAGCTGCCAAACACACACACACACAATCAAACAAGGTTTCATTCACCGAGAGGAACTTGGCTTTCTTTTTTATACACCACCAACCACAGTTTTTAGGAGGACATAAATGCAAAGCACCCTTAGGTCCCAGGGATCCATTAGGTGGGGTGGACAATGTGCATCTTCTGCAGGTATGTGGAACCTCTGTGCATCCCTGCAGCAAACCAGAAGAGATCAGCCCACTCCAGCTCAGCTGTATTGTTTTTTAGCATTCCCTCAAATTGTGAGAGGTACATGAGCACTAACTATGCCAAAACACTTGGCAGGTCTACAGAAGGTCGATTGCATGGTCAGAGTGACATGAGCGTGGCTGGGAGATCCAACTGGTTCTAGGCAGTGCTTTTTTTCTGGGGGGACTCATGGGGTACGCATAAACATTTTGCGAATCTAAGTTTGGCCTCATTGAGGGGCAGTATTTCAGTATGAGTAGGAAAATGAGAGTACCCCTAAACATTTTTAGGGGGGGAGCACTGGTTCTAGGTCAGGAGGGAGGGAGCCATCATCATCCAGAGCATAGCTGTCAACTTTCCCCTTTTCTTGCGAGGAATCCTATTTGGAATAAGGGAATTTTCCTTAAAAAGGGGGAAACGTTGACAGCTATGATCCACAGCCTCCACTCCAAATACAGTCCCCATTTCCTCCTCTCTCCACAATCTTGGCGTCAAAGGGAAGCCTGCAACTAATCAGGGATGATTTAAGCAGGTCCATGATGGGTCACGGGATCTGACAAAAGAGACCTGCGCTAGGTGTCCAAGAAGCAGCTAACTGGACCTGTAATGACTTTAAACGGGGGGGGGGGCGGACGACAAGCGCACCCTAACAAATGATGCTGAAGGGCAAGGTTAACAACACACATCTCCTCATCTTTCCCGTTTTTGTTTCCCTGGCTTACAGCTAGTCGCTCTTCTTCCTCAGCTGAGATTTCTTTCTCTCCACTCTAACCTCCCCCACCCCCACCCCCACCCCCACCCCGGGCTACCTCACCACCCTAAAGCAATATGGCCACCGCGGCGCATTTCAACGCCCTCCCCTTCGAAGACAAAAGGACGCGTGGACTTCGAAACAAACCAAGATTGGCAGCGGGGCCTAGCCAATCGCGAAGCCGAGCCCTTCCGCGGTGGCCAATGGGAGACAAGGAAATCAAGCTGGGCAAAGCGTCCCTTGAGCAAGCCCCGGCCTTCGCCAGCCTGGCGGGCGCGCGAATTCCTGCTAGGTCGGCCGTTAGCTGGGGGCTGGCCAGGCGCGTGCGCTCGAGTGTGGGAGGGGCCGGCTGCGCCGCGGCTGTCAATTCTCCCTCCGTTCTGTCCCCTCCTCGCTACCCCCCACCCTGCGCGGATCCCGCCAAACACCGGCCAGCGCCTCGATACCTTCACTGAACGTGTCGGCTCCGCCTCCTCCTCCTCTAATGGCGGGCGGGTTCTCTGTGTCCGAGGGATTCGCCCCCCTCGTTCGGGCGGGGACGGGTCCGCCTCTCCCTCCCGTCAGTGTCAACCTAGCCCGATGGAGGAGGCGGCAGATCTGGCTTTTGCTCTGAAACGGGGCAGGTTGAGGACAGAAATAAAACATGCAACTCCATCTCTACCGAGAACCGTTTTCTTCTAAGCACCCCCTCGCCTCCCAACAGAACTTGATTTCTTGTCCAAAGACATGGAGAAACCTTCCCCAAATATGTGGGAGGCGTTGTAAGAAAACCGCCCTCAGCACATGCTCAGAGGCACTTCGCCGGCGCCAGAAGAGGGTCCCGGGCAGGGCCGGTGCTATCGTTAGGCAGTCGCCCAGGGCACAGGCTGCGGGGCGGGGCGTTCACATAGATCAGCTTGGGTCATGTCCCATAAATATCTAGTAAGATTTCACTTCTGTTTTACACTTTGAAGAATTTCTATTATATCTGCCAGAAATCTCTTTTCGAAAACTGAAGTCGGCAAAAAGTAATTTGGGGGGAAGAACAGGTTGGCGGGGGTAGAAAACAGCCTGGCCCAGAATCAGGGCTAAGCCTTCGTTAACCCTTGGAAGTTATAATTATCAACGTTATAATATAAAGTGTTGTCCAGCAGTGTTTTGGAGTTCTTATGATCACTACAGTCCTGGGGTGGGGGGAGCTTTTGTTCTGTTTATTTAAAAAAATGTATCAAATGCTTAATATAAAAGATGCCAATATGGTACAAAAATAAATATTGCACAGCACATAATAATTTAGAAACAATGTAATAACATGTAATAAATAAAACTACTTAATACTTTTTATTATTATTTTTAAATGTATGGTTTTAATTATTGGATATTGGATATGGTATTCCAGGGGAAGTACGTTCCAGGTAGCAGGTGCCACTACACCAAAGACCCTGCTCTGGGCAGCCACAAGGTGAATTGCAGGAGCATGTGGCTACATCGGGGAAACCTCACCAGATGACCGCAGCCACCATGCAGAAGCCTTCCCAAAGTGCTCCATGTATTTCCCCTCATATATCAGTGAATATTTACCTCTCATTCCTATGGGGGGAAATGCCTTGGTGCAAAAATGGTTCTCCAGCCCTGACACTGGATGGTCTGGTCCTTGCCGATACAGATGTCGATGAGGGTGTACACAGTGCATCTTTGTGTAGAGATACAAATGGTATGTTTTTGTGCAATATCTCCACACACAGCTGTCTATATAATGATGGCTGCATCATCATAATTATTATACAGAGTATACCTAAAATTTTCTTTGTACTGTTGAGAGATGAAAAGCAACACAGTCGCTACCCATGGGCTTGCAGACTTGATAAACACAATGCAAAAAGGATGGAGGGGGAAGACGAAAACAAGAAATGAGTAATAATTGGAAAAGGAAAATGGAAGAGAATGACTGTGTTTGTAGGAAATAGGCGGAACCCTGAACAGGAACGATCCTTTTAGAAGGGAGGATGCAACGCACATTCTGTTGGAGGGCTCACTTGTGATTACTAGGAGACAGGCACTCTCCAATGGCTGATTAGTACGCATACATGAAACAAAAAATTTCTTTTTTAACACCACACAAGATTATTCCTGTTGTTGTTGTTTAGTCGTTTAGTTGTGTCCGACTCTTTGTGACCCCATGGACCAGAGCACGCCAGGCACTCCTGTCTTCCACTGCCTCCCGCTGTTTGGTCAAATTCATGCTGGTAACTTCGAGAACACTATCCAACCATCTCATCCTCCGTCGTTCCCTTCTCCTTGTGCCCTCAATCTTTCCCAACATCAGGGTCTTTTCCAGGGAGTCTTCTCTTCTCATGAGATGGCCAAAGTATTGGAGCCTCGGCTTCAGGATCTGTCCTTCCAGTGAGCACCCAGGGCTGATTTCCTTCAGAATGGATAGGTTTGATCTTCTTGCAGTCCATGGGACTCTCAAGAGTCTCCTCCAGCACCATAATTCAAAAGCATCAATTCTTCGGCGATCAGCCTTCTTTTTGGTACAGCTCTCACTTCCATACATCACTACTGGGAAAACCATAGCTTTAACTATACGGACCTTTGTTGGCAAGGTGATGTCTCTGCTTTTTAAGATGCTGTCTAGATTTTTGGGGCTCATTCACACTTCTCTTTCCTGATGCCTAGAAAACATGGGTCCGAGAGGTTTTCTGCTTGCTTCTCCAGGAAAACCTCCTATTTGCAGCTGAATCAGAGCAAACATCAGTCCATGGAAAACCCGACTGGCTGATGTTTGCTCCGATTCAGTGGTAAAGAGCAGGTTTTCCCAGGGGAAAGCAGCAAGAAAGTGGAAGTGTGTGGATGAGCCTTTGGTTTCAATACTCAAGATCATTTGACAAATTAGCTACCGCGTAACATCCTTTAACCGCCCTGTCACCCACTGGATGGCAAAAGCTCTGAGTTCCTTGTAACCTCAGTGTAAACTTTTAAATGAATGAGCATTGTAATCTATATGTGAATACTGGCCACTGGTGATGCTAATTCTTCTAGGTGCAAGAGTGTGATTTTTCCATGTTTGGTGACAAGGTAGAGTTCACCACAAGTTTTTTTTTGTGAGGTTTTTTTTTAATGCATTGTCTTTGATTAGTCATGTTGAGGATATACGTTGACCTACATAAGTTTATTTCAAGGTCGTGGGGGAAATCTAGGGCTTCTGCTTTCTTGGAGAAAGCCTTGCATGCTGTACAGTGGTACATGTGTAGGTTCTGTTGACGTTGAAATTGCACCTACTGCTGTGATTCCATTCCTTACATCTTCATGAGTATCTGCTGGACCTTAACGCCTGTGTGAAAAGGTTTATATCTTTACTGATTCTGGATAATTTGAAGAAACATGAGTTAACTTTGTGATGCAAACACCTGTCTATTATGAAAGGAAGCTCAATTCCATGTAGGCTTCCAACCAGCCATTGCAAAGTTGTCCTGTTCAGCCACCTCAGCCTCTCTCCATTGGTAAGGGAAGGACAAAAGGCTCCATATTCCATTACCCGGACTCTGAGCCATCAAGTCTGCTCCTGCCCACTCCCTGCTTTCTCTCTATTGATTTTATAGCATTTTGCTAAATGCTATCATCCATACAGATGTCTGCCATCATTTTGTTGACATAGCGAGTCAATACTTCATTAAATGTTACCTTTCAGCTTTACCCTTAATTGGCTAAAGTATATGTAGTGTTTTCATTATTTATGTGACTGTGCCATTAAATTATGCGTTTTAGAATATAAAAAAAATAAAAGGTTTTGTTTACATTTATTATTATTGCTCTGGCGTCAACTTTTGGATTCCTATGTAAAGAAATTAATCTTCCTTTGGAGGGGGAAATGGGAGATGACAAGCACTAGCTCCTGCTGCCTCGGGGACATAATTATGCTCACAAATACAAAAACAGAAAAATCATAAGCTCAACACAGTTGAGACTCTTGAAAGTTTCATCTCAGCATGAAGCTATGTTTTAATTATTATTTTTGTCTGCATTGTTCAGATTGTCAGTGCACCAGATAGAATAAGTGCTTATCCTAGTTAATTCTTCATGAGACTTGTGTCACTGGAAGAAGCATTTAATTTATTTTCTTCTTCTTCTTTCTTCATGCCAGTACTGACAGAATTGTGTTTTACAGCTGGATTCAAAGCCTTGCAATATCAGTGGAAAGATTCTGAAGCAAAGGTTTGGCCAGAGCTGATTCCAGAAGACCGGGATGCAACCAATGAAAGTCTACAATTAGGGTTAAACTAGACATTTGCTTCATTGTGTAGGATGCAGCTATGTATCTGCTTTCCCTTAAATAATTATAAGTGCAGGAGTGTCTGTTTCTTACCGGGAAAGCAGCACATGGGAAGGAAAGGCTTATCTCTTCATTCCCCAAACATTATCAAAAGAGACTTTGCCTCCCTGTCTGCATGGCTAAGAGCGTTAGGGTGCTTCTAGGTGGTTATTTATCATGTGACCAGTGTTCCTCACACATTGAAGTTTTTGACCTGTCCACACAACATAGTTTTCATCAATATGCCAGCCTGTATTCCCCCCTTCCAGTTTAATCCAGATTCACACTTTCTTGGGAAAATCCAGTGTTAGAAAACTTAACCCATTTGCAATATCTCAATGACCTGTTAACCATTATAAGCCACCATCTGGAAGTGCCCATTGATTGTCTAGCTGGATTGGAAAACATTTGTGGCAGAAATGTGCTCCATTACTATAAATTAACATCAAACTCGTCTTCCGAGGAGGTTTAGAGCAGTGGTTTTTTTGTCTCACAGCAAACAGTATAGGTTAGGCTGAGAGAGACTTATCTGCCCAAGGTCATCCCATGTACTTCTCGACTGAAAAAAGAAAAAGAAAGCAGTATTTTTGTGCACATGCATTTTTCTCCTGGTATACCGGAGTATATTAATGCGGACCATAAAACCCCTAGTATCCAAACATCTACTACGCACATACAGGGTTGGCATCCCCTCCTCCCACCTGCCGTGGGTTTTGTATTAAACAGCTTCATGATGTTTGGAAATTCCACAGTTGAAGCTTTTCCCTGTCTGCCTGTTATGTGGCTGTTTAAAGCGCAAGAGCCCTGCCAGGGGAAAAAGGTGGTGCAACAACCCACATTTTCTGACTCTCACATTAAAAAATCAAAAATCATGTGTAGACAGAATATTGCTCTGTTGGTCACAGTCTGAAATGTGAAAGTTCTTAATTAGGAGTGTGAGGAGAAAAATGCATGTGCACAAAAATACTGCTTTCTTTTTCTTTTCTTTTTTAAAGAAATGCCTTATAATATGTTGTTTAAAATCAGCAATCATACACATGCCTGGTAGGTGTATATATTCACTCTTGGGAAGGGAGAATCCTGTGGTATTGCAAGCTGCATGACAGAAACTCTTTCTATTTCCAAAATTGGCTTGCCATAGGGCATGGCAGAGCCCCTATTTGAAAAACAAAGTACCCCAAAATGCCTTCATTTTGTGCGGAAATCATTGTATGAACCGTTGGATCCTGACCAGATCCCTCCACGCTCTTCCAATTTGTGTGTGTGTGTGTGTGTGTGTGTGTGTGTTGCCTTTATACATAGGAGATGATGGTATAGGCCAAGTGCTTAGCCTTTAAAGATGTCTATTTTCCTAGAATGAATGTTTTTACTGTTGCAGTTTTATAGCCCATAGCCTTTCATACCCCTGTGTTAATCATGCAAGTGATATCATAAAAAGTAACTTTCGGTAAGTTTTAATCACATATATTTCAAACCTCAAAGAGTGCTCAGGCAATGCATTTTAAAAAGCCACTAGTACACTGCGGTAGTGTGTGATGAGGAGATGCTACATTTATTTTAAGAGAGAGAGAGAGAGAGAGAAATCTGTATTTCATTTGTTACCCTGCTAACTTCACTTTAGGTAATTGCATTCAGCTTTATTATTGCCCAGAGCAATAACTGATTGTTAGTTATTGAAGTCTGAAATGATTTTCTCATCTCCCAGGGGAATCTGGAGATTTACATGGTGCACAGCAGTAACTAATAGATATAATCTGGTCATAATGTAGCCAAAGAATGTGTTATTTACTTGTTGAGAACATGGATGTTGAACATTCTAACATTTCCTCAAGAAGTGGAGCTGATTGTACTCATGATATGTGAGTTTTGTACATACTGTTCATTGCTCTTTTTTTAAGACTTGAAGATACCATCCACCTCTGAAAGGTATGTTATAAGCAAAAATGCATTTTGACACACGCACACTTACCCAAGAGTAGCTCCTATTGAATTCAATGGGACTGACTTCATGGTAGACATCACAGGATTATGCTGTGATGAAAGTTTGTGACGCAGTTTGTACTTAAATACATAGATTTGCATTTTTGTATCAGTCAATAACCTACAGTGCAATACAATAAAATTAATCTGTTTACATTAGCATTTTTTTTATAATTTTGCATGTCTTATTAACACCTTAATATATTAATTAGGATCCATAGCCAATGAAGGATTTGCCATGCTTAAGACATTGAAATCAATGGACACTGAAATCATCAGCCCCACCCATCATGGTCGATGGTCAGGGATGGTGAGAACTAGACTTGAAGAACATCTGAAATATCAGAGGTTCGCCACTCCTGGTGTATAGGATCACAACTGTGCACCTTTTGTTGGATTGTGATCTCATTTTGATCCAGTGCTGAAATTATTTTATTCTTATATCTGTTCATGCAATGTATATGCTACTTAAACATAGTATAACTCCCCTGGTAAACGTGCTTTATTAAACCAGCTTTTCCTCTTCATAAATGCTTTATGACGATATCAATCCATTCCTTTTGGAGATACTATGGAATCCATTCCTCTGTGGATGCTGTGGGGATTATTTATGTGCATGCTTCATGTGAAAGCTAATGAGTATTAAGACCTTGGATGTAAGTATCATTTTCCATTCTGCCCTGTATTCATCGCATGCAGCAATGTTTCCATTTTGCTGCAGTTTACTCTTCCGCCCAAAAACTACATTACAGTATTTGTCTGCTGTGACAAAACAACCTACACTACACATGTTACACTGTCATTATGTTATTCCACCCCATTAATTTCAATGCCAAGAAAATGCAATGCGAATTTCAGGGTGCCGGGAATGAAATCAATTACATATCATTTGTGAAAGCAGCTTTTTAACAAACAAGCAGTGTATACATTTTATAAAACATGGCATAAATAAACAAACATTGTACTGATCAAATTCACTAGATTAATATTCATTCTGGATGTATGATGAATAAGTGAACATCTGCAATTTTCACTCCCATTTCTGTTTCTCCCAGAATTCTCCATCATCCAAAATTTGGATAGAACATCTATACAGCGGAACCTCGGTTGTCAAACGTAATCCAATCTGGAAGACTGTTTGACTTCCAAAACGTTCAACAACTGAGGCGCAAAGGGCTGCTGGCAATTTCCATTGAGAAAATGGAAAAACACACAGTGGAAGCCGTTCAACTTCTGGGGCACGTTTGAAAACGGAAGCAATTACAGTGGTAACTCGGGTTAAGTATTTAATTCGTTCCGGAGGTCCGTTCTTAACCTGAAACTGTTCTTAACCTGAAGCACCACTTTAGCTAATAGGGCCTCCTGCTGCCACTGTGCCGCCGGAGCACGATTTCTCTTCTCACCCTGAAGCAAAGTTCTTAACTGAGGTATTATTTCTGGGTTAGCGGAGTCTGTAACCTGAAGCGTATGTAACCTGAAGCGCATGTAACCTGAGGTACCACTGTATTTCTGGGTTTTCGGTGTTGGGGTTCCAAAAAGTTTGGCTTCTGAGATGCTCAAAAACCCAAGTTCCACTGTATTTCACAAATATACACAATAAATATAACTTTGCCATCGTGCTCTTGCATTTACTGTACACCCCCAAGCCAATCTTCGTTAATAATGCTAATGTTAGAATAGTGTCACTTTTTTACATGTGTAATTGCAAAGGTTTGTCTGCCTTTGCTCTTACAATTTAGCTCTTCTTTGCCTTTTATTATGATTTTCAGTAAGTGCAGGAAAATTGCACCTCTGGAGCACCTGTGCCCCATGAAGAAAAGGCTTTGTTCTGCCTCTGCAACAAGCTAAGCCCCATCACAGAGCAATCCTGGAGCCATTTGACCAAAGTAGTTCAAAATAGTCAACTAACTACAAATGAAGTCACCTAAATCAAACCAGGAAGGCTCCAGCGGCTAATGTGACACATTATTCCATGATGGACTGCAGATAATGTACACTAAAACTGTCATGTACTGCACTGAAGTCGTTCATCATGTCAGTCCTCTGTTGGAAACCCAGTCAAGCCATTGCTACAGAGGAGGATTTTCTTTTAAAGTCGAGGAAGCCTTGCAGGTTAAATTAAAATTCCTCTTCCTCCCCAGAGCACAGTCCATCTCTACTTTCACATATATCTTCTCATTAACCACTCTGCCTCTTCAGCTGTACAACAACACCAGTGTACTTGTATACTCAAAACACAGGCCATGGAATTCAAGCACAGCATAGAGCTTACTTGAATGGCTCGATAGTGTCTTTCTTCTTAGCCAGCACTGCACCAGCAAAACACCCTCTAGCAGAGCTCTTCTCACTGGTAAAAGGGCAGGTGGGTGTTGTTTTTTGGAGGGTGAGCCATTTCAACTTGTTATTAAGTGTTATATGGTAATTTGTATTTTGTATTTATACTTGTATTTGTTGGTGTTATAAGGCTGGGTAATATTCTACAGCCATTTAAACGTGTTTGTGAGAGGGGGGCAATTGTTTTGTTGTTAACTAATTTTTTTTACCTTGTGTTTTTATCCTGTGAATTGCCCTAAGATCTTGTGATGAAGGATGGTTAACAAATCTAATAAATAAATAGTAATAATAATATCTTGTTCTTGCTCTGGCCACCCAGATGTGGAACCATCTTGCCCTTGTGATATGTTTTTTTTTTTCATGGATATAAATGTTCATGTACAACCCACATATGACAACACCATGGTTAAATCAGGACTGCGCCAGAGCTGTCAGTTACACCATCTTGTTTGAATTACTATACAAGAATCTCTTTGAGTTTGTTCCCCAACCCCCTTAGATGTTGACATGTTGAACATACTCAGTGCATTTAAAATCTGCATGCAAAGAGCAATGGATTGCAAGCTTGAGTAATATCAGCCCTGAGAAGTAACTGACCCATGTTAACCCAACTTCAGTTTAAGCCCAATTTTTGATTTGCTGATCTCTACATGAGGATCGAGATCAGTTTTAATTGGTTGAATACCCATTATTTTAGAATGTTCAGTTTTGCAGTCAAACAAAATGGCTATCAAAGTGCACACAGGTTTTGGTAATGTATTAAACTAAGAATGACCTAACTTACTTTCATTTTATTGAACCCTATATATCATGTGACTTGTCAATACTGCATATTCCCTCTAAGACAGGTTGCTTATTTAATATATTGAGCCCACAGACAGGTTTTATAAATAAACTTAATATGCATTAAGCAATGCTGACAGTACCGTGAATAATTTATATATTGCATTACATAATTTAGATTGCAATATCATTATAGAAAACCCAAAGCTATCAAAAATCAATTTTTAAAATGAATCCTTCATTGCTGTCAGAGATGCTTGAAATGTGAACTAGATCCCATTAGTATAAGATGCTTCAAGTTAGTATGATTTTGTATCATTTACAAAAGGTATATAATTATTGACAAAAATAAATATTTAATCACCATTCAGTTGAGCATCCACAGCGTCGACCAATGAATAAACTGGAACAGTTTAAAAACTGGCCTTGTTCTCTTTACAATACAAATTGTTAAGTCCAAGTCTGACTTTTGAACAAAGTCAACAATCCTGTTATTTACCTTGCCTTGAATTTATGCATAGCTCTGCCCTTGGAGCAGTTCAACACTGGGGTATTCCCAACCATGGACCACAAAAGGAGTTTGCAAGATCATAACTTGCAAAACAAATGAATCAAAGATTTTAATTGCAATGCCAGAGAGACCATCAAGCCACAGTGTGCTAATCCTGTATGTTGTCATTTGAAACTAAGACAGTGGTCTTATCTTCACAATTGTACACCAGGTACAGACTCTTGTGGACACTCTAGTTAGATTGACTAGTGTATTATATTAGCAATCATAACATGAGTGGTCTATAAAAGAGAGGTCCATGGGCATATACACTCTCCAAGAAATTGTCAATAAAACCATGTAAGATTATGTAACCATGGAGCTTATAAGGTCAATAAAAGTTTGCTTACACTGTATATGGATTCAGCTCTTAACACCAATAACAGACAAGAAAGGACTGTTACACATCTCTACGCTGCATCCAGTGACTGTTTCTCTCTCTGAGTGTGTCTCAATTTCTGCCCAGCTGCTCCTTCTTTGACTGAATGGATTGGTTGAGTCATTCATTATAGGCATAAACTATACCAGGCATAGGCAACCCCGGCCCTCCAGATGTTTTGGGACTACAATTCCCATCACCCCTGACCACTGGTCCTGTTAGCTAGAAATCATGGGAGTTGTAGTCCCAAAGCATCTGGAGGACCGAGGTTGCCTATGCCTGAACTATACATTGAGCATTCCACTGCAAACCTCTTCCATGTAGTTTGAGTGGCAACAAAGTGTGGCAAATTTTGCTTGTGGCACATGAACTTGGTGCATGCAATAGCCTTGCTCATAACATTGGCTTTGTTTTGCACCTGTTCTTCAATTCTACCTTCCAGTACACTCCAGCCTATGTCATCCTGGCAATATCAACCAAGTCACCAAATGGTCTAGAATAGATATGTGACAGAATGTCTTCATGTGAATTTTGATGTACACTTAGATCACTTTGCTCCTTACTACAAGCTCCTTGGCCTTCTGAAATTAGAAAAGGAGGAACAAGAAGCAGGTTTTGCTTGTTGGTGCTGTCACTGCATTGTGGAATTCCTTACCAAGGGAAACTTTGCAGGCCACTGTGTCACTCTTGAACAAGGCAGACACTTGAGCCAAAATGTGGTTTCCTCTATCGTGTTGAATTAGTCCCTGATAATGTTTTACAAGCTATTGCTGTCTATCTGCTCTTCTGTGCAATGGTGGAGCTTCATGCTCCAGCACCGGGAGGCGGAGAGCAGGCAGGGTGGTGCTGGCACACATCCTGGGGGCGTGGCACACATCCTGGGGGCGTGGCATGCCGCCTGTAGGGGCGTGGTGCCCAGCGCAGGCGGGGGGGAGCCGCGATGGCTCCCTGCCAGGAACACGCTGCCAGGAGCGGTGCGCTCTCCCCCCCCCCACTATTCTTCCTCTGCCAGTGCTTCTGTGCTCAGTTGTCAGGCTTCGGGGAATAGGCTTCCTCTTCCCCATGGCAGTAGATAAGAAGATCAAAGAAAGGAACGTCTTACCAGTTAGAAACTTTAATAATCACAGCAAGAGAACAAAGAACACATCTTCTAGTTACGGCGGTGCTCCCAATTATGGATCACATCCCCTCCGTCCCTCTTAATCTATGTCACTCCTACGTCTTGTAATCTGAGTTTGTATCCTCTGTGCTCTCTGTTCTGAGACTTTCTGAGCTCTTCCTGACTTTGGGGAGATCGGAGGAATGCCGTCCAATGACTGTGAATCTGTTAACTCTCTCTCTTCTAGTGTTTCTTCTCCTAGCTGTTCCCCATCCAATATTTCCCAGCTTCTGCCTTCTGAACTATGCCCCTCTACAAGCCACTGTTCCAAATCTATACTGTTCTCCTGCTCCTGGGAAGATTCAGGATAAGGAGCACGGGGAGGGAGTGGCTCCCACCATTCCTCCTCTGTGCAGCTCTCCTCCAACACCACGATAGCATTTTTACTAGAGAACTCACATTCCCCTCTTACTCAGAGTGGCTGTTTCATTTCACATGCTCGCTCATAGTAGTCACAGAGAAATGTGCACCAGTTGTGGTGGCTGCATATTCTACTTTAGCAGCAACAGTCTCCAGTTTGGAGGAGTCATCTGTCTCAGACTTGGCATCCTACTGGTCATGATGATTATGTACAACCAAAGACCATTGGTGGAGATCATTAAAGGGAGTGTTCTCTTTTTTGTAAGTCCTGCTTATGGGCTTCTCCTAGGCATCTGGTTAGCCACCCCAAGAACAGCTTGTGTTTTTTATCTGGTCACAGTCTTCCCCACTATGGCAAAATGTATTGTATTATGTTTCAATTATAGTAATTATTTCTAAATTTGCATGTGCAATGTGCAATTTTTATGCAAATCTATATCGTCTTTTGTCCTCTTTTGGAGATTCAGTTCTTGGTTTTTGACAATGTGTGGCTATCCTAACACCAAGGCATAATTGCCTCCCGTCTTCTCTCCCAATGTTCATTTTATTACTGGAAATTGATCTATTAGAAGTATGTATTTAATTGCACCATTTTGGATTAAATAAAATGGAGGTTGCCTTTTTTATTTTTTAAAAAGAGAGCTACAAACATTAAAGGATTCCCCTTCCACTCCAAGTCCCTAATGAATTACTTAGTGACCCATTCAACTGCTAACAAACACAATATTCTACTGTGAAAGTGAGGAAAGAAGCTGTCTAGAAAATTGCCTGTTGTTTTTATTATTGTAAGAACTGGCCCACTAAACTTAGCACAGACTCAGAGGTCTCTGTGAGAATCCCGTGATTAATGAGTTAGCCATTAATGTCAGTAGATTGAACAACTAAAATCTGATTATATTAAAGTGCTTCCCAAACATTAGGGTCACATTAACAGTTTATTGAAACAAGCTGATAAAATTTTAAATGGTCATCTAATTCCCCAGGGCTCCTAATTGTTGCATGATAAATCACTCTGTAGAGAAATCTATTACATTGTTCCAAATGAGAAAATGCAATTTACTGTACCATTAGTGGGGTGGCCAAAGCATTTCTGTTCTTTGCTGGGAGATTTTAACCAGAAGATGACAAAGATTCCATGTGTGTGCTTGCTGCACGAAATATCCTCAGGGTATCAGACATGATAGTAAATTCATATTTCCTAACGAGATCTATCCATGTAAAGTATATTTTATTATTTGTACCCTGCCCATCTCACTGGGTTGCCCCAGCCACTCTGGGTAACTTCCAACAAATATAAAAGCATAATAAAACACCAAACATTAAAAACTTCCCTATACAGGGCTGCCTTTAGATGTTTTCTAAAAGTCAGATGGTTGTTTATTTCCTTGACATCTGATGGGAGGGCATTCCACAGGGCGGGTGCAACTACTGAGAAGGCCCTCTGCCTGGTTCCCTGTAACCTCACTTCTCACAGTGAGAAAACCACCAGAAGGCCCTCAGAGCTGGACCTCAGTGTCTGGGCTGAACAACGGGGGTGGAGACACTCCTTCAGGTATATAGGGTATTAAGTGTTCAGTTTCAAAAATGTAAGCAAATTAATCTATTTTTTCCTCCCACTCCCACAAGGCTATACATTCACGCTGCTTTACTGGACAGGATGTAGTTCAAAATGAAATACAATGAAAAGTGTATGGCGGTGGGGGGGTAGTTCCACATATCAAAATGACTGTCGGAAGTGCAAAACTGAGATTACTTCTGTGTCAGCCAGGTAATTTAAAATATCAGTTTTATGTTCAATCTATATTTAATTTTGCTTAATGTTAGGAAATAGCTTGGAAATTGTATTGGCTGTCTTTTCAGAGGGTGCAAACTGACACCCTAAATGTATCAGGGAAAGAAAATTCCCTTTCCTGTTGAAGATGACTAAAACCGAAGCTTTTTTTAAAATTTAATTGATAGCCGAAGTAAGTACCATTTGACAGCATCCTCCAAGCATCTTTTAAAATGTCACTGATGGCATAAATATCACAATAACATTTAATTAATGTTAAGCTGGCACATACCCAGGAAAAATACCATAAATGCTGACATTCCCACACGTTTAGTATGGGAAATAAAGCAGCAACTTAAATTAAGGTAAGAGCCATTTCATTAGTATCAAGATTTTCTTGTTCAGACTGCTACAGGGTTGGAGAAGCTGTGTGCCTTCAGATGTTGCTCAACTGCATTCCTGTCACCTTATTCACACTTCCTGCTGCTTTCTCCCGGGGAAAACTACTCTTTAGTGTCCAATCAGAGCAAAGAGCAATTTGGGTTTTTCCTGGATTTCCCATTGTTCTGATCTATCACTAAAGATTGGGGTTTCCCTTGGAAAGGAGCAGGGCTGGGGGGAAACCACCCTGACCCACGCTTTCTAGGCACAGCACAAGGACAAGTTTGACAAGGTCTGAGAATTGGCAGTGCAGGTTGGGGCTGCTGGGAGTTGGAGTCGGTCAACGCCTGGAGGGCCACAGGTTCCCCATCCCTGGACCACATTATACAAGCTCATCTATGTAAAAAGCTACTGAAGAAGAAATATTGAAACTGAAATTGAAATACTTTATTGTCACTTGTACAACTTGTATACAGTGAGATTACATAAGCACCCCCCACTCAGCTCTCTTAGTCTTAACTCCCTTCGTTTACTGACGCACACGCACCAAACCCGAAAGTGAGTTGCCCTGTTGTTATCTTTTAATTCAGCAGCCTAACAGACCACGGATAGAAGCTGTTCTTTACCCTGTTGGTGTGACTAATCATGCTTCTATATCTTCTGCCCGAGGGCAGGAGATCATGAAAGTGCCGGCAAGGGTGTGAATCATCCCTGAGAATTTTCCTCACTCTCCTGAGGCAACGTTCTTCTGCTATTTCATCCAGCAGATTCACAGGACAGCCCATAATATCTTGTGCTGTAGTCACCACCCTCTGTAGGCACTTCCTATCAGATGATGTCAAACCAGTGTATCACGCCGTGATGCAGTATGAAAGGACACTTTCTGTTGTTGACTGGTAGAAGGAGATCACCAAATGTTGATTGAAACTTGTATGTGAGCACAATCTTGCTGAAACAAGGCACATTTGTTACAAAAGGAATTTCACATAAGAGGGGAAATGGAAGCAACCGGGGGAGGAAAATATCCACGCAAAATATCCACAGAGTTTTAAAGGGTTTTGAGGTGAGAATAATTGAACACATGCCCTACTGGTGTTACGGGTTTGCCTAGTATAAGGTGCAGGAGATCTCAAAGCAGGGGTCCCAGCAGCCATGTTTTGACATAGTCACTCCTGTGCCACCAGACTTGAGCCTGACCACTGTTTCCCAATGGTTTTTGCCTGGGTTGTAACACATTCCTGGCCACCTGTGTGAGGCACAAGGACCATTCCTGGTCTACCAGGCCCTAGAACAGATTTAAAGTGTGCACGGTGGAAGGGGCTAAAGTTACATTGTGCAAGCAAATTCTTGTGCTAACGGAACAAGTTACTTAATGCTACACTGGATACAAGCCAGGCTGATTTGAACTATGAACATAATCCAGTTGGAAGGACACGTAGGCTTGCACAAAAGGATTCCCATCTCCCCTCGGTCGATTGTGCCAGTGAATTGTACCCTATGGTAATGTGTAAATTCTGGGTGGGGTAACCATTTGGATTTTTCACTGCAGACACTGGCATATCTTGGGCCAGTCCTGGGTGTCAGCAATGCCAGGCCAAGTGCAGCACATGATAAATGGATACCAATAAAAACCACACTTCCGTAATGTTTTGTTTTCTCTGAATATTTATTCCAAATCCTACAGATTCATGGTGCTTTTAATACTATTGTCACCCCTGAAATAAATCACTGTGTGTACTTCCTGTGATCTTTTCAGAAGGCAATAAAACAGATTGTTTTTAATGGCTGTTCCAGCAATGAAAAATATCTGTGTTAGGTGGAAACAACAAATTGGATGCTTTTTCAATTCCTTTTAATGGCGCGAGGATCTTTGCGGCATGCTGTGAAAAATATTCTCTTAATGATAGGCCTGTGGCACAACTTAAGGAGTCATCAAGAAATAAACGCTCGGCTGTCTGGTTGGCAGCTTGGTGTCCCTTAATTGAAGTATTATAAGATTCTGTGAAGAATAAACCCTCCGGGGCTTTGTAGCTAAATGGCACGGACACCTCCGATGAGACATGTAGATGAAGACATGTCAATAGACTCTTCACCAATTTGCTGTAATAGGAGGGACTGATTAATTTTGTAACCACAACCGTTTCTATTACATAACCTAAGGAATGATTTAGACTTTATCAAGGAAGCCATTCCTGCTTTTTTTTAAAGAGACTCCTGCCCAGAGTTATTTCTTTCCGAAGTTGATAGATTTTTCTCCGAAGAACCTCAGGTTTCGTTATCAAAGGATTTTGGAGCCTCACTCCATTTGCAAGCAAGTAGCATTGCAGCCCAAACTCTTTGTGACTTTTAGGAACTCAGGCACACTTTGGTTAACTTGACATTCTGGCTTTTTTTCTTTTTTCTTTTTTAAAGTAGCTTCATATCTTCTTGCAGTGGAGAAGCCATTTCTTATATACATTTTTAATGTCCGAAAAAGGAAATTGAAGCAACTAAATCAAAAGTATATAGCTGTATATTTTTATCTCTTCTCCTCCTCCCCCTCCCTTCCCCAGGCTATGAAACCGCTTTTAATATTTTATTATAATTGCCCGTGGACATCTAACATCATTTGGTTACACATAATCAACTAATGCTTTATGTTTCAGGACTGGATTTAATAAAACATGAATTACCCCGTGTGATTGGGGCAAAGCATGCTGAGGTTTCTCTGCATTGTTTTTATACTTGGAGCCAGGCTGCATTTCATATGCAAAACTCCAAACTAAAAGTGGCATTGTTTCCTTTTGTGGTGGAGCTTAAGACAGCAGCCATTTCTTCAGGGTGTGCAGCTTACACAAACAGAGGGAGTCGGACGACACAACTGCCAATTTCTGTACTCATAACAATACACTCTGCATTGGAGCACCATCCTGTGTATATTCATTTCTTGGGGGTTGTGTTGTGTGGGAGTGTATCTTACACCTAGCACACACACAAAAAGGAATCTTTACTTATGGCCTGTCCCAGTCTCTGCATACTGGTTTTTCAAGTGGTCTCCTCTGGGTTGAGATAAAACATAGAAAAGATGTGTACAGGTTATCAAGGGCGTAAGAAGTGGGGGGCGGAGGGGGCGGTTCACCCCGGGTGCCACTCTGGGGGACGACAGGATGGCCCCTGCCTCCCCCCAGCTTTAGAGCGGCCAAGGGCACGCACAGTCCGTATGGGCGCCGCTCACTCGGCGTCCGTACGGGCTGCTGCTCTCACGCGCTGTCCATACAGGCATCTGTACAAGCGGCCTCTTGCACAGCGACCATATGGGCTGCCGCGCACTCCATAAAAAAAGGTCGAAAACTCTGGGCAATCTGGGGTGGGTGTGTGCCAGGCGGATCTTTGCACCCTGGTGCCGCATAGGCCTTGCAGCAAGAGCACTGGATTGGCTCTGCTGCTGCAACTGAACCAATATCCTTGATACGTCATCCAAGGCCTGCTGCTTCCCAGCAAAACACAGCAAAACATATGCTGAGATACCAGCACTGTAGCTCCAACCTCCTGGGTGAGCATCTTCTGTCAAAGGGAAATCTAGTCCCACACTCCGTTCTCACAGTGGGAAACCCATAAAGCAGGGCATGACACTTCAGCCTAGACGAGACAATGATAGTCAAAGTAGTATGTGGAACAAGTATATCGCCGAGGAAATACAAGATGTATCTCAACAACTGTCGTAGAGCTCAGTCAAAATTTATCAGTAGACATTTCTTTGAGGAAATTTCCGGGGGGTTTCTTTTTCTCTGTCCTCTAGAAAAAGGCCACGTAGCAGAATTTTCACTGAACAGTGGCGTAGCGTGGGTTGTCAGCACCCGGGGCAAGGCAAGTAATTTGCGCCCCCTAACCCGTGGATTTGCGCCCCCTAACCCTAACCCCCAGGTGTTACGCCCGGTGCGGCCGGGCCCCCCTGCACCCCCCACGCTACGCCACTGTCACTGAATATTCCACACCACAATTATTATTTTTCTTGGTGGCTGCCATCTTCCCTCCACAATGCCCTGAAATGATGTTAGCTCCAGGACATTGTGGGGTCTGCAAAATGGCGGCTGGGCTGCCAACACAGCTGCTTCAGAAAAACCAAAAGGATTAAGGATTAAGGAAGATGCTGCTACTTCTAAAATCATCAATGTAGGTGGCCATCAGTAAGGGAGAGAGTTCCATACTTTAGCTATGTGCCATGTGGAGAAATACTTTCATTCATCTGTTCTGAATCTTCCAACATCCAGCTTCACTGCAGTTTCCCAAGTTCAAGGACTTTTTGAGGAAGAAAAACTTTTCTCTATCCAATTTCTCCACACCATACACAATTTCATAGATCTCTATCATGTCCTATGGCCTCTCAGAATTTAACACGCTATTTGTGGGAAGAGAAATTGGAGGAAGCCAAATTTCTCCGAATTTCTCTAGGGGAAAGAGAAATTCTTCAATCGTTTCTTGGTTATGGGCTCACAATTAGCTGCAAAAGGATGACTTCATTGCATACAACCCATTATCACTACTCAAGGTACTTCATATAACATTCTATAAAGTTTTGAAATTGGAAAGACTTGCCAAAATCTGCCCTTTAAATCATTAAATTCTGCAAGGTACTTCTGTTTGGTCTGACTTTAAGTGGCTAGATTTAATTTGGTATGGAGTAACTTAAGAAATGATATCTGTCATATTTTAGTCATTTGCAATATGATCCCTCCTTTTCGCATTCACAGCTCATCAAATCCTCCATCTAAAATTAGATTTTCTGATGCTCAAATATTCATTTCGTATGAAATATTCATGCAGTGGGGAGGAGAGAAAAGGGACAAATTATCTTGTACTAAATCCAAATTGATAAACAGGCATTTCTAATGAAGTGTGTATTATATATCTATGTAATACATGAATAACAATTCATATTCACTGGTGTACTTATATAATTCATATACATGCCCAAGAATTCTATGTGGATTCAAAAATATTTTATTTTATTTAATTAGTTAAGTTTTATATATCGCTTAATTGTGTGTGGGGGGGAACCTCTAAGTGGTTTACATAAGTCAATATAGAATATTAATTAAAATACTGATAAAATCAAAAGCTAAAAATAAATTGGCATAAAGTGCACAACCCAGTTATTTAAGCAGTAAAAATTTCCAATGTTCTAGCACTTATCAGGGTCCACTTTCCTTTGGAATGAGGTCGCCATACGCTTTTTGCTATTTTGCAATATATGTATGTATTTACAAATCCACTGGAAGGCATTTGCTCACTGGAATTGCTCACTGGAAGGACAGATCGTGAAGCTAGGCTCCAATACTTTGGCCACCTCATGAGAAGAGAAGACTCCCTGGAAAAGACCCTGATGTTGGAAAGATTGAGGGCACAAGGAGAAGGGGACAACAGAGGACGAGATGGTTGGACGGTGTTCTCGAAGTTACCAGCATGAGTCTGACCAAACAGCGGGTGGCAGTGGAAGACAGGAGTGCCTGGCGTGCTCTGGTCCATGGGGTCATGAAGAGTCGGACACGACTAAACGACTAAACAACAACAACATTATAATTATTATAAAGCACCCTGTGACCCTCAGATGAAGGGCAGTATAGAAAATAAATAAATAAACACATGCAAATCTTCCAGAGCTCCAAATTAGCTCTCTGACCCTCAGACTCAGCTACATTAGTAAAAAAAACCAGTGTTTTGAATGTGTTATAAACATCCGACACCAGATGGCAATGAAGAGCAAAAAAAATTTATGCGATTTTCCATAGTGTTTTTTCCTTTTATTATGATGATTTAACCTCTGACTTATTTATAGTGTTTTTTATCCCCTGAGTGTGGAACTGCCCATCTAAGCATTTACACAGATACCATGAGGACACTCCCAGCCCAGGGAGCCAGGAGAACACAGCAGAAGAAAGGCATAGCTGCTTCCAGAATAGTTACTAGCCATTGTTAAAGCCAGCTGATTTTAACAAGGGAAGGGTTACAAAGCAACTTTTGTCAAGAGTAAATTTTTACATTTGGTTAGGCAAGAAGGAGTAAAAACTATGCTGAAAACTGGAGCTGGTTTGTAATACTGGAGCATATACATAGAGTAATCCAATGAAAACATTGTTTTGGATGGTGTTCCCTGCACATAAAGAACTACAATGCAAAAGAGAATGATTCTAGGTTAGCCATCTCCTTTACCTCTTTCATTCCTTTGGCTGCAACAGAGTTGCTGCAGTACGATTGCAGATAGGAACAAGGCCTGGGCAGCATGCAAAACTGGTGCTCAAAGATTTGCACTGGTTGTCATTCTTCTTCTTCTTCTTCTTCTTCTTCTTCTTCTTCTTCTTCTTCTTCTTCTGCGATCACTCATAACCAAGTAAGATTGTCTTCCATAAACACGGTTTTAAAAGTGAGTCTGTAAGTGACTGTGGAGGCCAATTCTGGATCCACACATCCTTCCACAGTGGGGACGTTGGTTTCCGGGAGGGAGTTGATCATGGTGAGGGTTTGCCAAGTGTGCCTTCCTCTTACCACGTTTCTCCCTTTCGTCCTCAGTTTGAGCATCTTCAAAGTCCATGACACCTTTGGTAAAGGCTGTTCTCCAATTGGAGCGCTCACAGGCGAGTGTTTCCCAGTTGTCAGTGTTTATACTATGTTTTTTAGATTTGCCTTGAGAAAATCTTTGAAACTCTTTTGTTGACCACCAGCATTACGCTTTCCATTTTTAAGTTCGGAATAGAGTAGTTGATTTGGAAGACGATAATCAGGCATTTGCACAACATGACCAGTCCAACGAAGCTGATGTTGAAGAAGCATTGCTTCAACACTACTGCTAGGCCAAGTTCAAAGAGGTACTATTAATATTTAAAGCCCTTAACAACTTGGGACCAGTTTACCTACAAGATGGCCTTTTCCTATATATGCTCACATGCCTGCTTTGATCAGAAGAATTGGCCCTGTTACAGGCACAACCGAATGCCCATTCTGCATTTGAACTTGATCTTGCATTGGTTTAACACTCAATCTGTCTCTACAGGGAACTCTGGGAATTGTAGCACCATGAAGGGAATAGGTGTATCCTAGCAACTCTCAGCACCCTTAACAAACTACAGCTCCCAGATTTCTTTGTGGGGAGCAATTACTGTTTAAGGTGGTATCATAAAGGTATGGTATGAATCTGCCTGCAGATCAGAAATATTCCATATAATGATGTTTAAAAAATTATAATCTTTGGATTTCCTACCACCACCCCTCCCAAGTTAGTTTGATTTCTGTACTCCTTTTGCAAACCCAAAATCCACACTCTAATTCCGAATTTTGAAATATTTGGAGTATTTGTTTTCAAGCAGTCTGGAAAACTTGCTGAAGTCTATGGAACGGTTCCCATGGACTTTGGTGAGGCTTGGCCCATCTCCATGCTGAGCTCTGAATACACGAGAAAACTCTTGTGGTTACTTAAATAGTATTTTATAGGACCTATTTTAAGCCCTAATAAAAAGTCAATGAAAAATTAAACTGAGAAGTACACTGTGGCTATGCCAGGATATGATAAAGAACAAATAAAATATATATCTTGTTAAAAATGTGCAAGGTTTCTAATGATACACGTTTTCTTAAGGCATGGCAGGCCAGCAAAAAGCTATTTAGTATGTAACATGCTTTAATAAAAATAACATGTCTGGCAAGGTCTAAAAGCTTTTGCAGCTGCATGGGGCACTTCTTAGAAATAAAGTTTGTGTTTACACAGGTGCAGCCATATTTAACAAAAAAAATTATACGCAATGAAAACAGCTGCCTGTCTGTTTTCTTTGGCAAGACTCATTCCAACTGAAACAATTTGTATCAAACATCTCTCTCTCGCTCTCTCTCTCTCGCTCTCTCTGATACCAATATAAACAATACCCCCCACCCCCCCAAAAAAAATCCCTTTTACAGGGTAGAGGTTCCTCCTCATAATTTGTCCGTTAGATAAACTACCAAGCTGAGGTAGCTTGAACTGAAATCCACTGGGGGAGAAAAAGCCTTCATTTTTCAGGATCTGCCAAGGAAATATCAAGAATGCACTGTGAAAACACACACACAAAAAAAATTATCCTGTTGTAGTCACTGCAAAGGATATTAAAGTGGCCCAGGAAGACTGGTAAACTGAATATTTTTGCCCTTAGTGATGGTATGGCATATTACTTCAGTTTCAGAATGGGTTGGGTGGGTGTTTATCCAAAATGTAAAAACACTGAGTCAACTCTCCATTTCTGACTACAGCATAAACGCTGTGTTAATATTTTTCATGCTCTTTTCCTATGATGTTCTAGATAAATAAAAACAGCCAAGATTTTCACTGTCCTAATAACCTGGAGCCCCCTTTTCACTTTTCTGCAAGTATTTACATTTAGAATGAGTCTCCTAGCTCCAGTTTTGTTACAGTTAAGTACAAGGCTGGTCTGGAGTATGCCAAATCACTGCAGGAAATGTGTGTGTGTGTGTGTGTGTTTGGAAAAGGAAAGAAAATGATTCTCTACTCCCATACCCATGAAAGGAAGAAATCTTAAGATATATATTGCTAATACATGATTTAATCCAAACGCCCTTCACATTTATAAAAAAAGAAACACATACATATTGGTCCTTGCAGATGCTGCACAAGACTGAAGCAAACAGGCAAGTGAAACAGAAGAGAAATCTCATAAAACAGTGACTTTACATATTTAATGTATATGTGTAAATAGTTAAGGACAGCCTCATTTTACTATGATGCTCATTACCAGTTGTACATAATCTACTAAAATAAAGAGAGATTAATGTCCATATATGCTGTCATTTGGGACACGGGTGGCGCTGTGGGTTAAACCACAGAGCCTAGGACTTTCCGATCAGAAGCCCGGCGGTTTGAATCCCCGTGACGGGGTGAGCTCCCATTGCTCAGTCCCTGCTCCTGCCAACCTAGCAGTTCGAAAGCACGTCAAAGTGCAAGTAGATAAATAGGTACCACTCCGGCGGGAAGGTAAACAGCGTTTCCGTGCGCTGCTCTGGTTCGCCAGAAGCGACTTAGTCCTGCTGGCCACATGACCCGGAAGCTGTACGCCGGCTCCTTCGGCCAATAAAGCGAGATGAGCACCGCAACCCCAGAGTCGGTCACGACTGGACCTAATGGCCAGGGGTCCCTTTACCTTTATGCTGTCATTTATCTTGCTCACCCTTAAATTTGTTATTGTGGTCTATCCCCAAAATGCCAACTCCAACACTTTAAAACCAACACTAAAAATTGCTCCAGAATTCAGAAAATCCTAAGTACACCCTAAGTAAGGAGGACAAGTGTTCAGGTACAGGTCGGCTTCCTAGATGGAGTCTCAGAAATGTATGCAAGGGCTGGAGAGTGCCATTAAGTAGGAATTTGACTTCCAGACCAAAGCTACCGGCATGCCACAATGGCTGATGAATCTGGGCTTGGTGCTGTCGTTTCTGAGAGCACTGAGAATCTATGTGAGCGGTGGATTTAATCGAGGTGCCTGCTATGCCTCTCCCAATAAGTGATCAGAGCTGCCAGAGACTGCAACAGTATTCATATTGTAAGTTTGAGGGGATGGAACCTCCCCAAACCCAATAAATCAGTTAATGTCAGCAGGGCCGGATTTAGGTTTGATGAGGCCCTAAGCTACTGAAAGTAATGGGCCCTTTATATGTCCAACTGTCCTTTGTCAACAACAAATTGTTGCTTTTTTGTGTTGAATATATGCTATGTGGTAATTGATGGACCTAATAGGTATCTAAAGCCATTTGCACATAACAAAATATGTATTTTATCAAAAGTAATTGTTGAACTGAAATTAAGAAGAAGTATATTACAGTGGTACCTCTACTTACGAACGTGATCCGTTTTGAGGTGCAGTTCACACCCCGAAAAGTATGTAAGGAGAGTGCCGCTACTGTGCATGCGCGAAGCGCGATAGAGTGCTTCCGCGCATGTGTGAAGTGCGCAGATCACTTCTGCGCATGCGTGCACGGTGAACCCAGAAGTAAATACTTCTGGGTTTGCCGTGTTCATAACCTGAAAAGCCGCAACGTGAAGCAAATGTAACACAAGGTATGACTGTAATAGTGAAATTTTCTGGGGGCCCACAAGAGAGTGGGGCCCTAAGCTATAGCTTGTTTAGCTTATACATAAATCCAGCACCGAATGTCAACATTTCCTACATTCTTTTTTTCTTTTTGGCATCACTCAGTTTCCACAGAGGAGCAATTCCAGGACGGAGTGATGCCAGCATGAAAGGAGCCATATCTTTGGATCCTGCTACGTGGAACAAGATGGAATAGAGGGCCAGTAGAGGACCTTCCAAGGTGCTCCAATAATAGACGATGTGAAATCAGTGAGACTTCAGCTCTGCAGTGGATTGTGGTCAGGGAGTTTAGAATACAATTGGAAACAGAGGAAGCATAAACCAAACATTTTATGTTAGGGATCAGGTTCCTTGTGTAGACTATACAATTCTCCCCCCCCCCCCTTCCTTCCAACCAGCTTGCTGTTTTAAGAAAGCTTTTGATGAGTCAACCCTTTGATCTTCTGAACAAGTGCAGTTGTGAGTTTGGCGTTGCAAGTCCTACAACAGATTTTACGGAGGGGGGAGAAATTAAGGGTGCGTTTAAAACAAGTCATACTTTGCCTATGCTTTTGATGGGACTCGCACACTTGAATCCTTACAGTTTTTGAGCAGGTCTGTAATTTTACCTCCGTACTGGTTCACTTGGGGACTTTTTATAAGCACCCACAGTTTGTGTACCTTCAAATGGATCTTGAGCTCTCAGAACCACTTTATCCATCTGGTGTCCTCTGTCCCTTATACAAAGAAAAGTTAATTTATGAAAAATAATAAAGCTGACAAGGTAAAAAAAAAAGCCATGCATTTAAAAACATTTGAATAAGATACTTTAGAAGACTTGTCACCATCTTGAAAATTTACAGCCGTCAGCAATGTAAACATGTTCTTGACAAAGCCCAGCAGCTTGCTGACTGTAGAGTTCATCTACACTTTTTCTGTAGGGCAGATGTTTTCATTTTAATGCTCTTCATACTGTAGATTAGGATTATGTATTTTTCTCCCTCCCCCTCTTTTTTCCCCAATAAGAGAATAAACCTGACATGCTACTAATGTCATTTCACACTGTGGGCCAGATGGTGAAAAATGCAAGGCCTGCAGATCTGTTTATGTAAAAGGGTGGGGAGAAGGGGGTAGGATTTTGTTTCTGAAAGACTTTTAGCTCTATCATTTGTTACTTTCATCTAAACACTCGATGATGAATAAAGGAAGAGCCTCTGAACTTCAAAAATAAAAGGTCCTTGAGCTTAAGTGGTTAAAAATGTAACACATCTGTGAAGTGGGGGAGGAGAGAGAAAGTGCTTCCTGTATTCTTGGTTGCCACATCAGGGCACGGAGAACATATTCACATGGCTTTCAGGCAGGCTGTTTCAAACAGCACTTTGGAAACCCGTTCATTCTGAAAGATAAATCTAGCGCTACACCAAATTTTCATGGAGTTTGGTTTTCATTGTGAAACTTGGTGCTTGGGGAGGTGAAAAGATCCAGTTGCCACAGGGGCTACCTTCCACTGTTCCATACAATTTTCACTCCAGTATGGAGTTACCATGTCTCCAGTCTGCTACTGCTACCATTTTGTTCTTAGCTTGGAAAGACTTTTCCACAGCACGGTCCCAACCAATCAGGGACGAGGTAATGAGTGTGATGACCTTATGCCTCCATGGTTCAAATCAGATGTGATACATTATGATGAAACAGCATCGGATGAAACAGCATTATGATGAAGCATCGGAGGAACTGAACATCGTCTATTCCATCAGTAGCAGCACATAAAAGGTGTTGCTGAGTGCATTGTAAATAAAAGCTCCTGTTTTGCATGTTTAAACCTTTTAAACTCCCCCTTAAATAAATCCAGACAAGACTCAAATTTTGGTTTGGTTTTTGGCAGAATTTAGGCCACAACTTTATGGATTATATCAAGTGAGTGGTTGCATAGGCTCTGGTTCTACTAGTTCCCTGCACCGTGGCAGGTAGCGCTGACCCAGGGCACCAGCATAGGTCAGCCTAGGGTGAACACCTGGAACAGCGGAAAGCCGGGGTCAGGCTAGTCCACCACCCAGATGTCCCCCTGGACTCAGGCACGGGCAGAACCCCTCTCAGGGGTTGACCAAACCATTGAGTCCCTGAATTCCTTTAACGGAATACCCTTCACATAGGGATGGCGAGAGCGTTCCCCCATTCCTATCCCCTGAACCAGAGCCTATCCGCAACCTTACAAGTTGTGACGATTTGCTGCATGGCAGGCGAAACCCAAATGGCAACAGCCGATCAGCCAAGTGGGGAAAATTCGTGCCGTGCCCCTGTCCCAACGACAGACAACACACAACAGCATAGCAAGGTCAATCGCACAATGACCTAAATATAGGGAGAGGTGGGCGGGTGTTCAGATGCACTGGCCCAAAGAGGAAGCTCAAGGTCACGTGCATGGGCATATATAGGTCCCTCGATCTGTTTGGCTAGCATCCCATTGGCCTGATTACACCCAGCATCGAGGGACCTACCAATAGGGTGTTGTGGCTATCCAATTGTACCCACCCACAACACAGAATTTGGTTGTAAGGTCGCACCGCAATACGTGCCCTCTTTGAGGGAGGACACGATTTATATTAAAAAGGTATACAAAGTGTGCACAATGGGGTGGAACCAAACAGCATGCAACATGGTGGTACAAACCGAAACAGGATGGAATTAGCTTCTTCTCTACCCACCCTGTTCTATCCTGCAGTATGTTTCAGGAGACTGAAAAATACCTCCTTGTCCCAGAAAGCATTTGCCAAGGAACAGGCAGTGGGGTGGGTTAAAAAAACAACAACCCTGATTTTACATTATGCTCTCTTGTATCACTACTCACTACTGTTTTATTCCAGAGTGATATTATTATTATTATTATTATTATTATTATTATTATTATTATTATATTATTATTATTATTATTATTATTATTATTATTATTATTATTAGGTTTGTAGCATTATAACTTGCTCTATGGTGTTGCCAAGATCATGAAGTGGAATTTTAGAAGTAATTTTTAAAAAATTAACAGCAAGGTAGTCCAAATAGGATAATTGACTTTTTCTCCAGGTGGGTGATGAATCATGGAGACTGACAATGTTCTGTTTGTGGAAGAACAGCAGTTCATGCATCTTCATCCATAGCCAGTCCACCTGGCTGCATCTATGGAAGAGTTGATGCAGGAAGCCCCTCCTCGCTGCCAGCCTGGTGAGTATTTGGCTCCATCCCTCCACAACTGGTTTATCCAATGATTAAAACCACCTTGTCATTAAGTAGGAATGAGCTAGTATCTGAATGTGCATTCATTTTCCTCTTTCTTCCCTAGTCATTTTCCTTTTATAGCTTATCTCTCCTGTTGTATGACATAATTTTAAACAGTAAAGTGCCTCCGATGCCTTGACTGAAAAGTAGTGCCTAGGATGTGTATAACGCACACACATACACAATGTCAAAGGGCATTATGTTGTAGATTTTGTTCTGTTTTTAAGGCAAAATCCGGTAATTATCTCTATAATCATTTATTAAAATCAAGAAGTGGCTAAATAAGGAACAGCAATGCCATTTCTCTCTTAACATTTGAACAGCAAAAGAAAAATAAAATCTGCCTATTATCTTTTTCAAGAATCTGACGCGATGACAATGGAATAGAAGGTTGTCACCATGTAATAGCCCCTAACTGCTAGATAAATGCAGAGCTGAAGCAGAGGCATTTATCAAAAATAAACATTGAAGGAAAGCTAGGAGACATTGATCCTGTGATAACACTCTGTTAAAATGACTATTTTTCCCCCCATTGCCAAGTGACTGATGTAGATGCAGTCATTATGTCTGGTGAATGCTCATCTAAAAGTCCTCTCGTGGTGCCAGGTCTACGTTGTTAGCTTTGCTGTGGGCCAAACCCTACGTTATGTTAAACTTTTCTCTTTTTTAAGGATGCACAAGCTGGGCACTTTTATTTGAAAGAGGGAAAAAAGAGTTATGCGGGGCTTTAATGTGGATCATGCTGCTGGGTCAAATTGGGACTCCCGAGTGTGTGTATGAGAAGCATCACATAAACCGAGTGATCTCTGTAGTCCGTTTCAGTAAGCAATCACATGAGCTGGACAGTGGGACGGTGCTCACACACCCCATTCTTACTGGCCCCAGCCCAACCGCCTGTGGGTTGAGGAGTCAGAAGCCTGAAGCAAGGCATCCGCTACGTGATATATGTCACCTCTCCACACAGTTTAGAACCCAGATCATTCTGGTTTCTAAACTGCATGGGGAGTATCTATGCCCAGGTTTCTCATTCCAGACCTTGCTTCAAGTGCATGGATGGGGTGGGTGGACCACGGCCACGAAGGATTTGGGGGGGAGGGCCAATGAATGCCACCCCACATTCCTTTCCCCTGACTGTACTGGTGTGACAAGAGACTCCAAAGGGCTTGTCTCTATTCCCTGTGTCTATTCCCTATCGGTAAAGTGGGTAGGTATTTTCCAAAGGCTTACAGTCATACCTCAGGTTACAGACGCTTCAGGCTGCGTTTTTTCAGGTTATGGACCACCAAAATCCGGAAGTACCAGAACGGGTTACTTCCAGGTTTTGGCTGTCGTGCATGTGCAGAAGCGCTAAATTGCGCTTTGCACATGTGCAGAAGCGCCGAATCACAACCCGCACGTGCACAGACATGCAGTTGCAGGTTGCAAACGCTACGGGTTGCGAACGTGCATCCTGCACGGATCACGTTCGCAACCTGAGCATCCACTGTATTTCATATCATCATTTCATGGTTGATGAATATATTCCATATCTTTATACATAACCTATATTTTATGACTTCACAGAATTATAGAGTGGACAGAGACATCAGCAGTAATCTATACCAAGCCTACACAGTGCACAATCGACAATGCAGGGTAGAACAGGAAGAGATATGATGGTCATCTTCAAATATCTAAAGGGCTGTAACACTGAGGATGGAGCAAGCTTAGTTTCTGCTGTTCCAGAGGATAGGACTCAAACCAATGGATTCAAGTTATAAGAAAGGAGATTCCGACTAAATGCAAGAAAAACAGTAAGAGCAGCAATGGAAATGTCAACAGACTCTCCTTTCTTGGAAGTTTCTAAGCAGAGGATGCTTTAGCTGAGATCCCTGCATTGCAGAGGATTGGGATAGATGACCATTGGGGTCCCTTCCAACTCCACAATTCTACGATTTTAGATCACTTTGAGGTTTTTTCTACAATTAAGCGGTGTATAATATTTATGAAATAAAGAAATAAAATATCCTTGAGATATGTAGCCTGCAGCTGGGCTTACTTCCTCAAGTCAAGCCGGAACCCTCCCTATTAAGTTCCAGACCACTGACTGAAGACAACCACCATTGAGGTAGACCACATCTGCCAGCCAATCCTCTGCCTGTTTACTCAGAAATGGCTAGTAGTGGCAATCACTCCCGGCATAAGTGCAAGAAGATCCCTGCCAGGTCGAGTCAAATGGAACCCACCTAGTTCACCCTCTTGTTCTCACAGATGCCCACAGGACGTCCACAGAACTGAAAGCTGGAAACCTGCCACACACAAAATTCAATGGAGAATTTGCTTTCCCAGTGACCACTGGGGCGGGGGTGAGGCACAAAATGTCGAGACTCTATTGAAGGGGAAGGAAGAACTGAGGGCCATTGCTTGAACCATTTTGCAGCAGGGTTAGCTAACCTGTGGCCCTCTAGATGCTGTTGGCTTCCCAGCTCCCATCAGCCCCAGGCAATTGTCAGAGATGATGGGAGATGTAGTCCCGAAAGCCAGCACCACAATCCTGGTGGGGTGCCATCGTGGCTGCTCCCCCTATGCTGGGCGCCACGCCCCTGCAGGTGGCGCGTCACACCCCCGGGACGCATGCCAGCCACACCCCAGTCTGCTGTCTGCCCCCGGTGCGGGAGCATGAAGCTCCGCCACTGGTTGCAGGTCCCACTTGTGGGACTACTTCCTAAGCATGTGTGTGTGCAGGATTGCAGCCTTAACCAGCTGAAACAGATGATCCACGCTGCCTGAATAGACAGTGCAGGCAGGGTAGATGATGAGATGCCATTATACATTGTTTGCACAAAGCCTCCAGCTTTCTGCTTTCAAGTCATGACATTACACACTCTGAGCCTCCCTCCCGGACCCCCTCCTGTGCAAAATGTACAAAAGCACAGAAAGATGGTGAAATAACCAAGGAAATAATTTTTTTTCCAGTCAATTGAGTTGTTAATGGAAAAAAGCTGTGTGAATGTTATCTTATAAATTAGAAGATCCCCTCTTTCTAAATAGTTCAATTGAAATCAGCTTTTTGCATTTATCCTTTGGGTCCTTCGGGCTGCAAATGCTGTTAGCTCAGAGTCAAAAAGTCAGATTTTTAAAGGGAAAATGTCAAGTCCTTTTAGGCTGCAACTGACCTTTTAAACCAGATTAGAGATTTGAAGCATTACACACGGATTTTCTACATTTTATATCACAGTAGTTAACGAATGATCAAATGCAGCTCCCAAGAACACTCTTTGTACGAGTGTGACATTTCCAGCCTTAACAAAAAAAAAAAGACACGGCCAGTCTATTTTACAGAAAATTACTCTCGAGAAATTAATCATTTCCTGCCCATCTCTGAGGACTGCTGTACATATAGTTGCCATGCGGAGATTGCTTTAATCCAATCAGTCTACCTAGAGACGTGCGCTTCAAACTCTAAATCGACTCTAACCAGGTTGATGCCAATAGAATTGGCCCCCATTAACTCAGGTGTTCAGTAGTTTCACTGCCCATTCATTTCAAGAAGGGCAAATCAAACCTCTGCTAACTAGGGCATTTCCAGACGGTGGTTATTTTCAGGTCGGATTCAATCACATACTGGCAAATTCAAATTGCTCATTCAGGAAGTTTTGCACATCAAACCTGCTTCCGCCAGTCAGACGTTTTGCCCCATGGAAAGTGGTAAACTGCAGTGGGGAGTGTGGGGTAACACTTGCTTTGACATATTATTTAACCTAAAAGGTAAAGGGATTCCTGACCATTAGGTCCAGTCGTAACCGACTCTGGGGTTGCGGCGCTCATCTTGCTTTATTGGCCAAGGGAGCCGGCGTACAGCTTCCGGGTCATGTGGCCAGCATGACTAAGCTGCTTCTGGCGAACCAGAGCAGTGCACGGAAACGCCGTTTACCTTCCCGCCGGATTGGTACCTATTTCTCTACTTGCACTTTGACGTGCTTTCGAACTGCTAGGTTGGCAGGAGCAGGGACCGAGCAACAGGAGCTCACCCCGTCGTGGTAATTCAAACCGCCGACCTTCTGATCAGCAAGTCCTAGGCTCTGTGGTTTAACCCACAGCGCCACCCACGTTCCTTATTATTTAACCTACCAGCAAACAAATCAGAAGGAGTGCTCATTAAATGGTCATTAAATTAAGCAAATGAATGAGAATGAAGGTTCAATAAAGGGGTCATCTAGAAGCACCTTAAGTTAAACCTGTTGTTTTTTAATTAAAGAGGAGGGGGAGATAATACACGACACAACAATTGATCCTATAGTTGTTGAAGAGTAAACAGGGTATATTAGGAGATTCAGGTTTACAAAAAAATATATAGATATACATACTGATGGGTTTCAAAATGAACTGCGCAAGGGCATGGTAATAAGCTGTACCTATTCATCTCAATGGAGCTTATGCAGGAAAACGTCTCAGCAGTTGGGGAGTGGTAACCTTTTTTTGATGTTCCTTCTCAATAATCCAAGTGCTTGGGCCAGCCCTGACTATGCCAAATGGGTTACAGGCAATGCTATTTTTGTAGAAAAAGAGGTGCCAGAACTGCCTAATTCACACTTTCTGAATCATGAACCAAAACGTAGCCATTCTTCAGAATTTGCACTTGTCTGAATTTTGCAGTCAGTACTCCAGCCTAATAATGCGTTTACAAATGCATACTAGGGTGATGTGCATATATTAGTGAAAATAATATACAAAAATGCATCACATTACAGAAAACTGCTCTGCGAAAATGTGTATATTAGGCTAAGTTGCACACAAGCCAGTGTTGGTATGGTGGTGAGAGTGTTGGACTAGGGTCTAGGAGAGCAGGGTTCGAATCTCCACTGGGTCATGAAGGTCACTGAGTGACTTCGGGTGAGTCATTGCCTCTCAGCCTAACCTACTTCACAGGGTGTTTGTGGGGATTAAATGGGGAGGAGGAGAACCACAAACATTAAAATGTTTTAATGTTTTAATGTTGTATTTTAATCTTGTTTTTAAGTTGTATTCATTCAACTTGTTTTTATTATTGGTTGTTAGCCACCCTGAGCCCAGCCTTAGCTGGGGAGGGCGGGGTATAAATAATTTTTATTATTATTGTTATTATTATTATTAAACACCAACTTGAGCTCCTTAGGAAGAAAGGTGGGAAATCAATGAAATCAATGAAATAAAATATATGGGGGAAATTCATACTAAATGCTGATGATATGCAAATGTGCAGAACTGAATTTAAGAATGGGGAAATGGGAATCTGAAAGAAACCAGCACTGACAGATTTGCCCATCACTAGGAGGAAGGGAAGTATTGTTCACACAAATCCATGCAATGGAAACATAAGAACAGCTTCCACTGCAACCAGTCATATATATATATATATATATATATATATATATATATATATATATAAAATACACACACACAAACACACACACACACACACACACACACTTGTAAGATGAAGTAAAATAGCCAAATTACCCTAGACATCTAACAGACGCCATTTCTCTGATGCTATTGTCGGTTCTAAAAGAGCTTCTGTGCTGCTATTTTAAAGATTGCGTCAGAATTCATCAAAATCGTCTACCTATCACTATAGATATGCTATGCATAATGGAAAATACCTGTAGTGTGACAGGAAGATTAGGTTAAACTGAAGCAAATCAGTGTGATAGTTTTCCATTAGCAGAACTCAAAACAGGATTGTCAACAAAGGCTGACACAGAATAATGATTCCGCTGTCATCTCACACAGAGGAGTGCATAAAGAAAATAGGCATATTTTGATATATGTAACTCCTCTTATTTTTCTCAGTTGTATCGTGTAAGTCAGCAGGTCTATCTATAATTATAATTCACTGAAGGCAACCAAGCGAGAGTTGAGTGACACTCTTTTCTCTTTCTGGGCAATGGGGGCTTGTATCGAAATTAAACCCTTGACTCTTCCTCAGGCTGGAAATTCTACAAGAAAACCCTTTAATTAAAAATCCTTCTACCTTGTTTTTTTTGTTTAACTTTTCACGTGAGGAAGTTTTTGATGTTATTCAGAATCTCCCATGCTACAGAGGGTTTTGGTCCAAAAACAGGCGTTATTTTACTGTTCCCGGTTGGATTTATTTATTTTAGAAAGGGTTGTTGTGAGTGCCTGTTTCTGGTCTCTCCACCTCATTCACAATTTTATAATCCTCCAGGGTCCCCTTGTGCCTGATAGCTGTAGTGTGGACCAAGTCACAGGATCACAATGCGTCATAGCAGTGATTCATAGAATTGTAGTAGTGGAAGAGACCACAAGGTCTAACCCCCTGCAGTGCAGCAACCTTACGGCCAATGTGGGGCTCGAACTCATGACCTGAGATTCAGAGTCTCATGCTCTAATGACTAAGCTATGGCAAATTCCCTTATAACATGCCAGGCCAGTGGTCCACCCAAATTGGTATTACAGCTATTGGCTAGCCAGCATTTCAGAAAGCCTCTCCTCCTACCAGAGGGGAGGGGTTGTGATCGGGAGCCTTTAGCAGGGGGCGTTCCGGCCCCTGCTCTGTTGCCCTGGCTGCTGTGCCACGCTCCCTGGCAGCCATCCAATCTGGGGGAGGCTTGGGGGCGGGTTTTAGCTGCTCAAAATGCGGCCACGGCAGTGCTTCCTCCTCATTGCGCTGCTGGTTTTCATCGGATCACCCACCCACCCTCCCTCTACCTTATCACTTTTCTTGACCTTGCTATGGACCTGTGGTTGGTTGCCTATAAGAGGTAATGAGAATTGTAGTCCGGAAACATCTAGAAGGCCTTAGGTTCTCCCCCACCCCTAGTTTATCTGTTACTGATATGTATATCCTGTGGGTTGCTTTCCACATTAGCCACACACAGAGTAGACCCATTGAAATTCATGGACGTGATTAACTTAGGTCCATTTGTTTTACTCTACTTTCAGCAGAACTTAGTTGGATACCTTTTCTTTCTTCCACAATGGAATTCAAGGCAAGTTTCCCCTCCAACCCAGTTTCCTTCAGCAAGTTGGCTGCATAATGCAGCCTCAGACAACACACTTGGACTTAGTCACAGGACTCATAAGAACACAGGGAATTAACTTATACAGAGTCACACTATTGGTCCACATTGGGTACATGGGTGGCACTGTGATCTAAACCACTGATCCTCTTGGGCTTGCTGATCAGAAGGTCACTGGTTTGAATCCCCATGACAGGGTGAGTGAGCTCCTGTTGCTCTGTCCCAGCTCCTGCCAAACTAGCAGTTCGAAAGCATGCCAGTGCAAGTAGATAAATAGGTACCGCTGTGGCGGAAAGGTAAACAGTGTTTCCTGGCGCTCTGGCTTCCATCACGGTGTCCCATTGCACTAGAAGCGGTTTAGTCATGCTGGCCACATGATCCGGAAAGCTGTCTGTGACCAAACGCCGGCTCCCTCGGCCTGAAAGCAAAATGAGTGCTGCAACCCCATAGTTGCCTTTGACTGGACTTAACCATCCAGGGGTCCTTAACCTTTACCTTTACCATTGGTCCATACACACACCAACCCCATTCTTTTAATTAGGTGTTATTTGTTTCTTAAAGAAAATCTGAAATTTTCTCTCACAAAAAATAATAATCTTCAGAGAAATTTCCACTCAGCTCTACTGTCAATGGCTGTTTGCCATGGTGATGCTCAGCATCAGAGGCAGTAAGTCTGGGAAGAACAAGGGAGGGAGAAAGCAATTACCTTCATAGCTGTTTGTGGGCTTCAGAAGGTCGTCTGGATGGCCACTGTGGGAAGCGGGAGGCCAGGCCAGATGGACCTTTGGTCTGATTCAGCAGGATTCAGTTATCAAGTGGGATACCCCCACACACTTCCATATAACATGCCAGTTAAATGCAGTTCAAAGCCATATGCTCAAAGGACTGAATATCTCTCTGTGTTGGTTAAGATGAATGTTTAAGTAGCAGAAGCAAGCATGTTAATAATCTGTCCATCCATCTGATAGTGGGCTGACATTGCCCACAACTCCGGTACGTTGGTTCCGAAGCCCATTTTGTAACACACAACCTGCTGGTCCAGGCCATAGTCAGGGAAGGAGAAAGGCAGTTGCCATCACTACAGAAAAATGTACAGCTTTTTTGTTCTCCCGGGCAGTCACCATCTTGCCCTGTGTTTACCAATTTCACGTGTCATTAAATCAGCCCTAAGACACCTTTTGTTTGACATGCAGAAGTAACCGCAGCCTGTAACTTTAATGACCTTTTATGCGATTCAGTCTATGAAACATGCCCAGCAACGGCGCAGCGTATGTGGCATTTAAAGAAATATTTTAATATTGAAGGATATGTCCATGCTGAAAGAAATAGGCTGGCTTCAACAAAACTCAGTTGCATACTTCAAAAAGGGGGGTGGGAAAGTAACAAACTAGCAAAGCAAAAGTATCGGGTGAAATCTTTAAGTTTAGTAGATCCCCTCAGTAGATAGTTTTGTTTATTTTTTAAAAAAATCAGTCAATCTTTCCAAGTCAGGGTTACTATCCTACTCTCAGGACAGCTCCTGTCATCCCATGAAAATCAACAGGATTCAATCTGTGCACAAGATTACAAGCCATTAAATCAGTTATGTTTAAAGGGATGCAGGGTTGGACAAATTTGTTAAGTTCAGTATTTCTCAGTCTCTTATTTTTTTGCACTCTTCAGTTTGGGCGGGGCAGGGGGAAATGGGGGGGACACACACGTCCTCATGGAAATTCATCCGCATTTCAGTATACATTTTTCCTAATATACACATTTTTTGCAAGCAATTTCCCCTAACGTAACTCATTTCGACTGTCACATTCACCAAGATGCATGCTTTCTCCAAATATACACCCTTTTCGTACACATTTTTGGGGTAAGAGAACTACATCGCAACATTCAGAGAAGCGCCAATTTCAAAGTCGGTTCCAGTTTGCCTATTGTTTTAGGGTAGTGCAAATCAGATCAGTTCTGACTGAAGCCCAAAGTGAACCGAATTTCTGCCCCATTTCTTGATGGGCTGCTCTCCCTTTTATAATACTATTTCGAAAATGCAGCTTTACTTGTTGGCAAAAAAAAAAAAAAAGTGGAGGAAGGCTTCTCTTGCCCAAATTCCCCCTTCCAGGCAGCTTATTGTCCCAAATGAATCTGGAAAACCCCGTGATTAAATCAGCTTATGAGGTGCATGGTTCAGGAAGGAAACTTATCCCCTTTAAAATAAAATAAAAGTCAAAGCCATGGGATTTTCTGGCAAGGAAGAATTCCAAACCGTCTAGCCCTGAACTTCGTCTCCGTCAAACAATAAAGGGGTTCTGCAAGGACGTGTGGTTGGCAGGAGCGTTTAGCATGCTGTAAAGCCCCCAGCGAGGCAGCGGGTGTCAAGATGTCAAAAGCAGTGAATGGTGGCCACAGAGCTGAAGCCAAGAAGTGACTGGTACTCTGACAGGAGGACGTATGTGAAGAATGTTTGATGCAAATATGGTGCCTGGGATAATGGATAGTATAATTTAGTGCCTCTTCTGAGAATCTGAGTAGAAAGGACACCTGGATTGCAGAGATGAGCCTCGCAGAGGAATTCTCAGCTCCCACCCTCAGAAATGCATTATTCATTCCTTGCCAGGATGGGGAGAGGGGGTGGTCTACAATTTTATTTTCATCAGACATCTTAAGCAATGAGAGGACAAGCACTTACCGGGTGCTTTCGAGGAAGGCTTTTGGTTTTATTATACAGGAAGGAGAAAGCCCTGGGCAACTGTTCTTTTGCCCTCTCTTCCTTGCCATACTTGGGAGAAAGGGTCACCGTACTTCAGCAGGCTTTTAATCCTCCATCACTTGAGGTTGCCTTACTCCTTCCTTTCCCCACCTGCGCTGTTCAGGTCCAACTTCCTGCTGTTCCTGCGCTGTGTACTACTGCTGCCCCCTAGAGGAGGGAATAAACCTGGATGTTATTAGCAAGGAACTGGATACTCCTTTTTCTGGAAAGGATGCGTATGAGAATGGTCTGTCTATTTATACTCTATCTTTTCCCCTCTGATGGGACTCAGAGCAACTGAAAACAAGAATTGCTAAAAACATGGGGGGGAGCTAAACAGTAACAGAATTAAAACTATTTACATATATAACATCTGTTTTAAATGAGCTGAAAACCAATTGAAAATGAGTTGAGGCCAGTCTGATATTATTGGGAGCTTACTCTTGGAATCTGATAACTTTTTGAATGTGTCATTTTACACATCAGATGATATCTGAATGGTTAACGTTTCTTTCAAGGTACCAATGATTGCTACTTCTTTCAAGGGATCTCTCTTCCCTCAGTTTTCAAGAAGTCCAAGCTTTGTTTTGAACATAGGAAGGTGCTTTATACTACAGTGGAACCTCAGTTTTTGAACGTAATCCATTTCGGAAGACTGTTTGACTTCCAAAACATTCAAAAACCCAAAACTGAAAGCAGAAGTCTCAATTCAACTGCTGTTGTTGTTTAGTCATTTAGTCGTGTCCGACTCTTCATGACCCTATGGACCAGAGCATGCCAAGCACTCCTGTCTTCCACTGCCTCTCAATTCAATAGGGAAACTCTAAAAGGAAGCAGCGTCGGATGTTCAGGTTCCAAAACACATTCGAAAACCAGAGCATTTACTTCTGGGTTTTCAGTGTTTGGGAGCTGAAACATTCGAAAACAGAGCCATTCGAGAACCAAGGTTTGACTATATTGAGTTGGACCATTGATATGCAGTTTTGTGTATTTCAATGGTTGTGAAACTGGATTCTCCAGGAACTCAAGTGGAAGCCTTTTCCAGCTCTGCTACCGAGAATTCCTTTTAACTAGAGATGCCAGGGATTGACTTGGAACATTACAAATGCACACCAATGCACTACAACTCACATCAACCCCAGTCACCATGGCCAGGGATGATGGGAATTGTAGTATGTGACATCTGGTGGGAGCCATGCTGGCTATTTCCATTATACAGATGGGCCTATTTAAGCTAACTCTGTCTACTCCATGTGTGGGAAGCCTGTGGACCTCCAAATGTCCCTAGTTCTCATTGTGACGTTAACATATGAGAGTGCTGGAGGTGAAATAGTTAAACAGGTTACCCAATCAGAACCCAGGGGGTGGAGTCAGAGGGACTATAAAACCAGCTCTGGGAGGGGCGAAAGGAGAGTTCGTTGGGAGTTGGTTGGAGTGGGAGTGAATTGGTATAGAGTCTGTGGGTAGGTTGAGTTAGTGTAGCGAAATAAGCTGAGTCAGAAATAGCGGCTAGGAAGACAAGTAAATATCTGAGAGGTGGTTTAGTGAATGAGAGCAAGTAGTGGAAGTTATAGGTCTGGATAGGCACCCCATGATTGTAATTGACCGATACCATTTATGAAACCTCACGCTTGTTAAACTGCAATCAATAAACAGAAGTTTATTTAACCCTGACTGGACTCAGTATTGTACCAGGTAGGGCCTGGGTGGTGGCAGCGAGGAATAGAGTGGTGGCACAGGGATCAATAGATGGTGAAACGTCCGGGGACCCTGTGTGATCACCACACTCCTCACCCCTGACCACTGGGAATGCTGGCTAGAGTTGATGGGAGTTGAAGTTCCACAACCTATGCAGGGCTCTGGCTGGCAGCAGCTCTCCAGAATCTACTACCCAATCCCTTTTTAAAGCAGACATGCCAGAGACTGAACCCAGGAGCTTCAGCATGCAGAACACCTGTTCTGCCCTTGTGCTACAGCCCACCCTGTTTCGAAAGCAATTTCTGAAAGAGAATGAAGTAAGCCCAGCTGAAAAAACTGAGATGTGTTTTATGATGTTCATCGCCATTCCGGTGTTTTACAGTTCTGCAGCCGCAGACGAGCTGTTTCATGCACTCCTGAATCTAAGCCTCAGTTTTGAATTTTCCCTTAATGGACTATATATTGCAGCCCCGGTAGGTTACGTGGGGTTTGAATTTCCTACACTGCTAGTTGAACAGGAAAAGGAGATGATTGTCTTGCTCCAGCTTGACTAAAGAGAAAATATCTTATATATTCATATCCCTGCTTTGTGCTCACTATTTTCTCCTAGAAAGCTATTTAAAAGTGGGGAATTAATTATACATTAAATGGCTCATTCTTTGCAATTATCCCCTACCTCTTTCTTTACAATTTCTGTGCCATCAGTTCCCCCCACCCCTGTGCGTCCTGGAAGATCATAAGTTCTTGAGATAAAGAAGCCACTGCCAAGGGTTTTGGAATGGGGGTGGGGGTGGGAGAAAGGACCTGTAATGAAATATGCTAGCATTGTACAAAAAACCCGTGCAAGGGGCTTCTGCCTTTGGCAATATGAGCACACATGAATGACAGTATTGTGAGAGGCCGAGCATTGTGTGCTTCAGAGCGCCACCAGATAAAGGCTCAGTCCTTTTTGCATAAATATTTGACTGCATTGGGAGATGTCTGGGAATTTATTTTTGGTAATCATCCAATTGTGGCCAAATGCATTAAGTCTAGTATTTGAGACTCTGTGCTTTCTAGTCAATATTTCTTTTTTGCCCTGTCATGTTTTTTAAGTGTGCTATTCTGTGTTGTTCTTGTGAGGAAACTTCTAAAGAATCTCAAAGGAATGGTGTGCTGTTGCAGGATCACAAACCTCCATCTTGTCATTTGCAATTCCCTGTGGTCTTACAGACGAGGGTGCATTTCCCACAAAGCAAGTGTTCGCGAGAGGAATGGGAAAACACCCTCCTGCTCACCTCAAAAACTGCTTGGGTTTGCTATCACTCATTGTGAGGAGGAAAGACCGTGAACGGTAGACTCCTCTCACCCATGGGACCAGTGGCTGGAGAGACCCCTGGTTCCCAAAGAGACTTAAGACATGAGACTAGCCCTCTTCTCCTAATGGCCAGCCAGATGGTCATGGGGAACCTGCAATCAGGACCTGAGCAAACATCGCTCTCCCCTCCTGCAGTTTCAACAACTAGTGGAGGTAGAACATAGCCATTACAATTAGTAGTCAGCAGTAGCCTTATCCTCCATGAATTTGCCCAGTCCTATTTTAAAGCCAGGGAATCTGGTGGCCATCTCAGGCAATCTGGCTTCCAGGCTGACAACAGCCTGTCATGGCTGGCTCCAGAAGAGCCACATGCCACTCATTGAGACTAAAACAACAGTAGCCTTCGGACCTGGGATTCTCACAAGGGCTACTGCCATAGCCTTTTGGAAGATTTGAAGGTTCCAAGGCCACCTCTCTTTCATTCCTTGTGTCTGCACAGCATGGCAGAATAATGGAGAGAGGAGAGAAGGACAGAAAGCTTTCTATTCCCCACTGTCTGCTTGAAGGTAAGGAAAGGTGAGGTGAGGATCAGAGTGGTGCTTTGGGGTTGGCTGAGAGGTGTTAATTTATGAAGCATGTCAGGGAATCATAGAATTGTAGAGTTGGAAGGATAATCTAATCAAACCCCTTGCAATGCAGGAATCTAAACTAAAGCATCCATGACAGATGGTAGTCCAACCTCTGCTTAAACATCTCCAAGGAGAGTCCACCACCTCCCAAGGGAGTCCATTCCATTGTCTAACAGCGCTTCCTGTCAGAAAGTTCTTCCTGATGTTTAATCGGAATCTCCTTTCTTGTAACTTGAACCCATTGGTTCCGGTCCTAGCCTCTGGAGCAGGAGAAAACAAACTTGCTCCCTCCTCCATGTGACAGCCTTTTAGATATTTGAAGATGGCGATCATATCTCCTCTCTGTCTCCTCTTTCCCAGGCTAAACATAACTAACTCCCTCAACCGTTCCTCAGAAGGCTTGGTTTCCAAGCCCTTGATCCTCTTGGTTGCCCTCCTCTGCACACATTTCAGCTTATCAACATACTTCTTAAATTGTGGCACCCAGAACCAGACACAGCATTCCAGGTGTGGACTGAACTGATTTATTTCAGTTTACACACATCAGTTGACTTCAAAGTCACCCTGAGGAATACCTAGAAAGGTTCACCTATCTCCGTTCTAGCCAGCATTAGGCCCTGAATATGGTGGAGTCAGGTAAACTGTACATCCAGTTTTTAGTGATAATATTCCCCCCCAAGAGGTGCACGTATATGTATGTGCGTGCATGTGTGCATACACCCAAACACAGAGATACATTGGGTGACACTGGTGAGGCTTCCATGCAATCTGTTCTGATTGGTTGTCTTCTATTATTCTCCCCCCCCCACACACAAGATTGTGTAGCAATTCACATAAGTTATTTCAGCTGTTTCACTTAACTTTTGTATAACATGGGTCTCTCCCCCCCCCCCCCCGTTTCCCGAGGCTGAAAACAGTTATTTTCTCCTGCGACAGTAAAAACGATATCTATATTAAGCTACAGCCACTAAGTCACTCCTCTGGAAAAGTAGTTAAGGGATTAGAAACATGAAATGCTTATGCCAAAGAAAATTGATATAAAACTCAAACATAAATATTTTGATTGGGGAAAGCCTTGCAATATTAACGGTTTTCAGAGGCTGGCTGCTCCTAGTTCACTATACATCTACAAAACCAAGATATTTGGGTGTGTGGAGCTGCCAACCTGGAGTCCCGTCATTAAGAATTGACAGATCAGTCCCTTTCTACTCTGTGCCAATTTTACATGTGTTCATTCATGATTCCATTCTGTCCTGGTTCCTCAACAATCTAGGAAGATTCCTATTTAAAAATATATACATATTAATCCATATTTTATCACAAAATACTGCTTCACTGCATATCTAGAGAACAGAGATTGTATTTTTAACTGGGTGACATGGATATTGAATTAAATAGTTTATCGCAATACATGCCTTCTTAATGGCCTATACTGGGACTTAATGTGTGACCCTGCAACCCAGCCTGCCTTGCAGCAAGTCAGTATGCCAAGTCCAAAGTTCAAAGTCCGGGGGGCAAACCACACAAGCAAAATCAAAAAGTCAGGAAACACAGTCCATGGTCAACCCAAGTAGCCAAGTCTGAAGTCCAGCAGCCAGGATACAGTCCAGAGTCAAAGCACAGCCCCACAGAGGTCCAGGAGCATCCAGGTCAAGGTCCATCAACATGGGCAGTTGAGCAGACACAGCACCTCTGCTTCCCATTTGTACTTTGCCTGCTTAATAAGGCATGTGACCCTCACCTCCTCCAGCTGAGGAATCACACATCTCCTTCCAGAACTAGCAAGCCCCTCTTCGCTAGCTAGGGAGCTCGACTGTGGGCCCTTGCCTGCCTCAGCCTCCTAGAGTGCTCCTCCCATTGCTCCCTACACCTCAGAGCCCACTGTGTCCATAGAGACAAGGGCCCCTCTGATTGTCAGGCATGAGGAATTCTCTCCCTCCCCCGACAGCACCAAGAAGCAGAAAGGAAACAAGAAAGTTCTCACTTATGATTTTATTCAGTCATCACGGTGAAAGACAAAGAAATCCAGTCATTCCTCGATGATGGCGTTGCTCGCACTGAGCGCCGCCCCTTTCCTCCAGCAACAACATCTGCCTCTATGGGGTCCACCCATGGTCAACTCTCTCTGTGCCCTTTGTTCTTGCACCCTTAATGAACACTGTGTTTTGGGAGAAGGGGGGTCGGTTATACTGTCCAGTGACGTGTCAGCTAGCTGCTCTGCCTCCCCTCCTCCTTCTTCTAACACCTCATAACTCTGCTGCTCACCTGTCTCTGAGTAGTTATCTTCCCCAAAGCCCTGCTGCAATATGAGACTGCCTTCCTCTTCTCTGGAAGCTACAGGAGAAGGGGAGGGGCGACCTCCACCATCCCAGTCTCTGACACTGACTCTGGTGATGGGTCCCTCCTGTGCACTGAACCCCATCCCCTCTCCATCCCCATCTTCCTTCCTCATCCCCTACTTCCCCAGGTGTGTCTCCAGTTCTGGCTACACCCCTCTTTGAGACCCTCTTCCTCCTCCGCATTGCCCTGCCAGTTCATGGTACCCTGCTCCTCTTACTCAGTCTCTCAGCTTTTGATTTGAGATGAAGGAATCAGTTTTAAATGCATTGATGCCCTGAATATGGCCGTTCCAACTGATGCCGTCCAAAACGTTTGGAAGGCACCAGGTTGGCTAAGGATGCTCTAGATTCCAGACCAGATATAGAAAATCCATTACAGTGGTACCTCGGGTTACAGACGCTTCAGGTTACAGACTCCGCTAACCCAGAAATAGTACCTCGGGTTAAGAACTTTGCTTCAGGATGAGAACAGAAATCACGCGGCGGCAGCAGGAGGCCCCATTAGCTAAAGTGGTACCTCAGGTTAAGAACAGTTTCAGGTTAAGAACGGACCTCCAGAACGAATTAAGTTCTTAACCCGAGGTACCACTGTACCTACAGCTTTTATTACTACTGGTGCATTATGACTGTAATAATATAAGAAGAGCCTGCTGGATCAGGCCAGCGGTCCATCTACTCCATCATCCTGTTCTCACAGTGGCCATCCTGATGCCTATAGGAAGCCAAAAAGCAGGACCTGAGCACAACAGGACCTCTCCCCTCCTTTGGTTTCCAGCAAAGGGTATTCAGACTCTGACTCTGACAGAAGAGACAGAACATATCCATCAGGGTTAGTAGCCACTGGTATGCATCCTACCTGGGGGCCAGGGCTGCAGTGACAAGTTACCGTCAGTGGGATCACTGCCATTTTTTGAGTGGGGTGAGGCAGTGGGACGTTAGCATGATGCAGCGTCCCTTGTGAACCAAATATAGGGTTTAGAAGACATCTGAAGGCAGCCCTGTTTAGGGAAGTTTTTAATGACTGATGTTTTAATGTATTTTTTAAAAAGTTTTTTATTAGCAATTTCAACATAACAAATTATCAAAACAAATCATCTTCATTATTTCCCTTTCCCCCCTTTTCCCCTCCCACCTCCCCAGCCAACCCTCCCTCCCCCCTAAGACTTCCCCCAGCTCCTCTCTCTGATTTCTCAACCTATGTTAACCTCTGCATATTGTAAAATTGTATACATCCTTATAATATATATCTACTATATTCACCCTCAATAGATTTGTGCATGTTTATTCAAAACCTGCCAAGGAGTCCAGTTCATTTTGTTGTCTTTTTAGATAATTTGTAAAAGGCTCCCATTCTTCTTTAAAGTCACAGTTGCCCTTCTCTCACAGTTTGCATGTCAATTTCGCCAGTTCTGCATAGTTCACCCATTTCTCTTGCCACTGTTCTTTTGTTGGGGTTTCCTCATTCTTCCATCCTTGTGCAATCAAGGCTCTTGCCGCTGTTGTAGCGTACATAAATAAATTCTTTATTTTCTTTGGCAGGTTGATGTTTTAATGTATTTTTAATCTTTTGTTGGAAACTGCCCAGCCAGATGGGCAGGGTACAAATAATATAGTATTATTGAGACTTCCGGAGGCGGCGCGACCGGTAATGGCTGCCTTCTCCGAGTAAGGAGAAGGGAGCTCCGCTGTAAACGGGTCGTCCGCTACGGCGAAGCGGAGACCCATTCAGAAAAACCACAGGTGGCAGAAGCCTGTGGTCTCGGGACCCGGCGGGCGCCAGAAGCAGCCCCCAAAACGTTGAAGGGACCCCGTAAGGGGCTCCGGATCGCGGAGGGGGTAGCGGCGCTGTGGGTCGTTGCGCAAACAGCGAAGTGAAGCCGCATTGCTGTTGCCGGTCAGCGCTGTCCTTTCTTCCTGCAACTTTTCTGAACTTTGGAAACTACAACCCGTGAGTAAATTTGGACATTGAAAACTTTCTGAAACTTTTGTCAACTTTCTGAAACTTTTTGAGAACTTTATGAAACTTTTAAAACTTTTTTAAAAAGTTGAAATCTGGCTGAAAACGGAGTGAGGATAAGCAGGAAGCCCATCTCCCGCTATACTGAACTTTAAGCAAAGAGCAGGAGGAGTGGAGACAAAAAGTTATGCGTTAACTAAATGCTGGCACCCTGTTAAAGCAGTTTTCTGAGTGAAAGACTTTGAGCTATTGACTTTTGCTGGTCATATTCGGGGTGCACTGATATCCTTCTTCTGTGGTACCAGTGGATTATAAAATAAATAAGAATCTCTGGTGCTGGAGCTGCCTGGATGAGCACCAGTTTGCAACTTTGGATACATTGAATTCAGGTTTTGAAAAATTCTGAGTTGGAACTGGATACTTTGAAACTGTTGCAGTCAAGGCACTGTAAGAAACACTGTTTTGCTTTAAGTTTTACTCTGCTAAAAATAATACATTGTGGAGGCGATAGACATGGATTTAAATTTATAAGTTTAACTTGGATTTGATCTTTTCCCTGAAGACGTATTAAGCTCCCTCTAGAGGATTTTGGACTTACAGCAGTGACTTTGTTTTACTTTCCCTTTCCCGGCCTCTGTTTGACTATTGCATCTGGGACTCTGCTTTCTCATGGGAACAACTTGGATTGACCTTGGATTACAGATAACTTTGGAATGAGTGGCGCAAGGAGAAGAGGAAGGACTAAACAAACAACTCTAACTTTATCTGCAGCCTCACAGCGTAGATCTTCTGTGCCGGCCTTGCCTTCCACTTTGCCTCCAGACATAGAGGCGGCCTCCCTAATACAGGCAGGGGAGGGTGAGACAGAGGAGCTGCACCTGGGAGATATGGCTTCAGGGACAAGTAGCTCTGTCTTGGAGAAAATTTTGGAGAAACTGGAGGCTCTGGACAAGAAGGCTGATTTGCATACAGCTAAAATTGAACAGAACACAGAAAGCTTGAATAAGCTGACTGGACAAGTTGCACAGAATGCCCAGTCTATTGGAGAATTAAAGGAGGCTGTAGGTGAAAATCGTAAACTGGCTGAAGATACTAGTCAAAGATTGGAAGAACTTGAGAAAGAAGTAAGACCACTCAGCAAACAAGTTGGAGAACATCAGATTTACTTTTTGATGACAGAACTGCGAAACAGGGAGACCAACTTGAGGATACGGTCAATACCAGAGGTGGAAGAAGATAATTTTATTGAATTTCTAACTAAGGAATTTGCCAAGTTTTGGAAGTTAGAGGAAAAAGACTTTAAAATTGTATCTGCTTTCAGGCTTGGCAGAGTCAGAAGGACAGAGAAGCCCAGAGATTGTTTGATAACACTGAGATCAAAGGAGGAAAGGGACAAGATTTTGGGCCTGCACTACGAAAAGTCACTAGACATTTTGGGCAAGAGAATTGAAATCTACAAGGACATTCCTAAGCAGTTGCTGGACCTTAGATCTAACTACACGGAATTGGCAAGACTGTTGAGAAGCAACGCAATTATCTTCAGGTGGGAGTTTCCACAAGGATTATCCTTTACCTACAGAGGGAGAAAGATCAAAATCAAAACAGTGGAAGATAGAGACAAGTTTTTGGGAGCACACGGAGAAGACCTCCACAAAGGACTTGGATTGCCAGCGCCAGAACTTCCAGGGGAGCCCGCCCCCTCGGATCCTCAAGGACCGGAGAACAAGGTACCACCCCAGAAAGAATAACCAGACCTATCCAGGATGTCTCTGCAGCTTTTGAGTTGGAACATAAATGGCTGTAACAGTCCCGAAAAAAGGTCTAAAATTTTTCATATTTTAAAAAAGGAACAATTGGACATTATATGCTTACAAGAAACACATGTGATTAGGCTCCATAGAAAGGTGTTAATAAATAAAAGGCTTGGTCAAGAATTTATATCATCGGATACAGTTAAAAAGAGAGGTGTAGTGATCTATGCAAAAGAGAGCCTTTCACCAAAATTTCTCTTTAAAGATGAAAGTGGAAGAATCCTCGCAATAGAAATACAGTATCAAGGAGAAAAAATTTTGATATTAGGAATTTATGCTCCAAATGAAGGAAAATCGGATTTTTATAAGAAGTTGCACGAGATCATGCTGGATTATCTGGATTACAACAACGTCATCATGATGGGGGACATGAACGGGGTCGTATCAACAAATATGGATAAGTCACAGAACCAGAACATTACTAAAGAGGGAAGACTACCTAAGACCTTTTTTGAAATGACTGACAATATGGACTGGGTTGACATCTGGAGAGTTAGAAACCCCCTGGGAAGAGAAGGAACATTCTTTTCTGAAGCTCAATTGACTTGGACACGAATCGACCAAATATGGATAACTAGAAGTCTGGCACCTAAGGTGAGGAAGGTGGAAATCTGCCCCAAAACATGCTCCGACCATAACGCCTTGAGAATGGATATGACATTGATCCCAATCGGCTCCTTTAGATGGAAGATGAATGATGGCCTGTTTAGAGATCAAAGAATTGTAAAGAAGGCCCAAAAAACCTTAAAGGACTATTTTGAGATTAATTTGAACACTACGGTGGAAAAAAGAACTATCTGGGATGCAAGTAAAGCTGTGATGAGAGGGTTCTTGATTCAACAGAATTCCTTAAAGAAAAGACTGCAAAATGAAAAGAAAGATAAAATTCTGGAAAGTATCAAAGAGTTGGAGAAGAAGTTAAGATCTAACCCGAAGTCCCAACCGATTCTGAGAGAAATCAAACTTTATCAGGCGCAATATTCCAAGCTGATAAATCAGGAAATAGAATGGAAGATTAAAACAATGAAACAAAAAACTTTTGAATCGGCAAATAAATGTGGGAAACTGCTAGCTTGGCAGTTGAAAAGGAGACAAAGATTAAATACAGTAACAAACTTAGAGGTTGAAGGAAGGAACATTCAGAACCCGGGAGAGATTAGAAAGTGCTTCCAGAGGTATTTTAAAAAGTTATATACTCAAGGGCCACAAGATGAAATAGAGATTACACAATTTTTGGAGAGAAATGGATTAGCAAAGCTGTCAGAAGAAAATAGAACAATTTTAAATGGCAAAATAACACGACAAGAGATTGAACAGGCCATCCTGAGTCTGAAACAGGGCAAATCACCAGGGCCAGATGGACTGACCTCTAACTACTATAAGACATTGAAGGATTATTTGATACAACCTTTGTTGGAGGTCAGTAATGAAATAATGGAGGGGAAGAAGGCGCCTGAATCGTGGAAAGAAGCATTTATCACATTGATTCCAAAGTCAGAAACTGAAAAGACACAACTCAAGAATTACCGTCCCATCTCCCTTTTAAATGTGGATTACAAAATATTTGCAGATGTTTTGGCACGAAGATTTAAGAAAGTTTTAAGTGAGATAATCCATAAAGACCAGGCAGGCTTTCTCCCGGGCAGACATATGTTTACTAACACAAGGAACATCATAGACATATTGGAACTTTTACAAACAAACATAAACACTAAAGCAGTTTTAATTTTTATAGACGCGGAGAAAGCCTTTGACAACATTTCTTGGAAATTTATGAAGGGGAATTTAAAAGAAATGGGAGTGGGACGGGGGTTTGAGAACGGGATTGAGGCAATATATTCAGAACAAAAGGCTAAACTGATAGTTAACAATGTGGTTACAGAAGAGTTTAAAATTGAAAAAGGTACACGACAAGGCTGCCCGATTTCCCCATTACTGTTTATTTCGGTTCTGGAAGTGCTCCTGAATATGATTAGGGGGGACCGGTTGGTGGAAGGGATTCAGGTCGGAGCGAAACAATATAAACTTAAAGCTTTTGCAGATGACCTAGTTCTGACATTACAGGAGCCGGAGTCTAGTTTGAAAAGAGTACTACAACTGATTCAAAACTTTGGTCGAGTGGCAGGATTTAAGTTAAATAAGCAAAAAACTAAAGTTTTGGGGAAAAACATGACAGATATTGAGTTGGAACAGCTTCAGAAAGAGACAGAACTAAATGTGGTTAAAAAAGTTAAATACCTAGGGGTAAACATAACAGCAAAAAATCTGAGTTTATTTAAAGATAATTATGAAAAATGTTGGTCAGAGATTAAGAGAGACTTGGATAGTTGGTCAAGACTAAAACTTTCTTTGTTAGGCCGAATAGCTGCCATCAAGATGAATGTATTGCCAAAAATGTTATTTTTGTTTCAGACACTGCAGATTGTAGACAAGACAGAGTGCTTCCGGAAGTGGCAGAAAGATATTTCTAAATTTGTCTGGCAGGGCAAAAAGCCCAGAATCAAATTTAAAATATTAACAGATGCGAAAGAAAGAGGGGGCTTTGCCCTGCCAGATTTAAAGTTGTATTATGAAGCTGCAGCTTTCTGCTGGTTAAAAGATTGGTTACTTCTTGAAGATACGGATGTCTTGGATTTGGAAGGTTTTAATAATGCGTTTGGATGGCATGCATATTTATGGTATGATAAAGCTAAGATAAATAAGGCCTTCAAGAACCATATTGTCAGAAAATCAGTTTTTAATGTCTGGACAAAATATAAAGACTTACTGGAGAATAAAACTCCGAGGTGGCTGTCACCCCTGGAGGCTAAGGCTCGGAAAAGAGCCAATATGGAGGCCAACTGGCCAAAATATTGGGAGATAATAGAAAAGGATGGTGACAACTGGAAATTGCAGAGTTTAGAAAAGATGAGAGACAAAGTGCGAGACTGGTTACACTATGCTCAGATTAAAGAAGTGTTTAAAAATGACAAAAAGCTAGGATTCCAAGTGGAAAAGTCAAAGTTAGAAACTGAACTGTTAGAACCTAAGACTAAGGTACTTTCAAGAATGTATAACTTGCTGCTGAAATGGAACACACATGACGAAATGGTAAAATCAACAATGATAAAATGGGCGCAGGATATTGGGTATAATATTATGTTTGAAGATTGGGAAAGGTTGTGGACCTCTGGGCTGAACTTCACTGCATGTAATGCGTTGAAGGAAAATGTGATGAAAATGATGTATAGATGGTACATGACCCCTGTTAAACTGGCTAAAATATACCATTCGTCTGATAGCAAATGTTGGAAATGTAAGGAAAATGAAGGAACATTTTTTCACCTCTGGTGGACCTGCCCTAGAGTGAAGGCCTTTTGGGAGAAGATATATAATGAATTAAAAAAGGTGTTTAAATACACCTTTACTAAGAAATCAGAGGCCTTTCTCCTGGGTATTGTCGGCCAGAGTGTGTTAAAAGAGGACAGAACATTCTTTTTGTACGCAACAACAGCAGCAAGAATATTAATTGCCAAGAATTGGAAAACTCAGGAGCTACCCACTGTGGAAGAATGGCAGATGCAACTGATGGACTATATGCAATTAGCCGAGATGACCGGCAAAATTCGAGACCAGGGAGAAGAAAGGATGGAAGAAGACTGGAGGAAATTTAAGATTTATTTACAAAAATATTGTAATTTGGCTGAGTGCTGAATTGGATGCCAGTGCAGACAATTGTCTACCATTAAATTAGATTTAAGGCTGAATTATATGTCAAACCAAATTAAGATTATTAATTAAGATGAGTTAAATGATAATTTGTTTGAAATTAATTTAATAATGATGTAAGTGTATGCGGGAGGTGTGGGGGAGTCCCATGTAACAATTGAGAGATGTTAAATGGACAATGATAAGTGCTCATCTAATATATGCTTTATTTGAAAATTTTAATAAATATATTATAAAAAAAAACAAATAATATAGTATTATTATTATTATTATTATTATTATTATTATTATTATTATTATTATTATGGTTCCTGCTGGTGTGCCTGCAAGGTGCCAGCCTCCTCAGACTCACCCCTCCTGGTAAGCAGAAACGACCCCACTGCCAGAAAGCTCAAATTGCATCCCCACACCACTGGGCAAGGCACTTCTGTGTGCATGAGAGCAGCTGAATTTCAGATATTGATAGAAACTCATCATCAGTATAAGCTCACTATGTTTGGCTACAGGATTCTAGTTTCATTTACACAAGAAAAATGATTTCAAACGATAACATCTGAGAATAATAGGGTTTCCAAAAAAAACAACCCTAGTCTGGTTTAAAAACTTGGGACTGCTAGGGACAAACTATTCATCTATTATTCTCAAGCTAGGGACAATAATTAATATCCGGGAAGTTTTTTTTTAAAAAAAAACAACTGCCGATCTCCCATCTTAACTACATTATTTTGTACCTTCAGGCCCTTGTTGTATTTTTTTTTATGAACATGATTCAAATAAATTGGCTTTTTTTCCTTGGTGGCCTCTTTAATTATTTTGTTATTATCCAAGGAACTGGTTTAATTTAAATGAACACGGTATTCCTGCTGCTGCTACCTAGAGAAAATACTGGCTTACAACATGCTGTTTTGTAGTCACATTCTCTGTATCTGTGTTTTGATGCCAGAATTGAACTGCTTTTTTCTATTTACTAACTCTGCTGATCTGTACGTTCCAAAAACCTGTTTGCTGACTGAGCATCTGCATGTGTGTGTGTGTGCTTATTGTTGTTGTTTTAAGTGTAATAAGGGTCAAATGTAATTGCCTGCTACAATCGTACAGGATTATTTCAATAATTGCTCAGAGTTAGACTACTGTCATACATTCTAGGTGGGGCTGCCCTTGAAAAGTGTTTGAAAACTTCAACTAGCGCAAAATGCAATTGCCAAGGTATTGATTGGGATGAAGCGATCAGAACATATTATTAACAATTTGTGTGCTGTACATTTTCTTTGCAAGTTTGTTTCTGAGCCCAATTCAAAGTTCTGGTTTAATCCTTGAAGTCTTAAAAGGCGAGGTCTGGGAAACATAAGGACTGTTTTCATTCATATGTTTCTCCTCACATGCTCCAGCCATCATCTGAGGCCTGGCAATCAGCAACTGGGGACTTTTCAGTGGTGGGTCTCACCCTATGGCATGCCCCATGGCTGAGAGATATAAAGCCCTGGCATTTTATGGTTTTCAGGACCGGCCCTACCATTAGGCAGAGTAAGGCAACGACCTCAGACAGCGAATGTTGGGGAGTGACAGCTAAGTGAAGTAAGATTTGACTGTACTGAAATAAGAGTCAACAACAGCTTTCAATTGTGGAAAGGAGACTGCCATTTTTCTCTTTGCCGCAGGCAGCAAAAGTTGTTGAACTGGGCTGGATATTTGGCCAAAACCTGGTTGTTCAGGAAGGAATTCAACAGAAAAACATTTATCCACTTGTTATGAATATGTGGGAAGAGCTTTTCCTTTCGCTGTGTTTTCAGTTGGTTTTAGGGGGTTTATGAGTTGAGATTTTTGTTAATGGTTTTGGTTTTTCTGATGGTAAGTATGCTCAATGAACTCCAAACAATAAAGCCATTCATGCAATCTCTAGCAATGAAAATTAACTGGATCACACCTCAGGGACACACCTAAACAAAAATGTCTTCGGTGGGTACCCAAACATCATCACACTAGGTGCCTATCTGGTTTTGGCTGGGAATTGATTCCAGAGAGCTGCATCTGCATCACTAGAAGCCCTGTTTCTAGTGCTCCTCTGGAGCATAGGACACTCTCAGCAGTGCTGCATCTGAGAAGCATAGTTGCCAGGCAGACATATAATGGTCAAGGCAGTTTGCCTTCTGGGCTTCTTCCCTCCTGTACAGGTGAGTGGCACTGTCATTCTCTTAGCACAGAAAACTGGACAGTGATGCGGGGGGAAACGGGAGGGACCTGGATTGGGTGCAACAGGACTTTCCCACAGGCTCAAACAGTTTACTGTTAATGTGGCCTCTTACATCTCACCAGAAAAGAGGCTGAAAGAGAGCAGAATCCAAAGTGCAAGGATTGACACTTGTATAACAGAACTTCGCTTCTTCCACAGTGCCTTCCCTATATTTGCTCTGGAGGATGGGGAACCCAGAATAGACTTAAGGGAGGTGCAAAGATGGCGGTGGTGGAAGCTCCATTGCACAAGGATAAATCCTTGTGTTAATGGAACAAGAGAACTTGCACTACTTTGGATATAAGCCAGATATTTGCATCCTATTTGCATGTGCTAATTTATACATATAGATGTGCATTTAGCCATAATTACTATAATTTAAATAGAAATACTATGCATCTCACCATAGTGGGAAGAAATGGGAGCCAGGTGGCCTACGTGCCTGCTTAGTTTGCCACCCAGGTGTTAAAAGTTGATGGGCAGCTTTACATACTCTCATTTCTTGTGGCTATTTAACTTAAATCAGTCTTGGGCCCTACAAACATAGGACAGGGGTACATCTGGGTCCTTTATCCTATAGCTTTTGTTATATGCTAAATGTTATGTACTGAAGTTCTCACCCTGGGCCAGCAGGGGGATACTGTAGATAGTTATGCAAATGAAGGATCGAAAGTGACGTTCAGTGATTGGATAGTTTTAGAAAGTTGCTACAGTAACGTTGTACTGGAGCTCTATATAAGCAGGCTGACTGAGCCCTTCAGTCAGTTCTGTTCTGACCTCTGAATAAAGAAGAGCTGTTTGAAGAATCACTGTGTCGTCTGATATGTTCACCCACAACTTAACACTAAACATACCTCTTTACCTTGGGCCATGGCACCTGAGATGTCTGGATTTAGGGCCCACCCTATTCTTTTGATTGTAAATTGTTTTAACTTATTTCATTGCTGCATTTTTGCATTGCTGTGGCCAGCCCTGGGACCTTGTGGTGAAGATTACCGGTAGGTAAGAAATCTATTTGATGGTGATGATGATATCAACATGGGACACATGGCTACCTTACTTGCTGTTGATTCACAGATCCGGAGAGAAAGGCCAGAAACAAAATGGGTTACTGGAGACATTCCCTCCACATAACAGCTGTATATATACAAAGTAGGGGTGGTTTGCTTATATAAACCTGTTTCTGCCTGCAGAACACCTCTTGCTGGATTCAACTACATGGTTACAATAATACAGACCCAACACCACAGCCCTTTCCCAAAGATGTTGAATTTCTCTTCTCCGCCCCCCCCCCCCCCATATACACTTTGGCTTCTAACCAGCTAAAGTACAACATAATATACCTAAGAATTAAAACAAAAACCATGTGGCCATTTGTACATCATAAAAATTCGATGTAAATCCAAACTGTATTTCATTTCCTGAAATAGTAAGAGTTTCAAACCAAGTTCTTATAAAAAAAAACACACACACACAACCAAGCCCAGATGTGTTGTAAGCAGTTTTAATCTGTATTTTTTGGCTAGGTTTTTCTGAAACGTATCCAGTAGCTACTGTTAGCAAAGTGAGGTTATCAAGAAAGAATCTTAGCAATCAAAAGTGATTACAGGTAGTCACCTGAGTAGAGTACTTATATGGGATACAGATGTGAGCAAAGGTATAGTAATAAAAAATGCCATGAAAAATGATCAGAACTCCGAAGCACTTCAGGTATTAAAAGGTGCCTGTTTATACAATAAAATCATAAAACCTATTAAACAGAGAGAGAAACAATCTAGATGTTCAAATAAGAAAATGTAATTATTCAAAATATGTATGTGCTGATTTGGAATGTTTGCTCTAAGGACAAACATGTTCTTCAATGTGTTGTTTTTGTGCATTGAAATATTTACATTGAGAACAAACCTGCTTACACTCAACTTGGGCTTACAGAGCTTGCTTTTTCCATCTCTTGAGACCTTCTGGTGCTTTTTTTTAATTGGAAGACAGAAAGTGCTGCTGCAAGGCTGTTTCCTACAGGAACCAGTGGTCCCCCAGTCAAGTAGAGCTGATCACAGTACTGTTCCAGCCTGGCCCTGTCATTAGGCAGAGTGAGGCAACTGCCTCAGGTGGTAGATACCTGAAGATGGTTCATTATGTTGGAGGGCAGAGCTCTATGTGCCAAGCAGCCTGCCCTGCTTATGTGCCTTGTCTTGGGTGATGGGTGGGTTGGAGTGAAGCACCACTTCCTGCTCACCTTGGGCTGGTCCCGGACACTATACTTTGTAGATGACCAGAAACCAATTGAGATACACCAAGGCCTCTAAAACCTTTCCTTCAGAGCCAGTTGCGCAGTCATCACTTGCATAGCAACACATCCTGTCCAGGAACACGTCTTCTGCCTCATACCCTTGATTCCTGTTTGCCTGATCTAGCAGTAGACACCTGGCCTAGTCTTGACTCTGGCCTGACACTTCTTTACTCCAGCCATTCTATACAGTTTCCACCATGCAGCCTGCAGCTGAAGGCCATAAGATGCAGACAGGTCCTTATGTTCATTTTTCCAGGTCTAAATTGCCACATGGGATGCTAATGGTGGAAGAACAGGATTTCTCTTGTGCCCAAAGTAGACATCTGCTGACTAGGCCCTGGCATATCTCCAACATTGACTTTTCTTTCAGCCATCCAATAATATTGCAATCATGGCTAGAGACTATGGCAAGCTGTGTGGCTCGCTTTCTTTCTTTCTTTCTTTCTTTCTTTCTTTCTTTCTTTCTTTCTTTCTTTCTTCAAGTCACCTCTCAAGTAGGCAGGGTGTGTGTCTAATTAGCTCTTTACTATAAATATGGCTGACCCAAAGGCCGAGCTGATTTGTTTGACAAAGGTAATGCATTTGATCTCTGCACTGAAGTCCTTCCCCAGCTGGAGTCCGACAACATCGACAAGCCTCCCATGGCTTCATCTCACATCTCTTTCTCTGTGCTGTGCCACGCAATCTATCAGACGTGTCAATCAGATCCCATACAAAGAAGGCGAAAATGCCACTGCCTCCTCCTTCTTCAAGCTGAACCTCTGCTGCCCACCGCAGCGTTACATTCCAAACAGTCATTGCTTCTTGAAACTACCACTAGGATGTCATGGTGTTGAAAGAAAATAATTAGATGCCAACTTTGGAATAATAGAGTATTTAAAAATCAATTAGCCCCTAATGGGAATACATCTCAAGTTTTCTCATGATTTCACCAGTTGACACACTATATTGAAGTGTGCTTGTACACAGGGAATGGCCCAGGATCTCACGGGAAAACAAACCCTCTGATTCAAGCTATGAAGAGCGCTTCTTCTTTTTTTGCTGCTGCTACTTTGACTTCTGGACTCCCCTTTCTTTTCTTGGCATGCTAGCATCAATAAACCTCTTACGACACAATCCAAAGCCCAGATCCACCAAGATCAGGGGTTTCTGTGAGCTGTAACCCTCTCCAGAGGCTTCAATACAGGGTTTAGAAATAGCTGAATTTATGCCAGCTTATATTTTGCCAGCATTAGGTTCCACTGGGCTCCTTTAAATTGTTCTGCTTGCTGCAATTGTCATATTCAGCGTAGACATCAAGTCAGTACTGGGCATCATAAAAAAGGATGGCAATCAAGGTTGGGCCATAGCTCAATGTTAGAGGTCTTGCTTTGCATGCAGAAGGTGCCAGGTTCAATCCCTGGCATCTGTAGGTAGGGCTGGGAAAGGAAGATTGTCTGCCTGATATCTTGGAGAACATCTGCCAGGCATTGTAGACAGTGCTGAATTAGAAAACTCAGTGGTTTGACTCAGTTCAATGCAGCTTCCTATATTCCTATAAGTTATTTATGATACACACCAGGAGTGGGGGGGACAGAAACTTACATCTACCATGAATCAAAGCCCTTTCAGGATCCAAGTTTTCAAAGCCTCCCCCCCCCTCTCTGCAGAAGTGGTGACAGCGCTGGTCACTTTCTGCAGAACAGCTTATAGATCTGAGAAGAAAAGCAAACCCAGTTTCTGCAGTGATTTCATTTTAAAAACAAAACCCCGGTGTGTGTACCCTGGTGGTGAATCTGCGTTCCAAATCCTCCCAGCACTGTGCTGTTCAGTGTCAATTATATAAAATAAGATAACACCTGTTGTTATGATTGCTGGCCTTCCAGCCCGATGAAAGAGGGGAATGTGTACACGTGTTGCACCAAGAAACCCAATGCCCCACGTTGCCACAATGAGTAAAAAGAGCTGCTTCCAAAGAAACACGGGAAATTGCTGCTTCAAAACCGATTCTGAAAGGCTAACTTTAATGCAAAATAGAAAGCAGATGTGTCGACATTGCCTGGATTGAGGCAACGGCCAGCAAATCGAAGCTGAATCTTTCTTGCAAATACCTAACTGCTTTTTGGCAGCAGGGTAGCTTGGACCAGACCTCCAGCATAACGTGCAGAGTCCCACAGCCCTGGTGGGGCCCATATGACTGACCATCGCAAGAGCAGCAGAGGATTGGGTGGCAACTAGCAACTGGGTCCATATGGGGAAGGGCTCTAGCTCTGTGGTAGGGCATCTGTTTTGCGTGCAGAACGTCCCAGGTTCAATCCCCAACATCCCCAAGCAGTGATGGGGAGATCTGAAATCCTGAAGAGTTTCTATCAGTCAGGGTAGACAATAATGAGCTGGGCAGCCTAATGGTCTCTGTGTTTCTGTGAATGTGCCATGGTCCACTGAAGCTGATGCTCATCATTCCACCCTTCCTTTCCTTTTTTCCGCAAACCCACCCCCATTTTACAGTCAGCAAGTGGCCAATGTGGCATGTACTTATATGATGGTAGTGATTATTATTATTATTATTATTATTATTATTATTATTATTATTATTATTTATTGGATTTATAGATCGCCCTTCATCTTAAGTTCTCAGGGCAGTTCACAGAATAAAACACAGAATAAAAACAAGTAAATAAGTAAACCAAAACAGCAAAACAATAACACCTTTTCCACAACCAGATGTTTCTTATTCCCAAGTAAGTATGTTTGACTAGGTCAGCATAAGAAAACTCCTTTTCTATCCTTGTAGACCTGCTGGTGCTACGATTTAAATGAGTTTAAAATGTGAAACTGCGACTGCTCTGAACATTCCCTCCCCCCCCTTTTCTTAAAACCCGGGGTGCCAAAATGTTTGTGTCTTGTCCTAACCGATCAGGAATGTAGAAGCAGTTGTAAAGCATGGGGAAACAATATAAGGGCTGGGGGAATTAATGTCATTTTGGTGCTTCAGAGCTGAACATGGCCATTTTAAGGGGAAGGGGAGAGACCATTAAGACCTAAACGTGTCCCAGCTCCACTACTGTTTGTTGGCTGAGCTACATATGCTTCCTTCGCCAACTTCCCTTCCTGCCCATCCTCTCCCAGTTTTTCTTTCTTCCCTGGCTGTGGCACACCCTCCCCACAAAGAGTATAAGCTAAAGGAGATATATCTCTCAGCATCTATCCTATGGCTTCCAGTTACCTGTGGTACCTACCAGGACTGTGGGGTGGTTGCCAGGCAACCATCAGTTCTTTCTTACCTAATTGCTACTTCTTGTGACAGCACAGAAAAAGAGGTCAGGGAGGCCAGGAACCTCTCCCTGCACAGGCTGCAAGTACCTCAAGCATGTTTAAGGGTGAATTGAGGAGAGGGGGAAACGAGGGCACATGACACAATTCTGCTGCTGAAACTAAAGCAGCTTTGTTTGCCGGATGGGAAAGGTCTCAGAACTAAACATGAGACATCATGAGCTCTTTGGAAGAAAGAAATGGACACAACTGTCATAAAAAAAAAAGTAAAGGCAGCACATAGTGTTTCAATTTTACTCCCTTCTCCAGCCAAACTATTTTCTGACTACTCTGAATGGGACACCTATTAGGAGTATACCAGCAAAAGGAGGCACGAAGATTGCACCAGGCTATGTATGTTTCACATGCACTCAATCATCAGTCCAAGCTATCCCATATTGTGTGAATTTTGGGGGTTTTTTAAAAAAGAAACATAGAAAATTTTGCATTTAAATTGTATGCATTTTGTATGCATTCTTCCCCTGAAATGCACGTCTTTGTGTAGGTTTCAACGCATTTCCTCCTAAAATGCACACCGCACACATTTTCCCATTTAAAAAATGCATTTTTGTGCACATTGCTTGAACCCAAATTACACTGCACAATTCCAAGAAGGGAATAGTTTGTAGTCGTGTTCCAATTCACCTATAAATTTGGAACCAGTGAATTAGGTTAGTTTGTTTTTAAAATGAGTACTGAAGAAATTTCTTATCCATCACTAGATTACACACAGAGAAAGCAAAGGGGCCAGGGCAGGATATTCCAACTAGATCACACAGGAGAGCTAGATATTTTGCTTGCTAAAATGAAGGACAATATAGTTTTCTGCACCCAAACACCCAGTTCTACATAGAGAAGCTAATTGAACAATCAGTTGAATTTTATTTCAACACTGATGAAGGGACCGTGTTCCCCCATCCCATCTGAAGATAGCAGGATAACTTTACTTTAGGGGTTATTATTTGTCTTTATTTCGGAGTGCCCATTTTTCTACATTCTCACGATCCACCTGTGACCCAATTTTGTTTGTGAAAGGGGGCATCCATTTGCATTTAGTGCAAAGAACATGCAGACTTTTCTGTCGCATTGGCTGCTTGCTATGCAGAATGTCTGCGGAAAACAGAAATAAAGTTGTATAAAAGAGATTACGTTTATGGTAATATATTTATCGCCAGGCAACATAGCAAAGTAGAAGGGTTTAAAATGGCAAAACATTCTAAACACAAAAAAAAATTGTACAAGTAAAGTTCCCTCTGGGGTGACATCCTTCCAAAGCTTTAAAGTCTTAAAAGAGATATTTGTATCATTTCTACTGCTACAAAGCAAGCTTGGCACAGATGAATATTAGTTGCTCCTGTGAAAGCTTCATTGAAATGAGCAGAGTTGGCTCAGTGGCTGAATTATTATTGTATTGCTTGGAGGGCTTTTTCCCTGGTGTAAATTCTGTATGCTTAACAGCAAAGGAAGTTGTTGTTGTTTAGTCGTTTAGTCGTGTCAGACTCTTCGTGACCCCCTGGACCAGAGCATGCCAGGCACGTCTGTCTTCCACTGTCTCCCACAGTTTGGTCAGAATCATGTTTGTAGCTTCGAGTACACTGTCCAACCATCTCGTCCTTTGTCGTCCCCTTCTCCTTGTGCCCTCCATCTTTCCCAACATCAGGGTCTTTTCCAGGGAGTCTTCTCTTCTCATGAGGTGGCCAAAGTATCGGAGCCTCAGCTTCATGATCTGTCCTTCCAGTGAGCACTCAGGGCTAATTTCCTTAAGAATGGATGCGTTTGATCTTCTTGCAGTCCATGGGACTCTCAAGAGTCTCCTCCAGCACCATAATTCAAAAGCATCAACCCCTTCATGGATCACTGCCTTGCCGTGGCAAAGGGGCTTGAATAACTCGGAGAAGCTATGAGCTATGCCGTGCAGGGCCACCCAAGATGGACAGGTCATAGTGGAGAGTTTTGACCAAATGTGATCCACCTGGAGCAGGAACCGGCAAGCCACTCCAGTATCCCTGCTAAGAAAACTCCATGGACAAAGACAAAAGGCAAAGGAAGTAGGGAGGTATAATTCAGTTCGCTTCACATTTAGTTAGTTAGTTAGTTTTCAAAAAAAAATATTAGTGACTTTGTGCACTAATAATAAGTCTTCAACAACCATATTGAATACGAACCTGTATAATCCATTCTTCTCAAAACAATCTGCAATAGCCACAACAGTATTCCTCCAAAATGTGCACTTCTCTGGGTTTTGCAGTGCGGTATTGCACCCCAAAATGCATGCATTGAGGGTGCGTGCATTTAAAAAAATATATATATTGGGGAAAATAACATCCCACAATGCATTATGTTAGGAGAAACTGCTTGTAAAAAATGTATATATCGATCAAAATGTCACCCCCAAAAATGTGTATTAGGAAACGCTAAAATGTTCTTGTGAGGACTTTAAAAATAATAATCACAAAGTGATGTGGAAATATGGAGAACTCAATTTAAGACTGGAAAAATGAGAAATTGAAAGAAGCCAAAATTGAAAGATTCATCCATCTTCCCATGGGAGATTGTGGGACTGGTAGTCACAATCCTATCCCTGAATACCAGAGACTGGGGACAACTTGCTGCTGAATTCTCCCCTCTTGCCCCTACTGGGCCTTTAGAGGAAGAGTTAAATTTTGTTTTAGTATAAATTTAATTTTTAAAATTAAATTTTTAAAATTAAATTTAAGGGACCCTAGGAAAATGCTTGAAGGGTTGAAGAGGAGGGGATAAGTAAGTAAACAAAGGGATGGCCCTCTGAGAATTTTCATGCATTCATATCGAATGTTTGCAAAAAAATATCTTAAGCCTGCCTGAGCACTTTATCTGAACAGTTGCAAAGACCTTTCAGGGTGAGCGGAGGTGGGGGGGGGCTGTCATGCACTCCTAGTGGGTGGTAACACTGTTGGGTGACCACAAATAAATGTCCCATAAATGTCATGCTCACATTGGTTTGGCAGATAGGCAGACACATTGTAACATCCCTCATGCCTCTTGTGCCAGATATGTCGGAAACCTGGCAAGCCGCACATAACTCCTTCAACATGCTGATGGTTTGGGAGCTAATGAGTTTTTAAAGAGAGAGAGAGAGAGTTCACACTGGAGCACTGATGAGACAAGACACAACAGCAGAGTGTCTCTATTCATACTGGGATCCAGCAAGGGCGAAGAGTCTGACACGCCTACTTTTGACAGTGCTGTCTTGTTATGCATCATTCCCAACTGGAGATAGGAGAGAGCATCAATGAGCAACAGCTCAAGCTTGAAAGCATCCTTTGATGGTAACGTCTGGAAATGGCATGCATAATGCCTAAAATGGGCACTGGTGCACCCAGAGACTTTGCCCTCTTCCTTATGGACCTGTCAGAACTGTGTGGGTTTGTGTCTTGTTGTTGTTGTTTTTTCAAAAAAGATCTCCCTCTTGCTACTTGCAACATAATCCTTTTCTCCTTCCGTGTGTTCCCACTGCTGCACCAGTGATGAATAATTTACCAGTGTGGAGACAAGAGAAGTGTCACTGGGCTCATCCCTCATAAGCTTGTCACATGGACAAGAGGCATCAATGCCATTATTTTGTGCGAGGAAATGAACACACAGACAATGCAGAGATGCTCCAGCTTTGTCCATAAATGGTGCCAAGGGGGCAGGTTGGCTGCTGTGTATCAAAATAGCGGCATGGAGAAGGATATGCCTCACTGACCGGTTCTGTCCAAAAACTACATTCTTTTACAGAAGTTTGAGACTTGTGAAGAGGAGTGATGTGATTCCTATGTACTTTCACATTCAGTGTCTCCTGTTTGGTCTCTCAATAATTTAACTATCAAACCTGCTGATGCTGTACAGTGGTACCTCGGGTTAAGTACTTAATTCGTTCCGGAGGTCCGTTCTTAACCTGAAACTGTTCTTAACCTGAAGCACCACTTTAGCTAATGGGGCCTCCTGCTGCCGCAGCGCCGCAAGGGCCCGATTTCTGTTCTTATCCTGAAGCAAAGTTCTTAACCTGAAGCACTATTTCTGGGTTAGCGGAGTCTGTAACCTGAAGCGTATGTAACCTGAAACGTATGTAACCCAAGATACCACTGTATTTTAATCTGGTTTCTTTAGGCATTCCCCTCTACTAAAGTCCCCCATCTGATTAAGCCTTTACTAACAGCCTCTACTAAAGATCATAGACGCTTCCCCACTAGTACTAACCTTTTAAAAAGGGAGTTGCTTGTATGTTTCACAAAGGACTCTGATATTTGTTTTATATTTCCTCTTGCTTTTAAGTCAGCATAGCTTCATTCAGATTTCTCTCTCTAATAATAATGGTTTGCACCGGCTCCAGTTGCCCAGAAGCCATTAGTAAGTAGGGATCTGTTAGTTTCAGTTTCTCATAGTTTCTCATTTTTCCAATCTTAAATTCAGTTCTTCACATTTTCACATCTATTTGGGGGTTTTTAAAGTCCTCATTAAAAGTCATCAGCTTTGGTCTGAATTGGTATGAGGCTGCTTATTTAATTGCTATGATTTAGAGCACAAAAGTTTGTGACAGCTTCAGAGCTTGTTGTTCAAGGTCGTAAGAAAATTAATCAACACAGATATACTGGTTCATAACCTTTAGGACCAATCTTCCTGTCTAGTGACAAAATTAATGCATTTAAGCTGACCTTCCTGTTTTACAAAGGAGTGTGAACACTCATTTGCCCAGAATAACTGTTCTCAGCTGATTGAGATTTTATTGGTGGTTGATACATTTTTGCAGTCATTACTTCTTCATTTTAAGCATTGACTGTGTGTGTGTGTGTGTAGGTGGAAGAATGGATGTATTTTGGATTGCTTTGAACTTCCTTTCTGGCTATATCAGTGGAATATAACTTGGACATAGATCCACTAAGGATTCACAGGGCCAATCTTATCTGAGGCCATATCTTTTATCAGACCTATTTATGTTAGTGCATGAATATGCAGGTTTATGGGGGATTAAACAGAACTCTTCAATTAGAAAAGGAAGGTGTCTAACAATGCAATTCTATGCATGTCTGCTGAAAAGTAAGTTCCGCTGATGCAATGAAGCTTCCTTCAAGGTAAGTGTGAATAGCAGGAGTTGCCAACGTGGCAGCCTCCAGAGGTTCTTGGACTTCAACTTCTACCATCCATAGCTCTTGACCATGCTGGCTAGGGCTCATGGGAGTTGTTGCCCAACAACTTCTGAATGGCAGCACATTGGCTACCCCAAACTGCAGCCTCAATCTCAAAGGGTGCATACACTCCAAGTTGATTTTACAGTAAATGCAATTTTGCAGGGCATGTAGCCTATTGTCAAGATACCACCCCACCTTCCTTCTACCATTTGTAGATGACCTGTATACCTAAATGACTCAAGGAAGAGACTGTTGGGGGGAAATCAGGGCAGGCGATTTGCATCCTACTAAAGAATGCTCTCTTCAATTCATTCCTTGCCATTAATCTTTTGTCAACTTTTACTTGCTACAGTGATGCTGCTGTAAATCATAAATCCTATCATGCAGCCGCTCTCAGTGGAATCTCTTTCTCTACAGAATTAAACAGCTGCTTGAAAAGTAACAAGCCCCACCACCACCCTCTCCCTGGCTTTCCCCGCATCTTTTGGAAAGAATCTGTAAGGCTGTGTTTTATAGCCTACAGTGCCTGTGTTTTCTCACACTTTACTTTTGTCAATTAACAAGGCCAAAGAGAGCCTCCACTTAGGAAGGTTTGAAACACTCTCCTTCCTGGTTTTAATATGGCACATTGCTATCTTCTGCATGTCTCACTGTGTAGCTCTCCTTTGCCTTTTCAATCCTAATTCATTGCTTCGTGGTCAGCACTGGTAGTGATGAGGACATTCAGACTGCTAACTGTCACAAAGCAATCTTCTATCAAATAAAACAAGTTGATATCCTCTTGGAAAACATGAAAGATTTGGGTAAGGAGATGAGAAGAGAAATCACCTTGCAACTAAACTGGCAGTTTTCCTGCACTTAAAGGTTGAAACTATTCAGTGTTGAAAGGTTGGCTATTCAGTGTTGGTTGGCCAACATGCTGCCCTCCAGAGATTGTGGTCTATATCTCCCATCAGTCCCAGCTCACATCAATAATCAAGAATACTGGAAATTGTCATCCATGGCATCATATTGGCTGCCCCTGGCATAGATAATATCTTTAGAGTAGTTTAATATAGAGAATCCCCTTCATAGATCACTGCCTTGTCGTGGCGAAGGGGCTTTGATAACTCAGAGAAGCTATGAGCTATGCTGTGCAGGGCCACCCAAGACGGACAGGTCATAGCTGAGAGTTTAGACTAAATGTGATCCACCTGGAGAAGGAACTGGCAAATCACTCCAGTATTTTGCCAAGAAAACTCCATGGACATAAAAAAGGAGAGCTTTGAGAAGAAAGTGAGGGTTTCCAAGGCATGCTCTGGTTCATGGGGTCACAGAGAGTCTAAGACGACTAAACAACAACAATGTAGAGAATGTGGAAACATGTTCATGTACATCACACTGGTTCCTGAGAAGGCTGCCTGGAAGGGTGTTGGGCCTTTCTAGGAAAAATGTCACAGGGTAACTAAAGTTCTTACTTTGTCTCAAGCACCAAGCAAAGTTATATGGAGGATCTTGGTTATGATGCTATAGAAGAAGTCAACTAGGTACCAACATGAGGTTTATCATCAGTTCTGTTGGTGTCAAACTTGCATGCTAATTTCTAGTCCAGGTCATCCTTGAAGCCAGCCAGGAACCCTGCTCCTTTGCCATCTTACACATCACTTACTTTCCCCCAGACAGTTTTCTAACCCGAATCCTGACCTACAAACCCTGATTGCTGATGAGAATACCATTTTAAAATGTTGTGAACTACTTAGGAAAATTGTAAATAAGCATTTCAACCAAATGAGCAAATCTGCTTGAAGAAATGATTTGGAATGGGGAAACAGTTCAGATCCCCCTTCTGCTTTTCCTGGACCATTGTGATGTTCACCACCGAGAAACTAATCATAAAATTGTAGAGTTGTAGAGTTGAAAATGACCTTAAAGTCATTTAGTCCAACCCCCTGCAATGCAGGAATCTCAATTAAAGCATCCATGACAGATGGCCATCCAACCTCTGCTTAACAACCTCCAACGAAGGAGAGTCCGCCACCTCTTGTGGAAGACCATTCCACTGTTGAACAGTTCTACCTGACAGGAAGTTCTTCTTTTTTTTTTTTAATAATTTTTTATTCAAGGTTTTTATAACAATAACAGACATATAACAAATACATAAACAGACAAAAACGAAAAAAAAACAAAAAAAAACATGTACCATTTCATATCTTAATTTCTTATACCTTTCTTCCCCGACTTCCTCATGCCTCCCTTTTCTGTATTCCAAATTCTTATCAATTACTCAGCAAATCTTCCCTTATTTTAATTTAAATTTAATCTAATCTTCCTTATTCTCCTTGTCTTAACCCTTGCTAATAGTAACCGTTTACTTTCCAGTCCAACATCATTCTAACTTTCGTTAATTTTATAATATTTCTTTAAATAGTCCTTAAACTTTTTCCATTCTTCTTGCGCTGCTTCTCTTCCCTGGTTTCGGATTCTGCTCGTCATTTCTGCCAGGCCCATATAGTCTATCACCTTCATCTGCCATTCTTCCAGTGTGGGTAGTTCTTGTGTCTTCCAGTACTTCGCAATAAGTATTCTAGCTGCTGTTGTAGCGTACAAAAAGAAGGTTATATCCATCTTTAACACCCCCTGTCCGACAATGCCCAAGAGAAAGGCCTCTGGTTTCTTGGGGAAAGTATAAATACCTTTTTAAGTTCATTATAGATCATTTCCCAGAATGCCTTAATCTTCGGGCACGTCCACCAAAGGTGAAAGAATGTACCCTCCTTTTCTTTACATTTCCAACATTTATTATCAGGCAAGTGGTAAATCTTTGCAAGCTTGACTGGGGTTGTGTACCACCTATATATCATTTTCATAATGTTTTCTCTTAGAGCATTACATGCCGTAAATTTCATCCCGGTGGTCCACAACTTTTCCCAATCAGCAAACAAAATATTATGACCAATGTCCTGAGCCCATTTAATCATAGCTGATTTAACCGTTTCGTCTTGTGTATTCCATTTCAGCAGCAAGTTGTACATTTTTGACAAATTCTTAGTACTGGGTTCTAACAATTCTGTCTCCAATTTTGATTTTTCCACCTGGAAGCCAATTTTACTGTCCAATTTATACGCTTCATTTATTTGATGATAATGCAGCCAATCTCTCACCTTCCCTTTTAATTTCTCAAAACTCTGCAATCTCAATTTGTCCCCTTCCTTTTCCAAAATTTCCCAGTATCTTGGCCACTTCGACTCCATGTTTAACTTTTTAACTGCCTTAGCTTCCATTGGCGACAACCACCTTGGAGTTTTATTTTCCAGCAGATCTTTATATCTAATCCAAACATTTAATAGTGCTTTTCTGACAATATGGTTTTTAAAACTTTTGTGTGCTTTAACCTTGTCATACCACAAATATGCATGCCACCCAAAAATGTTATTAAAACCTTCCAAATCCAAAATGTCTGTGTTTTCAAGAAGTAGCCATTCTTTCAGCCAGCAGAAAGCTGCTGCTTCATAGTAGAGTTTAAAGTCTGGCAGGGCAAACCCCCCTCTTTCCTTTGAGTCCGTTAATATCTTAAATTTAATTCTGGGCCTCTTGCCCTGCCAGACAAATTTAGATATATCTTTTTGCCACTTCTTGAAACAGTCCATTTTTTCCATTATTTGCAATGCTTGAAACAAAAACAACATTCTTGGCAATACATTCATTTTTATAACTGCGATTCGACCTAACAAGGAAAGCTTTAAGTTTGACCAAATCACCAAATCTTTTTTCACTTCTGTCCAAGTTTTTTCATAATTGTCTTTAAATAGGTTCACATTCTTAGCTGTCATGTTTATACCCAAATATTTCACTTTTTTAACCACGGTCAACCCTGTCTTAAAGTCATTTAGTCCAACCCCCTGCAATGCAGGAATCTCAATTAAAGCATCCATGACAGATGGCCACCCAACCTCTGCTTAACAACCTCCAACGAAGGAGAGTCCGCCACCTCTTGTGGAAGACCATTCCACTGTTGAACAGTTCTACCTGACAGGAAGTTCTTCCTGATGTTTAGTTGGAATCTCATGTCTTGTAACTTGAATCCACTGGATTGAGTTCTGCCCTCTGGAGCAGGAGAAAACAAGCTTGCTCCATCCTCCATGTGACAGCTCTTAAGATATTTGAAGATGGCTATCATATCTCCTCCCATATAGTGTTGGTCCAAGTCAAATAGAGACCAATAGACCGGGAGTGTTTAAGAGACTGGAAGCTAAGCAGGGTCAGGACCTTGGACAAGGTACTGGTTCAGGACCACAGATAGTAGCCCTGCAGTTAGTAAAGAGAAAGTAACTCTAAAAGCAATGTCTTAGAGCTGAGCTGTGGATCCTACAACACAGGCCTGCCAGGGGTCCAATCTGGAGCTCCCACAGGAGGAAGTGATGACCACTAACTTGGAGAATTATACGAATTCATGGGTGGAAAGGCTATCAACAGGCACTAGCCATCATGGCTGTGTCTTACTTCAACTGTCAGAGGCATTATGATTCTGAATACCAGTTACTGGGGCTTGCAGATGGGAATAATATAGGCTTGCCACAGGCATCTGGTTGGCTACTCTGAGAACAGGATGCCATTGGTCCGATCCAGCAGGCTTATGTTCAGTTGGTAGAGGCCGAGACTCTTAATCTCAGGGTCATGGGTTCTAGCCCTGTGTTGGACAAAAGATTCCTTCACTGCAGGGAGTTGGTCCTCATGGTCCCTTCCAAATCTACAAATCTGCAATTCTGTGTTCTTATTCCCCCACCGACAGTCCATCATGCAGTGATAAGTGCATTTGAAAGTGATGGGGATATGAATGGAACACTTACAGTAGCCCTGTGAAATAGATTAGATTGAGAGATATTTCTGTCCCATAGCCATTCACTGAGCATCATGACAAAGACATTGGGTTTGGATCAGACCAAGACTAGCATTTTGCCCACTGCATTGCACTGCCTCGCACCTGAGCTCCATTAGAATATGGCATAAACTATGAAGTCAGTTTTCTGCTAGACTTGGAAGATCTGTTTTTACAGAGTGTACACAACTGCTGTAGTATGGTATATCATCTAGTATTTGTTATTCTTTTCCTGAGCAAGGCTATTTCCGTCTTCCTAACTACTTGTGATGTTTGTTTATGCATGGCAGTTCTGTTTTGTTGCTTTTCCCACTCCACATGCTTGTGAGCAAGTGCCTGCTCTAACACACACACACACACACACACACACACACACACACGTGTGCATGTATGTGTCTTCCTCAATTTCCTGGAAGTTTTCTCTCCCTACAAAAAGGGCTTCCATTTTGCTCCCTCATTGACTGATTTATTGATTGATTGCATTTCTATGCTACTTTCCATTCAGATGAATCCTAAAGAGGCTTACAAACAAAAAGCAACAGTGACATAATAAATAATAAAACCAACATTTCTCTCTCTCTCTTACTTACACACACACACACACCATGGCCCTTTAGAATTTTGAGGTGTGTGGCTTTGAAAGCTTACCTCATTGTTGCAAGGTGGCCAAAGGTGGTCTACTATCCCCTAAACATTTCTTCAGCACTCCAAAGCCTCCTTGACTTGCCTGTGCTTCTGGATCGGGGTGGGAGGAACCACAAGGAGAGTTACCTCACAATGTCTCCCTCTGGGCTTTAATTCAAATGAGGGCACCTGGGAAAGCTGCTGATTACAGACCACCAGAGAGATTCCTTAATCAGTGGAAAGAAAGGATGTTCACAAATGCCCTTTGGCCACCTCAAAAGTAAAGCATGCACAACAAAACCCCTCCACCCCATTAGAATTTCACTTATTTTTTCTTTCATTTTTGATCATTTTTAATGCACTTTATTTTATTGCTAATTGACAGAGAATGGTTGGGGGGCTGGAGTGGGGGACACGGAATAAATTTTCAGCCCAGTACTAGTTTTAACTGTCTTGAGGAAATTTCTCTACACATATCTGCCATCAGCCAGCTTGTTGGAAGGTCCAGTTCCAGTTCAAGCACCCACCTGTCTATCCAAGTCCATGGGGGCAAACCCCAGATGTTATTTTATTGACTTTAACAGCATCAGCACAAATGACGGATTCACCCTACTGTATTTTGATGCAGAGACATTAGAGACAGAATCATTTGCTACAACAGGAAACAGTCAACATCTTATTTGCATCCATGCATATCAACAATGCAATTAGGACACACTTCTCTCGGAATTAAATTCAGATGGTAATTAAAGAATTGCGTTATGAATTTTAATTTGGCATTAGGGAAGTAAATTATTCTGTATTGCTCTGTTCTCACAGTTTGGGGAGAATACATTATGCTGTTCTTACTGAGACCTTGGAATTAAAAACAAAAAACAAAAAACGCAAAAAAAAAACCCAGTCCCAATGTCCTTAGAATCTAATTGTGTGGAAGAAAATGAGTCACATGAAACCCCTGACAAAGATTCAAAGTAAAACAACAATGACTGCTGCTGGTTTGATTTCCTTGCACCTTTTTGAGACAGCACCAGTGGGGAATATGAGTAACAGCAACTAAAAAAAGTGCTAATCACAAAAGCATAGACTTAAAAGGTCACTTTTTATATATAAAAAGGCTGCTGAGGAAATAAAGTGTTGCATAATAATCAAAAGTCAACATTGTTCCAATAATTTGCAGCAATCCAGTGCCAAAACCTGGCCCTTAAGTGGTTGTGGGGAAAACTGCAATTTGCTTTTTCTCTCCATTTGCATCTCTCTCTCTCTCTCTCTTTCTCTCTCTCTTTCTCTCCCTGCCTTTGTCTCTTCCTCTTCCCCATTACAGAAATGTAGTCTATACAGTGGTACCTTGGGTTAAGAACTTAATTCTTTCCAGAGGTCTGTTCTTAACCTGAAACCGTACTTAACCTGAGGTACCACTTTAGCTAATGGGGCCTCCTGCTGCCACTGCGCCGCCTGTGCACGATTTCTGTTCTCATCCTGAGGTAAAGTTCTTAACCCGAGGTACTATTTCTGGGTTAGCAGAGTCTGTAACCTGAAGCGTCTGTAACCTGAAGTGTCTGTAACCTGAGGTACCACTGTACAAAATCATTGTAAACAGGTCAAAACATTAGCAGGATTCTAAATACACTTGTAATGTAATAGAAACTACAGATAATTTAGGAAGATGAAAAATTTGGAGAAGTATTGATATGCAGATGAAAACAGAATTAAGAGGATCCATGGATGGGATGAGGGTGGGTCAGGAGATTCAGAGTAATCTCAGTACGTGAATGTGTATGATATTTTGATGTAACTTTATTCTTTTTCTTTTCTGTTCTTTTTCTTTTCTTTCTTTCTTTTTGAAAACCAAATAAAAAAATTATTAAAAAGAAAGCAACTAACAACCAGTATATTAATGCTGAGCACTAGCCCCTAGCCCTGATACAACACCTCAACCAATATGAGATATTTTTAGTAAAACCACTGACTTGCACTGACTTTGCAGAATGAATATCTCTATCCATCACAACCACAATAATGTATGAAATCAACCATTCCAGCCCACAACAATCTCCAAGAGAACTATGCAATAATATGCCTCGTGTCTTTATCTCCTTTGGGACTAAGTAAAGCAAATCCCAAGGCCAAGCAGGTGCAGAAGCCAAGATCTCAAAATGGAGGTTTGGTTGGTTGGGTGTTTTGTTTCGTTTTAAGTGAAAAGTAATCTTTTAAATTGGATGGAAGGCCTATTTTTCATTTTGCTTCACTCTTTATTCCTCTCCCATCTGTTATACTTGATAGCTACAGCTTTGGGGAGGGAGGGGAGGAGAACAGCATGAGGAAAAGGCTTGTCCTTTAATAAAGCCACTGGATTTATTGCTCGTGGAAGGTACTAACCTCTGATAGCCCCGGAGTCCTGGAGCAAGTGACCCCCTACAATCTATCCTTACATCACTTGCAATAACTTTGACCTATTAGCTGCCTCACTGCAAAGCTAAGTTGAAACATCTGTGCCGTGATAAAAGGTGGCAACATGCTTTGATTGCAGTCAGGGTGTCTAGCGTGGTGCAGGTGTGCTTTATGTAACTAATACATTATTGCAGGTCGGTGATCAGCACGGTCAGCCCACATCTCATTTCCTCCCTGAAGGTCGGAAGTCTTTAATGTGAGGCAGCAGAGAGTTTTGAAAAATGTGTTTGTTTTGATGAGGGTGATTTTTCAGATACAAGCATATCAAAGGCTCAAATGGCAGGCTGAGCCGGCCATATCTGAACCAATGGCTCTCTTTTACGCATTGGGTCTGAGGACTGCGTGCAACAATTTGATGCAATGTGGTCAACGGTCAGGGGTGATGGGAGCTGGGAGTGCAAGTACATTTGGAGGCCACCAAGTTCCCCAGCCCTGAAATAAACACATATGCACAAAACCCGACGAATTGCACATGGATGAAACGTGGAAACAAGTTCCATTCCATGTCGGGGTTTTGTCATGGCCTTAGAGGTTCAGCTTATAAACGTTTGGATAATCAGGTGTACTCTGTTTAGAATATGCCAATTCCGAAGTGAAGTTTATGCATTATCCCTAACTCTGGGAGAAGTGCATGGCTTTGTTCATGCTCATGTGCTCATGTGCTCTTCCACAGTTCCCACTCATTGCCATTGGGCCTGTGTGGTACAGCTATCTGACAGTTGTGCCCTTGATGACTATTTGCAAAGTAGTTGAGAAAATCCAGTTTCACAATTCATAGGAAGCAGCAAACGCAGAGACATAATTATCACAGCAAAACTGGGAAGTCCCAGGTCATGTTTATAAAAAAAAAAGACAACTGAGAATCTTCACAAATGGCATCTTCTGAACTGCAAGAAAAGTGTGTGGCAGTCCTCTCTCTCTCACACACACACAAAATAGCAGCCTCGTTGCTTAATATGGACAACAATGCTAACTTGGAGGCAGAGGTATCATTCTAATGCCTAAAGCTGAGAAACTGCAGTTCATTCTGTTGAGATTTTGTTAGCTCCTGCACAAGCCGTGCTTAACGTGGAAAAAAATATCAGTTTGTATACAATCTTTGTTGAGATTTACATTCTCATATTTTAAGTGTTTACGTGTAATGTTTATCTCCAAAGAGTTGAAAAATCTATCTCCATACGCTCAGTTCCTGTTTCTCAGCCAGGGTGCAAGCAAACATATGCCTCAGCCAGCTCCCTATTATTGTGTGATACCAACTGCAAAACACATATGAATCCTGTGTGTTCGTTGTGTGACTGTCAGGTTTGTGAGCACTTGGAGAGTATTTGCCCTTTCCCTTACCACATTCTTTGGGTGTTGGATAAACAGAACAGGAAATCCAACAAAAGGGTTAGAGTGTTCTGCATCCGTGGACACAATGTGTTAGCAGCTTTTTGTATCATTGTCCCTCTGCAGGCAAACTTTGCTACATCCAAGAGGTCCTGGGATGTCCATTTTGCTAGTCGTCTTCTTTAAAACTATCAAGAACAGAATCTGAACCAAGATTATTCCAGGTTCTTTGAAAATAATTCTCGACACATTCCTCATTAGGCATCTGTTTATTCCAAAACATACACACACACAGGGGAAAGAATTAGATAACACTTTTCTGGCTTACTAAATGGGTTCGACTTAGTAAATATGGTACTCGGTTTTCAACTGATTCTACCATCTGTCAGCAAACTTACTGCTTTTAGCAGGGTGTTGTTTTTTTCTCCCTTTTCCTGGTGGCAGTCTACGAGGTTTGTTTCCTCCTTTGTTCTTTTTTTGTCCATTTTTTTCTCTTCTCTCTTTTTTTTTGCAGATAGACTTTCTTATGATGTTCAGCAGAAAAAACACAGGCAACAAATTAATCCTTAGAATATAACAGAGCATGCAAAGGGCTTCCGCAAGAAGCTACAATGGGGATTATCTCATATTCCATTGCACAGCAATTCCGTACACAATTTGGTGTGTATAAGGCTTATTTATCATGTTTGTTTTTAATGAGGTCAGTCACCACAAGGTGAGTTTTAATAGCCTTTGTTTGTTTGTCTTCTGATGTGATGAACATTTCTCATGGATGCCATCCCTTCCAAAATGTGGGAATTGCTTCCTGAGCAGATGAATGGAAGCAACAGTAGGCATTAGAGGTATACATGTCCATGCACTGGGGAATAAATACATATACAGTGGTACTTAATTCGTTCCGGAGGTCCATACTTAACCTGAAACTGTTCTTAACCTGAAGCACTACTTTAGCTAATGGAGCCTTCTGCTGCTGCCACGCCGCCGGAGCACGATTTCTGTTCTCATCCTGAAGCAAAGTTCTTAACCTGAAGCACTATTTCTGGGTTAGCAGAGTCTGTAACCTGAAGTGTATGTAACCTGAAGCGTATGTAACCCGAGGTACCACTGTATAGGGAAACTGCCCAGCATGAAACAGGTCTTGGATGTAATGGTCTGGAAGAGAAAGAGGTGTTGTGGCCTGTGTTTCAAATTGGTAATGCAATGGGCTTGATTCTTCATCACTTCATTGTTTGACTTAGTGTGATGTCTGAACCTGGCCTTGTAGTTTAGGTCTCTCCTGACAGACCATGTGCTGTAACCAAGGTTTGTCCTGTGGTTTAGAGCTCATGATTTGTCTGGAAGAGTTCGATCATGAGTCCAGGTTTGGATAACATGTTAAGACAAACCATGGTTTAGCTCAGCACAGTGTAGGCTTGTCAGGTCATGCTAAGCCAAACCATGGCTTACCTTGAACTAGCAAGCCTTCATTGCCCTTGTTATTATGTGTGAACAAAGCTGGATTCATGCAGGGGCTTTTTTGTACAAGGAAGCTTTTTTAAAAAATTAAAGAACAAGTCTCTAACTTTTTTATTTTCTGACAGAATCTGATGCAAATTCCAGGAGTGACCACCCCTTCAGAGGGAATGAAGCCTGCTAAATTTCAGAACTCCTGGGTGCAGCACTTCTCCTGCAAGAGTAGATAAACCTTTTGGGGTGGGAAAATAGAAATCTCCCAGAAACTCTCCTAGAAAAACAGAAACTGTCTGTGGACAAATAGTTAAAAAACTGAGAAAATGAGAGAAGTATCCCTGGGTAAAAAACCAAGTTTAGACAATTAGGTCCTGGGGTGATCATGCTAAACAGTTTTACCTTTGTTGTAGAAAACTGGAAACGTCTCAGGTGGTTTTCCCTCCTCTTCACTGTCATCCCCTCCTGCAAGTATCATCTGTGAATAAGATAGAGGGTGCAATGAATTTAAATGGTTTGTTAGGGAGAAGAACACTTGGGGAAGCTGCAGTCCACCCAGTAATCTATCTCTACTGCTAATGCTGTAGAGCAGGCATGTCCAAAGTCTGTTTCAGGGGCCTAATCCGGCCCACTGGTTGGTTTAATCTGGCCCCTGTGGCAGTTTATTTCCTGGGGTAAAATCCAAAAAAAAAAATCTCAACAACTTTAATCCTAAAAGAAAGAAGCTCAACAACTTCAATCCAAAAAAAAGCTCAACAACTTTGGGGTAAAATCATAAATAAAGCTCAACAACTTCAATCCTAAAAAAACAACTTTGGTTGGCCCTTTGGTCAGCCCCCACGGCCCTTCACTTCATCATGTCTGGCCCTCTTTGAAAAAAGTTTGGACACCACTGCATAGAGTTTTGGCTCTCATGGCCAAAAATTAAAAGGAGAATGGTGACCCACATGAAGAAAAACTCAGCTTTACTTCAGCATCATTTCCCCAAATCACTGTGATTAAAAACTAATCCATCAAAACAAAACATCCCCTCCAAGCCTCTCTGTCTCTGCCTCACATCCCATGTTTTTGAATGGCTAGAATATGTCCTTGAACTCTGTTAATGCCCCTTAGCTTGCTTGGATGGGGGATATAGAAGGGTTTGTTGGTGTGTGTAGAAATTAGCCTTTAGAAGTACCATTTTAATTTGTTGCTTTGCCCATTTTTGCCTCTTGCCCCACGAACCACTGGGGTGTGGCTCCCAGAAGGTTACCCAGCATGGATTGTGGCCCTCAGACTGAAAAAGGTTCCTCACCACAGGCATAAGGTGAGGAATAAATTGAGTTAGCTGCTACAGCAGATATATAGTATGATGATAGGTTGGTCCTCTATGAAAGGAAACCTCTCTGGAGGAGGAGTGAGGACCAGGAGCTGCCTGTGACCTCCTTGAACTAGTCCTGTAGTTAAAAAGGAAGCATGAACCCATTTTTGTGCAAAATACTACATCCCGTAATACTGTAGGACACACTGCTATAAGCATGGTGCCATTGCTGTGGGCTATGAAGAAGGCAAGTTGCATGAATTAACAGTGACTTTAAGCCCCTCTCATTTCCCACTCCCTACTTTGGTAATTCTAATTTGAGTCCAATTTATTAAATCCAAAAATGTACCTGGAGAGTAAATCCACACTTTTGGAAAACCTGCCGAGATTTTAAGATCTAATGAACTGGTTCCTTGGTAATTTGTGCCAGTGTTTCTATACTGGAAGGCTGTTTAATCAAACGGTGTTGCCTTGTGTGGTATAATAGGAATATATAATGAAAACATATGAAGTATGTGTTTCATAATTACCTCAGACAGCTCATTTCGATGTGCTTCCTGCTTAAATCCCCAAATTCCTATCTTCTTGCATTGTAAACATTTTCCTTCCTATCTCATCAATCTGGGTTATGTAAATTAGGTTGGTCAAGGGGCACAACTCCCCCACAAAACACCAACACACACACAAAACTCTTTTCCGCCTTCCTGCATGTAAAATCAAGGCTCTCTTCTCAGATGCGCACATACAAACACAGAGTGGATATATGCGTGGCTGCAAAGTCATAATTTAATATAACATTGCAAAGAGCCCAGGTAGGACTGCTGGGGCATTTTTATTGCACTAATAAGTGTTTAGTTATTTTGGAAACACAGGCTCTGTGCAAAACCCTCTCTGGTGCTTGACATCAGCAGGTGAATCGGAGAGATACTCATGCACCTTCCAGCTTGTTTTGGAAGCATATCTGCAAGCATTTGGAAGTAACTCCTTTCCAATAGAGTTTAACTAGCATACTTCAGATTACAGAAACATGCATGTTTGTTGGTGTGTGCATGTTAACACATGTACATTCATTGTTTGTGCCTGGTTCACATGTGTATGTCATGATTTCTCAACACTTCATTACCATTTCCTTGATGATGAATGGATGAACTAGATGTGCTGCAAAAAATCCCGCCCCCAGGCACACTCTTCTATTGTCTCTCAAGACAGATGGATGCCCACTAATCAGATTCACCAGCCTGTTCACTGGTGGCAAAAATGATGGGGGCACCTGTGTGATTTTTCACGGTGACATTTTTATAAACACTTTTGGGGTGATGCTTGCCATTGGCAAGAACAAGGGAAGCAGTTTCTCACCCCCTTCTTTGCCCCCTCCCCAATTCAGGATGCCATTTACCCTGAAACACTGCATCAGAACAACATGAGGTATTTCTTGACATAGTGCCATTGTGGGAGGAGGGGTCGCGGGTGGTGCTGTGGTCTGAACCACAGAGCCTAGGACTTGCCGATCAGAAAGTCAGCGGTACGAATCCCTGTGACGGAGTAAGCTCTCGTTGTTCGTTCCCAGCTCCTGCCAACCTAGCAGTTCGAAAGTATACCAGTGCAAGTAGATAAATAGGTACCGCTGTGGCGGGAAGGTAAATGGCATTTCTGTGCGCTCTGGTTTCTGTCACGGTGTTCCATTGCACCAAAAGCGGTTTAGTCATGCAGGCCACATGACCCAGAAAACTGTCTGTGGACAAACATCGGCTCCCTTGGCCTGAAAGCGAGATGAGAGCCATGCCCCATAGTCGCCTTTGACTGGACTTACTGTAACTGTCCAGGGGCCCTTTACCTTTTACCATTGCAGGGGCACAGCTGCTATTGCCACAAGTTGGGAAAAGCCTTATTTTTAAAAATGAACATGTTACCCAGTTACTCACCAATGGTAAAGTGTGCTGTCACTGAAAGGGTTCATTTAGACCCCCCCTAAAACCACCCCCTGCCTTGCCTTGCTTCAGCCTCTCCGTTGGAGCAAAACATTCCTAAACCTCAGACTTTCAGTTGACTCCTAGTATGAATTTAATTGAAAAACCATTGGCTTGGACACAGATTATGCAAGGTGCCCCCACCCAACTCCCACCAGTTGCCCCTGCCATATAGCCCCCTCCCAGGTTGGTTCACAATAGGAAGATACAAAATAAGAATGCAAAATACATAATAAAACAAAACGGGAAAAGACACCAGTAATTTCCCCCTGAGTTGCTGCTGAAGTCGCACTCCAAATGTACAGGGAGGAAGAGATGGGAGAAACTCTTTCACTTCCTTCCTTCCACAGTTACTGCCAGATCAGTAGTCAGAAAAGCAAGAGAGTGGGGAGGGATTTGGAACCTCACAAGGGATTGGGGGAGGGATTTATCCCTATCCATGCATAAAAAGTCTATGGGACACACTTAACCATTTCCTTGTTTATCTTGGAAAATAGCACCATTTGCCAAACCTAGTTAGGAATCAAACCAGCAAGGATAGGGGTTCACCCATGGCTAATGTTAGTGGAAAATGTGATAGCGCTGGCAAGCATGCTTTTGAAGAGAGAAGCGGGGAAAGAGAAAGCCCACAAGTCATGCAGAGCATGTAATTCAAGTGAAGTTGCCTCATTAAAGTAACAATATTGACTTGATTATCACTGCCTGGCTGCAAGAAGGAAGCTATTTTTAAGTCTAAGGTTATTCTGGTAAATGGTACTCTGACAGGCAGATTGAACTGAAACAGGTATGTGAAGTATCTCTTGGTAATTTAGAAAGTGCAGGCTATGATATACAGCAAGAGCTATTCCCATAAATCAGCCACAGATGAGGTCATTGTGTTTCTCAAGGGTCGACTGAAACCCACCAGCCCAGCTTTGTAGATCTGATAATTCCCTGAAAGGGATAGCCAGTAATTATCTCATTGGGCTTCCCAGATGCATGCCTCAATCACTGGGGTTAGGAACGGCCCACCAGCGAGCTCCTGACAGCTCAGAGGGTCTGGGTTATGTTGGCCATACAACACAGTACCTATCAGACATGCATTTTCAAGTGATTTATAAGATGGTCTTAAGACCTTTATCATTACTGAAGCATAAATAGAGCAGCGTAGCTCTCTTTGAGCTGAATAATAGTTAGCGAGGCTAAGACCAAAAATATTTCTAATTATATCATATTTAATCCGTGAATGTGGAATAAGATACACAGTGCTAGAGGAGATGGTAAAATATTTGAGGGCATTCTTGTTGAATATGTGCATCTGTGTGCACACCAGTGATATATAAAATCTCAAATTAGAGAACTGCATACACTCCTCTCATGCATATTCACACCAATACCCATGTGACATTTTTATGTTGAACTGAATGTCTCAAATATTAACATTCACGTATAAGTACTGACCACTGCAGAAGAATTTTGTGGATGCCCCCTCAAAAAAAGTGTGTGTGTGTGTCCCTGTGTGTGGTATGTGTATATGTGTTGCATATATATATATATCTATATATATCTATATATAAACTTCAGGCTAGCGAATTTTGGACATTTCCTGTAACATAATATTGCATTGGTCACTTGTCTAAATGTGCAGTTCATTTACTTTGAGAATGTTTAGCTGCAGGAATAAAAGCCAGACCCAGAAATACATAACTTTTGTATTCAATGTCATTTTTAAAATGTATGGCACTCACAGAAAAATGTTATCCTCAGATACAATGGATTTGGAGAATGTGTGCATGTATGGCGAGGAAAATCGAGAGAGAATGTTGCAGGGAGAAACAGCAGTCCTGAAAACAACAGATAGGAATGAGTTGTCTAAAGATCCCTTCATGTTTCATGACAATCATATCTAATTAGGTTAAGTGTTCTATTTAATAATTCACTGTGTAATGAGCTAGAGTAATGGGATTTGTCAAAGATGAAGCTACTGTAGTATATAATACATGGTAGCTGTTTTAAGCACATTTACGAATTACAAGATCAATAGATTTAAAAGCCCCGAATAGTGTTGCCTTGCTGTTTATTGCCCTATCCTTTGGGCTTTTCCAAGAGAAGGTTATTTCAGTGACCTTTCTGAACTTGGGCAGCAGGTTGGTGTGTGTTTGCAGATCATCTTCACCTATATGCCACGTCAGGGGGGAGAACCTTGTATGCTTCCATTTTGCCTAGCCACAAAGAAATAGCCAGCACATAATCTCAGAAGTTCATTATAGCCTTGAGCATACTGTTTTGCATCCCAGATTAAAGGATTTTCAAAACTAACTGTGATTGTCTTGTCACGGTTGAACTACGTATTAGTTGGCTGAGCTGAGTATCAAATATGGGAAATTAGTTGCCATTAAAAGCTCGCTTCAGGCAGTTCATTTCTCATCAGCCAAGCTGTGAGAGCCTCCTGCTGTGGACAGTGAACATTAGCTTACTAAATACTTTTGCTAATCAGATGCTGCTTTGCTAACGGATGTTCCCGAATTTAAGGAGGAAGGGAGAAAAAGGCAACAAAGTCTGCAGGGGGTGAGATTAATATGCTTCCGGTTATCCAAAAGGTTAATGCAATCTCTTCTCTTGATACCTATTGAAAAAGAGGCATTTATCTTTCAGCTGCTAAAGGTGCTTCCCTCCTCCATTGACTTAAAAAAAAGGAAGACTAAAAAAAGGAACAGCACCCCACACTTATTAAATTGGAAATAAATGTGCTTGGGAGTGGGCTATGTGCAGGGAGCAAATAAAATTACTTATTTCTGCATTTGCCACTGTGCATAGGAGCCACCTCCTAGAGGGGCCTTCTCCCCCCCAAAAAAATATTTGACAGGGAGCCCCCCCTCCCCAAGTTGATGGACACTGCCATTCAAATTATGGGTGTGCACTGCATCTTGTGATCAATTATGTGGGGTGGGTTCAAGCCCCCACAGTTGATTTTTGAGTGTCATGAAATGGCTATTGAAATTATTTTTTATTGTATTCTTGCTGCCAAGGGTGGGAGAGAGCCATTTGTGATGTTCTGCCTCGGGTACCAAAATAACATGGCAGCCTTGGATATTATGGCCCATTTGCTGTTCCACGTCAGGCACAGAACATCTTGGGCCAACCCTGTCTTTCAGGAAGCCCCATTTCCTGGCTTGTCTCCGCTGCTACCTGAGTCCCTAGCAAGGGCACTCCTTGACCTGGACTAAATGATCAGAATGCTGGCCACACCGTAGCCTGCCCTCTGGCACCATAAGGCCAGAGTGGCATTGAGAAGAATAGAATAGAATAGAATAGAATAGAATAGAATAGAATAGAATAGAATAGAATTTATTATTTATACCCTGCCCATATGGCTGGGTTTCCCCAGCCATTCTGTGCAGCTTCCAACAAAGTATTAAAATACAGCAGTCTGTTAAACATTAAAAGCTTCCCTAAAAAGGGCTGCCTTCAGATGTCTTCTAAAAATCTGGTAGTTGTTTTTCTCTTTGACATCTGGTGGGAGGGCATTCCACAGGGCGGGTGCCACTACCGAGAAGGCCTGGTTCCCTGTAACTTGGCTTCTCGCAGTTTGCCTAGCACATTTGTGTTCCTGAACGGCTTATTCCCTGATTATGGAGGCATAGCCTGGAGATGCAGTAAAAGATGTATGTCCAAAACAACTTTGTTAACACTATGGAGCAGAGTTAGACAAGGCAATGGAGGGTCAGTTCCCCCTCCCTCACAAACACACTCATTATTTTCTGTGAAAACAATTGACCTACCCAACATTGCTATATATGTGATTGACGCAAACCCATGTTTACACACAGTAAATCTTGAGTTTTGCTCCTAAACTTATGCCATATACCAGGTCAGATTTATCAAGAGAGAGTGGAATGGCACAACTAGAAATTCCAGCATGCACTAAGAGCAGGATACTAGCTCAGTATTTTGTACACAAACTCACAGTGGCTCTCTAGGGTTTCAGACAAGAGAAATTCAATTCAGTTAACATTTAAAGGTGAATCTATCTAATTAGCACTTTCAAAAACAATACACAAACCTAAACACAGCCATCCTTCAAAATTCATACTTCTCCGAATTTTGCAGTGCTGGTCTTCAGCCAAGTGTACAAGCATGCACATACTAGGGTAAAGTGTGCCTAAAAATGCATATATTGGTGGAAATACAAAAACTGCATTATATTAGGGAACATCACTAGTAGGCATAATTGCATGCAAGTTTATATATATTAGGAGAAATTTGCACTAACATGCAAATTTTCATAAGCACCTTTTTTAATTAAAAAAACACACTGGTGTGAAAAGGTGGAGAACTGAACTTAAGATTGGAAACACGAGGAACTGAGAGGAACTGAAATACACTGTTTCAACCACCCATAACTCTCTCCACTGGAGAGCCAGTGTTGTGTAGTGGTTAAGAGCGGTAGTCTCGTAATCTGGTGAACCGGATTTGCATCTCCGCTCCTCCACATGCAGCTGCTGGTTGACCTTGGGCTAATCACACTTCTCTGAAGTCTCTCAGCCCCACTCACCTCACAGAGTGTTTGTTGTGGGGGAGGAAGGGAAAGGAGAATGTTAGCCGCTTTGAGACTCCTTCGGGTAGTGATAAAGCGGGATATCAGATCCAAACTCTTCTTCTTCTTCTTCCCAGCCCTACCAGAGATGCCAGGTAGGGACTGAACCTCCATGCAGATGCTTTTTTACTGGGCTGTGGTTCTTTGCTCAAAGCAGGAATTGTGAAGGCCATGCACAACATGACATCCACAATACAAGGTCTCATTCCACTTAGCAAGGGGCTGCCAAGGGTACTCTTCCACTGGTACATATGGCGACTTCCATTTTTATCAAAAAACCTTGCATTAACTTCAAGCTAGACAAACAGTGTCATATGTAGCCTGGAAAGGGAATCTTTTGGCTGTTTGTCTTCTGATCACATTTCTGTTTTCAGGAGCCTCAAAGACAATTGCTTCCTTGCAAACACAAGACAGATTAAATAAACCACATTTCGGTCCTCTTTGCCATCTGCCCTCTGCTTACTTTATTTTAAGCCGCATGACTAAGCTTGACTATCTGACATGATGTGAAGGTGGGTTCGGCTGATTTTCCGCTCGGCTCCGTGAGGCTTGTAATGAACCTCAAGACGGAGAAACGAACAGCAAAGTGGAAGGAAACCAGAGTCAGAAAATCAGTAACTGTATAATAAATTGCTTGCCGTGCCAAAGAGCAGGATTTAGACACAGAGAGAACAAAACCTCCTCAAAGAAAGTTTCATGAATTAAGGAAAAGGCATCCACATTACGTCGTTTTTGATGCCTGCTGAAAACTACCCAGACATATAATTTAGTTCTGTATTTTAGTTTTAACATTTTTGCTGATTTTACCTGTGCTTCATTGATGGTTATTTTATGTATATTTTGGGTGTGTGTGTTTTGTTTTTAAATGTTTTGCTGATGTTATCTTGTTTTATTGAGAAATTATTTTATGATGTGCACCACTGATTAAGCCGTCTATGTTCTTTTCTAAATTAAGTAAGTTAAATAAGGAAAAGTATGGTGGGGGTGGCATGGTAGATGATTTGCAACAACCACCCACAATGGGAGTATAACTAGGATTGAGCCAAAATGGCCCTCAAAATGGTTTGAGGCAAGGGACACTCCTAGCCCTTCTTGGAGTTGCTGTGGGTTGAATCTGTAGTGCTTTATCACTGAGCTATGGTCTTTCCTCATTTAGTAGACATGTATAAGAAGATATATATATATATGGAATTGAACTGTTAGGCTACAACACACTAGGAAGTAAGAATGTGTATGTCCCAGTCCACTTTGGGGCCTGATCCAGTGCTTTGAAACAGCCCCAAAGTCATCATGATCCAGGTACAATCCAATTCAGGGGCCTTGCGGAGTATTTATTCGGGAATTAAAATTCCAATTAAATATGTGGTCAGGGATGGGGTTAAGCCCTAGTTAACCATTCATTCAGGAGAGGGAAAGAAGAAGGTGTATTCAGACTGCCTCTACATGTCTCTCTCCCTGCCTTTTGACAGCCCTGAGTAACTCCAGTTGGACCCAATCCAAGCTGGGATTGCCTCAACCCATTCTGGCTAAACCCCAGGCTGACCTGAATCTGACCCAGCCTGACCACAGCCCTACTTGGGAGTAAGCCCAATTGAACACAGCGGGAATTTGTCCTGAATCAGCATGCACAGGATTCCACAGTCAGCGCCCCTCACTGCATTCATTCATTCATAGCTGAGGTAGTTACGGGTTGACTCATGCTTTCCTTACATGTCCATAAGGGAAAGTGGTATTTAGAATAAATGCTAGAAGGACAAACTAGAGGTATTATGGAGTAATCGATCCCAAGTGCAAAGGCACAGTCCTCTCTATACATAATATAAGGGATTCAGATGGGCTTTCTGAGTCACCTGAGTAATTGTGAGTATAGAATTAGCGGGCAAGATAAGCGATTATTCTGTAAATAAATAATTATTTATTTAAAAGTTGGGAAAGTAAAATAAAACAGTCTGAAAATGGGCGTGCAGGCAGGCTGTGTATGATCTGTCTCCAGTACCTTGCCGTCCATACCTGACACCTTTCACGCTGTTGAGTAGCCAGGTGAAACCAGCATGGTAATTCATTCTCGTTGTCCTGTATGTCTGGCAATCGGAGGTACGCAGCTTCTGACCATGAATGTTGCATTCAAAAAAGAGCTAACAGCTACTGATCCATCCCCCTCCCATGACTGGTTTTGCCTAATCCTTAAAAAAAAAGCAAACCTAAACTAGCTAGTGACTGTTACCATACCCTGTGGCAATCATGTCTGTAAGTAATTATGTCCTGCTTGAAGAAATACTTCAATTTGTTCCAAACCTACTACCAGCCAATTTAATTTCCTTTATATGACAGGGACATTTTACTGCCTGGAGCTATGATAGAGGACATGCCAAATGGGTAAACCAGTTTCAGAAAGTTAGTGGCATTCCTCCGGCAAATAATTTCTGCAAAATATTCTTTAAAACATACCTTCCCCTAAAATCCAGGCAGTACATTCTACTATGGCACATCACATCACTTTAGAATTTGTTTTAGGACTTTAGTTTTAGAATGTTTTAGAATTTGAGGGCTGAGGTGGCATACAAATGTTCCCCCTGAAACCATGGCTTCCCCTAAACACACACTTGAGACACAACAATTACCAGGATTAACAGGGAGAAGCCGTGACTCATCGAAGCAGTATGATGCTACTTTAAATATATCATGCAGAGAGGACCTTAGTTTTGAGGTGTTTAACCTCATGGTTTTAATTACTTGTGTATTATTTTAAATTGTGCTTATTTTATGTGACCATTCACAGGGGGTAGGCTATTTGCATAAGCACTATATTCACACGGAATTTGTAAGTATATACTTAAGCAGATATTAGGTGTGCCCCTAAGAAAGAAGAATGCGTAAAAGAACATTCTATATTCAGGCTGAATACATACAAACATACATAATGTGCATGCATTTCAAGCATAGTTAAAGCTCATTTCTCCCTCCAAGAATCCTTGGAACTTCACTTTGTTAATGGTACCAAGAGTTGTAGCTTTGTAAGTAGTAAAATACAGTTCTTAGGATTGTCGGGGAGGCATTAAATGTGCTTGCAATGTATACTGTGCCTGCAGCCACAGTAGAGATGTGTGTACCTTAACTAAATGGTCCCCAATGAGCTCAATAAATATCCCTTTCTTTTCTGTGCCTTCTGTTGCTCTCTTTCGCCTGGCGAGCAGACTGTGGCTCCACGTCAAATGTGAACTCTGCAAGCAATCACTTTGGTCCTTCATGTCTTCTTTATTTTTATTAGCTTTTAACCCCATCAGATTTGTTTATATCTCATGAGGTATGCCGGGGCGAAGAGAGCTGCTGCTCCCCACTTGCGTTGACTCTGTGAGGTCTGACGTTTAACACCCCCCTGAACTAAGGTAGATAAGAGCAATCTTGAGCCTGTCTCAGTGTCATACATGCAACCTAAAATAACAAATTCCAGGCGGAGAAAACACAGAGTTTCTGCTTTTTGTTTGAAGTGGTGAAGAAGTGCAGGTCAGAGCCATAAACAAAGAAGGGAGGAAGCAGGAGACCGTGGCTGTCATGCCTTCAAAAGTTTACACAGTTCAGATAAGCTTGACTCACTTGAAATGTTTGAGCTGGGGTTCAGCACCACCTCGGAACCAGATGGACTTGGGCTGTGTACAAATTACCAGCTTAAAACACCACTAGGTCATTCTTTTTCTCAGTTCAGATTGAAGCCAGCTTGGGGAGTGGGATACAGTATTTGCTTTTTTAAAAAAGGCAGGATAGATATGGATTGTGACAACCATTGTGTGTACCCCATTTTCCAAGCCAGCAGTGGGAAGAGCACACTGGATGAGGAGGAAATGGGAGTGTGTACATAGCCTCATAACACCCAAGTCCATCTTTATTCTGAAGCATTCCACTCTTTTCTTGAGAGAGAAAATGGACAGAAATGAACAGCTAAGGTGGCCTTGGACTCTCTTGGGTTGCAGCTGCTAATGTATTCTGAAGCAAAAGAAATGATTTTGAAATCTGAAATAATGGCTTTTATGTTTCACTTCTTTCTTTTTCTTTCTTTTCATAAAACAAGCATAGCCATAATGGAGGTTTAACAACCGATTACACACTAAGGCCCAATCTGCACTATACATTTAAAGCAGTATCATAACACCTTAAACAGTCCTGACTTCCCCTAAAGAATCCTGAGGACGTTAGAAATTGTCACGCTCAATGTGGCAAGTGAATGGGCAAAGCTGTCCTCATTCATCCAGTTCTACATCCTTGACAGGTGTATTCAGCAGCTTTACCTGTCTGTTTCTTCTTCATTCCATCCTTGCGGGAGCCTTCCTAAGTAGGCACAGCATGTCCACATCTGTACCATACGTTTAAAACATTCTTACACCACTTTAAGAGTCATGACTTCCGCCAAAGAATCCCGGGAACTGTAGTTTGTTAAGGGTTCTGAGAATTGTTAGGAGACCCCTTATCCCACGGAAACGCTTCTCAGAGTGGTTTAACAATCAGTCCCTCTTACCAGGGAACTCTGAGAACTGTAGCTCTATGAAGAGAGCCGAGGTCTCTTAACAACCCTTAACAAGCTGCACTTCCCATATTTTTTTTGAGAAAACATGAACCAGTCAGTGTAGAATGCTACAGCTAGACAACTGATGGGAGCCGATGACTGACAGCATGTGACACCTCTGCTCAAACCTCTGTACTGGCTATCTGTATGCTACCAAGCCAACAATCTTTTTTAATAGACAAAGCTTTGAACAACTCGAGTCTAGAATACCTTAAGGGCCACCTGAGCTCTTATTTCCCAGCTCTGCCCCTGAAATCGTCTGAAGGAGTGCTGTTAATGGTTCCCCATGTTTCAGAAGCCCAACTAATTTCATCTAGAAGTCGGGCATTTAATGTCGCTGGTCCCGTGCTGCAGAATACTCTTCCACCAGAGATTCTGCCAGCCGAAACCCTCACTACTAACTTTCAGGCATCAACAGGCCTATTCAGTTGTTTACATTTTCTTAAGATGGGCCTGTGATTTTTAAGATGGTTTGTATAGTTTTTAGCGTATTTTGTGGTTTATTGTATTTGTGTACATTTCTGTACACCACTTAGGTATTTTATATGCATGGGTGATTTGTATATAGGTTTTTTAAAAATAAAACATATCTGTCAAATGTATCTCTATCAGATTAGTGAATTTCTAGGAGTAGGGTGGAGTGGGGAACATGAATTAGACTCAGATTTGTCCATTTCAGAAGAGATAATCTGGGAATGGGTGAAAGCACTTTAATTGGCTGTCGTGGCCAGTGCTGGTGGAAGCATTATGCAGTCCACAGTGAAGGGCAAGATGTCATCCCTTTCCCCATTCCATGTATACAAACTGACAGGAATAGCCATGGCTGATTCTAACTTCAGCACTGTTGATGGGCCAGCATCTGTCACCATATATGAGGGCAGCAGGGCAGGAAAAAATGCACAGGACAGCTTGTGTGACATGGCCACCTCTGTCCTGGAAACCCCTTGCCATTACTCCCTCTTCAAGACCGGCTCTGGGGAGCCAGAGTGGTGTAGTGGTTACAGCACTGAACTATGACCTGGGAGAGCTGGATTTGAATCCCCACTCAGCCCCTCACTGCGTCTCAGCCTACGTTGAGCCTAAACTACCTCACAGAGTTGTTGTGGGGATAAAATGGGGTGGGGAAATCCAGGCACACCATCTTGAGCTCCTTGGAGGAAAAGGCGGTATATATAAATGAAATAAACAAACATTTCCCACAAAATGAGACAGGGAAAACTGAAGGGATATGGAATGGTGCAATCATTGAACCAGGGGAAGATCACTGAGACCATTACAGAAGGTAATAATTAAGGGATTTAGCTTAGAGAAGCCCGGAGTGGATTCAGCTGCAGAAAGTGGAGTGGCTCACATCCATTACCTATGGAAGTAGCTTGAGGAGGCTGAAGTGGCTTGGAGCACCAGGGTTATGTAGTGAAGGGGGTCACCAAAGAGGCATTTCAATTAATAGGTTAAAAGGGATCAAAGAGGAACAGGAAGGCAACAAATATTTTTCTTCAGACTTGTCTTATGTTCTTATTCTCTAGCTTGCGGCCTCTTTGCAAACCTGCACCGTATATACAAAGTAGAACAAGCCAAAATTTCTCCTAAGACATTTTTTTTTCTGAGAAAAGTTCTGAGTGTTTTCTTTTTCTCCCCCAGCCCCACTTCAAATAAAGGCTGCTTCACAGAACCAATGATCAATATTTCCCACCATTATTATGTTTTCGGTGGGCATTCTCTTATCCCCATGATGCTCTGGAATGACACTACGTCTGAAGCACTGAGGAGAATACAAAATGGCAGCTACTGAGCCAATGCAGTTGCTGCTATTTTTTGTAGCAGTAGCAAAGAAAAGAAAAGAAAAACCCTAGTTAAGATAGGGGTAGCCAACAAGGTGCCCTCCAGATATTATGAACTACATTTCCCATAATAGAAGAGGGGGGGAAAGGCCCATTGAACTAGCAGGAGGCCTTCTGCTAATTTAATGGGGCAGTTGAATTCAGTCCATTGACTTCAGTGTTACTTACTCCCAGGTATGTGCATATAGGACTGCAGTCTAAGTTAGTTGCACATTGTTGTTGTTGTTTAGTCGTGTCTGACTCTTCGTGACCCCATGGACCAGAGCACGCCAGGCACTCCTGTCTTCCACTGCCTCCCGCAGTTTGGTCAAACTCATGCTGGTAGCTTCAAGAACATTATCCAACCATCTTGTCCTCTGTCGTCCCCTTCTCCTTGTGCCCTCAATCTTTCCCAACATCAGGGTCTTTTCCAGGGAGTCTTCTCTTCTTATGAGGTGGCCAAAGTATTGGAGCCTCAGCTTCAGGTTCTGTCCTTCCAGTGAGCACTCAGGGCTGATTTCCTAAAGAATGGATAGGTTTGATCTTCTTGCAGTCCATAGGACTCTCAAGAGTCTCCTCCAGCACCATAATTCAAAAGCATCAATTCTTCAGCAATCAGCCTTCTTTATGGTCCAGCTCTCACTTCCATACATCACTACTGGGAAAATTAGCCATTATTTGGGGTGCAATCCTGTGCAATCAGTTTTCACATTGATTCAATGAGACCTGCATGTGATTAAATTTCATTTAGACCCAACCCAGTGCCTCTAGCCAGGGAGAGTATTGAAAAAGATGTTTGGCACTTTTCATACATTCATACTGCAAGCATACAAAGGCTCCATACTGTGGCTGAGGAAACTTTAGACAGCAGATAGCTTCAGATAACTAATGCACACCTTACATTACAAGGAAAATTAAGCACACCCCAATTAAACACACCCCTAATTCCTAAGAATTCACTTTTGTGTAAGGAAGGCTCTAGAGCTAATATCTCTTCCCTTACGATACAGGAGTGGTTGACCTGCTGCACCAGAGCGTATAACTCTAATAGCACTTGTTGCAGCATAAAGAAAAAATAAGAAATAATGGCTAGTCGTAATGGCCTTTTATTTTTATTTTTTTATATATAATTCGTGCATTAGCAGCATGGAATGGACATGTGCTCTGCATGGAAGTTATTATTTGCTAATTTGCAGCTTAAAAAAAGAATATACACACACAGCACACACTATCTATTATGTATCACGCATTACAATTACAACAACAGTTTGATTAATCACTAGCAGTCGGTTTTGTTGCTGCTCTGCTGTGGAATTCTGGGTAATGGCGTTGTTTACCATTTAGTAAGTAGCAACATTTCACTCTGTTTCACTACATTAAACTGCTCAAATAAAGCAAATGGATATTGAAAAGAGTTGGCCATCTGCCTTTATTTTCTCTTACTTTTGTTAAGAAGGGGGGGGCAGGCGGGTGGGTGTGGAAATCCCAACCTCCTCTGAAAGGGCCAGGACCACAGCCATGAAACAGACAGTGACAAAAAACACCCTTTTTATTTTTTTTAATCAGGTCAAAATCTCATCTAGATGCAGTTCTGATGAATGGTAAAAAGCTTGCTTTGTGGATTTGGAGTGGGTCTCAAGACCAGCAATGAAGTCTAATGATTATTTAATGGTGCCGCGCTTGACGCCGGATTATGTGAGACTTCTCATCCCCCGTTAAGAGTTTGATGAATAGGTTTTGTGACAGCCATTTAGGAATAAACAAGAATTCATCAGTCTGTATAAGAAGGAGCCAGTTTATAGATGAAGTTTCAGGAGGCAATTCATGAGGTCAGTCCCATTTAGATGTAGACTATTAGGGCACTGCTTTTGAGACCGGCCATACAAGGGACTTACTCCAAACGGACCCCTGAAACACAAAGCCTTCTTTCAGAAGAAAGCCTGAAATTTTTATGACCCTGCTGCTAGGAAGCACATCAACTTGTCACTGTGAAGATCTGCTAGGCCAGGACCTCATCACTCTATTAAAGAGCTCTGTGACCCTATTGATTTGAAGTATTTAAAGCAGGGGTGAAGTTCAAAGCAATTTCTTTTCTCTACTATTACTCAGCCTCTCTGTGTCCTGGCTCTAAAACATCTGCTGTCAGTTCCTCTCTGGTGTTTGACTCTGGAATCTGTCACCAGAGAACAGAGTAGTTTTATTTGGAATAAATTGGATTCTTTTTCTTCTTTCTTTCTCTTCTTCGGTTTTCAGCATTTTGTGCTGAGATCAATGGTTTACACTTCTTCATGTGCCAAAAGACATAACTGCAAGTGTTTTCCTTTGTGTCTTTTTGGGGCGGGAGGACGGGGACGGCTGAAGCAGACTTAGCTCCCGAAGATCTCTGATTGGATCCATCCTCTTCGCAAGTTAACAGGCACCACCAGTGACTCTAATTGGTGGATCAACACAAACTAAACCATAACCTTTCTTTTCTTTTCTTTTTTCAGGAGGAGATCAATGGGGAAAGGCCAAAGCTTTTAATCCTGGCGCATTTGCATTTTTAAGAGCAAAGAAATCAGCCTCTCATTTGCACCCACATTTTTGCAGTTTGGCATCATTAGAAATCAGTCGAGCTCCATGCACAAGCAGGGTGGAGGGTCCGTGGCGAACCATCAGAGCCCTCTGGCCCTGCTAACTCTTTTTCTGGCTGTTGATGTTCGTTTGGCTGCTTTCTGAGCAGGCAAGCGAGCAAGCGGTGGCAGGATCAAGGAGAAGAAATAACAACCTCCTTTGCTTATCTTGCCTTCTCCCTCTGGTCTGCTGGGAAGATTGTGCCCAGAGGAAAAAAGCAAGCAAGTTGGCAGCAGAGACATCCCTGTGTCACATGGGAAAGGCCCACTCAGAGCTGGCATTGACCTCCCCGACTCCCTATATTGTCATAATGTGTTGCTCAACCTTCATCCTCCCTCCGCTCTCTTCCCTCCCACCCCATCTTTTCTCAGGCTTTGGGTTCAACAAAGATGTTCTTTACATTGGGTAGCTTCACATTTTAAACTCTGGATCAGTTTTGGGTGAACTAGCTTGAACTGCACAATGGCTCCTGAGTTGTTCTGACAAGAGTGAACACTCTAGAGACAGGCCAGAGAGCCTTCATCATCAGGGAAATTATGAATAGCTATAACGTAACTGTCATACACTCATGACAGCATGATCCTAACCATCCTTACTCAGATAAACATCTGACTGAGCTTAAAAGAACTTACTATTTACTATTTACTAAATAATTTAGTAATGATACTAAATTATAGTAGTAGTAGTAGTAGTAGTAGTAGTAGTATAGTGTATTTGAAACTGCAGCCTCCATTTCTTAATTGATGTCATATTTCCATTTATATCCTGTCTTTCCTCCAAAGAGGTTAAGGTGTCCTGCATGGTTCCACCATCTCATGCTCACATGAACCCTGAAATGTAGGTTAGATTGAGTGATAGCGACCTCTTCTCTATCTGTTTTACCACACTGACTCTTAATTTGAAAGAAAAGCTCTTGAATGTAGTCTCTTTAACATAATTTAGTATCCGTTTGATATTTGTTCTCATCACTTGGATATGAACCGTTTTAACCACAGAATTGTTCATTTTGGTTTAGACTACTTATTGAGCAAAGTTCCTTTTCTCATTTAGCATCATCACACCCATTAATATTTTTCTAGAAAAGGAGGTGCCAGAGCTCACCATGAACACCTTGTTCTCTTATACTGTAATGGCAATGGTGCCCACCTGAGAGGTGTTGGAACTGAGATCCAGTGAGTCCTACCTGGGGGGGGGGGAACCCTGATTACACCTCTCTTTTCTGAATTTAATGCAAGATTTAATTGTGAACCACAGGATGGTTATTTTGTCATAAAATCAGTTTCTGAAGGCTGTAACTGTTGCTTCTGCAGCCAGCCTTCTCTCTTTTCATGTCACTCAGATGTGCAACCTGTATGCTTTGAAATATTGGCAAATCTATTCATTTTATTAGACAGCACCTTAAAAAGCAGAGACATCACCTTGCCAACAAAGGTCCATATAGTTAAAGCTATGGTTTTCCCAGTAGTGATGTATGGAAGTGAGAGCTGGACCATAAAGAAGGCTGATCACTGAAGAATTGATGCTTTTGAATTATGGTGCTGGAGGAGACTCTTGAGAGTCCCATGGACTGCAAGAAGATCAAACCTCTCCATTCTTAAGGAAATCAGCCCTGAGCGCTCACTGGAAGGACAGATTGTGAAGCTGAGGCTCCAATACTTTGGCCACCTCATGAGAAGACTGCCTGGAAAAGACCCTGATGTTGGGAAAGATTGAGGGCACAAGGAGAAGGGGATGACAGAGGACGAGATGGTTGGATAGTGTTCTCGAAGCTACCAGCATGAGTTTGACTAAACTGCGGGAGGCAGTGGAAGAGTGCCTGGCGTGCTCTGGTCCATGGGGTCACGAAGAGTCGGACACAACTAAACGACTAAACAACAACAACAACATTCATTTTATACGGGTCTGATTTGTCACTCAGAGTATGCTGAGATAGCAGCTAGGCTCCAAAGTCGGAACAAATGTGACAGCCAAAAATGGGAAAGATCATGGGTTGTCTTCTCCCATATATAGGCCTACTCATCAATTCAGGGCATCTGTAGAGGCTCTCCTGCACCAAGGGGTTCCATCACTGGAAGAGTAGGTGGTGGTGCAGGAAAGGATCTTTTTCATTCCATCAAGCTACGGAACTCCTTTCCCAGCAACAAAACAGTTAATAATAATGTAACATTAAACAACAGTGGGAAAACAGCATCCCAGAACATGGCTCTGCAACTAAATCACAAATGGAGTCTTTTAGTTATTTGCATGGATTGCATGTCAAAGGTTAAAAAAAAAATCTCGGATAAACAACTCAGTTGTTTTTAAATGTCAGCAAGCAAACCTTGCAGCTAGTTTGGAAAGAATTTTATTACTTTTTTCCCAAACAATTTGAGATCTCATATTTTCTTGCAAAAACGGCAGGCAGTCAAGCACCTTCTGAGCAGTTAATAATAGATTAAGCATTGCATGCGCATTTTAGATTTTTTTCTGTGACACTGGGCAAGTTGTGGTAATAAGCTTGTGGAGTAAGGAGATTAGCATGCCATTTGGATGATATCAGGCATTTCAAAATTAACAAACAAAAAGTGTCAGGCTGGATATGCAAATGAAATTCCTTTAAAATAATTTAGAACAGCCATGCATTGACAGAAATAAAATAAACAACAAACATAAACATATGTATATGTTTCCAGAGGGGAACTGTGTTAGTTTGTTGATGCAAAAAAACCACATAGAGTCTTATAGTACCTTAAAGACTAATGAATTTTGGATGGCATATAAGCTTTCATGACCTGCTGTCCACTTCGTCCGATGTGTCTATATGTTGTTGGCATCCATCTGTCTTGAGAGACAATGGAGTGTGCCACCAGGGGTGAAGTTAAACCACTGTGTTAGCAGCACCAAAGTGACTTCCTTGGGACACAAACCTGGGTGGTGTGTATGGAGGTTCTGGGCTGCCCAGATGACAAGACCCTCTTGGCCTCACTGAGGTGGTCCAAAGGAAAGCAGAGCAGGACATTTGGCAACAGCTTGGCTACAGGAGTTGCTGGAAGGAGGCGTACAAAGCACCATCGAACCATCTTAGGGATTCCACTCCAGATTTGTGTAGAGTTTACTCCATAGCCTTGTGTTTACCCAAAGATATCAGCATTTCTCCTAGCTGGGATATCTTCCCAGGTTGATGAGCTCCATCTGCTCCTCATCTATATGTCCAACATGGGTATAAATATATTACTACTGAGCCAAAATAGGTTGAAAAGTTGGGGGATTACTAGTAAGTGGCGGACAGTAGAGGTGATATCTCTTTTTTCCTAGAAGCAATTCAGCCTAATCATTCAGGGTTGCAGATTCCAGGGAAGTCACGTAAGGGAGGAGCACTCAGTGTCAGGGCCAGGAGGAAAGGAGGACCAAATAGGGCACATATACGTACATGTGGTCTATATGTGGTCTATACCACACCAACTGCTGACCCATGGCCCTCAGAGGGATGGAGCTCAAGCGGAAAATGATTAGCACTCCATTATTTTTCTTGGGTGAGAAATCCCAGCTGGTGGCCACTAACAGGAGGTCCACTGTATTCAGCTTAAGTTCATCCCCAAAATTTCAGGGCAGACCAAAAAAGTGCTCCCTCACACAGCGCATATGGAGGTAACTTTTGTACAGTAGGCTACACTCCAAGCACACACAATCCCCAACACACACAGCCATCTCTCCACCGCCCAGTCAGACAAATAAGAGGCATTGTCGCCATTCAATGACACATTCCAGCCAGACAAAGGCACTTGGAGGAGAGCGTGGAGGGCCAGTGGGAAGGAGGTGCCCTGGGGAGAGGAAGTGAGGCCTGGGTCTGGGTCAAACCAGCCATAGAGAGATGCTGGGGAGGGTGGCACATCTGGTCCCCGGGACTGAGGCTGCCCGCCTCTAGTTTAAACATTATAATATTTAAACCGTTTGATTTTACTGACTGCATTGGAAACCCCTTTGCGGCCTCTTCATGATGAAAAGTGCTATACAACTGTTGAACATAAATACATGAGCGCTATGGAATTCTAGCTGCACAACACGTGTTCCTCTCAATAGGACATAAAGAGGAATTCAACCAAAGGTCCATTAGTGAACGTGGAAAAATCAGATCCAGTGGGCAGAATTGGATAAACTAACTGGAAGAATTCGAAACCTGCGGGACCAGAGATTCACGGAAGACTGGTGTAAATTTACGGACTATTTGAAAAGTAAATGTGATGACAAGACTATGTTTGTAGGTTTGCAAGAAGTTTTGTGGGGTAAACTATTTGAATTATTGCAAAAATGGTTAAAGAGGTGGATTGTGAGTTAAGATAAAGGCAATAGGAATTTAAGAAATGCAGAAGAAATTATAAAAATGGTGGATCATCAGAGGTGCTGATGGAAGTCCAAAAAGGTTGTATAAGATGTGAAGTTCTGTGGAATGTATAATAATTGGTATGTTGAAATTATATATGGTATGTTGAAATTGGTATGTTGAAATTATATATATATATATATCAGATCCAGGGGGCTAGGAACCCTCTGAAGCAGATTTTGAGGGTTCATAAAAGGGACCAGAGAAGAGAAACCAGACTTGCTGTTGCGCAAGTAGATTTCCGTTGCACAAGCTGGTGGACGTCAGTGGGTGTTGCGCCATTTCTCTGGAGGTTGCATGGCCAAATCAATTTATCAGGTTGACTTTACCTGTGTTAGTCAAACAAATCCACTGTTGTTGTTTTATAAATTGCAGAGCTTTTAACTGATTGCCACATATAGTGAAAGATTATCTAGTTCCCCTTTGATGCATATCAATCAACATATCCCTATTGATGCTGACTTGCGCTGGTGAAGTAAATTGTCTCGCAGAGCGCTTAGTTGTCACGTACAATGCTTCCCTCCCCTTTTTCTTTTACACATAACTGCTTATCAGGCTAAATGTGCACTCAATAATGAATTGTGTTTATAGAGAGATAACCGTCACACTGTTTGTTCAAGGGGTATCATCAAGGATCTGGCTAGGTTTTGCCGACAGATGCACCTCTTGCATGTCAGTCATAACAAGTATCCTTTGCAGCTTTGCATTTTTATCTAGTCAGCAAAAGAAATCATGTTGCTGCAGCTCCGGATCAATATTAAATACACCAACAGAATCTCTAGCTGAGTATCTCTTGGTGGGGAAAGTCTGGAAGATTAGGGGAAGAGATAACAATTTTGCATTGAGCTCTCAGCAGAAAGACGGGATTAAAAAAAGAATTTAACAAAAAAAATTGATACTATTTCCTCTCTCTCTCTCTCTCTCTCTCTCTCTCTCTCTCTCTCTCTCTTTAAAGTGGCAACAATAACAGTACAAATGAAACACCATTACAAGCCACAACAGTTTTGAATTCATGTTGCTGAATATATTGACTTTTACAGCCTATTCTCCTGGGATACGCTACAAAATGAAACTGAAACTTGATGGGCCAACTGTACTCCATTAAAAGAATTTTTAAAAAAAATATTTTAGAGGATCACATTCCCCTCCCCCAATGGATCTGGTAGAAATGAATAGTTCCAAAAACCACAGTTCTAACCCCCCACCATCCCACCATGCACACATTAAACCTTAATGTTTAAGGTCAATCCAAAGTCAACATTAAAAAAAAAAAAAACATTCCTTGCCCAAGATTATGAATGATGCAAAAATTTATGGAGCGTACAATTTATTACCATGCTAATGGAGGCCTTTGTTTATATCCTGCAACATATGCTCAGAATCGCTAGGAAATGGCTATGTTTTTAAAGAATAGAGTGAGAAGCAATTAGAGGCGTTAGGTTTAATTATTGTGGAAAACCTTTGCAATGCATGCACACACGTGTGTGTGTGTGTGAGAGAGAGAGAGAGAGAGAGAGAGAGAGAGAGAGAGAGGTGCTTGTGTGTTCACGTATGTGTGTCTTGTTTAAGATACTCAGTGTAGCCTTAAGAAGTCAGGATTTCTCATGAGGAAAAGAAAAATCACACTACTTCTGTAGCTGCAGCTATTAGCAATGCTTTATATTTATTACATGGCATAGCACCCAAAATTAATCTCCAGCCTGCCATGCTTCTTGTTACATTTGCTTTCTGCCTAACCGGAACCTGTGTGTTTTACTTAAGGCATAAGACAGATCTATGTCAGTAACAGTCAAGCTTTATGTTTTCAGAAATATCAGTCAGACACTGCATCTTCATCCCCGAATCCTGGGGCAAAAACATGATACTTACAAGTATCTAGCAGAGACTACTCAAGCCAGCATTTAGACTGAGTCTAAATACTGATCTCAAAGCTTCAGCATCCGGCCTATTTTTTGTAAGTTTTTGTAAGTCCTGATTCACACCCCCTCCAAGCCATCAGACTCTGAAGTTAGTGGCACAGGTTAATCTCACAGTGGGGTGGGGGGAGGAGGTAAAGGACCCCGGATGGTTAAGTCCAGTCCAAGGCAACTATGGGGTGTTCAATCATCTTGCTTTTCAGGCCGAGGGAGCTGGTGTTTGTCCACAGACAGCTTTCCAGGTCATGTGGCCAGCATGACTAAACTGCTTCTGGCACAATGGGACACCCAGAGCACCCGGAAACACAGTTTACCTTCCTGCCGCAGCGGTATCTATTTATCTACTTGCACTGGTGTACTTTTGAACTGCAAGGTTGGCAGAAGTTGGGGCAGAGCAATGGGAGCTCACTCCATCACGCAGATTTGAACCGCCAACCTGCCAATCGGGAAGCCCAAGAGGCTCAGTGGTTAAGACAAACAATACAAACAAATTATTGTCATATCCTTATTTTTCTAAACATTGTTAAGTTGACTTCCCCAAGTCCCACCTATCTGATTTTCTTTTTACTTCATCTTTAGCAGTTTACATATATCATAATTTCTAACCATCTTTTTTTTAAATACTTAAAATAACTTCACATTTTATCACTTACAAATAATACTATTTTAAAATACCCTATCTTCTACTTCTAATCCTACAGCCTATATCCACTTCCAAAGCTATTCTAAGGTTTAAATATTAACATATTTTTTTCAAATATTCCTTAAACTTCTTCCAACCTTCTTCCACCGTCTCTTCTCGCTGGTCTCTCTGTGTTTTTTATTTGTGTTATAAAATGAATTAAAAAAATGGGGGGGAGAGGCTCAGTGGTTATACCACAGCACCCCCCACGTCCCTAACCTCAGTAGTGATCCACACCCTTTCTGTGAGTTACAGAACCTTGTGTACAAATCTCTGGAATCACTAAACATTTGAAAAGCATCTCAGAGTACTCACCCTTTTCTGTCGCCTTCTCTCCTTTCTCTCACACGCACCTGCCACAGAAGGACAGATATCCACATACTGTAGGAGTGAATTGCAATTTCACTGTACTTCCATTTGTCTGTTCTGAATTTTCCAGCATTTGGCATCATCAGAGGGCCCTGGGCCCTAGTACTGTATTAGGAGAGAGGGAGAAAACCTTCATACACTTTCTGTGCACCATGCATAATGCTATTCAGCTCCATCATGTCTCCCTTACTCACCTTTTCTCTAAAGTAAGAAGGCCCCTATGTTGCAACATTTGCTCATAGGAGAGTTGCAGCCTCTTCTTATGTGGGAAGGCAGGCCAGTTGCCTGTTCAGGTACGTGCATCGCTTTTTCCTCCATAGGCAAAACCTAAACCATTCAGGGTTTGGCCTGGAAACAAATGTTTTGAAAAACTGCAACAACCTGCAGAATGCGCCATTTGCTTTGGGAGTACACCGAGCTGTAGAAAGCTATATATGAGCCTGAGAGCCCTATGGGGTACTGAAAGGCCCTCCCAGCATGTGGAGCGTGCAAGCAGATGGGTATGCCATGAAATTATGAAGGAGCTGATGACCAGTCTGGACATTCCTGCAAAGGTATGATCAAACCATCTGTTCTGTATTCATGAGCTTGTTTATTGCTCGTAATTTCAAGAACTATTTTGAAAACTGGATAGATGAAAATGAGCAAAGGAGTGAATCAGTGAACATATTGCTGTAGATGCCACAGGACCAATTCTATTGTCTCTGGTTTGGGGGTTTGGTGTGTGTAAGAGAGAGAGAGAGAGAGAGAGAGAGAGAGAGAGAGAGAGAGAGAGACCTTGAAAGGATCACAGGGCTACTGGCTTCTATTGTTGTCATGTAGTGATTGTTTTATTATGAATACTGTACAGTAGTACCCTGGGTTACAGACGCTTCAGGTTACAGATGCTTCAGGTTACAGACCCCACTAACCCAGAAATAGAACCTCAGGTTAAGAACTTTGTTTCAGGATGAGAACAAAAATTGCGTGGCGGGAGCAGGAGGCCCCATTAGCTAAAGTGGTACCTCAGGTTAAGAACAGTTTCAGGTTAAGAATGGACCTCCAGAACAAATTAAGTTCTTAACCCGAGGTACCTGGTGCTATTTACTTAGGATATGTATAGGGAATCTTCCTAAGCCTGAGGGCCACATAGCCTCAGGAGCATGTTTTCGGGGGCCACATGATAGTGGTGGGTGGGGCCAGATGCAAAAGCTGCTGTGGCAGTGCATTTGAGAGCTGACTACATTTCAACAGTGCAAAATCTCCGTTCCTATATACACAAACACACACCTCCATCCTGGAAAGCAAGAGCAATTATTGAAGCAGACATCCTAAGCACTTGAGCAGGGCCAGGGCCAAAGCGGACTTTGGTAATATTTTGTTATATAACTTCCTGTGCAAGGCCAAAATTTGGTACCCCCAAATGAATCTTCTCAGTTATGGGTCTTCTCAGTCTTGATCTCCCTTGGCTCAGCACCCTATGCAGAGGAACAGCCCTGAATCCTAAACCTGGTGGTGGCCTGAGGAGAGCTTTGAGGGCTAGATAAATATGCCTGGAGGGCTACATTTAGCCCCTGGGCTTGTGGCTTCTCACCCCTGACCAGCTGCATAAGAAGACAGGCCTCCTGCCCATTTTAATGGCTGTGTAGAAGGAAGAATCCAATCAGGTGTAACTTGCCATGCAGATTCCCTCTTTTGCCCGACAATTAAAACATGCAGGAGCTCCGTTTTCTCTTTTGCAGCTGGCCACCCTATATAATTTACCACATGTCACTGGAAGGCCGATTGAAAACTAAAGCTCTCTGAGGGGTGATTCGTATATTGTTCTGCAAGCACGGCATGAATTATTCAAAAGCTCCAACCTGACAGCGTGAGCTTTTCTCCTTTTTTTATGACTGCGTACCAGCTACGTGGCTGCAACATTCCTGAGGAACAGAACAGTGAGGTACTCAAAGCCCCTCCAGTGGATAAGAAAGGGGTGCATAGACTTCACATACACTTTAGGTATCCCTATTTCGGTCGTTAAACAGGCGTCTTTAGGACCAGTTTGGATGTAAATATGTAGTAGGGTGGAGGCAGTTCCTGAGGGTTTTAAGCACTCCAGTGAAACTTGGGTAGTTCAGGGCTTGCCCAATTTTTTCCTGACCATTTCTCATCAATCAACAAGAAAAGAAATGCCATGTGAAAATTATCAAAGGGGAGAACAAATTCTGAGACCATTCAGCTGAGTTGGGTGCAGGGTTGTGTTGTTTTTTTCATGATTACCTCACATTTGCAAATCGGCTCACCCATGCTCTGCACTCCACAGCCTTCCCAGGTGCCCATCACGAAGGCATTGTGAAATAACTCTCTCTTTTTCTTTTTCGTTTTAGACCAAGAAGTGTGGGGAGCCAGGGAGGCTGCAGAGAGCTGGAGAAATGGTTACTGGAAAGAAACACAAGCAACACTCTTGGATACTTAGCGACAATAAAGTAAGCTCAGAACCCTGCAGCCAAACAAAATTCTAAAGAAATGATAGGTAAAGGTAAAGGGACCCCTGACCTTTAGGTCCAGTTGCAGACGACTCTGGGGTTGCAGCACTCATCTTGCTTTATTGGCCGAGGGAGCCAGCGTACAGCTTCCGGGTAATGTGGCCAACAGGACTAAGCCGCTTCTGGCAAACCAGAGCAGCACACGGAAATGCCATTTACCTTCCCGCTGGAGCGGTACCTATTTATCTACTTGCACTTTGATGTGCTTTCGAACTGCTAGGTTGGCAGGAGCAGGGACCGAGCAGCAGGAGCTCACCCCGTCGCGGGGATTCGAACCGCCAACCTTCTGATCGCCAAGTCCTAGGCTCTGTGGTTTATGCCAAAAAATGATAGGGTGCCCTAAAAATGGGAGCCTCTTTCACTGACTCTTCTGCACATACTTTTTAAAAAAAGAAAGATACATGTGGAAGGGTAGCGCTATGCAGTCTAGCCCCACACATTGCCATCAATTCCAGTCTCTCCTGACATTGGCATGTTCAATGAATGGTGGAAATAGTTATCTGCATATGCAGATGTATGCAGGTAGAGACTATACCCAATCCTGTGTGTGGGTAGAGAATCTACCCAATCAGGTCCTGGTGTGGGCTACCCATGCAGTGTTGGTAGGCGGGACTAGACTGAATGGCTCTGCAATCCCTCCACTCTACATGTTTTCAGTATGGAGAGGTATTCATGAGAATTATTCTCTAGTGCACTTCATGAACTCTGCTCCTAGTCCAGGACTTTTACCTGTACAACTATGCTAGCTCTTAATGCCCACAAACAGCTGCTCCCTCCCACTGTAGTTAATGGGAAAGCCCACTGAGCTCTGTGCAACCGAGGTGATGAAACAGAGCCATGGTCTGGTAGAAAATCACGTTCTGCTAATTCATGCACAACACTCAGGGGAGGGGGTGGTGTGGAGACCCAGTCTGAGTTCCTTTCTGAGGGCAAATCTTTCTCTTGCCTGAACATTTCTCAGGTATGCGCACCCATGTTTCTCACTGGTTGTTTTCTGCACTCAGCATTCTGTCCTAGAAACTCTGAGTTTATTAGACATCCATTACAATTGACACATTGTTGCAGCGAGGGGTGAATAGATGCATTAGACAGATGATCTTAATTGGCTTTCATCCAAGAGAAATTAAAAAAGAAGAGAGAGAAAGGGAGACAGCTGAATTTGATTCACATTTTCAATTAGTAAAACTTTCTTTCATTATTATAATGCCTGCTCAAATAGCAGCCACATCATGGTGACAAATCCCGTTATCATGCTTTCTTTAATTGTCTTCCAAAAAGGCTTCTATTGAAAGCTTTGTCTGGACTTGTGTATAATGCTGACAATCAAGTTCCGTTCAAAGAGATGAGGAGGGGGAGTGTAGCGGCTCTGACTGAGGCACGTTATAATAACACATTTTTTTCCTTGCTGGTGGTTCTTCAGTGTGCGATTCTTGTTTTAGGTCACCATGCCATGATGACAGACGATGTGTGCTAACAAGATCAGTCACCAAGCATTAGTGGGATTCTGATGCTTCCCACTTATTTCAAGCTTTGGGGGTTTTTATTTTTTAAAAAATTGATCCTCTGCAGGTGTTGTTTGCTTGCAACATTATTACACAGCAAACGTGGCTCCTTTTTTTTTTCTTTAAGCAGCTAAACTCATGCAGCAGGCAACCAGTTCATCTAAAGATGAATTCTAAAAGGAATATAACTAGATAGAAAGACAGACACACAGATTTCCCTTTCAGGGCTTAAATGGACAAGTAAATTGTTTTATTGTACTAGGAAAAGGAAACACAGGACAGAGACTCTACATCATGACTAGGGAGTGATGTTTCACTGATGGCTTCAGCCCCATCATTGGGCACATCACTGTCTTCTCCCCCCGGATTGTTCATGTATTGATGGGGATGTCCATATGAGCAGTTTGTCACACACAGATGTCCTTCCTGTAGACTTTCACACCAATTCATGGGCATCCAGGGGCTAGAGCCCAATGGGCTAGAAGCTTGATGCTGAAAGTGGTCCAGCAACACAGCTCCACTCCCCAGTCATCTCATGGGAAGACCCCTTCATGCACGTAACACATGAAGGGGATCATGTCAGATGTGTCACTGTTCGTTGGTCCTTTTCCACACTTCCTACCTCTTGGCAAAGCACATGTGCAGGATCTTGCAGCCTAATCATATGACTTCCACAGAGGAGAACATGTGTCGGACTTCGGGGAAGCGGCTTCCTCCCTCCCTTTGGTTTTTTCCCCCCCAAAAATTATTCATTTTATAACACAAATAAAAAACACAAACAGAAAAGACAAACAATACAAACAAATTCTTGTCATATCCTTATTTTTCTAAACATTGTAAAGTGGGCTTCCCCAAGTCCCACCTATCTGATTTTCATTTTACTTCATCTTTAGCAGTTTACATATATCATAATTTCTAACCATCTTTTTTTTTAATCACACTTAAAATAACTTCACATTTTATCACTTACAAATAACTATTTTAAAATACCCGGCAAGTTCCATATAGTCCATCATCTTCATCTGCCATTCTTCAATAGTTGGTAAATCTTGTTTCTTCCAACTCTTCGCCCCTCTGTCCCTTTGGCTGTGGCTAAGCAGAACAAAGCAAAAAATAGTCTCTTACCATTTAAAGAGACTTTAATGATCACAGAGAAAGAACAAAGAGCCCATTCTCGGAGTAAAAGTGCTCCAAATTAAGGTTTCCACCCCCCCCCCAAGTCACCCAGGTCACTTCCTCGTCTTGCAACCTGGTCTTGCAACCACTGTGCCTTCTGTGCAGCTACCTTATCTAATCTCCCTGACCTTATCTAATCTCTGTGACCTTGGACTGATCAGCTGGACACTTTCCAGCAAACCAGAGTCTGTTAACTCTCTCCTGGTTCTTCTTCTCCTAGCTGTTCACCACCCAGTTCTTCCCAACTTTTGCTTTCTGAACTATGTCCCTCTGTGAACCACTGTTCCAAATGTATACTGTTCCACTGCTCCTGGGAAGATTCAGGATCCTGATCAGGAGCAGAGGGAGGGGGAGGCTCCCACCATTCCTCATCTGTGCAGCCCTCCTCAACATGGTCCCTGACATCCTGCTACTGTGGTGCAACTCCATAAAACAGGGTGTCATGCTGGCCTGCATGGAAAGCAGGTAAAGTGGTGTTGGGTGTGTGGGATTGTTTCCCTAGCATTACTTTGCTTGCAGTAGTTGGGTTGGTTGTAGTAGAGAGGTGGAGCTAACATGATGCAAAACAAGTCATCTTAGGAAGCTGAACAAGAGATGGAACAAAACCGTAGTGCTGGGATGGTGCCGATCACTTTACCTCCTTTTGGGGGGGGGAGACTATCTACAAAGAATTTGAAAATAGAAATTCTCACTTCAGAAATGAAGCCCATGTTCATTTCTGTTTTCTGTTTCTTCATAGGCTTCACATTTCATTTTAATTTCTCTTCTTCCTCTCACATGCATTTCCAAATGTCAGACACACCACTGTCCTCTGGGCAAGCTGAGTGCTAGTTCCCCATGCCCCCAAACACCACCTGTTTACTTCTGCACCTTTCTGCCCATCTGTCTCATAAGGATTAATTAAAACATTTTTTTACAAAAACTGTCGATGTCTTTGCTCCAGAGAAGCTAGACAACATGACTCTTGGTCATTTTGGAAAGATGTTTTATTCCCTAAACAATACAGAACATGAAAGAAAGAGGAAGAGTCATCTTTACAGTGCTACACATAAAGCACACAATCATGCAGAAGTCAGCCATAAATTAAGATTCATTGAAAATAGTGGAGCAGAAATGAGCAGCCTGATCCTTTGCATGTTCACTCAGAAGTGAGTGCCTTGGGACATACTCCCGAGTAAGTGTACATAACAGAGGCCTGAAATCTCAGACATACTTACTAGGAAGTAGCAATGCAATAATATACACGTCTACTCAAAAGTAAGTCCCATTGAGTTTAACAGGTCTTGCTCCCAGGTAAGGGGGAAACCCCACTTTCCTGGGAGTAAGCCCCACTGAATTCAATATGACTTACATCTGAGTAGATATGGTTAGGACTGCAGGCACAGCCATGTGTGACGTTAAGTCCCATATATTCCAAAGGGACTTAGTTGTGACTAACTTTTTTGTGTTATTGTTCCTGTTTTCTTTAACAGGCCCAGAGTGCTGCTATAATCAAAAGAACCAATGGCTTCAAGTTACAAGAAAGGAGAGTCCGACTAAACATCAGCAATACCTTTAAGTTTTTCAACAGTGGAACAGACGCCCTCGGAAGGTGGTGGATTCTCCTTCCTTGGAGGTTTTTAAGCAGAGGTTGGTTGGCCATCAGTTGATGCTTCAGTTGAGATTCCTGCATTGCAGGAGGTTGGACTAGATAATCCTCAGGGTCCCTTCTAACCCTACAATTCTATGATTCTATGGAGGTGAGACAAGCACAGGAGCCCCGAGAGATCAAAATGTTGGCAACTCGAGAAGATAGAGTGAACCTAGCTTCTGTGTCTCCAACTGATGCTGCCTGCCCCAACTTCCCCTGAAGTCCCTCCTTCAGCTGCTCCCTCCCTCTCCCTCCCCCACCAATAACTGCCTCATTCCCCTCAGCCACCATGTCTGTTTATGACATCACAAGGAGTCCATAGCCAACGGCAACAGCTGGGGAATCATCTTCACAGCTTCCATTATCTATCCTGGGATGAGTGGAAGGTGCAGCCAAACACTGCTTAGATTTATTTAAAAAGGCATTTATTTAGAAATAAAAAGAAGCTTGCTTAAGCCCTGCAATTATCTTCATGACCTTCAGAAGTGGTCTTGGGAAAGATCTCGCTGGCTTCAGACATCCCTGAAAGGCAAACCCAGGAAAGCTAAAGGGGATTGCTACCATCCAACATCATCACACAGGCACCTCCACTGGCTTCTGTATGGCAACTTGATCCCTGACATCAGCTTCCACCCATGAATATCCATTCACGAGTTCATCCATTCCCCCTATGACTGGAGGGCGACTTCCACCACAACCTGAAAGCATAATTCCCAGGCACGCTTTGTCTGGAGAGTGACCTGTGCATCCAGACACAACATTTGCATCAACCACATTTGAAACCTCCTGTGGCGATCACACAGGGTCCCCGGATGTTTAACGGTCTATTGATCCCTGTGCCACCACTGTGCTTGCTTCCCCGCTGCCACCAACCTGTTACTCTCTGGTAAAACGCTGAGTCCAGACAGTTGTTAAAAGTGAACTAAAAAAAAAAAGTTTATTTTACAAACGTTAACAAGTTTATGGTTTCTCAGATAATATTCCTGTCAGTATCTTAACTTTAGTTTCTTTACCGGCCTATACCTTCCTAATACCTTTTGACTGATTATCTCAACTGTTTCACTGACTCCTCTTAACAAATTCTCTCACTCTCTCCTACCAGACTAGCCCAACCCACAGACTTATCTTCTAACTCCAGACTGTCTTCTCAACCACCCTAACTCTAACTCCAACTCCTCCAAAAAACCCTCTGTGCTTAAACCTTATACACAGTTAACTCTGCCCCTTGGGTTCCCATTGGTTAGTCATTTTACAATTAATTAACCCTTTCCTTATGAACCCAGTATGATGTCACACACCTAGGAGGGCAAACGTCACACCTCCCATTCAGACACACCCACTTATCAGCCAATCTCCACTCACGCACATGCAACACACCAGCTTCAATCCACAAATATGCATGCAGCTTCTGTAGAGTGGGCTTACCTGTATATAAAGGTGAATTTCAACCTGCTTACCTCCATCACGACCCTGAGATTAAAAGAGTCCCATGCTGTACCGACTCGGAATGCTTTCAGCCTTTCAGCATCCAAATGCAAACTCTACTGGCTTCCACTCACCAGCATCAGCCGGCTTCCACCAGCTCCATCACCTGACATCAGCCAGCTTCCAACTGTGGATAACATCTGCCTTCAATCTGTGATCCTAGTCAGCAAGCAAACTTGCCTTCTCATTACTCCACAGCATTCTGCTGCCAAATGATCACCTCATTCCATGTGCCAACTCACCCTCCATGTGGAAGAAGACCACCCAGTACTGAATGCAACAGTTGTTGACCTCTGGGAAGGAAAAGGTCTTTTACCCTGACTTCCCCCTTTGCCCACCTTTATATCCACTCAGCAGCCAAGTGCTTTTGTGACAACACAGACAGTCTACAGGCAATGGCAGCAGCTTGGGGGGGTGTATCATCATAATCTCCTTAGACCTCACAATGGTGAGTTCAGCTCAGAATTTGTTCCTTTGCTTCTTTCTTATTAAAAACATGTATAGCCCAACCCTAATAAGCACTGGTACCAGGCAATGGCCCTTCATTAACCCAGGGGGTGGGAGGACATTTTTCAGCCTAATGGCTGCATTCCCTTACAGGCAATACTCTGAAGACCATGTGTCAGTGGTCAGAGGATGGCAGGGGTAAAACAGGAGCAGAGCAGTAAATATGACTCTTGTCTTTGTACTGGAGGCCCATTCCAGACGTTTCTTCACCAACCAGTCTCTCCGTCCAGTTAAAAAAAAAAATCCCAGTTGAAGGTAACATCCCAACCAGGCAAAAGTGCTTGAGGATGGCGGAGAACATGGCTGGAGATGGCCTTAGCCTGGGGAAAGTCCTCAGAGCCAGATAGAGTGGCTTGGGGAGCTGCTTTTGGCTCACAGGCTAGATATTCCCCACCCCGGTCATAAATGGTTAAAAAGAGTGTTTCCAACATTAGTCATACTCAGAGTAGAGCCATGGACTGAGACAGAGGGGGAGATAGCTAACAGGTCGGGCCAAGCCCCTGGACCAGTTGAAAGAAGGCAAACAGGTGAGGGACTGGCTAAGTAAAAACTGAGTTTGGTGGAGCAGAGCCCCCATTTACTCTACTACACCAGCCTCCACGGAATTGGATAAATGGCTTTTCACAAGTGAATAATAGCAGGTGCAGGAGCCTGGTGGATCAGGACCTTGGTGAGGAATAGGGAGCCTTGGATTGGAGCCAATGTATACCAGCAATTCCGTTGAGAGAGAAAAGCTTCCATTGGTGCAATTGGGAGTTTTTCTTCTAATACAAATGACAGGCACGAGAGTCCACAATCTGGATCGACACCCTAGCAAGGAGTAGGGAACCACACACCCTCCACTGCTATATGCAGCAGAAGAAAAGCTTCCATTGGCAAAACTGTGAGCTTTTCAGGGAGGTTTGTCTGGCACCTTCATTATATATATTTTTAGGTGCCAAGCGAAAACGGTTCCTCTTCAACCAGGCCTTGGGCTGATTAACATTCTACAGTCTTTTAGATGTGTTTGTGAGAGGGCGGGTGTTTGTTTTGTTGTTTCTGTTTTAACTATTTATTTGAGCTTTTTTGTTGTATTTTCATCTTGTGAACCACTCTAAGATAAGGTCACCAGATTTTTTTCAATGAATCCGGGGACACTTTTCAACTTCCTACTAAATAGATAGATTTTGACAGGGGACTGATTTCTAAATCTAGGGACTGTCCCCAGGAAACAGGGACATCTGATAACCTTTTGATGAAGGGTGGTATATAAATCAAATAATAAAATAACTTCCTTCAAATATAGAAAACAGGCACCGGACCTCTGATCCAGATCAGGACTGGAGCACGTGTGTTCGGGTTCTTCCATATGCCCCGTGGGGATAAACCCCTCTGCAGTATTCCCAACCCAGTTCTAGAGAAATTAATCTTTCCAGCAATATTTCTCATTTGAAATATTCTCATTTTAAATATAGAGGCATTTCCTCAGGCCCGTTAATCATGCTTGCGGAATATAATGCACTAGGGGTCTACGTTTTACTGCCATGTTTGAGTAAAGAGACAATAACCATGAACATAATTTTGGTTATTAGTTCCAATAAACCAATAATCTTCACTGTTCATTAAAAGTAAGAGAGATGTGAGCCAAGATGAAGTGAAATTGCTCAGTATCTGCTAGCAGGAATTGTTTTGCATTCAGGCCCTTTCTCATATGCATTTCACATAGGAGCTGATTTGAGTTTTATGTGCTTTAAATACGTTACCAGAAATAGGAGCTTCCAATGTGCGTTTGGGTCCATTTTGAGAAACAACATGTACCCCGAGAAATTGTGAAGTTTGGTGCGGCAAGAGAATGGACAATGCTGCCCTTTTTCATTCAGTTCTACATCCTTGACAGGTGGGAATTGGAGCATTTGGAATGCAATTTATTCAGTGGCCTCACCTGTCTGTTTGCTCTTCATTCCATCCCTGTGAGAGTCTTCATGTACAGATATCTCCCCACATACACAGGGGTCACATTCCCAGGTACCGTGTGTATATGTGAAATTGCATACAGTGGGGAACGCCATCTAAGAAACCTGTAAGCACTCTCTAAATCTCTGGAAACCCTTGGAAACACCTTTTAAAAACCAGCAGCACTTAGAAGACTCCACTACAATCACTCCTTCCAAACCTCCTTTCTCAAACTCCAACTCTCCACAGGCCTCAAAAGTTGGTGCAAAGGCTCCTAGAATTGCAGTTGCAAAGGCTTCTGGGGTTGCTAGCCATTTCCCCACTCTTTTCATGCCATTTTTGCTGTTTTCCTGCCATTGTCTGCCCCTTTCACGCCTTTTTGCAGATTAAATCAATTTATTTAATCCTTTCCCGGTGCTGCAAATATACTCGGTCACACACGAGTCAAATGCACTTAACTGGGGAGGCACCTGTAGTTGCAAGATGTCCAAATATGCACCATACATTTTAAAACATGTTTACACTACTTTAATGGTCATGGCTTCAAAGAATCCGGTGAAACAGAGTTTGTTAATGGTGTTGAACGTTGTTAGGAGACACCATTCCTCTCAGAGAGCTACAATTCCCAGTGTGGTTTAAAAATCACTCCTTCTTTGCAAGGAACTCCGGGAATGGTAGCTCTGTGAGGGGGGTTAGTACTTTTTACCCCTTTCTCATACTCCAAGGACTCAGCTACATTAGTCAAAAAACAGTGTTTTGAATGCGTTATAAACATGCAAAACCAGACGGCTCTGGAGGGGGGGAAATTCTATGCAATTTTCCATAGTGTCCCCCCCCCCTTTTGTTATAACGATTTAATTTTTGACTTATTTATAGCATTTTTCCACCTGTGTGTAGATCCACCCCAAATCAGCCTCCCACATCCTGGTGCCCTCCAGATCTTTTGGACTACAAATTTCACCATCCCTGAATGTTAGATATGGCTGCTAGAGTTGATGGAATTTGTAGGCCAAAACCTCTGAAGGGCACCAGGTTGTGGGAAGGCTGTTATTGTTCATCTTTATCCTCTTAGCAAGCTAAAGGGGACCCTGTGAGATTGACAAAATCTACAGGGGGATCTACAGGCACCGTAGTCATTTTATTGAAGCAGAGATGAAAAGATGATGGTCTACAGATTTTTGTATTAGTCTGGCCATGTGGGTGATAGAGCTTTAAATCAAAGGATTAGGGCCGATAATATTGTTGGGACTGTCTGGCCTTCCAACCTTGTAGCTCTATGGTTAGGCAGCTTCCACCACTGCAGCCAGACACATCTATCCACAACATGATTGCTTTCTTGACACTTTGTACAGAAGGCACATTGCATGAAACTCCTCCTGGATAGTGCTGGCTTAGGAGTCTCTTCAGAGATGTAAAAGTAACCAAAGAGATAATTCTGTAGTCTTGCCTTAAAGGCACAGAGAAAAATCGTCAGAAGAACCATCATAGCATTTCAGCTTCCTGGGCTCTCTGGCCATTATGCCCAAGGCAATAAATTTCTCCTCTACCTTATAAAATAGGGAAGGTGGCTTTTAGAAAGTAATGTGTATATTACGTGAAATAAAATATCCTTGCCCAGTGCACAGAGAGCATTCAGCAGATGTGATAAAATACATCTGCAAGCCTGTTGGGATAAACATATAAGCAACATTGCTTTATTTATGTCTCAGCTCAAAAAGTCAGTTTTGTGCTTCATTTGTGGAAGGTGCTAGAAATCAAAATCAAAAATAAAAGCTTTAGACCTCTGTTCTACACATATGTATATCACAGGGACTTACTTCTGAGTAGACAGGTACAGGATTGCACTGTTAAGAAGTCACTTCAAAGCACATGTAGAAGACAACATAGCATTTTTCTTTTTCTCATCTTCAAAAGGAATCTCCTTTTCAGTTTAAGCTTGCTGGTATAGAATCATATTATGGTAGAGTTGAAAGGGACCCAGAGGGTCATCTAGTCCAACTCCCTGCGATTCAGGAATCTCATCTAAAGCACCCATGACAGGTGGCCATCCAATCTCTGCTGAAAAATCTCCAAGGAAGAAGGGTCCACAATCTCCCAAGGGATTCCATTCCACCATCAAATAGCTCTTATCGTCAGAAACTTCTTCTTTATGCTTTGCAAACTGCTTAGATGTCTATTTTGGCATTCGATGATAAACCTATAAATAAAACAGCAGCTACTGATGAATAATACGATGGACTTTCAGAAGGCTAAAGTGGGGCAGCCGTTCCTTATTCTCAGTTCATAAACCTTATTGAATGGCACTTTCAGCCTTTGTTAAGGACAGCTTTGACAAAAGCAGAGAGGTGGAGGAAAGAACTTCGTTCAGGCCCCGAGGCACCCTCACTGCCCCATTCCTCAGCCTCTTTTCCCACAATGCTCCTTCCCATCTCCTTTTGGCTTCAGGGTGGGTTCTGATGTCTACATTTCAGAGAGCTGAAAATAATGCCAATATATTTCATATCTGGCAACCAATGATCCTCTTTGGTTTCAGAAAGTACATGGGTTGTTGTTGTTTAGTCGTCTTAGTCGTGATCGACTCTCTGTGACCCCATGAACCAGAGCATGCCTTGGAAACTCTCACTTTTTTCTCAAAGCTTCTCCTTTTTTATGTCCATGGAGTTTTCTTGGCAGAATACTGGAGCGGTTTGCCAGTTCCTTCTCCAGGTTGATCACATTTAGTCTAAACTCTCGGCTATGACCTGTCCATCTTGGGTGGCCCTGCACGGCATAGCTCATAGATTCTTGGAGTTATCCAAACCCCTTTGGCGTGACAAGGCAGTGATCCATGAAGGGAAGTACATGGGTAGACAAGTCCAAAAAGCCCGGGACACAAATTTTTAGTGGACGTATCGACTCATTTACCAGAAGTAATGTATGGAAGTGTATACTTGAATCTGTCCAAACTAAGCCTCCTATAATCTTTCCGCCAATATCAATATAAGTAGTTTATAGTCACTATGCAGCAAGGAGATAGGTTCATATTTGTTTACTGGAGTCACATCTGGTGCAATCCTAACCATGTCTACTCAGAAGCAAGTCCTATTTAATTTCTCAGGTAGATGTAAATAGGATTACAGCCTCAGTTCTTCCTTGATTTTTCATCACTAGACATCTCGCTTGGCTTCCAGATAATTCTGTTAAGTTTTCCACCAGTCAAGATGCAGTTTTTCTGCATTTCAAGCCAAGGAAAACAGCTGGGCTTATAAATATTAACTAGGACTGCCTTACTGAAGCAAACTTTGTTCTCAAAATAGAGGACATAATTTTGGCCACAGGGTCTCTCTCCCTCTCTTACTGTGTCCAAGAGCAAAGTGTGTTCAGTTGCTTGTGATGCTGTATATTTGAAATCTCTAAGGAGATCACTGACTGACAGATGTTTTTATTTCTTATTGATTTTTTTCTATTCTGTTAACTGCTGGTAAAATTCCCATGAAGAGCCTGATACAAAACCTGCTGCTATCAGCATAAATTCTTTAATTTTCTTGGATCAGCTCATAAGCTGATGGCTGAGACTTGCACCTCAATGAATGTTTTCAGCAAGAATGGTGTATTTCATAGCCCTCACTTATTGACCCACCAAGCTCAGAAGGAAACAGTGTCTGCGTACACTCTCTATATCTAAAACACATTTCACCCCAAAGAATCATGGGAACTGTAGTTTCTTAAGGGTGCTGGGTATTGTAACTGTGAGGAGTAAACTACAATTCCCAGGATTCTTGGAGGTAGGGGCGGTGTTTTAGATATACAGTGTATCCAGAAATTAGAACAATACATTTGTAAAGATGGAGGTAGTTGCTGAGGGAGGGGAATTAGGAAGAGAATCTAATCTATAGCTACTTCCACACTGGGCATTTAGTGTGGAATAGCCACATTTCGTTCACTTATTTTTTACAGGGCAACCGTGAATAAAACTTCTATATTTTTCCCATTCAGCTTTCTCTCCACTCACTCAAAAAATCCATCTTTTTAAAACAGAAAGGAACAGCTGTGCAACATCCCCAGACCTCCTTCCATAACAGCCTTGTACATAACCCCATCCTTGCTGTAGAACTAAATCAAGCAGTGACTCTTGGGGCCAACCAATGAAGCAGACTGCAAACGGAGATTTCCAGCAGCTTCACAAGAAAGTGTAAGAAAATGCTCTCAGACCCTCCAAGTGTCTCTGTTTTTAAGGGACAGCCCCGGATTTACAGAAGTCATTCCAGTTTCTGATTTGATCCCAGAACATCCCACTTTTCATTAGGACGTACCAATTTCATCAGAGAAATGTTGGAGGCTATGGAGTTGTGTGACCCTCAAGCCAAGGAGATAAGTAACTATACAACCTTTAGAAGACATCTGAAGGTAGCACTGTATAGGGAAGTTTATTTTAATGTTTAATGTTTTATTATGTCTTTATATATGTTGGAAGCTGCCCAGAATGGCTAGGGCAACCCAATCAGATGGGTGGGGTATTATTACTAATATTATTGTTATTTTTGTTGTTGTTGTTGTTGTTGTTATCATCATCATCATCATCATCATCATCATTATCATTGTCATCATCATCATAGGATGTCCCTATTTTCATTGGAGAAATGTTGGCGGGTATGTGCTCTGGGACAGTAGTACTGGTGAAAGGTGAGGTGGGAGATTCAAAACGGGGAAACTGAGGCAGTCTTCTAGATGTCTGCGAAAATTGCCTCGTGATCATCCTATTTAACACTTCTCCCGATACCCTTTGTGCAGTTTCATTGAGATTCTCGAGGTGGGTAGTTTTGATCCCATCTTGAACTTTCCAGAAGAACATATTCCTAGTTTTATGGGGGAATGCCTGTGAGGCACAGTTAAACCTCTGCCTTCACAATCTGCATTCTCAAGAGATGCATTTAGTGTAACTCCGATACCTTCAAAAGCACCAGAGAATGTGGGAAATAAAAGGGGGGAAAGCTGCATCGTAGTCGCAATAAAGAGAACAGCATATGTGGTTTTAACTGAATTTGTCTGGAGTCCAATTAAGCGATAAGACACTATAGGGTGTGTCGTATTACTAAGCCATTAATGCAAGCCTCTGGAGAACTGTGAGCATAAGGCCAAAAAGAGGAGCCTTAATGTCCCAGAAATGCATGCCTTGTCATGTCCCATTGTTATTACAACAGGAACTACTCACCCTTTTAAAAAAGTCAAGAGGAAAGTCTGTAAACTAACTTACGAGGACTTCAAACACATCGCTATGCGGGTGATTAACTTGTTCCTTCTCCCGCCCCCCCAAGTAGGGTCCCTAACCAGCTGGACAAGGGAAGGAAATAATCATTGCTGGAGTAATCCCTTAAATAAGAATAAACTAGGTGCCGAAAGCCACCGCTGCAGCTGATTGAGAGCGCTGCCACTAGCTCACTGAGAACCCAGAAGCCTCTGAGTTTCGGGAAACAATGTCAACAGCAGGCAAATGGACCTTGTACTGCTATCTGCAGGGAGATGTGCACGCAATGAAAATCACCGTCGCTGCCAGCTGCCTGGGACCCTGGAGCCCAGAGGGCATGTAGCAGGCAGGGCCGTCAGCAGCTGCTAGCGGAGCGGCTCAGGATGGGGAGGAGGGGGCAATTCATGTAACACATTGCTGTGTCTTCCCAGCCTGTGCACATTTAACATCTTGCCAGCGCTAGGCAAATACTATCATCTATCTATCATCTATCTATCTATCTATCTATCTATCTATCTATCTATCTACCTATCTACCTATCTAACTATCCATCATCTATCTATCTATCTATCTATCTATCTATCATCTATTTATCTATCATCTATCTATCTATCATCTATCATCTATCTATCTATCTATCTATCTATCTATCTATCTATCTAATCTTCTCCAAGGACTTTTAAGATAATTCAATAGTTTAACTATTGTGTGAAGAAGAGCTTTCTTTTCTCTCCCTTGACTCCAGCATTAAGCTTCAATGGATGTTCCCATGTTCTCGTCTTACGAGACAGGAAGGAAAACTTTTCACTATCTGCTTTCTCAATGCCATACATCATTTTATGAACTTCTATCGTGTCCCCTCTTACTTGCCTTTTCTCTGAAGTAACAAGTGCCTGGAGAATCTATATTATGACATCTATGAGTTGGACTAATAAATGTCAATACGTAATCAGTTTCAGGCAGCAGAACGTCTTGGGTCAGCCCAGCAATTAGACTGAGAAATATTTAAGGCATCCTGAAAAGATGAAGGCAGCGACAAATATCATCAGTGATATCACTAGGGACAGGTACCAGAGAACACCAGGGAAGGGATGCAGCTCAGTGGTACAGCTTCTTCATGTTGCCTCTTTGTTTGTATTTGCAAGTGTGTCTGTCTATCTGTCTGTCTGTCTATCTATGATTTCTGTGTGAGAGCAGGGTGAATGCATAGGCTAGCCTCTTTGGAAACCACTATGGTTGAAAAGGAACATACAAATATTGTGAACAAAACAACCACAACCCAAAATAAATACTGTAGAAGGGATGATTCTCTCTCCCTCTCTTGGTCTCTCCCTCTCCTTCCTTCCTTCCTTCCTTCCTTCCTTCCTTCCTTCCTTCCTTTCTTTCTTTCTCTCTCTCTCTCTCTTTCTTTCTTACTTTCTTTCTTTCCAGGCCATGGTTTTCTTCAGTTCCTCACCGCCTACTGTATTGGGCATGTGTGATAGATTTCAGTTGCCCACCTGAAGAAACTTGATGTAAAATATTAAAATTCAAAACTGTTTTCCTGGGAATATTAAGACCTGTACATCACCAAGAAGAAACATCTGCCTCGATCTGGGATCTCGCCACTGTTCCTTTGCTTTCGTTGTTTAAATCTGGTTGGGATTTTACAGTCAAAAGCCTTCAGGCAAATTAAACTCGTCATGTTCACCCTAAGGGAAAGGAGACTTGAGTTACAGAGGTCTCATATCAGTTGGTGCCTACCAGACGAACTCTAGGAGATTAATGAGTCTCCATAATTAAAGAGCAGCTAATTGAAATGTAGCAACTGGGCTATTGGAAATCTCACAGTTAATCTTCTGAATCTGGCTTCCTAATGCAGCATCGTTTACTTAAGAACTTATAGCGCAGTCCTGTACATCAATACTCAGAATTAAGTCTTGTTGAGTTTAATAGGGCTTATTGCCAGGTAACAGGATATATGATTAGTGTACTTCTATAGGAGTGAGCCACCAGTTCATTATCAGCTATGATTTACAAGTTCAAAAACTTGTAATTGTGCCAAAAACACTAGCCAGTTTGTAGCAGTAGCTTCATCAAATCACATATTCATGCAATACATGTTGAAATGCAGGCAGAGTGGGCACACACTGATGTGGGGTGAAAGATTTTCCATTAAATATTTGCCATAGCTATATTTTTCTGCAGGAAAAAATGCCTACTTACAGAAATGCATTGCATCACAAAAAAATATTAATTAACATAAGGAATGAACACAATACAAGTCAATCTGGTCAACTGGGGTAGATACAATACCAATCAAATCTAAAATCAAAGTTGTAATTAACTTTTTTCAGGAATTTATCCCTAGAAATCAAATACTGTACATTTTATGTACACAACCCTTCAGCCATGCTAAAATGAGTACATTAGTCGTTTTCAATGCCATTTCTCCCCTTTAAATCTGTGGATGACATCCATGACACCATCAGAAATAACAAGCCCTTCCATTCCTCTCCTCCATCTTGAAAACCTTCCCCTCCCCCAACCTGGCCCAGAGGGTCCTCCCACCTCCAGAGCAGATTTTGGGGCATTTGGAAAGGATGCAGGGAAGAGGAGAAGGAGTCCCATTTGAGCCAGTGTAAGTTTGTTGTGCATGTGGGACACCAGAATTGGATATCTGCCTAGATCAGCCTTCCTCCAGATGTTTTGGACTACAACTTCCACCAGCCCCAGTCAACACCGATCCAGGGCATCTGGAAGTCACCAGCTGGCAAAGCTTGTCCTAAATAGTGCCAGGGAAATGCAAGCTATTGGGTTCTCAAAAATGTAAGAGTATTCCAATAGAAGTAATTTCCATATTAAATTATTTGTTAATTTGTTTGAAAATATATTACATTTAAATCACATTAATTAAATGGAGTGTTAGGAGAAGGGGTAGTACCTCCGGCAGGAGACACATTATTTTCCTTCTGGGATCGTTTGTCCACCTTTGGTCCCCATCCTGTTCAGGGAAACATATCAAGTACAGTGGTACCTCGGGTTACATACACTTCAGGTTACATACACTTCAGGTTACAGACTCCACTAACCCAGAAACAGTGCTTCAGGTTAATAACTTTGCTTCAGGATGAGAACAGAAATTGTGCTCCGGCGGTGCAGCAGCAGGAGGAGGCCCCATTAGCTAAAGTGGTGCTTCAGGTTAAGAACAGTTTCAGGTTAAGTACGGACCTCCGGAACGAATTAAGTACTTAACCTGAGGTACCATTGTAACAGGTATCGGGGGGAAATGCCTTACCTCTTCTGTGGTGTGTACAGCAATGTAAAAAGGCAACTGAAAACAACCACACTGTGTTTTATTTTTTATTTTTTAAAGATATTTATTGAAGTTTTACAAAAACATAAGCTTACAAAATGAAAAAAGGTCATATAAAAAGAAAAAGATACAAAAAAAAGAACATAGAAAAATACATGAAAAAGAAATAAAAGGAATAAAAATACAAAATACAAAAGACAAATAGCTAAAAAAAAATTAAAAACAAATCCGTTTTTTGTAACTTTGAACTCATTAACTTATTTCCTTGGCCTCCTCACACCTCCCCTTTTTGTATTCCCCTTTAAATAATCAAAGCAGCAAATCCTTACCCTCTTTCGTTTATCTTAACTCTGTATCTTAACATATTATGACTCTATATTTTCATCCATTATCAATTCATTTTTGCATATTCTTATTAACTTTGTTGCTAATGCACACTGTGTTTTAAGCTGCCTATGGATGTGTAATTTTACTCACACGAGAACAGCCTTTTGCCTAACATAACTATGGAAAGCAGCTTGAGAACATATGAGTGTTTGTATCAAGTACATCCATTTGCTATGGCTGCATTATATAGTGATAGCGTTGTAGATGCCAAAGTGTTTTGAAGGTCATCACTTCCAGCCTTCTGAGTGAGACAAGTCCTCTTATAATTGGCAGATTAGCCCACTGTAAGGTTTCCCACACTCTTTAGGCGAGTTTCCATTCTGAGAAAATATGCACACGAAAATTCAGGTGTGGGATTTCAGAGCTTAACACAATTGCCTTTGCTAGACGGAAGCATGAATTGTACTCATGCATGCTCTCTCTTCACATGGAGATAGATCAGTGCATTAGCTTACCTGGATAGCTCAGTCGGTTAACAGTATGGTGCTGATAACGCTAAGGTTGCAGGTTCAATTCCTGTAAGGGACAGCTGCAGATTCATGCATTGCAAGGGGCTGGACTGGATGATCCTCAGGGACCCTTCCAATTCTACAATTCTGTGAGTCTAAGATTCTATGATTGAGTGGCTATGGATTTCCTGGCAGAGGCGTACATGTGTACAAAGGGTGGCAACATGTCCAATGACATCCACTATCACACCACGCCCACTGATATGAACGAAATTTAGCATGACGTGGCAGTGGGACTGATAAAAAAGCCACAGTTCCATAACACAGTGGGCAACGCATTGTAAAAGGAACATTAGAAATCGGGACAGAGGTGCCAGAAGTATAACCAGGAAAACTAACACAATAATCCCCACTTCTGAATGCATCCTCTGTCTCTTTTTTCTCTAAGATACCCATTTCTTTTCCGACTTGCTCAGATTCGGTAGTAATGTTTCTAGCAGATAAATATGCAGAAGTGTATCTCAGTAATCCTACAACATGCAGAGCCGGCTGCCTGCTTCGGAACATCCCCTCCAGTGAAACTGAACCAACAGGACTGTGACAGAGTAGGAGGACCCAGAAATTGTAGTCACATGAGGAATGGGCACTGAAATAGGATTTGCATCAAGGTTCTAGAGAAGCCTGGACCAATTCAAGTCCTATTTGACAGACTCAGAATAGACCCACCTTTTTGGTGTGTGCATCTGTACCACATCTATTACTTTAGCCTACTGATTTGATTTAAGAACATGCATTATACATGACCATCCAGTCAACAGTACCTTCCACAATCTTACAATCAGACATTAACTGATATATTTCTCGATGCCATGGATTTGCTTTCTAGACCCGGATATTTATTAATCTGTCACATCGCAAGAAAGCATCAACCCCTCGTATAAGCACACACATACCCTGTCCCTAATATCGCGTCCATAACTGAGGTTGCACAATGATCTCACTTTTTCCAAGGCCTCTGGTTGTTAGGTCAGGAACATCTCACCCTGTATCAGCATACATTCCCCTTTCCAATGCCTCTAGTTAATGGGTTAGTTACTCTCTTACTGGATAGCTCAGTTGGACAGAGCATGCTGCTGATAATGCTAAGGTTGCAGGTTTGATCCCCGTATGAGACAGCTGCATATTCCTGTGTTGCAGTGATCCTCAGGGAACCTTGCAACTCTATGATTCTATGCCCATAGCACAACTGATTTTCTTGATGGCTGGCATTTTTTATTTCTCTTTCCCTTCACAACTACATCTCCAGTGCATATGCCAATCCAGTTTTAGTCTGGCATCGCAGTGCAATGGTCTTTGCGCAAGCTCTCTATAAAAGGCAGTTCCTTAGATCCTTCCATAAAATGAAATCAGCCATTTTGAGCACGTTAACATTGTGCTTTCAGTCTGTTGTCATTTTCTTTTAGGCCTAGTAGGACCAAATCATCCAGTCGCTTTTACGTGTATCACATATGCTCTGGGGCATGTTTAATTATGTGGTGTGTGTCTGTGTATCAGATTCACCTAGGTTACTTGAGAATTGCTTTGCAGAAGTGTTAAAATTACAGCTTTTACAGAATCATTAGAGAAGGGCAAAGGAGATCTTGCCTACCTGCTGTTTCACACCCCAAATCACTTGTTCCATGTGCCAATCAAATTGAAGACTGTTGTATGTTTCTCATTCCAGGCATTTTTTGCCAAAACCAGATTTGAAACTAGTGTTTTCAGCAAAGGGGGTTGGTTCTCCAGGAAAGGTAGCTGAACCAAATGTTCCAGAACTGATTTATTTATATTAAAGTTAGCACTCATTGGTCTTTATAAACTATATATAAAAACATATCCCCTCATAGCTATTTGTTACTCAAGTCTCAGATAAATGCACTCCATGGTCCTGAACCAAATACACATATATACATGTTTTCACACTACCTGCTCTTATGATTCCCAACCCAATGTTAGGAACAGCTATCCAGTCCTAAATGTGAGATGTGGAAATTCATCTCCGGAAGCCTAGTCTGTTTCAATCTTTTATGCATGGCTTCTTATACAGCAGAAAAGATATGTGTGGAGCCCTGTCCCCCTTAGCGTTGGGGACATTAAGAGGACAAAAATACAAAAATATGAGTTGAAATCATTTTGATTCCTGCTGACTTTTCCACCACCTTCAGTTCATCTCGGCCAGGTATGAGGAACCTATGAGCCTCTGGTTGCTACAGGACCAACATCTGCCATGCTAAAGGTAAAGGTAAAGGACCCCTGAACAGTTAAAACCAGTCAAAGGTGACTATGGGATTGCAGCGCTCATCTCGCTTTCAGGCTGAAGGAGCTGGCATTTGTTCCGGGTCATGTGGCCAGCATGACTAAACTGCTTCTGGCACAACGTAACACCGTGATGGAAGACAGAGCACATGGAAATGCTGTTTACCTTCCTGCTACAGCGGTACCTATTTATCTGCTTGCACTGGTGTGCTTTCAAACTGCTAGATTGGCAGGAGCTGGGACAGAGCAACAGGAGCTCAACCCATTGCAGGGATTCGAACCACTGAGCTTCTGATCAGCAAGCCAAAGAGGCTCAGTGGTTTAGACAACAGCGCCACCCACGTCCTATCTGCCGTGGATGGCCATCTGTCATGGATGCTTTAGTTGAGATTCTTGCATTGCAGAGGGTTGAACTAAGTGAACCTTGGAGACTCTTCCAACTCTACAATGATAATTACCTTCACTGTCAGAGGCAGTATGCTGTTGCTTTCCCCAAAGACTCCTGGGAACTGTAGTTTGTTAAGGGTGCTAGGAATTGTAGCTTTTGAAGGCGAAGTTACCTTTCCCATGATTCTTTGGGGGAAGCCACTACTTTTAAAGTGGTATGATTATGCTTAAAAGTATGGTGTGGGTGTGACCTATATGAGTCATTCCAGAGCAGTTTGGAAGATGATAAAAGGCAGCTAGTGGAAACAAAGGGCCACCATCAGGAGCCACCAATGTCTTCTCCTGCCGCTGCTTCCCACCCTTCTTCTGACAGGAAACCAGAGGAATGTATACATGGACCTAACTTCAACTGTATCCACTAAGCCCAGGATCACAAGAGGAAGAGCAAGCTAAGTTGCAACAATGAGAGAAAAAGGCATGAGTAAACCACCCAGAGTAAAAGTAAATGTATCGCCTAATAATTAAAAAAAATCTCTAAGTGGCCTACATAAAATAATACAAAACATTTTTGGGGAACTATCGATAAAATCAACAGACACAATAAAATCATTAAATCTACAGTTTTTTAAATAAAAAATAATCCTAATGGAATTACATATTTGGGTAGGATTGCCTACACAAAAAGTTTTTTTTAGCAGACATTGAAAACGGTAAAAAAAAAAAGGACACCTGCCTAATACGACTAGAAAAGGTGTTCCCACTAAAAGAACACCGAATCAACATGATATGCCATTTGTAAAATAAATACACGACAGCTTTTATTTTAGTCGCACCAGTGAGGGTGGGCAAAATCAACTCCATTGTTTTATGTGTCTGGAGCAAAGATGAAATAACAAGGGTGGGGTTCCTGTTCTCTTCACACTTGCACAGAATTGGGAATGTTGGCTCCTTGCCACATCACGGTGTACCAAGGTTGAACAAAGATGCCTCTGCCCCCGGTCTCTCTTGTGCGCAGCTATTGAAGGTACACGAGGCTCCTTGTTTCCCTGCATCTGGTCACCCTCCCTTCAGGCGGACGTGGGCCCTGGCGTATCTGCGGGGACTCGAGGCAGCGAGGCGAGGCCATGCGGAGGCGCTCGTCGTCGAGCTGCCACGAGGCGCCTTCCTCGTTATCCCCCTGCACTTAGTATGCAAAATTCCTCCCAACCATCATTTTGCATTTCCATCTTTTGACAGAGCGCTCGGCAAATAGAAAAAAATTAAAAAGTAATGAGGAGAGTTCCCAACTGCTTTTTTGAGAAGATTCCACATATGTGCTAATTAGCGATTCTGTCTGAAAATATTCCCTGGAAGCTGTATGGGTAGCGCAGCCTGGGATAAATAATGCAAATGCCCCATGGCACTGTCACAAACACCACAATCAGTGCTTCTGCGATTTTGGTGAGACTCTCCGAGTGCTGCACCTGAGACTAAAATATTAATGAAGTAAAACTGTAGTAAACAAACCTTCATTCCTCCCTCCCCTCCCTCAAACCATCACGCAGAGACACATTTACACCTTTTTCTCCCTCGTTCCTTCTCTGCCTTCCCATTTCTTAGAGCAGGTTGAATAGCAGGCTATTAAGATGGAAACAGATCTGAAACTATTTCCTTTCTACATCCAGCTATTGCTCCTTGCCCACAAGGGGTGCGGGAGAAACACAGTTCCATTTGCATTCTTATAAGAAACTACCTAATTTGCACGCCTCAAATTGAAACAGAGTTAGCCTTCAAAATTCAAATGCCTCCAAAATTTGGCAATAATAATAATAATAATAATAATAATAATAATAATAATAATATTCATATGCCACCCATCTTTCAAGAAGTGAAAATCAGGACAATAAAGTTTTATCTTTTTTGCGAAGTTGTTGAACTTTCTTTAGATTCGCCAAAATTGACACTGCCAACATAGGTTGCTATACGTCCAGATTTTCCCTGATATTTTCACCATTCTGCCTATGTCTGGAAAGTTCCAGATATATGGCAGCCCTACCCCAGAGATGTTCTCCAACAAGTTTGTATTAAAAAATGCATTATGTTAGTGCTTTGCAAAAATGTGTATGCTGTTTAAAACTGAATTCAGTAATGCATATATACAGGGTAATTCTCAAATAAATGCTGGTGGGTTTTCATAAGATTTTTTAAAAAGCAAATAAAGGAAATTCCAATTGCTGCAACAACTGAATTTGACTGGGGGGGCACAGTTAAACTGCAACAAAAGCTATATGGTGGCATTCTGTAAGATCACATTGTCTTCCTGTGGATCAGCTGCCTCATGTCCAGATTTTTTCACACACACACACACACACACACACACACACACAAAAGAGCAGTTGCACATGTATCACAAATGGTTCCCAAATTATGGTTGTTATTACTATTATTTCATCTATTTACAAAGCACTTCATACCAATATAAATATGATATAAATATAACATTTATATACCACTTCATGCCATGACAATTAAAAAGAAGAAGAAGCAAACAGTATGGGCAGTATCTAAGTAACTCATTCCATCAGCACAAGGATTTCCATTTGAGGAATGGGATTTTCCCTTCTCTCCATGCGTGCTTTGCACTATTCTTATTAACATTTATTTATTTATAGCAGCATGAATGTGCATGGTGCTGTTGTTGGCATTTGTCTGTCTCGAGAGAGAGAATGGAGTGCACCTCTAGTGGTGAAGCCAAATTGTTCCATTAGCAGCACCTCCAGGGGTTGCAAGTCTGGGCAGTGTGTATGGAGGTCCTGGGCTGCCCAGATGACAAGACTTCTCTGTTGATCTCACATGTGGTCCACATGTGGTCCAATGGAAAGCTGGGGGCACTGTTATACAGTGGTTCCACTCCTTCCTCCTGGGCCGTGTTCAGGAAGTAGTGTTGGGGGATGAGTGTTCAGACCCCTGGGCTATCACTTGTGGGATATCTCAGGGTTCTGTCCTCTCCCCCATGCTTTTTAACATCTACATGCAACTGCTGGGAGCGATCATCAGGGGGTTGGGGCTGGGTGTTCATCAGTATGCGGATGATAGCCAGCTGTACCTCTCTTTCAAATCGGAACAAGTGAAGGCGGTGAAGGTCCTGTGTGAGTGTCTGGAGGCGGTTGGAGGATGCATGGTGGCTAACAGATTGAGGTTGAATCCTGACAAGACAGAAGCACTGTTTTGGGGGGACAGGAGGCGGGCAGGTGTGTAGGACTCCCTGGTCCTGAATGGGGTAACTGTGCCCCTGAAGGACCAGGTATGCAGCCTGGGAGTCATTTTGGACTCGCAGCTGTCCATGGAGGTGCAGGTCAATTCTGTGACTAGGGTAGCTGTTTACCAGCTCCATCTGGTATGCAGGCTGAGACCCTATTTGCCCACGGGCTATCTCCCCAGAGTGGTGCATGCTCTAGTTATCTCTCGCTTGGACTACTGCAACGCACTCTACGTGTGGCTACCTTTGAAGGGGACCCGGAAACTACAACTAATCCAGAATGCGGCAGCTAGACTGGTGACTGGGAGCGGCCGCCAAGACCACATAACACCGGTCTTTAAAGACCTACATTGACTCCTAGTACATTTCTGGGCACAATTCAAAGTGTTGGTGCTGACCTTTAAAGCCCTAAACAGCCTCGGTCCAGTATACCTGAAGGAGCGTCTTCACCCTCATCATTCTGCCCAGACACTGAGGTCCAGCGCCGAGGGCCTTCTGGTGATTCCCTCGCTGTGAGAAGCCAAGTTACAGGGAACCAGGCAGAGGGTCTTCTCGGTAGTGGCACCCGCCCTGTGGAACACCCTCCCACCAGATGTCAAAGAGAAAAACAACCACCAGACTTTTAGAAGACATCTGAAGGCAGCCCTGTTTAGGGAAGCTTTTAATATTTGATGGACTATTGTATTTTAATATTTTGTTGGAAGCCGCCCAGAGTGGCTGGGGAAACCCAGCCAGATGGGCGGGGTATAAATTATTATTATTATTATTATTATTATTAGAAACCTAGACAGCATCTTAAAAAGCAGAGACATCACCTTTGCAACAAAGGTCTGTATAGCTATGGTTTTCCCAGTAGTGATGTATGGAAGTGAGAGCTGGACCATAAAGAAGGCTGATCGCCGAAGAATTGATGCTTTTGAATTATGGTACTGGAGGAGGCTCTTGAGAGTCCCATGGACTGCAAGAAGATCAAACCTCTCCATTCTTAAGGAAATCATCCCTGAGTGCTCACTGGAAGGACAGATCCTGAAGCTGAGGCTCCAATACTTTGGCCGTCTCATGAGAAGAGAAGAGTCCCTGGAAAAGACCCTGATGTTGGGAAAGATTGAGGGCACAAGGAGAAGGGGACGACAGAGGACGAGATGGTTGGACAGTATTCTCAAAGCTACCAGCATGAGTTTGACCAAACTGTGGGAGGCAGTGGAAGACAGGAGTGCCTGGTGTGCTCTGGTCCATGGGGTCATGAAGAGTCGGACACGACCAAACGACTAAACAACAGCAACTATTGTTGTTGTTGTTGTTGTTGTTGTTGCAAAACAATATGTCTGGCACCAGCTTAGCTGCAGGAGTTGCTCAACTGGAACAAGTGTCAATCAAGGTTCCTGCAAATTGATGTTTCAGCAGTAAACAGAGGGTTTTCCCAGGGAGAGCAGAGGGGCAAAAGCATAGGAACCACCTCCTAGGGACTCAAGACCATTGCCCCCTCCCCCCAATGTTGACAACCCGGGGGTTAGCACAGCAACCTCTGAGCAGCTTCTGGCTGGGGCAGGCAGAGGGGGGAGGCAGCAGGGAGCTGGTGGGTGGGGCTGCTCTGCTTAGCCCCAGCCCAGCTTGTGATTCAAGGCATTTATTGTTGGAGTCCAGCAACACTAGAGAACCACAAGTTCCCTGTCTCTGCTGAACACCAATATAGGAAATGGTAATATGCATGATCGCAGCATAGGTTTGTTTCCTCCCCCCACCAGCTGCTACGATAGCAGGGATTTCAGCATATGTATCTGTGTACAACACAGTTCACACTCACATCTCCACATCTGAACTGTGTAGTTCAGGACTAATGTTCTGGGAGAAGTGACTGTATAATGAATCAGCTCTTAAACCTGGGGACTGGGAATATGACTTTGATATGGAAAATGACAGTGAGCCTCTGAAGAGACTTGCAGAGTAGGGTGATATATAATCCATAGTGATAGAAGTGGAAATTGTTTCCAGAGGAGGCATTTAGCACTAACTTAATGGGAGGAATAGGGCTAGACAGGAAGAGTGGAGGCTGTTAGACAAAAGATGAACTGAATTTTGTGTGAGATGTGCTGAATGAAAAGGTGCTGGAAATGCTGGAAATGAAGAAACAAGGGGGAGCCATGAAGACTTTTGAATTTAAGACTTCAAGGGTAATTCTCAGAAATAAAGCATTTTATTTCTGGGCTGGGCCCAAAGGTCTCAGAAAATAATTTTCTGACAAATTTTGGGAAATGTTCTTTTTCGAAGAGCTTTCTGAACTGTTGGAGAAGGTCCTTCATGGAAAACATTCAGCAAAATGCCTCTTCCTCCTCTGCCTGCCTGGAAATTCATCATTCATAAATTTTGGGTTCCACTATGGCCCCAGTTTTAATCCTGCTGAATGTTGTTTTAATATTGTTGAAGGGAATAATAGGTTTCCCTCCTCCTCCTACAAACAACCCTCCTCTCTTGAACTAACAACAGAATTACATTCAATGTCATCTGAGCCAAAATGTCCCAGAAGAGAATTTTCCAAGAAAAACTGTCAGAGCATTTCACTTCTCTCTGCCCTGCTCCCCCACTCCACTCAAGAATATTCATCAAAACCTCCTCTTCCCAATGTTACCATGTGCAAATAGCATGGTGAATTTTGGAAGCCGTATTCACTTAGACCTGGGTTAAACTTATATGAGGCTCCATTTTTCACTATACTTTTAAAGGGGTATCATACCACTTTAAACAGTCATGGCTTCCCCCCAAAGAATTATGGGAATTGTAGTTTGTTGAGGGTACTGAGAGTGCTTAGGAGATCCCTGCTCCCCTCACCACTAGCAAATATTCCAGGGTTTGGAAGTGTTTTGAGTATCTCAAAAAGGGATAGGCGAATGTGTCCATTTTGGTTTCTCCACATTTCCGCATCAGTTTGTCCATTAAAAAAAAAAAAAATTATCATGAAAATCCTCCTACCATTTCTCATATCATACACATTTTTATATGCAATTTTGCCTAATATACACATTTTCTGCAGTGCCTCCGCCTTATGGAATGCCCTCCCAGGAAGGCTCTCCTGTCACCTTCATTGCATATATTTAGACACCGGGTAAAAACATTCCTCATCTCCCAGGTCTTTGGCTAATTAAACCATCTATGACCTTTTAAACTGTGGGGGTGTTATAGGTATTATGGATACATATTTTTGTGGTTTTTAGATTGCAAGTTGCCCTGTGATCCTCAGATGAAGGGCAATACAGAAGTTTAGTAAATAATAATAATAATAATATTGCAATTCCTCTAACTTAATGCTTTTTAGTGTCATTTTCACTAACATATCAATATTTATGCACAAATTTGTATATGCAATTGTGTATACCTTATTTGGCTGAAGAACTGCATTCAAAAATCCAGATAAGTGTGAATTTCTGTGTTTCACAGAAATGTAAAAGGAATCAAATTTCTCCCTTGCTCCTACCAGTCAGTGGTTGCTCTCCAGCAGCTGCCTGATAAAACTGACCTCTAATGCCAACCCCATATCCAACGCCTGTGCAATACCACTTAGCTCTGCCACGTCTCCCCACACCATTTTACAGAATTTTGACATTTTGGGCCATCTCTCAAACTTTGCAAGTGCCCCTTCATTTTTTAAAAAAAGGCTTGTGCTGCTCCCCACCCAAAGGCAACAAATATATCACAGTTGAACTCAAACTCTTGTGCTCATGCAGCCTGACATTTACTGCCTCCTAGCTATTGCATTGCGGCCGCTCCACCCCATTCCTGATTTAACTGAGAGCAGAATCCGTCTAATGACTATTCACAAACCATTGCCCAAGTTACGGATAAGCATTAACCTGTGCACTTGTATGTTAGCCTACAGCTTCAAACTGCAAATCATTTACTCCTAGATTACAGGGAGTGCAGGCTCTGGAAGCTCTCTTTTTATGAAATAACAGCCCTGCTGTTTTAGCCCTCTGTTACAATACATGTCCACATTCCCTAACACAATTCAGCACTGCAAAGTGGACTATAAATGTCAGCAGTTGAATAGCATCCAGTAAAGCCAGTGGGGAAAAAATAGCGCAAGCTAGTTTGATAAATGAGGGGTAAATAACACCATTAAGATAATTTCTAGCTTTAAAGCTCTTTGCTCAGAATGTTAAAATTTGAAGAAGGCTTTAGGTTACAAGTGTGTATCTAGCAACTCCAGCATGGCTTAGAAGTTTTAAATGGTGGCTGTAAGAAGGGAAAGTAGGGGGAATCTAAAGGCAGGAGTGACTGTATTTCTTTCTCTGCTTTGATCAAGGCTTCCAAGAAATTTCATCTTGCTATTATATTATTATTATTATAATATCACACCTTTTCCCCAAAATGGGACTGCTACCTGAAGCGTGTTTAGATATGAAATCCAGTGAAATGTATTAAAGCATGTACACAATCATGCATAAGCTATCAGGCTAAACATTTGCAACCAGTGCCATGTTTTGTATCTATTTCCTTGATAGACTTTTGAGGGGAATTTTTTAAGGGTGAGAAAGCAAACTGCTTCTGGCCCCAAATAGGTTTTATTCAAAACATAGAACTAGATACGGTGTGAGTCATCTGATTCATCCTTATAAATGATAATTAAAATTCCCCCTAACCCAAATACAACTGATATTATTTGGGTGTGTCTTTCTTTTCTACCTAAAGTATTGACCCGAATATAAGCCACACCCACAAATAAGCTGCACCTTTAAAATTGGAGAGAGAGAGAGAGAGAGAGAGAGAGAGCCACACGGCTTTGCCGGCGGCATAAGGTTGTGAATATAAGCCAAACTTTAACTTTTCACAGTCAGAATTGGGGGGGGGGAGTGTGGCTTATATTCGGGCCAATACGGTATATATTTTGACATTATAGTTTTCAAGTAAAATCAAATGAAAACAAAGCTTTCTGTGAAGCACTAGGTCAGGTGTGGGGGACTTGCAATTTCTGTCAGCCTCAGCCAGCGGCCAGGGATGATGGGAGGTGTTATCCTGCAACCTCTGGAGAGTCACAGGTTCTCCACCTTTGCACAAGGTCTTCCCTGTCCCTTCCCTTCCCTTCCTACAGTGTTCCAACAATGCTGTCTGCACTTCAGCTCCCTGCCTGGCTCCTACAAACACCCCTGTGCCACTTTTAATATCCCTCCCTCCATCCCCAGTTTGGTGGAACCACAGCAGTTGGGGAATTGCAATACTGCTCATCCCTTTTTCCAGCCATGTGAAATCTTTGAGCCTTACATGCCTTTATTGGCATTATGATTGATGGGAAATTTGGGCACCACTTTATTCATGTTGGGAACTATCACGAAACAGAAATTTCATTGTATATCTCCAGTTTCAAAAACAGCTTGTCCTGGGCCCTGTCTTGTTTATATTCATTTGTTATTGAGAACAGACACACACACACACACACACGGATTTCACCTCTATATAAGTAAGAAACGTGGCTAGAGAGACTGGAAACATCCTTGGTGCAGATTTATAATTCATTGTGATTCTGTTTTCCAAGCTGCCCACACAGAAATGAATTCATCCTGGCTGGGAAACAGGTGATTTATACATAGCAATTCAGCATTCATACAAAGAATTTTATATTATATTTTTTTGAAAAACCTATGTGATTCTGTCCTACACATGTCAAGAACAGCTCTATCATATCCCCTGAGCATATTGTATTTTGAATTGGGAGGGAGGTGTCTACTCCTTGGATAATTTAATTCTAGTTATTATCAGACAGGCACTAAAGTTTTCATCCCTCAAGACTCTCACTTCCTGGTATAACAAAGGTCAGTTCATCCAGCAAGCAGAATTGATCTGTGCTGTCAGCACCTTGCATCAGTGCTTTAACTTTCAAATACTCAAGGGTCCGGCCATAAAGACAATTCTAAACAGGACTCAACTAGTGGCATTTCCCTCCTCTGACGGCAATACAAAACAATACAAAAAAATTACTATCACATGTTCAAAATCAAATGTTTGAAAACAAAAGTGAGTCTTTAAAGAAGCACATTTTTAAGGGCGCTCCAACACACTGCAGTATACTTCACATGTGGAGAGGGCAGCTCTTTAATAAAAATTAACCTTGTTAATTTGGAGTCTTGTTGTGGGTCTTGTTCACTTGAGGGATATGAGGTGATCCATTGGAGAGGGCTGAGGAACTCCTGTGCTTATTGATTGTGGTCCTTTGCTTTTCTAGAACACTTTTGAGAAAGCAAAGCCATAAAATTGATATGGCCTACACATAACTTCTCATCTCTTCTCTGAGTAGGAATAGCTCAAGGCACATTACATAGAAAAAAGAATGAGAGAGGTAACATTAAAGTACATAATCTCCCCCACACATCCACTTAATATTTCCCCTACAGGTGAAAGTATGGCAAGGTTTTTGCCCAACTATGAGTTTAAAATTAGTATAGTTAAGGTCAAACTAAAATATAGACTTGATAGGACCAAAGATTCTCTCTCTCTCTCTCTCTCTCTCTCTCTCTCTCTCTCTCTCTCTCACACACACACACACACACACACACACACACTCACACACACACTTTCTCTCTCACATAAATCATTTGTTTTAATTCTGGTGTTCTAAGCATTCTGACAGACACAATCAAAAAGTTCAAAAACCAACTTCTGGAATGTTCTGGGGGGTTTTAATTATTATTGGTACTGTTAGGAGAAGATGTTATATCCTGAACTCTTAGCAGAAGTGACATCTGTCAGGCAGGTAATTATTCATCCTTCTTAATGCTTCTTTCTAAAATTACTCATAAAATGTCAGCTACTTCCCCCTGCCCCAGTCAGAACCTTGATGAAATCAATAACCATTGTGCCTCTCAGGTCACACACAAGTAGATAATTCTCCGCCTTTCTAACAAGACAATGGCCATTAAATTCCCAGTTTGTAAACTAGACTAATTAGAGGTCATGAGGTCTTGTCACATTATGTAATTAATCAATGTCTTTTCTTCAGAATCTATGATAGGGATGGAACCTGACTGGAATATTTGCAAGTCCCCATGTATAAAAAATATAGCAGCCTTCTCCACAATGTATTAGCATTGAAGGGACACTTTCCAACATACAGTGTGTCTGTGTTCATCTGAAGTCACACTGACCCATCACAGAGTTGAACCATGCACCTTTGGATCAGCTGTAAGACAATACACAGGGCAATGGGAGTTTTCACACATGTTGAAATTGCCTTTGAACCTCTCTTCTGCTGTTTATAGTAGTTCATGCAAAAGAGAATTTGCATTTAAAACCCTGAATGTCTTGGGCCTCAAATTTTTGAAATACCGTCTCCTTCCCTACAGACCCTCTGAGGTATTAAGATCAGCAGAGGGGTCCCTTTTTGTAGTTCCACCTCAGTTTCATGCTGACTTCTCCCTTTGAAGTTCATTTATGTGCAATTGGATACTTCGGTTGGTAGAGCATGTGACGCTTAATCTCAGGGTTGTGTGTTTGAGCCCAACGTTGGACAAAAAGATTCCTGCATTGCAGGGGGCTGGACTAGATGACCCTCGTGGTCCCTTCCAACTGTACAATTCTATGAGTCTATAACCACTTTAAGATCAATTCCAGAGTGCCCTGGGAGTTTGAAGCACTTTCTGTGATTTCTGAATATTGTTCTCTTTCTGGCGTCAAGTTTGTCCGCAAAAACCTGTGCCACCATTTGCCAACTTGGTGTCCTCCAAATGTTTTAGACTACAACCCCCATAAGCCCCAGTGAGCATGGCAATAGGATTTGTAGTCCAAAACTTTTGGAGGCCACAAACTTGGAAAAGGCAGGCTTATGCTGCAATGAATTTGATAGTGTTCAAGGTCCCACAATATTCCTGGCCATTTCCCCCCGCACAAGACTTGTATAGCCTGCCTTCTTGGAATTATTAGAATGCTAGGTGCAATATAAATAATGGAGGAAGAAGAGGACAGATTGGTCAATAGAGATATAAAGAGATAGATAAGTAACCCTAGAGCAGGCAGCCTTCCCCAACTTGATCACCTCCTGACGTTTTGGTCTACAACAACCCCAACCAGTACAGCCAATGGTCAGGGATGAATGGAGTCGTGGTCCCAAGCATCTGAATGGCATCAGGTTAGGGAAGGGTTCCCTACAGGATCAAAATGTAGATCCTTGATTCATGGATATGTCACCATCAATAGTGGACTAGGGGAAAGAATACATACACTTTTCCATATTTCATTGGAACACTATAGGAACAGAAGGATCTGCCAATTTTGATCCTCTCTCTTTCTTGTTTTTCCAGTCTTAAATTTGGTTCTCCAAATTTCTGAAGCAATTTACAAATCTTATTTGTAAAAATCACCACGGAAATTTTCCTGGCATAATAAGCACATTTTATATTTTGACCAGCGTACACATTTTTGCAGGCAATTTCTCCCAATACAATGCATTTTTGTAATTTTCACTAGCATGTTCATTTGTGCACACTTGTACCTAACATATGCCTTTTGTAATGCATGTATTGGTTGTTGTATGCATACATCCATTGGCTGGAGAACTGTGTTGCGAAGTTCAGATAAGTGCAAATTTCAAAGAGTGGCTATGTTTCAGTTCTCATATTGTTTCGGAAAGTGCGCATGTGAATAACTTGGCTTCAAATATGAACTGAATCAAATTCCTCCCTCATCCCAACTCCATTTTCAACCAAGACATCCAGCAGCAGTAGTGGAAAGGATCTTTGGTCTTCTTCTGGAAGCATCTATGCCTCTTTTGAATAGCTTGTCTGTCACTTTGAATACCACTGCTCATTCTAATTCATTTACATTCAGACTATTGATGTTCCAGCAAGGACAAAGTATTATTCCTGTGGCGTCATCCTTTAGCTCTAAATTTTTGCCCTTTTTGTAAAAAAAAAACATTTACTCATAGTTCTGCTCAAGTAAATGAATGAATAAATAAAAAGCCCAGGGCATCTACATAGTAACACCACATTCCCTAAGGGAGTGCTGAGAGTTTGCCGAGAGATCTTCATGGAAAGATGATGGGAGAGGAGAGGAGAGGAATGGAGGGCAATAGGGAAAAGATCTCATTGTGACAGATACTTAGAAGGGGGACTGCTGAAAGGCAATGGATGTATCTAGTGTAAATTTGGATCTGTTCCAGAAAGAAATTTCACTGGGTGGAGGAGGTGAATTAAGAGAAGGAAAGTCAATTTTCCAAAAGAGAATCTGCTTCTCACTTGTAGTCCCCCTCCTTTATTTTTCTTGATCCGTATTGCTAAGACTTACTTGCTGCTGTGCCTTATTAATTTTTCACTTGAAGCCACACTTTAAAAAAAAAGTTAATTATTGAAAATGCATCTCATGCCTGATGGTGAAAGGCTGTCTCTTTCAAACAGGTGACTCGTTCAGATAACCCCGGAAGGCACTTCTGGGTCTTCTAAAGCCTTGATCAAAAAATTCTTTTTTAATTTGATAAGAACAGAGGTGATTAAAAGTGGAGATGATGGCAAGCCTAATGAAAGCTTCCTTCTTATGTCCCCCAAGAGCCAAAATAATTGTTTTATTCCATTTCCCCCCTCCCCCCAAAAAACCTTCTTCTTCTTCTTCTTCTTCTTCTTTATGAATATCTTCAATGCCTGCCTCCTGCTAGCTCTCTATGACCATCGAGATCACTGTAGCAGTCGAGTGTGCGGATAATATTACTCCCTGCATTGTGGTAGTTCAAAGACTGGAATGTCCAGACTAAATACACAGCGAAGAGATCAGCTCTTTAACATTTCAATAAGACAGGAACATGAAACAACAGACCAGTGACTTCAGAGCTCAAAAATTAAACAACCAGGCTGAGACACTACACAGAGCAGGCACTGAAATTAATTATGCCTTTGTCATTAAAAAAAGAAGTCCAGATCACATCTCTGGGCAATGGCCTAGTTTCCTCTTCTAGTGGCACTGTAAAATATCCAGTCTATCAACAAACTTGTTACTTATGGCCACTGGGGATCCAATCTGAAGCCTTTCCCCCAAGGTTTGTTGTTCCCATTCAGAGCAAAAGCTACACTGCAATGGTCTGCCTCAGGCAACGGTGGGGGGGGGGTGAGGCGTGGACCAGCAAGAGAATCCTTCGTAGACTTTTCTACAGTTTTGTTTTGCTGCATAGACAGAAGATTGGTTATTCTCTACAAACATTCTAACGATTCATCTCAAAAACAAAAATCCCTGCACCCACACCCCACAAAATACTATAACTCACATTTATTTGGAATACATTTTATCTCATGTGCATGTTTTGTTCCCAATCACAGGTATATGGGAGGTTGGCAACTAGCAAATACAGTGGTACCTCGGGGTACATACGCTTCAGGTTACAGACTCCGCTAACCCAGAAATAGTACCTTGGGTTAAGAACTTTGCTTCAGGATGAGAACAGAAATCGTGCTCCAGCAGCACGGCAGCAGCGGGAGGCCCCATTAGCTAAAGTGGTGCTTCAGGTTAAGAACAGTTTCAGGTTAAGAACAGACCTCTGGAACGAATTAAGTACTTAACCTAAGGTACCACTGTACTGGTGGTCAACAGTTGTTTCTTTCGAGCCAGAACTCACAGGAACTCAGTTCTAGCACCTCTCAGGTTGGCACCATTGCCATTATAAGAGAACAAGGGAGGGATTCATGTTGAGTTCTGGCACCTCTTTTTCTAGAAAAATAGTGCTGGTGGCCTGTCTCCACACTTACAAACATGGAGTGTTGGAGTCTGCTGTTTCCATATCATCTTCCAGCGATGAGGAAGACTGAGAGCCACCGTTCATGCTGTTACGAAAAAGGAGCAATGCTGCTGAGTGCTCCAGATGGCTGGAAAGCCAAACAGGATGTTGATGTTATGGGACTGTACCGTGGGAACAAGGAACAGTCTATTATGTGCACTGAGCACCGGATGTTAGCTCAGAGTGTCACATGACCCTGTACTGGAAGTACATGGGTGGAGTTATTCTCTCTCTGCTGCTGATGTGAGAGAGTGCAGACACGTTTCTCTGCACTGCTGGAAAGACAGAAATAAAGGCATGTAAATACATTTCTGTCTGTCTCTTTCCCCTCCCTGGGGATGGCAGGGAAGAGGGGAGGAGTGGTTGTGTTCTTCTCACGTTTGAAGAAGGATCGGCCTATAGAGATCTGGCCTTGTCTTGCCGGGAGCCGAGACGGGGGAGATCAACAAGGAATCCAAGCCGGGCACCTGGAGAGTGGCCAATTCCTCTGATTGATAGGCTCAGATTCCAACACATGCCAGTCTGGTAAGTGCTGCTGGTTTTTTTTAAAGGGGTTTCTAGAGCTCTAGAGCTTTTAGATGGCAATCCTCACTATAAGCATACAGCGTATTTCACATATATGGGTGGTACCCAGGAATGTAAGCCCCGTGTAAGTGGGGAGACACCTGCAATAACCCTGAATTCCATCCTCAGTGTTCCTTTGTGAAACTACAGATAATTCATTGGATCTTCTGAGCACATTAGAAAAAAGCAGTGTCCAGGATATACCTTTCAGAAGTGAACGTTTCTGCAGTATTTCAGCTCCATTTCATAAACTGAAATGCATATATTTGCAACCACAGACAAAGCATTAGAGATCCTAGAGGAAATATTTCTGGCCGAGGGTATTCACACAGACACATAGTCTAAGAATTTCTTTCATGTGGGAACAGGGGAATTGGGTTTGAGAGACAAATAATAAGATAAGAAAGCGAATAGTCTCATTGTTCTGGGCTATGTACTGAGCTGGATTAATCAGCTTGCGAAGGAAAGAAAGTGAACAGATAATATTGTCAGTTTGTCCGTGGTGGTGTTTGCAAGTTGTTCAGGAACCTGCCTCCCCTCCCAGAGTGGAGTTATATATTCTTATGCATAAAGAAGCCATATTTCACTTAGACTGCATGCAGGATATTTACATCCACAGGGCTGGAATGCTACTTCACAATATTTGTTTCCATCATTGGGGCTCTTTATCATGCATAACATTAATGCATGGGGTCCCCACCATCTAGGCTTCGGACCACAGCTGTCTGAGAACAAATGGGTAGCCTTCCATTGTCTATGTGTTTGTGTGTACAGTGGTACCTCGGGTTAAGTACTTAATTCGTTCCAGAGGTCCGTTCTTAACCTGAAACTGTTCTTAACCTGAAGCACCACTTTAGCTAATGGGGCCTCCTGCCGCTGCCACGCTGCCGGAGCACGATTTCTGTTCTCATCCTGAAGCAAAGTTCTTAACCCGAGGTACTATTTCTGGGTTAGCGGAGTCTGTAACCTGAAGCGTATGTAACCCGAGGTACCACTGTATATGTAGAATACACTAAAGTCAGAAAGAGACTGGGTTGTATCCAATGTAGCACTAAGGAACTTGTTCTGTCACTGCAAAGATTCGTGCTTGCACAGTGGAACTGCCCACCCCCTGCTCCCCCTGAGTGCCCCCTAAATCTGTTCTCAGAACATTCCCCAATTTTCTAGAGCAGATCTTGGAGGAGATGTGTTGCAAAAGCATAAATATTTATGCAAATTGAACGAGTGCTGCAGTCCTAACACTACTTACCTGTGAACAGACCACACTGAATGCAGTAGAACATGGGTAGGCAAACTAAGACCCACGGTCCGGGTCCGGCCAAATCGCTTCTAAATCCGGCCCACGGACAGTCCGGGAAGCAGCGTGTTTTTACATGAGTAGAATGTGTCCTTTTATTTAAAATGCACCTCTTGGTTATTTGTGGGGCACAGGAATCAGTTCTTTTTTTTTCTTTTTCAAAATCTAGTCTGGCCCCCTGCAAGGTCTGAGGGACAGTGGACCGGCCCCCAGCTGAAAAAGTTTGCTGACGCCTGCAGTAGGATATGCTCAGTAGACATTGTTAGGATTGTGCTGTTAGTCTAGTTTAAGGGAGATCCAATGGGAAATAAGTTAGTCATGTCTAGTTTAAGAAAATAAAAAGAATGTGCTGGATCAGGCCAATGGCCCACCTAGTCCAGCATCCTGTTCTCACAGTGGCCAACCAGATGCCTGTGGGAAACCCACAAGCAGGATTCGAGCCCAAGAGCCCTCTCCCCTCCTGTAATTTCCGGCATTACTGCCCCCAACTGTGGAGGCAGAACATAGGAAGCCTGGTAGCCATTGATAGCCTTTCCCTTCATGAACTTGTCTAACCCCATCCAAATTGGGAGCCATCACTGCCTCTTGTGGGAGTGAATTCAATAATTTAACTATACACCATATGAAGAAGTGTTTTCTTTCTCTTGATTTTAACATGGGATGTCCATGTCTTCTAGTGTTATGAAAGAGGAAGAAAAACTTTCTACATCCACTTTCTCTATGCCATGCATAATTTTATAAACTTCTACCCTGTTGCCCCTCACAGTTTCTTTCCTAATGAACCCTGGCATGGAAACTTCCCTTTTCACAGCTGCTACACATTGGGCCAACATTTTCATTGAGATCTCCACGATGACCCCAAAGTCTTGCTTCCGGTCGGTCACTGCCAGTTCAGAGCATATATGTGAAATTAAGATGATGATTATTTTGCCCCGTTATGCATCACTTTACATTTATGCACAATGAGTTGCATTTGGCAAAAGCTAAAGGTAAAAGACCCCTGGACAGTTACGTCCAGTCAAAGGCGACTATGGGGTACAGCACTCATCTTGCTTTCCAGGCCAAGGGAGTCGGCATTTGTCCACAGACAGCTTTCCAGATCATGTGGCCAGCATGACTGAACCGCTTCTGGCACAATGGGACACCATGACGAGTTCCAGAGCGCACAGAAACGCCGTTTACCTTCCCACTGCAGTGGTACCTATTTATCTACTTGCACTGGTGTGCTTTCGAACTACTAGGTTGGCAGAAGCTGGGACAGAGCAATGTAGCTCACCCAGTCATGTGGATTCAAACCGCTGACCTTTTTTTTTAATTTTAAATTTTATTTGCTCATCACACAACAACAACAACAAAAAGACAAATTACATCATAATAAGAATATCATCAGTCATGCATTACATAAAGAATTAATATAAATTTCATAATCCATAAACTGTAATGGTCTCTTCCTTTTAAATCCGACTTCCCATCTACTCCATAAATCTAATTACCATTCTTTGCTGCCAATACATGTTATTGCTATCATCTCAAATCACTTCAGAATATGTTATACCATATAACTAGTGAACGATATTGCTGGTATTATTCAAAAATGGATTTTAAGTTAGTATTATTAATTTTCAAATACATTTTAAATGCTTCCCATTTTGAAATAAATTCTTTCCTTGGTTTGTTCTTTAATTTTTCGGATAGGCTGTCTAATTCAGCATAGTCAATCATTTTTTGGACCCACTCTTGTCTTGGGGGAGCTTTTCACTTTTCCACATTGTGGCTATAAGAACCCTCGCTGCCGACTTCCGGTCAGCGTCAGCGACCGTAATGGCGGATTTCCTCCGATCTCCGGAGGAAATCGGCTTCGTGGAGCTAGGGTTCTACCGCTACGGCGAAGCGGGGACCCGAAAAAAATCACAGGTGGGGAAGCCTGTGAGCTGAAGGCTCGGCGGGCTCCATTTGCGCCCCCCCCCCGCTGCAAAGGAGCCTTTTTAAAGGCTCCGGAACAGACCGGGGGTGAGCGGCGCGGAGCTGAGAGCTGTTTACCCGTCTCCACGGAGTGAAGCCGCATGCCATGGTCGGAGAGCGCTGACTTCTTCCTTTGAACATTTGGACTAAAAGTAACAACCCGTGAGTAATACGGAAATTGGACTTAAAAAATTTTTTTCTTTGGATTTGGCACGAGCGGGGAAGGCGCAAAGAGGAAGTCCGTCTCCCCGTTTTGTAAACATCTTAAAGCAAGGACTAGATAACTAAGGCTGAGAGAACACCTTCTTCTTGAGAGGATAAAAGTAATTAATTTCACGTTTTGGCAGTACAAGTGACTTTGCTGGAGGATAAGAGCTAATTTTGAGAGTGGAACTGTTACCCCCCCCCCCAGGACCCGGGAGCGATCTGAGAGCCTGTTTGAAGAGACATAGAAGATTTTGACAGCTGTCAAATTAGCTGTCAAAGCTGGGGGGGGGAAAGAGACTTTGTTTCTGTTGTCTCGGCTGGTTATATTTGTTACATTCAGGTAATAAAGTGTTGAAAATAAAGAGGAAAAAAAGTTATTTTGACTTTTGGATTGGAACTGAAAGGAATATTAAATAACCAGAACTCCTCTAGAGGGGGCTCTGGGACATTACAAGAATGGCTGCAAGTGGAAAAATACCGATTGAACTGGAAAAGACTTTTTTTCTTTTGGGAAAACTTCAAGAACAATGCAATGTTTTGGCTATAAATGTTACAACATTGAATGAAACAGTAAACAAGCTTGCTGAAACTGAAAGGGACTTGACTCAAGTCTTTGTATCAGAACAAAAAGATATTGTATCTGAGCTAAAAACTTTTGCAGCTGAACAAGAAAAGAAATTCGAGAAATTTGAGAAAGTGGGGAAAGAGATACATGACAATTTAGAGGGAAAGGAAGGAGGAGCTATAATGTTGCAGATCATTAAGGAGAGCCAGAGGCCTGCTAAGATGGATATGAAGGAAAAGAAGAATGAGATTATGAAAATCTGGTTTGAATGGGAGAAGGAGGAATGGAGAGATCTCCTCATGTGGAGATCTGAAGACTTATGGATTACAAACCTGACTAAAGTGGAAGCTGGAGTTACTGGGACATTTGGACTTAAAAGAAGTAAGAAACAAGATTTGGACTACAATTTTAAATATGGAGGTCTGGCTGGAAGAAACATGGACCTTATTGGGACAGAGCTTCTCCGAGATTTGGTGTTTAATATAAAGGACTACCAAAAAAACCGGCAGAGAGGAAATGAGAGAGACTTAAGAGCCTCGGATGTGAGGTCACCAGGCTGACACCAGATAGACTGATGGACATTTGTTGGAGCTTGAAACCGGGAAAGGTGGGGAGTGGGGTTTTGGGCATCCAAAGGCTGTATAATTATACTTTGTTTTTATATATTTTTGTTTTCTTACTTATATTAAAATGGGGAACTCGTGAAAGGGAATTGGGGTCGATCTTAGAAAAAGATATTAAGAATAAGTACTGATGCATAAAGAATGAGGTTTATGTTAAAATTGGTTAATTAAAAGGATTTAAATATAATAAGGTAAAATTTGGGGATAAGAACTTGCTGAACTAAAAATTGAATTGGAATACAAGAAGGGGAGGTGTGGGGAAGTCAAGGAAATATGTTATTGAAAGAAAGGAATGTAATTATATGTGTGTGTGTTTTTCTATTTTTATTTTTATATTTTTTTCTTTATTTTTTGAAAATTTCAATAAATATCTTTTAAAAAATATATATAAGAACCCTCGCTGCCACCGTTGCATAGAGAAAAATACCCTTAAATTTATTAGGAAAGTCCATATCAATAAAATTCAATAAGTATGCCTCTGGTTTGAAGTTAAAGGAGATTCTTAACATCTTTTCAAGTTCTAAATGGATATCCTCCCAGATTATTTTAATTTTATTGCATTGCCACCATACATGATAAAAGATCCTGGTTGTACTCCACAACCACCGACTTTCTGATCAGCAAGCCCAAGAGGCTCAGTGGTTTAGACCACAGTGCCACCAGCGTCCACCCATTTACTCACTCAGAGAGCTTAGTTTGGAGCTTTTCAGAATCCCTTTTTGTTTTAATGACCTTGAACCATTTAATAGCATCTGCAAACCAAGGGAAAAGGTTAAGAAGCACAGTTCCCAATACTGATCCTTAGGGTATTCCACTTCCTACATCCTTCCATTAGGAAAATTTAAGTCCCATTTATTTCAGTGGGTATACTCTAGGTGTGTCTGGATCCAACCATACGTCTCACTGCCCCTACCTATATAAGGGATTTTCTGTTGGAATCAAGGAGAAAGGCAGGCTTAAGGACCTGGTGTCAAGGACTAGTCCAGTGCTACAGGTCTGGGAAAATGTAAGTGAGAATAGGCATTAAAGTGTTATCTTTTCAACTTGATTCCATGAGATGCTCACCACAATCTGAGGGGAAGATGCGCCGAAGCGAGATGAATTTGAGCTGGCTGTCAGGCCTTTGCTGCAGACAAAAGTGCCAACTTGATAGTAATAATTAATAATCTTCTACTGCCACTGGGATAAACAAGGAAGGAAGAAAAAAGGAGAGAGTGAGATGAAACGAATAATGTACAAAAAGTTCAAAGGGGGCACAAAGGAGAATGTATGGAGTGACAGGCCTTTCAACAAGGGACAGGCAGGCAGCAAGTAAGCAAGTCTACCGCCAAACAATTTAACCCAGAGGGGACACAAGGTGACCTGAAAGGAGGATGAACAAACAAAATACAAGACCTAGACAAAGGCAAGATCGAAATTACGGAGGCTGTAAAATTAGTGCAAGACATCAGACAAATATAAATACATAAACTGAATAAACAAATAAATAAAATAAGAAGATCCAGCTGGTCAAGGCAGCCCATCTAGTTCTCACAGTGGTCAGCCAGCTGCCTATGGTGTCTCCTGACATCGCGCTGGCCAGTGCAGCTTTTCAGTAAGCCACACCTGCGGAGTCTCCTGACGCTGTGTAGGCCAGTGTAGCTGTCTGGTAGGCCACACCCGGTGAAATATACTCGGAGTCGAGAGTGGATTTCATGCTCTTTATTCAGCTCATAGTGGTGAGGAGGAATGCAAGTTCCCCCAGGATGTCTGCTTTATATACATTATTTACACGATAGGCCCCACGTGATTGGCTAATTCCGGGATTCACCTATAGGCCAATCAGGTTGCGGATTGACTTCTACCTGGAGCTGGATTGGGTGGCTCCTGTGAACCAATCAGACTGTTGCATTCTGGATCCTATTGCTCTAGGACCAATCAGACTGCTGCATTTTGGCTCCTATTCAACTCAGTACATAACACCCGGCCTCCACAACATTGAGGGGGCGGGCCCCCTTCACATAAATATTGAGAGGGCTGAAAACACCTTGGCCTCCTAGAATTGTTGTGCCTGTTCAGAAGGATGCTGCCTCCGACCGTGGAGACAGAGCTTAGCCATCATGGCTATTAAGCACTAATGGTGCCTGAATTGAGAAATGTTCTGTGGCTGTAGTTACACTCCATATGTAATCTCATGGTCCTCCATTCAGTAAATGTCAGAGTTATGAGCAGGTGCACAGAGACAGCAGTTTAATGGCACTTTTTTGCTTTCCTCCCTTGTATTTAATGCCTAAAATTCTGGCATTCTGATCTTGTAAGAGTACAGCTGATTAGAAAAGGAACTGTGCGTCTGCCTTTGCTGTGGCGAACTTGGTTATTGTGATGAAATTTTGTCTGCGGCTAATGAATGTTGTCGTGGGCAGTACTTTGACTCAGTACCATCGCCTATAGTCCAGGGGTCAGTAAACTTTTCAACAGGGGGCTGGTCCACTGTCCATCAGACCTTGTGGGGGGCCGGACTCTATTTTGGGGAAAAAATAATGAACGAATTCCTATGGCCCACAAATAACCCAGAGATGCATTTTAAATAAAAGCACACATTCTGCTCTTGTAAAAACACCAGACAGGCCCCACAAATAACCCAGAGGTGCATTTTAAATAAAAGGACACATTCTACTCATGTAAAAACACGCTGATTCCCGGAGCATCTGCAGGCCGGATTTAGAAGGCAATTGGGCCAGATCTGGCCCCCGGGCCTTAGTTTGCCTACCCATGGCCTATACCTTCCATATCTCTCCTCTGTACCAAGCTGACAAACTGACAGCTTGCACCAGTCAGATGGAAGTGAGATGGAACACATGCCCCATTAAAACCACACCCACCAACCCTCCACAGAGGAACCAGGAATGCTGCCTGTACGTACCCCACACAAATGAAAATATTGAGGATCTGTTCCTGATCTTTCACAAAAGTTGGATTTTGGGGGACAGAAGAAAAAGAGGTTTCTCAGGTAGATTATTCCAGAATATCAACTGAATGATGATATGGCATGGCAGCATGCCAAAAAATCTACAAAAAAAAACCTCTAGCAACTATACCACTCTAAATGTTAAGAGCAGGAAGGCCCTGGCTCTCTGTATAGTCTCCTGGCCTTACCAGCTACTGAAGTTAATTGCAGGAGGAATTGAAAATCTCACATTCAGAACTACCCTTTGGAGTTTGTGCCACTGAGAATCAGCCCCTACCTCCCCAAAGCTATCTGTTCTGACAACCCTTCCGTGAGAAAAACAATGCAAGCTTACATGCCTGTTTTTAGAGGCATGTAAATTTAACTGTGTCCAATCACCCCTGCTTTCTTCCACAAACACTGGTAATTTTCTCAGACCTCCTGCATGGTTCGGACACTTCCCCACAAAAGCAAACGTACGGTGTTCACGTTGGGAACGTGTGAATTGTGGGTATTTACAGCATCCCTGAGAACGTAACCCATCTTCCAAGTCCCAAATGGAATATCGAACCGTCCCTAAAGTGGTGTGTAGACAGACACAGCAGGAACTGAAGGACCTAAATCAGAGAGTCGTCATCATCCCTCCAGGTAAGTTTTTAAACAACAGACTCTTCTGTCACACCGTAATAAAAGCACAAGGCAGCACTTCTAGGCCAAAGCTTTTTATTTCAAACACATGGCTCGAAACTAATTTGAGGACCCGAGTGAAATGATTCCAAATATCCTGCACATTGTAAGCCACCTCACAACCTCTAACAGCCACAATTCCGCACAGTTAGTATTCGATTAGGCAAGGCCAGAGATTAAGACATCATGGAGACGGTATGATCCCACCCCAGCAGGAATGAGGTTGTTTCATCTCTTCAGTTGTGTAGGCGATGGAGCGACAAATGGCAACAAACTTGGAAGAGCGTATCCGGTTTGCTTTCTCAGGCCATGGAGCCAACAGTCCCCATTTATGCCAGAAAAGTTGCATTGATTTTTGAAAGAATTATTCTGGAACAGAACACACTGCAGTTTGCTTCTAAAGAAAGATTGCATTTCAGTGTGTCTTTTGCTCCGAAAGAAAAAGTGAATTGCTAGCTGTTTTCTAGGTGAAATATGCAGAGAGGCCAAACTACGTATTTCTTTCGAGAGAAATATGTGCAAATATTACTTGCAAAGAGACAAAGATCTCCACAGTATATCAGTCTCTGTCATCTTTCAAAGGCTGAAGATAAACATAGAATTCACATCTATTGCTTAGCCTGTTGAACTACTCACATGAATCTCTCTGTGTACCTGTGTGTATTTTATTCTTCTCTTCACCCTGCCCCCAGGAAAATCAGCTTCTTAATTCTTTGTCATCTGCTTAGTATACTTTGTTACATATTTCAGATGCACCCTCAGTTGAGTTTGTTTTTTTAAAATAAATAAATAACCCTTAAACTTCTTGGTTGTTATTTTCTCTTAACAGCATCCCATTTATTTTCTTTACATTGATGTATCCAGGTTAAAAGGACCCTGGAGGTAGAGAATTCATTTCAAGGGGCTCCCAGGGAGATGGCAGCAGTAAATTTACAGGTTCTTGCCAGACACAAGGTGTAGAATTAGCAAATTCAGAAAACTGGTGAGATATATATATATATATACACACACACACACACATTATATATATATAATATAAATACACACACACACACACACACACATATATATAATTAAAACAATACCAGTTGTAGTCCCAAATTCTGAATCTGACCACTGTTGCTGCATATTATTAATAGGAGTATGACAAACAGACGGTGCAAGACTGGAACAAGTGGTAATGAGGGCTGTGGATCCTTAGGGGCACAAGTATTGGACTGGTTATTTGTCTTGAGCGGAGGGGGGAGGCGAGAAATTTGATTCAGTTTGAATTTAAAGGCCAGCCTGTTAAATTTGTAAGTTTCTGGAACAGTATGCAAACTGAGGCATTGCCATTCTTCAAAATTCCCACTTTTCTGAATTTTGCAGTGCGGTCCTGCAGCCAAGTAATGAGTACAAAAATCCATATACCAGGGTAAAGTGTGCATATAAATGTAGATATTAGTGAAAATAGCATATAGAAATGCCTTATATTGGGGAAAGAATGCATACAAAAATGTGTATATTAGGAGAAATTTACACAAAAATGCTGATGCATTTTCATGAGGACTTTTTTTAGAGCAATTCACAAACTGATGTAGAAATGTGGATAACCAAGCTTAAGGCTGGGGAAAAAGAGAAACTGAGAGAAACCCAAACTGACATTCTCACCCATCCCTAATCTTGAGCAGTGGCCCTGAATGATGCACTAGCTGATCGGACCCCACAGCCCTCTCTTCCGTCTTGGTTTCCCTCTTCTTTCACAGTCGTTTTTGTCCATTTCATTGTGAGTAGCAGAAACTCCATCCTTGGAGCTCTGGCCTGAGTTCAGTCTCCTTCTTTCGCCATCTTCGTCTTCTCATTTAGCATTCATTTTCCTACAATCTCGGTCCTAATGAGATGGCGATCAATGCTTCCTAAATTGCCCCCTGTCTACGTGTCTTCAATCATAACTCCTTCTAATCTACTCCATTCTCCTTTCTGTCAACCAATTCATGTTTGCTTAAGAAAACTGAAAAGCAATCTTTTCCAGATCCACCTATATGTCTCTAGCTTCATTAGTTTTTCTCTCCAATTTATTATAATCCAGCTCACTCCAGCAATTAACTCTCTCCTTATGGATAGCCCACACTGCTTATACAAGTTTTGCATATTTATTTTCCCAGGCTCCAAACCTATCTTATCTTAATGCCTGTTTTTACTGCATTTTATGATTGCAGTTTATGCATTAAAAAAAGAGAAAAAACAGTTCTGAGGGTGAAGATAGATAGATGGATAGATGATAGATAGATGATGATAGATGATAGATAGATAGATAGATAGATAGATAGATAGATAGATATAGATAGATGATAGATAGATATAGATAGATGATAGATAGATGATAGATAGATAGATAGATAGATAGATAGATAGATAGATAGATAGATGATAGATAGATATAGATAGATGATAGATAGATAGATGATAGATAGATAGATAGATAGATAGATAGATAGATAGATGATAGATGTTAGATAGATAAATGATAGATGTGTAAATACACACACGTGTGTGTAGACACACACATATATGGGGATATGTGGTGGAAGGGGTAGTATCTCTGGTAACTACTCTATTCCGAACTTAAAAATGGAAAGCATGCCGGTGGTCAACAAAAGAGGTTTAAAAACTCTCTCAAGGCAAATCTTAAAAAATGTAGTATAAGCACCAACAACTGGAAAACACTGGCCTGCGAGTGCTCCAGTTGGAGAACGGCCTTTACCAAAGGTGTCATGGGCTTTGAAGACGTTTGAACACAGGACAAAAGGGAGAAACGTGTTAAGAGGAAGGCACGCTTGGCAAACCCTGACCATGATCAGGAAACCTATATCCCCACTGTGGAAGGATGTGTGGATCCAGAACTGGCCTCCACAGTCACTTACGGACCCACTGTTTAAACCATGTTTATGGAAGACAATCTTACTCGGCTACGAGTGATCGCCAAAGAAGAGTACCTCTGGTGGGGGTGGCCCATCTAGGAGAAGGAAAACTGTGGTCCTAAACCTCCACTGTCTTGTGGGATATCTTCAGGAGAATAAAAGGCTAAGGATCACATCAGCAAGGCCAAGAGGGGGATCTTGCCATCTGGACAGCCCAGAACCTTCCTGCAAAGGGTCCTTGGCCTGTAACAGAAAGGCAGTAATCTGCTTCCATATGTTTGCTTTCCATTGCATTCTTGGATTATAACTGCCATAAGTCCCAGGCAGCATGGCCTATAGCCGTGGATGTTGGAAGTCATAGGTCAACAAGATCTGGAGTGCCTCAGGTTGCCCATCCCTGGTATATAGGATTGCAGCCTAAGGCACCCTGTCACATACATCCACTTCTCCATGCGCTTTAGAGGAGGGCAGCCCCTTCAGCAGCATCCCTCATTTCTTGGCCAATAGGCAGTGAGACAATCAGGAAAGGAACTCACAATACAGCAGGATTTCCTTGCACAGCCTTTGTTGGAGTAGATACATGTTGGGAAACCCAAGAAGCACCACCATTGTTCAATAAGCTTCCTGAACCCTGAGTCACTGGGGAGGTAGGAGGCTGGAAGGCAACATTAACAGATCTGTGGTGAAGTTGCATTGACTGTTGCTCTGGGCATTGATAAAGAAACATCTATCTTCTGTCTCTTTTTGACTATGAAATGAAATTTGCATTTGATTTTAACCCAAGACCAAAAGTTTAGGCTGTGTTACTATAGGCCCTAGAGCTTTTTAAGGTGCCGTGTATATGCTGAGTTAACTGAGAACACCAGTGACCGCCTTGGAGATGGAAACTTGCTTGGATATAGGGGGAAAGAGAAGGGAACCCCAGGAATGGGAACAGCAGCTTTCATTGGGAGGGAAAGATATTCTTAATCCAGATATCTGGATCATTTTAATGCAATGCATACACTTGTATTCCTAACCTTAAAAGCTTCTCAGATACAGGGAAGCAAGCATGTGACACTTTATTTGTTTATTTATCTCTTTCTTGTTTATCTTTTTCTTTCTTTTCTTTCTCTTTCTTTCTTTCTTTCTTTCTTTCTTTCTTTCTTTCTCTCCTTCCCTGCCTCCCTTTCTGCCCCCTCCTCCATCCTTTTCTCTCAGACACAGAGGTTTTAATTACGAAGAAGCTAGTTCCTGACACAATGGTAATGACCTCATTTCTATTTCAGTTAAAATGAGCTTATTGCTATTGACTTTTGCCTTCTCTAAATGGTTCACCAATCACCCATCAATATCTAGGGAAAGCTGCTCTTAAGAACATCTGCTGGAAGCCTCTCAACAGAGTCCCCGTCAAAGATCTACTTCTTTGGCTGCAGTCCGGGGGACAATGACTAGGAATGAGCTCCATGGAAGTCAACAGGACTTTGACCGTACTATTCATAAAAAAAAAAGAAAATATGTCCCGTTCCAGTCAGTTTCATCTGCTGTGAACCTCATGCTCTTTTCTGGGTGTCTTTGCATGTGATTCTGCCACCATTGCCCTTGTCACGTAGTGTAACCTCAACTGAAATGTGCGAGAAACATTGGGAAAGTCATCAATGAGCACACCCAGGAACTTTCTGCAAATGTGGCAGATATACCGTAATGCAAAGAACAACTTGTTCCTGAGCCGCTGATGAATTCCTGCTATCAGCAATCAGTTGAATTATTTTAGCCTCCCCATGTAAAAAATAAATACATGCAAAATAAATGAAAGCCCATTCCATTCCATTCCCTGGGGTTTAATCCACCGTTCGCTCTTAGAATCAGCCAATGCTCATTGTGATCAGAAAGGGACGTCTTGAGCTATCGTGCATCGTTCATTTATTTATTTATCTACCTATCTATCTGTGCTTATTATTCTGTTTGATGCATTTAAAGCTTGGAGGTCAACGTGGAACATATTCGGCCGGGCTGGCGCAAACTGTGCAGGAATCTAATAGAAAGCAATATTGTTGAAAATGGATATCAATTGAAAACAGAGAGCAGTGTCAACTATTCCCCACTGGGAGCAGACAACAATAAAACCAGCCAAGCATTACACAGTTGAGCCTGCCAAATGTCATTAGAGTGTAGGGCGGGCGGGGAGGTGCGCGGGGGGAGTAAAAGCCCCTACTATGGCTGAGCAAGGAGAAGAGGGGGCTGAGGGAGGGGGAGCTCACACACTCCTCTATTTCTTTTCCCTACCAAAGCTGGAAACAGAGATTATAAAATTAGATAGCCAAAACTCCCTGGGACAGTGCAGCCTTGTGAGGGTTTGGTAGGTGGTGTTGCTGAACTGTCCCATTGTGGACAAGAGAGAGAGAGAGAAATGAAATGAAAAGCAATAAAGCTGAAAATGTTTGAGATTGGGATTTTTTTAATATAAAAAACCCAGCAATGCAAAGACAGCCTCTTTAAAAAAAATTAAAAATGCAAATTATTAGAGTCTGGTGGAGGTTTGTTGTCTGATGAATCTATATAGAATACAGATATATGCATGCATATATATATATATATATATATATATATATATATATATATATGACATACACATACAGCCCTGTCTTCCCTTTTCAGGGAAATACTTTTTTCCCCTGCTTCTAGCAGAGTGGAGTGGGGGCGGAATCCATATTTAATCCAACCCCTGATTAAGAAGAGAATGATTTGCAGTTTAACACAGCCAAGTCTGGTGGCAACTGTAGCACTGGAAGGGAGTGTATCATTTAACACACAAATGATCAAATTATTGCTATCTAGGAAAGTAATTGGCGGGATGGAGAATGGGAAAAACATGGGTGCTCACACAATTGGCAATCTGCAAGCAGGTTCCATGTGCCAATGCTTTGCTAATGCCCTCAACTTCTCCCATTGTCATTTTCACTGATGATTTGTAAATTGTCAAACAAAGGAAATTTGTCTCTCAGACAATGGGGGGAAGCAGCTGATTCTGGTGCTTCAAACAGCCATCCTAGAGCTCCACCTAGTGAAGATACAGATACGTCTGCAGAAGCGGTTGCTTGACAGAATGAGGAGGCCGAGTCTGATAAACAACATGTTGGAGTGTCTTGTGTTTGCTGTTGTTTTCCTGGGGTCCACCCTCTTCTGGCTTGGAAAACATGGAACCTCCTAATGTCCCTGCTTGATTTACTGCTATATCTGCCTAATGTTGAAAGCAGTGAGACAGAGATCACGCCCATGGTAAAACATAGGTGATCTGGGATCCATTTTAGTGCACAGATTATAGGGGAGAAATTCTATTCAGTTTGCATTTAAAGGCGCACCTGCATAGTTTGCCCTTTTTTTGAAACAATGCACGAACCGAAACGCAGCCCTCCTTCAAAACCTGTGCATCTGTGAATTCTACAAGGCGGTTCTCCAGCTGAGTAACATGTACAAAAATGCACATATTCATGAAAACAACATATGAAAATGCATTATATCAGAGAAAAGTGCTTTGCAAAAATGTTGTATGTTAGGCATCGTTGCAGGCTTAAAAATGTGCACGCTGTATTAGGAGAAATTTGCATGGAAACGCTGGTCGGTTTTCATGAGGACCAACTAAAAAGAACAATTTGCAGACTGATATAGAAATACGGACAGCTGAACATTAGACTGGGAAATTCAGAAAGAGAAACTGAGATTGACTGAGTCACCCATTCCTAACATTTTTGACCACATTTTGTGATATGGGTTTTTTTGCTACCATATGGGTCATCTTGATTCTTTCCCCAATTCTGGTTCTGAGGAAGTGAAGTGGCAGGTCTAAATGTGATGCTTACCTGGGACAAAGAGCCTGTTCCCATTGTGCATGGGGAGGACGTGCCTCCCATCTCTCCCTCCACAATGTTCGTATGAACTCCTGATAATTCAGTTATTGTTCACTTATTATTTCAGAATAATTCACTTATTATTTCAGTTTCTATTCCACTTTTATACAGATAGCACCAAAGAGCACTGACATTATTACCACTAGCAACAGTTTTCCCCCCCAAACCCACCATTTTAAAAAAAAGTTATAATTGTAGCATTAAAAAAGAAAGAGCGGTTAAAAACTTAATCTGACCCAAATATGCTCCCACATCCACTTTTGCAGGCTCATTTGCCTTCAACCCCACCCTCAAAATAGTCAGGAATTTCAGGAGCAAATTTTAAGCTCTGAGGAGGTCTTGTTTTGAGATGCAAGGTAACCAATGGGTTTTTTTCTTCTTTTTTTTACAAGCCCCCCCCTTTTTTTTTTACTAGCTCCTTTTCCAAAAAAAAAAAAAAAAAAAGGTCTGGCCTCTGCTTGAAAGGCTGGCATGGTTCCTTGTATGCATTCTTGAGACAATACAAGCCTAGGAGCAATACAGTGTTCTCACTTTTCATTTTCATGCTCCGTTATAGGTTGTTATTGTTATTGTTGTTTCGGATAAGATGTTGGAAAAGGCTTTCTTTCTTTTCAAGGTAAGGAGGGAACCCAGCCTCCTCATCACATTTGAAGGTAACACCTGCCACCACCCCAGAAATATTACCCACCCCAATATGTGGGTGATATGTTTACACTGACGTAAAACTTCCCCAAAAAGCTCTGTGTTGAATTCATTAACCATGATGAGATTGTTCTGAGCCAGATCTTTAGCCAAACTCCATTTATTTCCCAAACAGATCAAGCAGCTCATCAGCACTGGTGAGCTTAAGTCACGCCAATGTGTTCAATGTGTGAGAGAAACATGGAGCATTATCACCACATCCAACAAGTGCTGGCTCTCCTAACCCAGTCAACCAGATAATCCATTTAATGTTAGATGGACTAGAGTTATTCAGTATGAAACTGAGGGTGGATGCAGATGATCCACTCAGCCCATCAGGAAATACGTTGGAGTGATCCATCTTGTTGATAAAGTGGGCTCAGAAGCTCTCTGATGCAAAAACAAATCTTCAGTGAACTTGATTTCCTAGCTCATGTAAGGTTATTTAGACACCATTAGGAGCAGACAGTCATTTTGACCATTAGACCTGAAAGTCAGGAAACCAAAGACAGGCAGGAGGAAACTGTTGTCCTCCTGAACTTCACCTGTTGCCATCCTGGACTCCAGCTGTTGGACTCCAACCCCCATCAACCCTAGCCAGCAAGGCCAATGGTCAGAGGTGATGGGAGTTATAGTAGTCCAACAACATCATCTGCAGGGCCACAGGTCCCCTGTTCCTGATGCAAAGGCACCTGAAATCCCAAAAGAAGAGGAAAAGACCTGATCACTTCTATCAGAGATGGATTTAGGACAGTACAGCCATCTCTGCTGCACTGGGTGCTGAGCCGAGGGGGCAATGCAGGATGCCACAACTATGACATAGTGAATTGAGCAGAACAGAAGGCAGTAGGTGGGGGCACCAAATTTTGGGCTCACACAGGGCGCCGTTGAAATGTGAAAGACCCAAGTCCATCCCTGCTTCCATTGATTTATACATGATACATAAAAGAATACTATTTGCTCACAAAGCTGAAAACTATTTGAGGCTGAAAACTCAGCTGGCAGATTTCCATTTTTCCCATTTCTTTCAGTCACTTTTGGAACCAAGTTTACGTTTCACTGACTGCACAATGAATTTAAATAAAAGCCCAGGATGGCTAGAACAGAACATTGTTCTTTATTGCATTTCATCCTTTCTTACTACCATGTGTGTCAGGCATTACACAGTCTATCCCCCTGATAGACCAACCAGCTCCTGTTGGGTATGTCTAATCTCTTTTTATAAATAATTGCTGGCAATGACTAAGAAATATTTGTGGCAAAAGCTGTATTCTGTGGCTCTTTTCCTCTTGGCTTACGGCTTTGAAACAAACCTAATAGATGAGAGACGGCGCCTGAAATCTGTGCTGGCCACAGGCAATCATTTTATTATTATTATTTTTTAAGAAATATTTATTAAAGTTTTACAAAAGCATGAATACAAAAATACATGAAAGAAGAAAAAATAAAAATAAAAAATAAAAAATGCAACATACAAAAGACAAAAAGAAAAGAAAAATAAGAATTTAAAAACAAACCCATTTTCATAACTTTAAACTCCTTTGCTTGTTTCTTTGACCTCCTCACACCTCCCCTTTTGTATTCCCATTTACATAATCAAGTCAGCAAGTCCTTACCCTCTTTCATTTATCTTATAGAGTTATCTTAACATTTTTTAACTCTATATTTTCATCCATTATCAATTCATTTTTGCATATTCTTATTAACTTTGTTGTTAATGCCACTTATTTTCAATCCAACATCATTTTAACATTCATTGATTTTACAGTATTTCTGCAGATAGTCTTTAAATTTCTTCCAATCTTCTTCCACCAACTCTTCTCCCAGGTCTCGGATTCTGCCAGTCATTTCCGCCAATTCCATATAGTCCAACACCTTCATCTGCCACTCTTCCAGGGTGGGTAGCTCTTGTGTCTTCCAATACTTTGCAATAAGTATTCTTGCTGCTGTTGTTGCATACATGAAGAAAGTTCTATCCTTCTTTGGCACCAATTGGCCGACTATGCCCAGGAGAAAGGCCTCTGGTTTCTTCAGAAAGATATATTTAAATACCTTTTTCATTTCATTATAGATCATCTCCCAGAAAGCCTTAATCTTTGGGCACGTCCACCAAAGGTGAAAGAATGTACCTTCATTTTCTTTACATTTCCAACATTTATTATCGGGCAAATGATATATTTTTGCAAGCTTGACTGGTGTCATGTACCACCTGTATATCATTTTCATAATATTCTCTCTTAAGGCATTACATGCCGTAAATTTCATACCGGTGGTCCACAACTGTTCCCAGTCAGCAAACATAGTTATGTCCAACATCTTGTGCCCATTTAATCATAGCAGATTTAACCGTTTCATCCTGCATATTCCATTTTAACAGCAAGTTATACATTCTTGAAAGTATCTTAGTTTTGGGATCTAACAGTTCTGTTTCCAATTTTGATTTTTCCACCTGGAAGCCAATTTTTTTATCCAAATTATAGGCCTCTCTTATTTGATAATAATGAAGCCAGTCTCGCACTTTATCTTTTAATTTCTCAAAACTCTGCAATTTCAATTTGTCTCCATCTTGTTCCAATATTTCCCAATATTTCGGCCATTTGGCCTCCATATTGAGCTTTTTCTGAGCCTTTGCTTCCATTGGTGACAACCACCTTGGGGTTTTAATTTCCAGTAAGTCTTTGTATCTTATCCAGACATTAAACAATGCTTTCCTGACAATATGGTTTTTAAATGCTTTATGTGCTTTAACCTTGTCGTACCACAAATATGCATGCCACCCAAAAACATTATTGAAACCTTCTAAGTCCAAAATGTCTGTGTTCTCAAGAAGCAGCCAATCTTTCAACCAGCAGAATGCTGCTGATTCATAGTAAAGTTTGAGGTCCGGCAGGGCAAATCCACCTCTTTCCTTTGCATCAGTTAGTATTTTAAATTTTATTCTGGGCTTCTTGCCCTGCCAGATAAATCTAGAAATATCTTTCTGCCACTTCTTGAAACAGTCCATCTTGTCCAAAATTTGCAATGACTGAAACAAAAATAACATTTTTGGCAATACATTCATCTTTATAGCTGCAATTCGACCCAACAAGGAAAGCTTCAAATTTGACCATATTTCCAAATCTTTTTTCACTTCTATCCAACATTTCTCATAGTTATCTTTAAATAAATTTAAATTCTTAGCAGTCATATAAACCCCCAAATATTTTACTTTCTTAACTAATGTTAAACCTGTCTCCTTCTGAAACCTCTCTTTCTCAATTGGTGTAAAAATTTTCTCAAGCACATTAGTTTTTGACTTGTTCAGCTTAAATCCTGCCACATGACCAAATTCTTGAATCAATTCTAATACTCTTTTCGTACTAGATTCTGGCTCCTGTAACGTCAAAACTAGGTTATCTGCAAAAGCTTTCAATTTGTATTGTTTGGCTCCGACCTGAATACCTTTAATCAAACGGTCCCTTCTAATCATATTCAGCAAAACCTCCAGGACCGAAATAAAAAGCAATGGGGAAATTGGGCAGCCTTGTCGTGTCCCTTTCTCTATCTTGAATTCCTCTGTCATCACATTATTGACTATTAACTTAGCCTTTTGTTCTGAGTAAATTGCACTTATACCATTTTCAAACCCTTGGCCCACAGGCAATCATTTTTAAAGGAGATGAAAGCCACTTATGAGAGGCATTGCTTCTCATAGGGAGGGACCCTGTTTTTTCATGCAGAAGGTCCCAGGACTATGGGTTTGTTCCTCAGCATCTCCAGATGCAATGAGTGTAAACGACCTCTGCCAAAGACCATAGAGAAGAAGCAGGAAGGAAGTAAAGTCTGAATGGAAGTAATCTACTGGACCAGCATGTACCGTATTTTTCCATCTATAAGATGCCCCCATGTATAAGATGCCCCCTATTTTGGGGGGCTCCAATTTAAGAAAATGGGGGGGAGATCTCTCCGTGTATAAGACACCCCCAAATTTTGGACATTATTTTTTAGGGGGGAACTAGTCTTATACATGGAAAAATACCTCGGGATACAGACGCTTCAGGTTACAGACATTTCAGGTTACAGACTCTGCTAACCCAGAAATAGTAACTCGGGTTAAGAACTTTACCTCAGGATGAGAACAGAAATCGTGCACCAGTGACGCGGCGGCAGCAGGAGGCCTCATTAGCTAAAGTGGTACTTCAGGTTAAGAACAGTTTCAGGTTAAGAACAGACCTCCGGAACGAATTCAGTTCTTAGCCCGAGGTACCACTGTAGTTACTAAAAGAGAAAGGATCTGTGAGGAGGAGGAGCAAGCTGTATTTCTGTCTATCATCCTGTACTGGTTCAGGTACCTTATTGCAACCACTGTTGTAATAACCTCCCAACCTTTTTTGCAGTTCAGAAAGTGACAGGAAAATGCACTGAGAAGTGTGGCACGAATGATCAACAGGAAAAAAAAATATGTAAGCACCCTGCAAGCAAACATGGATGAATGTGCACCGTCGCATGAGTGAATCAAAACTCAATGCTCAACCAAACATTGCCACAAGAACCACGCAAATTTTGGCAAGCAAACCAACATGAATGCTGAAGAAGGAGGTTGCAGGAAGCAGCACTCATCTACTGTGACCCTCTAAAAGCTTTCTCCATTCTCCACTGTTGTCTCCCATACCTGCAATTCCCTCCCTAAAAATTTCCTCTCTCTTCCTTCCTTCAGATCCTTCCTTAAAACCTACCTTTTTCATGATGCCATTGGCTAAACGGACTAGTTTCCATTCTTAACAGGAATTGATTTAGGTTTTTTTCTATTTATTAAAATGTATGTACCACTTGGTTGTAAAAAAAAACATCCTCAAAGCGGTTTACAAAAAGAAGACAATCATGTAATTATCAGTTTTAAAAAACCAGTTAAAAACAACTGCTTAAAACATTCAAAAAAATTAATTGAAATCAATGAAAAGCTACAAACCAGATGAAAACACATGTCAACATTCTCTGTATCTGGGTAGACTTGCCTAAACAAAAATGTTTTTGGCAGTGCTGGACAGAGTACCAGGAAGGCATCTACCTGAGGTCAATAGACAAAAGATATGTGGCATCACACTAAAGGATTGAGTATTATGTGGTACTTGCAGTGCCAGTTCTGCAGATTGAAGTGGTTCAGAGGGCATATATTGGGTAAGGCACGGAGCCCAAGTGTGTGAAAAAGCATCGACTCACATTCATCTCTTGTTATTCTTGCCCCCCCCTCCACCTCCTCCTCTTCTTTAGCATCTCTCCCACTGTCAAAATTTGATTTGGAAGGTCCTTGGGGCAGGGAACTGTCCTTTTTAAAAAAACTTACTTTGTAAAGCAAAATAAATGTACATTGAAAATGATGTTTCTAAACTCCATGAAATGGCCCACTTTGCCCTGTGGAAATACTGGCTTCGAAGGAGGAGCCGTTGTTAAAATGCAGGAAGAAGTTCAGGGGTGCTCCTTTCCTGGCTGCCAACATCAGTTTTATAGATGCTGCTGCTGCTGCTGCCGCTGCTGCTGCCTCAACCTTTCACAGCGCCTGGCGACAGCAACATGCTGTGCAAAGCAGCAGTAGATTCCATGAAATGTCATCGGCACCAGAAAGAGATCATTACAGCCTACTCTGCTCAAAACCTCTTCTAAGCATTCAGTTGAAAGCCTCAACTATGACCTGGCTTTCTGTTTTACTATTTGTGTGTTAGGGTGTGTGCCTCTTTGTGAGTGTGTCTTTCCCCATAGCCTATTTCCATGGTAAAATATTTAACAACGGAGTGAGCCACAATTCGGAGATTCTTTGATCTTCTCCTAGCCTTTGAGGCAGAAGAAAACAAACAGAACGGACTGCAGTACACGGATAATTCAAACTATGACTTACTAGCTGAAAGTACCTGGCATTGCTTGGGAATTCTAAGAAACCACAAAACCCCTGAAATTTAGACTATAATTTGTGGTCAGGGAGCACCTGACCAGAATCTGTCCCCAAATCAATTTGGGGTGGGACTAAGGGTGATGTGGGAAGGAGATGCTGGGTCTCCTCTCCTCCCCACCTTCCTGGGGGCTGCTTTACCAGCTGTTCCCTGTGGGGAACATGGTGGCGAAGCAGACCCTTATAGCCAGCAGGATTGCACCCTTGATGAGTAGCTCTTGCACTGCTGCTGTGCATGCTTGGCTGCCAAGCCAGGTCTGCTTGCCCTCCCCTCTCTGCCACCACCTCCTCCCACTCCATGGCTCCCCCATGCCAAATCATGATATCTTCAGAGGCGTCCAAATTGAAAGCCCATGCACTAACCTCCAGCCCGAAAAGAAGAGGCATGACACAACAATGTTTGGGATAAATTAGGTCACAACTTTATTGATTTCAGATGTAGGAAACCTTGACTTAGGCTCTGGACAGCATCCATCTCAGCCCCATTTTGGTCTGAGGATACGCAGGGCTGACAGGTGTTGTGAGGGAGACTGCAAAATGTGAATTTACACAGCGGGGGCCCCACTTCACCAATGTAGGCAGTTTGACCTTACACCGCTGCTCAGGGCCAGCGACTCCTACAGTCAACCCTTTAATGGGCCCTGCAAACACCACCGAATAGGGGTGCATAATAATGCTACCCCCCATTCTGAAGAGAAACTATAGGATACCGCCCAAGGCCTAAAACTGCCAAAGTTGTGACAATTGCTATGGGAAAGGCAAAACCTGCAGAGCAGGGGAAACTCCTTCCCGGCTCTGGGAAACATCAACCATTGTGTGACCGTAGCAACACCTACAGACCTAGGAAGGAAAGGTTAGCCTGCAAGAAAACCACGTTAAACAAGAGGGACGGGTGGGTGGGTGATGCTCCGAAGACCAACAGGAGATGGACAGCTGGAGCCTGTCCTACCTGGCCCTTGCTCCGCCCTCCCCCCCAGCCAGCTGCCGATTGGCCAGCCGAGTAGGGGGGTGGAGCGACAGCCAGCCAGAGATGGGGGTATCACCCAGGCTTAGGAAATCTGCGTCAGGTCGCAAACCCCGCCCACCGCCTGACTGGGGAGTGGTAATTGCTGCAATTTGGAGCTGTCACACTAAACTGGGCAAAGCCATACCTAAGTTACTTTTCAGTGCACCATCTTGACTCAAAATGACATCCAGCATCCAAACATAGACAATAAATGGCTCCTCCAACTCAGAAGCCATCACACCAAACTGGTTTCTGAATGCATAGGGAGCAGACAGACAAAGCAGTTTCCAAAGTATATAGCAGATAAGATAAGAAGCAGCATGCTGGATCCAGACCCACCAACCGTCCTATTTTTACTGGGAAATTCCAGATCACAGATGCCAATCCTGGCTTCTGTTTTGATCCCCAAATGTCCCTTTTTCAGTCCGGTGCTCTGGCACGAGTGCCGGACCCAAAGAAGCTCACTCGGGTGATTGTCAGCAGCATCACAGCAAAGCACCTTCCCGCCCAGTGCTGCCGTGCAACTCTGCTGATCTCCAGAATACTGGGCGAGAGCGGGTAACTGGAGCGAACGAGCAATAAGAGTGGGTAGGGTGGTGAAGTGAAAGCTGGACCATAAAGAAGGCTGATCGCCGAAGAATAGAGGTTTTTGAATTATGGTGCTGGAGGCAGTGGAAGACAGGAGTGCCTGGCGTGCTCTGGTCCATGGGGTCACGAAGAGTCGGACATGACTAAATGACTAAACAACAACAACAAGGGTGGCAAGAGCAGGCAAGAGCAGGCGGGGGAGCAGCATGGAGCAGTTAGGAAAAATTGGGGCGTATGTGAATCAAACCAAAGGCCTATTTACTCTGGCATCCTGTGTCCTTCAGTGGCCCACCAGATGCCTTCAGGAAGCCCACAAGTAGGACATAAGTGTGATAGTCCTCTCTCACTCTCTCTCCAGCAGCTAGTACTCAGAGAAGAAGACTGCCTCTCCTACTGGAGGAGGCATACAGCCATCATGACTAAAATCTTTCATTTTATTTTAAGGAAGTTTGGGGTGAGGTTAACCAGGCAAAACATGGAAACAAGTAAATAAAAATAAAAGAATGTCTCAATATTATTATTTTTAATAGACATGTTGCTAGTTTTTTTTTAATTATTGGGGTTTGAACTCCTTATGCTTGATCTGAAAAATGCTGTGCTTTTGACAAATTGACTTAAAAGGCATTGTGTATTTTCTTGTTAGCCTGCATGCTTGTATTGCTTCAGTCTTTTTTGCCCAAACCATCTGCATTCTCTAGATATTTTAATCTCTTTCTTTCTTTCTTTCTTTCTTTCTTTCTTTCACCCAAACATCACCACCCCCACAGTGGGAACATCAATACATGAGAACAGTTGTTTACCACGATAAAATAATGACAACAGTCTCAATCTTGGGGAGGCTTTCTTACTTCTAAATCATATTCCTTCCCCCAACTGCAGCCCTCCCCTGTTAGAAGGTGATCTCTATCCCCCTCTTTGCCCCAGTCCCTCCCTTTCTTTTTGCAAAAAGAAAAAAGAAAGCAGAGAAATTTATAGGCCAAACCCCTGTTCAGATAACATTACAGGGTACATCTTTTCTAAAGCATTGCATGGGTTTTAGCCACACATCTCCCACTGACTTTAATGGGATTTGCATGGCTAAAAGTCTGTGCAGCACTTTGAAAATGTACCCCTAAGGGTCTGACATGAATTCATAAAACCCTACAATTTCTGAGTTAATACCAAAACACACTACTGGATGGATTTAGATGCTCATTAGTTAGCACTTTTCTAATTAAAACACAGCTTACTGAGCATTAGATCTTTTTTGGAGGGAGCTGGTGGGGTTACGCACATGTATGTGTAATCTAAAGAGCTGAGTTATTTATGACAAGAAGCATGGTTGCTGAGAGCACGCTAGCTAATTTTCATAACACTTTTATTACACCCTATGCATTAAGCCCGAGACAATGGGAAGGAAACGGCACATATTTCTTCCTTAGAGACTCCGAATATTTCTAAGAAATAAATTCACGGTTAATGGCGAGTTGCTTATCATTAGTATATATGCACAATACTTATTCATCTCTCTGTGTGTGTTTATTTCAAGATGAAGAAAGCCAGATAGCTTGAAGAAAGCTAAATGTCTGGCAGTCTTACGAAATCAAGGTTGATCTGGTGAGAGGGACACTTCTGTTTGATCAGCATGCCTCTCGTGACAAGAGACCTCCAGATGAGTAAAAGAATAAAATTCATAAATCAGCTGAATGGAAAGGCTAGTCTTCAACTGCTTCCTTTCATAATGCCTCAAGGAATTTCAGATATATTCAGACTCACATACCAAACATACTTACACCTTTTTTCTCTTTCAGAGGAAATCCTACACATAAATTATAATGTTACACACAAGCATGAAGAGTCTCCTAAATGCAGCTATCTGTTGCTCCATGAAAATATATGAGAATCCTGTCTGTAACCATATTCCTGGGTCCTGGACTTCTGTCCATACCCTGACACAAGTGACGACAGAGACAATCACGTGTGATCTGCATTGTAGATACATAAATAGGCCAGAGTCTTTCTCTTGCCCTGCTTATCTCCAATGCAATGTAGTACAAGGATGGAGAAGGTTTGGCCCTGCAGAAATTGTTAAACTACTAATCCCATCATCCCTGACCGTTGGTCATGATGGCTTGGCCTGATGAGAGTTGGGAGTCCAAGAAACTCTGAACAACCACAGGTTCCTTACCCCCGGTTCAGTAGATATGAGTGTTTGACCAAGATTGGGTTCAAATCTCCACTAAGTCATGAAGCTCAGTGGGTAACCTTTTGACCAGCCACTTTCTCTCAGCCTAACCTAACTCACAAGGTTTCTTCTGATGATATAATTAGGGGGGCTGGTGGGATAAAAAATGTATGGAATAATAATACCTGAAATGGTATGGAAAACATAGATATTCCAATGAGGAGGCAGGGTGTATTAAGCAAATATTCATTGTATGCTGAGAAACATCCAAATTTGACTGGATAGACTTGTTCTCTCGAGCTGTGAATCCATCACACCATAGAGTTTTGGGGTGTTGTAAGTCATCCAGACCAATAGACAGCCTTCTAGCTTGTGCTTGAAGACCTGCAGTAAGGGAGACACAGTCCTAGTAAAACGGATCATGGCTTGAGGGTACTCCTGGGTGAAATGTTGTCATTGGAGATTCAGGGAGCCTCAGTGGCTAGGAGGGGCTATTTCCAGCTCTGGTTGGTTTGCCAGCTATGATCTAATCATTTCCAGATTGGATTACCGCATTGTGTTCTACATGGGGCTGCCCTTGAAGTACTCCTTCAGGTAACTGAGTCCTAAGTTATTTAGAGTTACCATCTTGAAGCAGGCTCCTTGGTATACAGTGTGGCTATTCCATACTGACTTTATATGTGTTCAACAAGAAAAGCCAGGCTAGTACTCTCGAGACAGCATTCTGCTGCAGCCATAGCTCCCATACTGTTTTCAAGGGCAGCTCCATGTCTAATGCATTGCAGCAATTTTATTTGGAGCTTTGCCCACTGGAGTCAAGCTATCCCCGTCCTGGAACAATCATAGCAGGCAATTTGGGCTCTGAGCCATGATGCCACTTGGGCTTCAATGACAAAGATGAATCCAAAATGAGTCTGAGCTCCTGATACAATAAAACAATAATGAGCTTCTGACCATAGTGCAAGATATGGGGAGCATAAGGGCAATTAAATCAAATCATACAATATACAGTACTCAGTCATTACCAGAACACAGGAATCAAGGTGGTCTCTTTACTACCAGTTCAGAATGCTGGGGTCCAGTGTCACACGCTCCTCCAGAATCCAAACTAACAAACTTAATTGTTACCCCCCTCAAACCTCTTTGGGAGAGACTTACAAGACAAACTTTTACATGTTTATTGAGCAGTAAGGCTGGAATTCTAAATACATTTACAGTGGTACCTCTGGTTATGAACTTAATTCGTTCTGGAGATCCACTTTAGCTAATGGGGCCTCCCGCTGCCGCTGCGTGATTTCTGTTCTCATCCTGAGGTAAAGTTCTTAACCCGAGGTACTACTTTAGCGGAGTCTGTAACCCGAAGTGTTTGTAACCCGAGGTACCACTGTACTAGAGAGTAAGCAGTGGGTCTTATGTCTGAGTAAACATACATAGGATTGTGTCCCAAGTCCCACTATCTACAGTGGAGCTTACTCCCAAGTTACTATCTAGGACTGTGGTCTTTAGGTCAGGTTCTGAATGCCATACAACTCCAAACCCCCAGGAAAGTTCACAATTCATTTTAGGTACTGATGTCAACAATCTAAAAATAAAAGGAGGGCCAGAGATTATAATTCTTTTTAAAAGCCATAGTAATGGACCACCGTAAAGAAATCAAATGAGATTTATATGGATGCCAGAAATGACTCCATGGGAATCAAGTTTTTAACCATAAACTCTAGCAAAGTGTGGAAGTCTTTCACTTTTGCTTTGTGTTTTCTTTTTATGTATGTACTCTAAGCAGAAAAAAAAGCATTAAGCCAGAATGTCCTCTGACCACTGTTTCCATTTTATCCAATCTTCTGGATACGCTTATAATATAAAGATAAAACTTTTCCAAATACTTTTATCTGCTTTGAAGTCTGCAGAATAGCTTTCTGCCGTCTCCCCACTCTGCCATTCACGAAATGCTATTTTCATCTGAGTGAATTTCTCTCGTAATGTCTTTCACTTAGCAATATGGAATGAACAGACGACGAGGCAGCTAAGAGATGTGTGTGCCTTTATATAAATCTGCTCTCAACAACACACAATCATTCTCACCACTTAGGCTGGCTCAAAGAAAAGGAAAGGAGGCCTGTCATCTAATACCATTCCTTGGCTGGCCAGCTCAGATCCACAGCTCTGCTTTCTTTCCTAAATATTCCAAGTCAAACCCACAGTGTTCCAGCATTTGGACATGGACATCACATGCATTGTTAAATGTTGGGAAGATGCTACTTGATTGCTCTCCTTTCATTCCACAATTGGTAAATTACACCGTGAGGAATTAATTTATTTTATTGTGATGTTTCTGACTCGCCCTTCAGCATAAGGTCTCACAGCAGACTGCAACAATTATTTATGTTTTTATTGCATTCATTTCAAGGTGGTGTACATGGTTCTTGACTTCCTCATTTAATCCACACAACAACCCTGTGAAGTAGGTTAGGCCGAGAGCCAGTGACTGTCCCAGAGTCACCGAGTAAGTCAGTGTGTGGGGTATTGAACCCTGATCTCCCATATCTTAGGCTGAAACTCTAACCACTATGCCACACTGGCTCTCATAGAATATCCCATTATAAAAGAGATCAAATTATAAAGTGTGTTGGTCCCGTGGGTTACCTGAGAGGCGAGGTCCAAGTCCGGTCCGTGGTCAAAGGCACAACGTGGAGGCAGTCTGTAGTAGCTGAAGCTGGGTGCAGGGCAGGGAGTCGGGTGAAGTCAGGAACAGACATGCAAGCAGGACAATGGAGGAGTGCGCCTTCAGGGGTGAAGTCAAACCATGGGAGAGTTACAACGCCTGTTGTAGCTGTAGAGACTGATACAGGATAGACATGTTTTGTTGCAGCTGGGGCAGATGAATGTGTCTGGTTGTGCTGATGCAGACGCACCATGACATTTTTTCTCTCTGCACTGCTCCCAGTGGTTACAACTATAGATACACGACCTGGCTGGCTGTCTCAGTATATGATGAAAGCTATACAGTTAAGGTGCTGGAGGGGGTTCCAGAACTGAACCCAACAGAAATGATAGCTCATTGGTCATTGGTGACCATTGGCGATGTTGCCTGGGGCTGATGGGAACTGGAGTCCATCAACCACTGGAGGCCAGCAGCAGCTCTCCAGAGTTGCAAACTATTTCCCTGACCTACCTAGAAATTTAACTTGAGAATTCCTGCACCCCAAGCCTGTGTTCTGCCACTGAGCTACAGCTGTGCTGGTCCAGATGGATGTGACATAGTCCAAAACCTCTCAAAAGAACCAGACTGGGGAGCTTGAGCTGGATGGCCCAATAACTTGTTTCCACACGTTTCATATTCCTATTTTCTGCAGTGAAGCGTAATTTGAACCATCCATTTGGCTTCTCTGCATATTACAGTTTCAGCATTGTGAAAGACAGCATCAACTGCAAGCACTGGCTGCAGAGAGCAGTTGCGTTCATCATTGTCAAACATCTCCATATTGATAAATTTATTTCTGAGCTTCTTGCAAAGGATGGACTTTGTCGGAGACGGGGTGGGAAGGAACACATGCTTTGCACCTGAGATCTCCTACATTTGAGCTACATTACTGCCTTACTGGTGTGTGTTGGGGGCGATGGAGAGTTCTTCCTATTTATATTGAGAGATACTGATTCTTGCATGGATGCTTATACAGCCATTTCCCCCTCGTAGAGATATTAGTCATCTGCTCACAACAATAAGGCCGCATTTTGATCAAGCATATTAGATGTGAACGTTTTGCATTGTGGCAAGGTTTCCCTAAGACCCCATTGAAGGGGGTCCCATCCGCCATAATCAAGTTTGCAGAGACATGGCTCAGTTCTCACTGTTGTCTCCGATCAGCACAAGTGTCAGTCACTGGACAATGCATTGCCCACAGCCCTCTGTCCTCATTTTTTCATGGCGGGATGCATGTTGTCCTTTCAGGACAATTTCCTTTCGCCTGCCTTCCCCGCATGCCTGGCCCTGACAGGTCTGCCCTGGTTATGGCATTCACCATATGGCTAGCTTTGGCTCCGCCCCATCTCTTAGTAATACTGTCCAAGACGCAGGACTTTCACTGGAGGGATTTCCGAATCTAGAATAGAACCATTGATTTGCACTAGCTTGCCCATGTCGAATCAAAGTTTCTTCGCATCTTTTGCCCACGTGATGATAGACCCCAATGTGACCTTTTTGGATTTATGCCTCATCTCATCTTCTTTACATAGAGTTGATTACGGAATAGGAGAGCGTGGACAATACAGATTCAATTTATTGCCATATAGCAAGATGTTCTTATGATTAACTGCCACAACTTAACACAATTCCAAAAGACAGTTAGTATGCTGTCAGAGGCATACCTAGGGGTTGGCGAAACTGACCACCGCTGGGGCCACAGGAGAAAAACAAAAAGTGGGCTTTCTATCCAAGGTCTGGGCAGCATCTCAAGTGGAATGGCTGGATATGTGTGGAAAAGGGAAAGTTTGTAGGGGAGTGAGGATCTTAATTTCAGATCATCACTACCCCACATGATGTTGCGTTCTCTTAAGAGCATCGCCATCCAACACTCTAGAGCTAGCCTGCATTCCTGTGTTCCCTCCCCTGGAAGTGAGCTCCGTTGAGCACAGTGAGACTAATTTGGGAGTAAAAAATGCATAGGATTGTACTGCTAACATTGCAAAGCATGTAAATCCAAATCAGTTTTGCACAGATTTCTATGCTTTTTCAACCCTGTTATATGGGCAATGGAAAGTCCACTGGGAGTGAATTAGAGAATCTTTTTAAATAATAATAATGGTGGTGGTGGTGTCTGCCTAAGAAAGAGAGCGACCTTGGTAAAATATGCCAAGAAATAAGAAAAATCCAGGTAGAAATATAATAGTTGCCACCAAGAGAAAGCTGTTGATGCCAAGCTGTTGATGTTCATTGACACAATGAATATTAATAAATCTCATAGTCTCCCTAGGGCAGCAGCATCCCAAACAGCAAAGTGGTGGGCCTACCTCCAGTAATGAGAATGACAACAAGAGAACACTTTCTATGCTTGTTGACAAATTATTTTATTTAGTGGACAAGTTGTTGTTCTTCATACTTTTTGTTTTGGTTGTGGTTTTATACGTGTATTTGTTCCATGGAATCTTCTAATGTACTTCAGATGGGCAGGGTATAAGTAATAATAAGTTGTTGTTGTTGTTGTTGTACTGCTCTGAGAATTTTCTCTCGGGGAGAGGAATAGGGTCTCCTAACCATTCTCGGCACCCTTAACAAACTACACTTCCCAGAATTCTTGGGGAGAAGCCATGACTGTTTGTGGTCATATCGTAAGGCCTTTAAATGCATGGTGTGAACGTGGTCTTAAGCAGTTAGGATTACTAAATAGAATCTCCATATTCAGCCTCAGAGGCAGAATACCTCAGAATACAAAAAACTGGGGGTAAACTGGGAGAGGGCTATTGCAGGCTTCTCATTGGCACCTGATTGGAGACAGGATACAGGACTGGTTGGGTCACCCACCTCATGTCCTACTTGTAAGCTTTCCTGTGGCATCTAACTAGCCACTGTTGGAGAGGGAATGTTGGAAGAGAAGGTTCTTTCTTCTGCTCTTCTTGTGTTACTGGCACCACCCCATTAGAACAAAGCATTGTTGAGTATACAGTTAACCCAATTAGAGACTTTTAATTGTTGTTGCATCTAGTTTGGTGGGGGTGGGTTGGGGGGATTCACTCTGTATATAATCATCTCTGGTTTACTTTATGCAGCACAATGATTTCATTACAGAATATAATGATATTATTGTACGTTTTTTAATTTGTTAAAGTTTGCCTTCATTCATCTTAATTTACACGCAAATTATTGGCTTCTAATTTGTCAAACACATCCTGTCTTTGAGACTCTTGAAATCAGATACAGAGCTTAGTACTTCCAGATGGGGACAAACATACAAATTAATAATACAGAAGAACAGAACCCACTTTTGACTCACTGGCACATTTCACAGAGGAGAATTTATAAACACTTCTGGGTTTCAGTTTCATCTGAGCCTGAGGTCCAGTCCTATGGACGCTTACAAGGACGTAAATCCCACTGAAGTCAGTGACTTGTTTCTGGATTAGGGATGGATGAATCTATTTCAAATCTTCGTCACTTTTGTGCGCTTTTACTCATAATTCCTTCCACTCCACATTAGTCTGCAACTTAAAAAAATATCCACTCAAAATATGTATTTAAATGTATATCTTGATACTTAAACTGTTTGGAACTGTGTCACAGCATTCAAAGAATAGTGAAATCCAGTCGATACAGATTACACATTAGTCCAAAGGTGCAGGTTGTTGGGACTTGGTTTCCAGCAACATCATAGATTCCTTATCCCTGCTATAAAGGAATTCCCAAAGATCAAATTATTCAAACATCCCTACTCTGAGTAAACATGCACAGAATTGCACTGTGTGGAATGATTCTAAGAGACAAAGGCTTCTGGCCTATGCCAGAGTATACTCAAACTTAATCGAATGAAGTAAGTGGATTGACCCCAGGGCAAAAAAAGAGAGCATTTTTGGCCTACATTGCTATCATCACTAAATTACATGTGCAACAATTAATTTCAACAACCGTATTCATTTATCAAGCTTTAATGTTACCAACAGACACAGGCTGTTACAATGAAGAATTAATTGACATATTCATTACATTAGCTGTTATGTTAATTTCACCGGGCTTGGACAGCTACAGTCAATTCTGCCCAATCTGTAATTACATTTATTATCATTGCCCAGACTGGGAGAAAAATTATGAATGCACACAAAAATACTGACCACAATCTCTAAAACGGAGCAAATGGAAGGGCACTTGAGCTGTTCTCTCCCCGCTGCAGATTCCATTTCACCATGCTGTGATCACTAAATATAATTGGTTTCCCCTCGTGTCATGTTTAAAGTCAAAACTTATAGCTAACAAGTTAGCCTAGCATCTCGATTCCATGCGACCAATAAAATGTGAGTCTGGTTTCATCTTCCACACAATGCCTTTTCACACAGCTTCTTTCTTTCACATGCCTAGATTTGCTTGCCTTGCTCTTGAGGAGGTTTTTTTTTAAAGCCATTGACATTTTAAAATATCTGCAGGTGTTAATGCCATTACCTACCTAGCCCAATGGTGCGTACTTAACATCATTCCAGTCGGTCTAGGAAATGCATGACTAAGTGCAGTGATCTGCACTGAGAGTAAGCAGGACCAGAGTGTGGGACACTCCCCACTAGCAATTCCCAGCGGCTGGTATGCAGAAGCATACTGTCTCCAACGGGATGAGGATGGCGCAGTGGTCTAAACCACTGAGCCTCTTGGGCTTGGCGATTGAAAGGTCAGCAGTTCAAATCCACATGGCGGGGTGAGCTCCCATTGCTCTGTCCCAGCTTCTGACAAATGAAATGAGCACTGCACCCCATAGTCACCTTTGACTGAACTGTCCAGGGGTCGTTTACCTTACCTTTACTGCCTCCAACACTGAAAACAGAACATAGCCATTCTGACACAGCCATTTATAGTCTTGTCTAACCCTCTTTTAAAGCTATCCAAGTTGGTGTTCGTCTGTCATGCGGAGGAAAAACTTAGAACACATTGAAGGATTCCCAAAAAATAGACCAGGTACAATTAATATTTCATCCAGCAGAGCTTTACTGCTACTGAAGGCAAATGAGCATAATGGTCACAAATCCAATACATTTAGGATTGGCACTGTCCATAAGAAATCCAGCTGCAGCAGACTTAACTTAAACTTACAATAACACAATACTAAACTTTAACGCTAAGCATACAAAACACCACACCAGAAGGAAAAGAGATAGAAAAAGAAAGTGAGCTCAGACTCCTTCTGGACTTACTATTATAGTCAGCATGACTTTGACAGAAGAGATTACAGAACCATTTTAAACCAGCTATACTCTGTTTCTCTAAATCAGGCATGGCCAAACTGGGCCCTCCAGATGTTTTGGGACTACAACTCCCATCATCCCTAGCTAACAGGACCAGTGGTCAGGGGGGATGGGAATTGTAGTCCCAAAACATCTGGAGGGTCAAGTTTGGCCATGCTTGCTCTAAAGTAGTAACCCAAACATCATGAATCTTCTTTCACACAGAGAAGCTTCTTGAAGCTTCCAGAACCCTCTTGAATGAAGCAGAACATATCAGATCAATTCTTTCAGTGCTAAGAAATGCAAACTGACATCGTCCCTGCCTATTACGGGAGCAAATTCTGAAGTTTAATTATGTGCTATGTAAAGAATTGCTTTCTTTTGCCTGTCCTGAATCATCCAACATTCAGCTTCACTGGGTACCCCCAATATTAGGTTTACCCACTTTTTCCACACCTGCCCCACTCTGGAGCCTGAGAAGGGTGAGGGCTTTTCTTGGACTGACCTCACATTGACTTTGAAAAGGCCCAGAAAGCAACCGTGCATCTCACTATTCTTCAAAGCTCACTATAACAGGATTGAATACACACACCATCCTTCTTGGAGTTGGTCAACATGGGAACATGCCCTCTGTGGTCACTCAAAGACTTGCAGGCTCTTAGTAGGCCTCCAAGTCTAGGTATGTGACAAGATCTCAACCCATCCCCTCTAAAAGGGGGGGGGGAATTAATGGACTTTTGTCCATACAACCTTTTCAAGACACACACACATAAACAAACAACTAATGATAGCTGAATGGGGGAAATATACAGTCTGTTTCAGGTTTGCAGCCAATGTAAGTTGCTGTTTATATATAATACCATGTATATATATGGTGAGTCATTAAGATAAAACCACAGAGATTGTGCATTTCAGGCTTGGATTTTGAATTTGTGGCATTTGGAGGATAAATGAGAATACCCGAGTGCTTCTTGATGGTGTCAGTAAGTCATTGTCTTTTAAAATGCATGCTTCCCCTTCTGTTTAATTGAATAATGTCAGAGGCAATATAGGAAGGCAGGTACACAAAGGCAGCCCAATATATTTTTTTCTCTCTCCCTGGTTGTTCTGAGATAGAATCCATCCCCTTAACTACAACTATGGCTGCCTCACCTGAGCTCCGCTTTACCAGAACAGGTAATTGCAATAAATCATTTAAGGTCCCACTCCTGGCATTGTAAAGAAGATTAATGTTGCCAAACACTAGAACTGCCTGCTGGGAAGATTTCTATGGTGGTTTAAGGGACGTGTGATAAAACGCTACACACGGGGAGTATAATAAAGTGTTTGGAGAGAAGCAGAGGTCCTCTTCCATAACATGGGGACTGCCCCGCTCCTCACCAACAGATCAGGGTATGTTTAGCCTAGGGATCAGAAGGCTGATCAAGAATATACTAGCACTCTTCAAACACCTGAGCACAGTGCTCAGGTCATGCAACTGAAGTTGATTTGGCACTCTTGCACAATAAACCCACTTCATTAAAAAAAATATGGAATCTTTGCAATAAGGTAAGTGATGAGACATCACCTTGCCAACAAAGGTTCGTATAGTTAAAGCCATGGTTTTCCCAGTAGTGATGTATGGAAGTGAGAGCTGGACCATAAAGAAGGCTGATCGCCGAAGAATTGAGGCTTTTGAATTATGGTGCTGGAGGAGACTCATGAGAGTCCCATGGACTGCAAGAAGATCAAACGCATCCATTCTTAAGGAAATCAGCCCTGGGTGCTCACTGGAAGGACAGATCCTGAAGCTGAGGCTCCAGGACTTTGGCCACCTCATGAGAAGAAAAGACTCCCTGGAAAAACCCCTGATGTTGGGAAAGATGGAGGGCACAAGGAGAAGGGGACAACAGAGGACAGTGTTCTCGAAGCTACCAGCATGAGTTTGACCAAACTGCGGGAGGCAGTGCCTGGCATGCTCTGGTCCATGGGGTCATGAAGAGTTGGAAACGACTGAAAGACTCCCTGGAAAAGACCCTGATGTTGGGAAAGATTGAAGGCACAAGGAGAAGGGGACGACAGAGGACAAGATGGTTGGACAGTGTTCTCGAAGCTACAAACATGAGTCTAACCAAACTGCGGGAGGCAGTGGAAGACAGGAGTGCCTGGCGTGCTCTGGTCCATGGGGTCACGAAGAGTCGGACACGACTAAACGACTAAACAACAACAACAAAGTGATGAGAAGGACGCGGGTGGCGCTGTGGGTTAAACCACAGAGCCTAGGACTTGCTGATCAGAAGGTCGGCAGTTCGAATCCCCGCGACGGGGTGAGCTCCCATTGCTCGGTCCCTGCTCCTGCTAACCTAGCAGTTCGAAAGCACGTCAAAGTGCAAGTAGATAAATAGGTACCGCTCCGGTGGGAAGGTAAACGGCGTTTCTGTGTGCTGTTCTGGTTTGACAGAAGCAGCTTAGTCATGCTGGCCACATGACCTGGAAGCTGTACGGTGGCTCCCTCGGCCAATAAAGCGAGATGAGCACCGGAACCCCAGAGTCAGACACAACTGGACCTAATGGTCAGGGGTCCCTTTACCTTTACCTTAAGTGATGAGAAAACCCCCTGGAAAGTGTGAGATAACAGTTGTTTGGCGCAACTCCAGTCACATCCACACCATACATTTAAAGCACTCTTTAACAGTCCTGGAGAATCTCATTAAGGGTGCTGGGAATTGTAGCTCTGTGAAGCCAATACCTTTAACCAATTACAGTTCCCAGGATTCTCCCTCATAGCTGAAATCGTAGAAGAGTGTGATGTCATGCGCAAGGGACGTGTGAGGCATCACATCATCGTGAAGAGGCTGAGCATGGAGCCCAGCACTGTGTGGCTTCAGTGCCCAGAGGCTCCTCCTCTCTTGTGCTCAGGAGGAGCCAGCCATTGAAGACACGCCACAATTGGCCTCCTCTGCCCCCTCAAGACTGAGGGAGCCCCCCCCCACACACACACAAATATTGAGGTAGGGGGCCAAAGACACCATGGCCCCATAGAGTTGGCATGTCTGGTGTCTAGACAGTATTACTTAGAACCACAGAACCTATAGCAGGGTGGTGATGGCTCCTCAGATAGACCGTTCCCCTGTGGTGTGCAGAGGAAGAATCCTGATCTTCTTTCTGACATCTCATTTCCTACGTGCAGGGCTATTCTTTCATTTTCTGGCATGAAGGAGCACTCCGTTATATATGTCCCCATCTTACACAGGGTTACCGCCTCCTACTTTGTTTGTGAGAATGATGCTGTTGAGACACACCAGACTGTGGTAGTGTTAGGCGGAACATCACATGGGGAGGGGTAGGAAATAGCAACCATAGGGTAATGTCAAGATATCATGCTGGCGTGTCACATGCCATGGGTAATGAATAATTGGGCAATGACCACTTTCTGATAAGGAGGAAGGCAAGGGAAGTGATATTGCACCAGACTAAGAGTAATTGGCCACACTTGATTTGTAGGCTCCAAAGGCCCTGCTGTCAGTCTCTTTGACTGAGAGACAGAGATCGGTGTCAGAAGCAGCTCTCCCAGAAGGAAATTTATTACGGCAATTCATCTGAGTTTGCTTTGTTTTGAAGGGGGATGTTGTTAGGGGAAAGTGATGAAAGAGGCCCTGTTTGCAATGCATCACAGTGCAGAGCGTAAAAGGACGGGACATTTTAATGTTACTGATATTTCTGCTATTGTTTGCTCTTTAACGTGGCTACTGTAAGAATCCTGGTGGCTGGAATACCTGAATTCACCTACCTATCTGTTCGTTCAACTCCCTGTCCATAAAAACCAAGGTGCTCATGGCCTTCTTCAAAGGGGTGTTGTGAGAAATGAAAAATAAGCAACAGCACAATCCTAATTCAGGATAAGTTCCATTGAGTCCAAGTGGACACAGAACTGCAACCAAGGTATCTGGTTGGCCCCCTGTGAAAACAGGATGTTGGATTAGATGAGCTTTGGACCTGATCCATAAGACCCCTCTTACGTTACTAAGAATTATAAACCCTTTTGAGGAACACAAGTACTAAAGTTCATTCATAATGGTCTTCATGAGTGAAGAAGAAATTTTGTTGGAGGAAATGTTTTCAACCCAAGGGCCACAATATTTTCTGGACCACATACCAGTGGTAGACAGGACCAGTGGCAAAAGTTGGCAGATGAGGTTAAGTGTGTAATTATTGCAGGTTTATGGTTATATAATCATAGAATTGTATGTCATCTAGTCCAGGCCCCCTACTATGCAAATCTTTTGGTTATCTCCTTTTGGCACATTATAAGTACCGTCGTTTGGATGTACTTTTTTAATATAATCACAAAAACTCTGGTCCAGCTGTAAGGAATTAGCCATGTAAAAACTGGTGGGCCCAGATGGCGCCAGTTCAGCACAGCTCAGCTCAAGTGAGAAGTTGGATTCAGATGGGTGTTTTGTTTTTATGTGGGGCTTTGGGGGTTTTTTAAGTAGCTGCCTTTCTGTGAATTGAGATTGCTTACAAGAGGTATCAAAACAGATAAAATTAATAGTCAGAATCTCCAAGAAAAGCAAAATGAAAAAGAAAATGCCAGCCTTTTCTTAGCTTAAAAATAATCAAGGCAAAGTCTTTTTGGATCTCTACTGCAAACCATTAAGGAGGGGAAAACATACAACTCGGAGGGGCAAGATCATTCCCACAGCCTTGAAGCGAGTGAGGTAAAGGCCTTGTTTCATAACCCAGAACCAACGTTCTGGACTTATTTTTAATAATAATAATTTATTATTTATACCCTGCCCATCTGGCTGGGTTTCCCCAGCCACTCTGGGCAGCTTCCAACTGAATATTAAAAACAATACAGCATTTTTGTTGGTTTGCTTGCTTGTTTTATTTGTATCCCAACCTTTTTTTTTCTCCCGAAGTACTTTTATTACACTTTGGTAATGAAATACACTTAAAAATAAAATAATATTTAAAATATTTAGGGTGGGACTCATCTGATGACCCCCATCAAGGAAAGCCACACAACGCAAGGAGTTCTGCTTGAACAACAAGGCTTTGCCCTCTCTGTCTTTTGCAGAGAAGTATATCTGTGGCCCCTGAAATCGACTTGTGGGGGTGGGAGAACCTGCAGGACAGCATGCAGAGGGAGGAGGGGGGAGGTTGCACCACCTGGGAAGCTGAAACGCTTACACTGATGGAACGTTCAAAACAGAGTGACGTTGAATTCCTCCCTTATAAACTGCTGGGGGGGAATTAAACACACGACAACATCTGAAGCACATCTAAGAAGAGATGTCACCAAATCATGTGTTTGGATAGGCCTGCCAAAGCAGACGTCTCGAGGAGTACAGCAGTGGTGCTTGCCTAATGTCAATAGACAGGGAATTCAAAAGCACAGGCACTGCCATACTAAAGAAAAGACTCCTTACAAAGAGAACAGAGAGTGTGTGGTGCTTGCAGAAGGGCAAATTCTGCAGACTGAAGCGACTGAGTCAGCACGTATGGGACTTTGGGGACATCTTGGTTACTTCCATTGGTACATCTCCTGCTCATGCACCTTGCAATCATAACGTCTGGACCCAGTGCTTGCTGCTGAGCCTGTACCCTTACTAGTCTGAATAAGGAACTTCTCCTTACTCTCAAGTAAGAGCCACTGTCGTTCTGTTTTGAAACAGGAGCATGACACCAAGAGCATTTTAAAAAATACCTGACCAAGTTCCATGGGAGCTGTTGTAATTTTAAAGGACATTTGCAGCTAGCTAACAAGTGGGTGGAATTAGCTCTCTATTTCCTCAAAACGTTTCAGTCAATCACTAGGCCCGGCCACGTGGAAGTGGCTCCCACACCACTCCAAAAACATAAACACTGGGCCTAGGATAATAAACCGTTTGCGTTCCCTGTAAAGTCCTCTGCCCAATGATTAATAATGATGATTTGGAAAAACAAAGGAAGCAGAACAGAAACGCGCCTCATGTCATTACCCGAGACTGGGGATGCTTTCAGCGCCGCCTCTTGCCGATCTCTGCTGAGAAATTGCTCGATGGCTCCTCCACGGCTCAGTGCAATGGATCCAAATGCATCTTGTCTGTCCAAAGGGGGGCCAAGTGGCTCGCAACAGCTGTTGTGCTGCTTTGTAAACAAGTGTGGGACATCGTTCTTTAACCTAGAATCATGCCTCAGAAAATATGTTTGCCTCTCCAAGGAGTTGGCTGGAAATGCTTCAAAGGATTTTGTTTCCCCCCAGAAAAGTGGCTTCAGAATATGACACGGTTTCCCTCGCTCTCTGCCTGGTGCTCTTTGAGCTTTGGTGCTGTGTTTTACTGCTTCGGGAGAAAAGTCCTTTGCAGATTGATAGAAAACCTGTATGTGGCAGGATTCAGAAGCTGTGCTTAACTGGCTTGGTGTCTGTCATGGGGAGATATTTCTCGTGGTAGAAAGAATGAAGTGTGCGATGGTTCTGAAGTCAATGCTATGAAATACACCTTTGATGACTGCCAGGAAATGCTTCTTCAGACTTGGCTTGCATTTCTTGACCAGAGTGAGGAGCATTGCAGCCCTGTTGAGAAATTCTGCACAATTTCACAGATCAGCATCCATGTTGATGCGCAGATAAGAAGATATTACATAGACCTTTTCAAAAGAGGACAACGTACTTTCAGTTGCCCAGCAAATGAACTTGTAACTTATTGATCAGTTACAGTGACTTATCCTTTGATTTCCTTTGGTATTTGAACCTCCCACAAGGATATACATTTCTTGCTGGCATCTGTTCCTTGTCTTCTGGAAAGAATGAGGTGTATCAGAAATGCAGAATGTTTACAATTATGCTTACAGCATACCCCTATGCTTGCTTATTAATGGCTTGATGGTGACCGTTACCTTTGTACAGTAAGCTACTTTCCAGCCTTTGCAAATGTCAGAGGTTTCAATGCATACAAACCCATCTCTCCAGCCAGGCAAGGAAGAGGCAGTCTCATCATTCAAAGACACATTCTTTGAGCCAGGTGAAAACAGTCAAATAAGACATGGAGAAGAGCCATTGATGGAAGTAGCCTTGTAAAAGAGGTGAGCCTGGGGAGAGGCCCAAGAACCAGACAGAGAGGCCGGTTTTAGGGTGGCATGGTTGGTGTAGCAGTACTGAGTGCGTGAGGGGGGGTGAATTTTAGTGTTGCGCAGGGTGCCGCTGAAATTTGAGAGTCCAAAGTCCTCCACTGCCCAGAGGGTTGCGTTTGGCTCCTGTGCCTGTGGTTCCCAACCCTTGATGAGGATAGAAATGTCATTAAATTCTACTCAATACTGATCCAGAGCAGATTCCAATGCAGAGTAAAAACTTAAACACGTTGCAGGATTCCCAAATAGACCAAAGGCAATTGTATTTCATCCAGCAGAGCTTTACTGCTACTGAAGGCAGATGAGCATAATGGTCACAAATCCAATACATTCAGGATTGGCACTGTCCATAAGAAATCCAGTTGCAGCAGACTAAATTTAAACTTACAGTAACTTATAGTAAGTCTAAATCTCAACACTAAGCATACCATGTACAGAACACCACGCCAGAAGGAAAAGAGATAGAAAGAGAAAGTGAAACCCAGGCTCCTTCTAGCCCTACTTTTATAGTCAGCATGCCCTTGACAGAAAGAGATAAGAGACCCAGTTTAGGCCAGCTGTACTCAGCTTCTCTGAAGGAATAACCTACACATCATGAACCTTCTGCTTGTTTCTGTCACACAGCGAAGCTTCCAGAACCCTCTTGAATTAATTAGAGTAGGAAAGATCTCTACACATCAGATCCAATACTTTCTGCACTAAGAAATGCAAACTGACAAGAAGAACTGGGTTGCTCAGAACTCGTGCCGGTTTCCTCACAGGGCACCACATACACACCCTCAGGCCAGATGTATCGGGGTGGACCACTCATTCAGCATCCCTTCAGATGCAGAGATTCCCATCCAGCTATGGTTATGTGGAAGCCTGCTCCACACGTGTACCACTTGCTACCTGGATCGGATCTTGCCTCTCCATTCTCTATTTCTCTTTGCCTTCCTTGATCCGTCTCCAATTTCTCCTTCTCCTTTTTCTTTTTTCGAAAAGAGGAGGTGGCGTGCAGAACGCTCAAAACAAAATATACAGTAATAAGTCTAGCTGACATTAAACATTGAAAGCATGCGGAACTGCTGTGCACTGGGGAACAAATGTAATCTGAACTTTATAGCTTTTATATTCAATTTTTATTATTAATTTTTTTCCTTGTAGTGCTCAATATGTTTCATTTGCATTCAGAGGGAAAAGCCGCAGAATCCTCCAGCGGCTGGCTTTACCCTCAGTAAACTCCCCTTGTGGCAATCAAGGGCTGCATAGTGGTTAAAGTGTCCCCTTCTTATTTCAAAAGGTAATGAAAAATCTAGTTAGCTAAGGTAGTATAGGTCTCTTTAATTTCTTCAGTGCAATTATAGCTGCACTTTAACCAGTTTTCTAATGGAAATATAATCAAAGCTGATGTATTTCACTTCTTAAATTGCTATACTGAGGAAAGTGTAGCACATGTGAAAAGATAAGGAACAAGAACAAATAAATTGGTTGTGGGGGGTGAGTGCATTTTAGAGATCACACACTTTTATTCTGGTATTAAAAAAAAACTTTGCTGTTTATTTTCTCGCAGCAGCTAACCGATTTTTTACATCACGGTTTAGGAAAAGGTGTCCATGATCTCTCAATGCAATTTAGTTAACTCTTGGATTGTTTTAATCACATTATAAAAGGTAAGCAAGGCTCAGTACGGACTTCTTCTTTTAACATTCTTCCTATTAATATTTATGGGTGTGTTTCAGAAGCCCATATCAATCTAGGTTCTTTACTCCCATTTAATGGGCCGGGAGTGTCCTCACAATCACACCATCAATCAGGATAATCACTTAAGTGCTCTTTGGCTATACTTTATGCAGCTCAATGTTATGAACAAAGGGATACAAAGGGTATGTGTATGTGAATCTGTATAAAACCCTCTTTGGCTTTGAGAATTTTGAAAATTTCCTTCCCTGTAACAAAGCTGACAGACTCATTCCCCGCTCCCTAAATGTAGCAGTCAACGTACTCCACCTTATTCTTTTAAATGATCTGCGCATAATACAAAAAGGGTGGGAATTTTTTTACACACCAGTGATTCAGTTACTTAATGGTTCTAAAATTTGCACCGGACAACAAAAGTTATTAAAAACCTTTTTGGAAAATTCTGATGGGCCTCCTTTGACAGAGAGTCCTACATATTGCTGCTACCATAAATAATCCCCCATAGGTGCACTAACAAATTGAACACTATGGATTGATAAGTGGCACATTCTCTGCTTATTTTGGTAGGCAAGGAAGGGGCACTCAATAAAATATGCTGAAGTGCCTTAGACCTTGCAGATCAAACAACACCTGCAAGATAACAGAGCACCAGTGCAGTTACTGAATACAGGTTAGATTTGTTTCTACCGCTCTTCCCTTATTAAGAGGCAGTACACTGCATTCTGTACTAGCTGAAACATCAGGATGTTCTTTGAGGATGGACACATGTGAAGCATATTACAATACCTTCTGAAGCCACCAGACACCACTACTATGTCTGTGTGAGACCCCAGCAGTACTTCCCATTTGAGAATATGTTCAAATAGGGAAGCACTAACCCAGGCTTCCTCAACCTCGGCCCTCCAGATGTTTTGAGACTACAGTTCCCATCATCCCTGACCACTGGTCCTGCTAGCTAGGGATCATGGGAGTTGTAGGCCAAAAACATCTGGAGGGCCAAGGTTGAGGAAGCCTGCACTAACCAAATCAACGATGGGATAGCCCATTGCCCAGCCTTTGCTAACACTTGGGAAACATATTTGGAATCACTTTCATTCTGGCTTCTTCATTCTGATCAATGCAGGCAGTCACCATGATTGCTCCTCCGGGACGAGAAAAAGACAGGTGTCATCACTATAACACTATATTCCAAATCATTGGATGCTGGGTTTGATCCATAGTTAAGTATCCATAAAGGGCTGGCAAATGATCTGCCAGTGGCTCTCAAATTTCAGTGGTGCCCGTGTAACGCTAAAATCTAGCACCTCTTGCACTCCATTCTACAGCATTGTCATGGCCCTCCCTACATCTTGTCACCCAATGAGGCTACACCGGTCGCATTACCCTAAAACCACCTCTGGCTTTGCTCATGGAAATTGACCCATCTAGTCATCAGGGATCCTGCCATCTTCCCCCTCAGCTTCCTGTGCCAAAACCCATCCCATTCAGCAGTAAGGATGTCAGCCTCCAACAGCCCCATTACATATACAGAGCTCTGGATTCAACCCAACTGCTTGGGATTGGTGTTTTGCAGACAGCCTCGGCACTCATGCTGAAATGCCTATTTGTTAAGATCTGCTTCTGAAGCTCAACTAAGATTCTTGGCCATAAAGAAAGTCCCCACAATTCTGCAATGTGCTTTTATGGGTTTTTTAATGGTCCTTAAATAAAAAGGTAAAGGTACCCCTGCCCGTTCGGGCCAGTCTTGCCAGACTCTAGGGTTGTGCGCTCATCTCACTCTATAGGCCGGGAGTCAGTGCCGTCCGCAGACACTTCCGGGTCACGTGGCCAGCGTGACAAGCTGCATCTGGCGAGCCAGCGCAGCACATGGAACACCGTTTACCTTCCCGCTAGTAAGCGGTCCCTATTTATCTACTTGCACCCGGGGGTGCTTTCGAACTGCTAGGTTGGCAGGCGCTGGGACCGAGCGATGGGAGCGACGGGGATTCGAACCGTCGACCTTTCGATCGGCAAGTCCTAGGCGCTGAGGCTTTTACCCACAGCGCCACCCGCGTCCTTAAATACCTGCCCCTTTATGTAGCCTTTATCAACAAATCTGATTTACAGAACTAGTATTTTTGATGTGTTATGCTAGCGTTGGTCCTCTTTGTATTTAGTAATGTTTTCAAATATTATTTTGAGAATTTTGTGATGTTTCATATGATTTTCAGTATGGCTGTAAATTGCCTTGGGGAGATTTTTTTCTTGGAAAACAGTATACAAATTTATTAAATAAATGTATATATTTTAACAATAATAACAGCAGCCTTGTATACATATCTGGGGAATAAAATATTTTAACTTCTGTGATACTATCTGACCTAGATCTTATATCACAATCCTATCTATACATGTTTACTTGGCATCACCTACCACTATGTTTAATGGGGTTTACTTCCAAGAAAGCATGCATAGCATTGCCGTTTGAGTTCAAACTCAGCAAATAAGGAACTTGCCATTTCAGCACCCTGGACAGACACACAGCTGCACACCGAATACCGGTACTTCCTGAATTGCAAGTGTTCAAAAACATCATTTAAAATAAAAACCACCTTCCTGGCACTGCAGCAATGGTACTATGAGAATTCATCATTATTAAGCCACTCCTGATCTACAATTCTACGATTCTAATTTTCTATGCAGAATTTGGTCTGCATCAATCAAACACATTTTTACATTTCTGTTGTTGTTTAGTCGTTCAGTCGTGTCCAACTCTTCATGACCCCATGGACCAGAGCATGCCAGGCACTGCCTCCCGCAGTTTGGTCAAACTCATGTTGGTAGCTTCGAGAACACTGTCCAACCATCTCGTCCTTTGCCATCCCCTTCTCCTTGTGCCCTCAATCTTTCCCAACATCAGGGGTTTTTCCAGGGAGTCTTCTCTTCTCATGAGGTGGCCAAAGTATTGGAGCCTCAGCTTCAGGATCTGTCCTTCCAGTGAGCACTCAGGGCTGATTTCCTTAAGAATGGATACGTTTGATCTTCTTGCAGTCCATGGGACTCTCAAGAGTCTCCTCCAGCACCATAATTCAAAAGCATCAATTCTTCGGCAATCAGCCTTCTGTATGGTCCAGCTCTCACTTCCATACATCACTGCTGGGAAAACCATAGCTTTAACTATACGGACCTTTGTTGGCAAGGTGATGTCTCTGTTTTTTAAGATGCTGTCTAGGTTTGTCATTGCTTTTCTCCCAAGAAGCAGGTGTCTTTTAATTTCATGACTGCTGTCACCATCTGCAAACATTGTGCTTGTTGCCATCAAGGTCGGGTACATTAGGTTCCCCAATTCTGGAGGTTTCCTGAACTGGATAGTGGCATGGGATTTGGTCTCAGAGGTTCCCTTAGGTACCCTTTTTCCTTCTGGTCCATTCTAGGGGCCATAAGACAAAAACCTTCCATGGTATTCAACTAAGTTCACTCAGACTAGACCCATTGAATTAATGAGCATGACTAGGTTAGGGCCATTAATTTCAATGGGTTTACACTAAGTGTAACACAGTTGAATCCTACCCTTTACTTTGAAATTGTATTGTCATGTTTTCCTCAAAACCTTCTTTCATCTCTAACATGTGTTAACATTTCTGAATGTATAGTGTCCCCAAAAGGTATTTTAAATGTCCCCCTAACAAAGGTGTGTGTTTTAATTTTCTGTCACTGAATATATTTATGCTCACTTTAAACCCTGAAGAGGCTTTTTTTAATTGATTCTTTGAATATTTTAAGGTCTATTAATTCCCTCAATGTTGCACACACTGCAATTTCTGTATTCCAACTGTTCTTTTAATCATGTTCATTAAGAGGATTACTTTTACCTGCCAGTTAACATTTTACATTACATTAATAAATCTCAGGTTTGCTATCCAAACTGAAATAAAATGAATTACTTTCCTAGTTCCTGCACAGATCTAGCATGGCTTCATTATGTCACTAAGTCCAGAGATTCAGCTCAATGCAGTGACAAAATGACAACATGATAAATAATGTGGGTGTCTTACCAGTAGGCAAAGGAAGGAAGCATAAGGCGTGCAAGCTCCATGGTGAGGTATGGAAGATGCACAAGAGCAAACCCCATTCACTTCAATGGAGCATGTGCAGAAGTTTCCCCCTCAGCGCCATGGGCTACAAGGGCATCTTTTGTTGATACTATTTGGAAAGTTTAAATTTGTCTTCATTAGATATCAGCACCAATGACTTCTTGAAATTCTCTGCCCTATTTGTGGACAGAAAGATGGGGGGGAGGGGGAACCATTTCACCAAAATTCTCCAGGGGGCAGGGATTCTCAACTGGTTTACTGGAGTGAAGCAAAGAAAAGAAGAAGAAGAAGAAGAAGAAGAAGAAGAAGAAGAAGAAGAAGAAGAAGGAGGAGGAGGAGGAGGAGGAGGAGGGGAGGAGTTTGGATTTGATATCCCGCTTTGAGGAGTCTCAAAGCAGCTAATAATCTCCTTTCCCTTCCTCCCCCACAATGAACACTCTGTGTGGTGAGTGGGGCTGAGAGACTTCACAGAAGTGTGACTAGCCCAAGGTCACCCAGCAGTTGTGTGTGGAGGAGCGGGGGTGTGAACCCGGTTCACCAGATTACGAGACCACCGCTCTTAACCACTACACCGCACTGGCTCTCTAATAGCGAGCACACTGTTTTCCTGACCTCCAGTTGCCCATGGCACTGCTGCATACTAGAATTTAAAGGCAGAAAGGCAAGGTGGCAGTAAGGTTGGGGTGGAACAAACACCCTGGCGGGTGTACTGAATTAGCTCCCCCAGTGTGTTTGCACTGCACTGACCTCGCTGCTGCCTCTTCCTCTCCCTCCTAGTATGCAGCAGAAGCGCTAGAGATGTGACAATATTCATAGGTGGAAGTGTGGTTGCATATGCTCAGCCTGCTTTCGTTGTCATGCTTCATGCCAGCCTCTCCCCCAATGCCAGATGTACCTAGACTGTCCCCATAAGCCTGAACCCTGAAAACTGAGGGTAGATCCATTTAAAGCACATTCAACACACATTTGAAACACATGGCTTCCCCAAAGTAATCCTGGGAACTGTAGTTTGTTGAGGTTGCTGGGAATTACAACTTTGCAGTTCCCATTACAGTCATACCTCGGGTTACAGACGCTTCAGGTTGCATTTTTTTCGAATTACGGACACGCCGAAACCTGGAAGTACCGGAACCGGTTACATCCGGGTTTTGGCAGTCACGCATGCACAGAAGCGCTAAATCACGCTTTGCGCATGCGCAGAAGCGCTGTGATAGGAATTTTATGGTCTTAGATATATGGTAATGTTCATAACTGCACATACATAGATCAGCACAGGAAGACCAACCTGGAACCATTTTGATTCCTAAACTGACCAAATCCTTTCTCTGCAAGGTTAAACTGGAAAAGCCTCCCCATTGTCTCTTTCCTCACAAATCTTGTCTCAAGGATATGTCTGTTTGAATAAGGTGTGAGCCTGTGACCTGGCCCAGGAAATAAGTATTTTACCACTACAAAAGAATGGCCAGGCTCCTCAGGCAATCCAATCAAGTAACCTGCCAGACAGGAGATAAACAAGGACAAGAGAAAAACAACATTTAAATTTCTGTGATGTAGGTGGGATGTATCTGAGGGGTGGTCTTAGGTTACACCCCTTCTGTGATGTATGCATAATGTTTCTGGGGGTGGTCTTGATCTAGAGGATGGGAATTTCACAAGTCTTTATAAACCCTTGCACAGCATTTTTGTGGGTCCTCCACCTTTCCTGCGAGTGAGGGGAGCACCCTGTTGCAACAGATCAATAAAGATCAAGCTTACTAGCTGCTTTGCTTCTCAATATTCTCTGGTTGGCCTCTGTTATTTTCTCCTACCAATAGGGAACCTATGTAAGGACTCTATATGGGCTCTTGGATACCCCATAAGGGAAAAGGGCATATTTTTTATTTACAACAGTGCCGAATCGCAACCCACGTGTGCGCAGACGCGGCGCTGTGGGTTGCGAACGCTGCAGGTTGTGAACGTGCCTCCCGCATGGATCACGTTCACAACCCAAGCATCCACTGTATTCTGTGGGGGAAGACATATGATTTAAATGTGTGCTGAGTGTGCTTCAAATGCATAGTGCAGATCTGCCCTCAGTCACATTTCTTCATTTGTGCTGCTACTAGGAAGGTATTCTGGAGTTTGCAGGAAAAGTGTAAAACTTGTATGGACTCGTATGGACTCCGAGAAAATTTCCCTTGCAGCTCAGCCTTAGTTAAAGATTAGTTAAGAATAGACACCACACACAAATCTCGGCTGAGTGCTCTCTCCTGCTCTCTCTCTCTCTTGCAGCTGAGAATAATTAACTGTTCTTTTGTGACTGTCATTTGTTCTCAAGGAATTAAATGCCACCTTATTTCCCAGTACAAGAATTCAACTACCATCATTATAGCTTCATTTCAGGAGCAAGGGAAAAAATCATAATTTATTACAGATTGTTCAGCATGCGCAATAGGTTTAAATGCCACTGAAAGTAAATTGTGGCATGTCACAGAGGGCTTTTGCCATCGCTGTAATTGATTTATAATTTCACATTTCAAATTAACAACATTCATTCATTGTACCTTCCATTATGTAAGTCTCCATCAGGGACTTGAGAATTATGGGTTCGGTTCGACCACCGTCTTATAATCATCATAATAAAAAAATAATAAAGTTATAGTGGCTTGAAAGATTTTTTTTTTCAAAAGTTAGTCATTTGAAAGAGAAAAGTGATAGTGTGAGAGACTATGAGACCGATATCAGCCTTAAAAATTATGAGCTGGAGGTTGAGAATAGTGTTTAAAAAGCTAATGCTTTGTGACTGTGACCCTGTTCACACTTTCAAAAAGAAAAGCTGGAAGCTAAATGTGTTGCTGCAAAAGAAAGATGAGGAACATGCAGGCTTCCTGATCATGTGAAAGCTGCCAAAGTGTGTAGAAATTGTACATGCCTAACCTCTATTCCAACTTCTGTTCAATGTAGGGAAACCAGGAGTGTGGACAATGGGCATGATCCTGTTCCACTTTCCATGTGTTGAGTCCACACACTGTTTGAAGATGTAACTACTGGCAGATGTGGATTTAGGGTAGCACAACTGGTTCCCCTGCACTGGGCACCAATCCAAGAGGAGTGCCACAGGGTGTCACAACGATGACATAGTGCGTGCACAGAACGGAAGGTGAGAGGTGGGAGCAGCGCAAATTTGGGGCTTGTGCAAGGCTGAAATCTGAAAGGCCAAAGTCTGCCCCTGCTACTGGGGCTCGAGAAAGCAGTTAAAAGGAAGGAACAAAAGTGAAGACTTAGAACAGCCATTTTCCTGAGAAAAGTAGAGTGCTTTCAAGGATTCCCTCTGAATATTCTCCCCTTTGGGAGAGTATAGGTTCCCTTCTGCAGGCACATGTTTTAAGTAGCAAGTCTCACCCAGTGCATAAACCATTATAATAACTAGGTATGGCCACAGATACCCAACCTCTTAACATTCAACGGGAGGTGAGTAGATGGCTCTCTATAGCATTCTTCTGGCATTGCTCCAGTGGAGGGGTTGGGCATGGTAAAAGGAATTGCATTGTTCCTTGCACCCCCACCATTATTGTTGCGTTGTTTGGGGCATAATTTCCTTGTGCATTGAGAACCCTGATCACAGGTGTAGCCACCATGCACAGAGCAGCATCAGAGGTTATGCCCCAACACAGTGAGAATGAATGGAATTGCATGGTTTTGGAAATGGAGGTAAATGCATAACCCAACAGTGCCTTTCACCACAGTTTCCCCCTTCAGCTAGTAAAGGTAAAGGTAAAGGTACCCCTGCCAGTACGGGCCAGTCGTGTCCGACTCTAGGGTTGTGCGCCCATCTCACTTAAGAGGCCGGGGGCCAGCGCTGTCCGGAGACACTTCCGGGTCACGTGGCCAGCGTAACGAAGCTGCTCTGGCGAGCCTGCACCAGCGCAGCACACGGAAACGCCGTTTACCTTCCCGCTATAAAGCGGTACCTATTTATCTACTTGCACTTAGGGGTGCTTTCGAACTGCTAGGTGGGCAGGAGCTGGGACCGAAAGACGGGAGCTCACCCCGCCGCGGGGATTCGAACCGCCGACCATACGATCGGCAAGTCCTAGGCACTGAGGTTTTACCCACAGCGCCACCCGCGTCCCCCCCTTCAGCCAAGCAATGCCTAAAAAATGCTTGTATGCCCATAGGCTCTTCCACACAATCTGGAACCCTGTGTTCTGAACTGTGCAGACAGAGCCCATCTACATACAACTGGATGTGTGCGCTGCCCCATTCACACCTTCCACTGAATGCTTGGAGGTTGGGGTAGATATAACAGGGTCAGTGCCGCTCACACACCCCACGCTCTCATCTTCATGTATTCCACGGGTGTGACCTGAGGCGTGAATGGGACCATTGTTGCTCACCCTTCCTTGTTCAAAAGTACAGACCAGGCTTAATGACTTAAATGTCAAATGGCTGCTTTCCCCATCTGCTAATGAAACCTTTTCCCTCACTCAATGGCACTTATCTGCAGCAGTGAACTACATCAGAGTTTCAGAGCTAGAGCGCTGCTTTGCATGCAACAGTCAGAAGGAGCATGAAACCTAGTAGATAGCCAAGTTCAGATCCAGACATTAGTCCCAAGTTGCAGAGGGCTTCCTTTTGTCTAGGGACACGGGTGGTGCTGTGGTCTAAACCACTGAGCCTCTTCGGCTTGCTGATCAGAAGGTCGGCGCTTTGAATCCTGCGATGGGGTGAGCTTCCGTTGCTCGGTCCCTGCTCCTGCCAACCTAGCAGTTCAAAAGCATGCCCAAAAGTGCAAGTAGATAAATAGGTACCGCTCTGGCAGGAAGGTAACCGGTGTTTCTGTGCACTGCTCTGGTTTCGGTGTTCCGTTGTGCCAGAAGCAGCTTAGTCATGCTGGCCACATGACCCAGGAAAACTGTCTGCGGACAAACACCGGCTCCCTCAGCCAGTAAAGCGAAATGAGTGCCGTAACTCCAGAGTCATTCGCGACTGGACTTAACTGTCAGGGGTCCTCTACCTTTACCTTTTTCCTTTGGTCTAGCAGGCATTGGGACTCTCTGGCCCTCCGGGTAATGTTGCACTACATGATGGGGAAGGGCCATAGCTCAGTGGTAGAGCACATGCTTTGCATGCAAAAGGTCCCAGGTGCAATCCCCAGCATCTCTAGGTAGGGCTGGAAGAGACCCCAGTCTGAAACCCTGGAGTGTTGCTGCCAGTCAGTGTAGACAATAGGGAGCTAGATGGGCCAATGGGCTGACTTAGTAAAAGGCAGCTTCCTCTGTTCCAGTGATTCAGCTGCAAGTCAAGAGTTGTGAATTGTATTAGTATTTATTTATTTTTTAGCATTTCTCCCAGCCGGCTATATTTTAAACCATATGCCAGCTCTGCGCAAGCTATAAGAGCTCGAATTTTTGTACTCTTCTATTTTTGTGTGACTAAATAAACAGGACTGTGTCTGGACTCAGTAATACTTAGAGTCTGTCCAATTAAAATCAATGGGACTTAAGTTAGCTAAGTCCCACGGATTTCAGTGGCTCTACTCCAACTAAGTCTGGATACAGCCCCTGACTATTTATGCAAGATTTATCAGATATCCTGCCATATTGCAATTTGACGTAACCCAGTTATTAATATTAGCTACACTCTGTACTTATTTCATAGCTCATACTCAACCTTTTATTTCCCGCACCAAAATAAAATTGGAAATATGCCACTCCGTGATGAGATTTATCTCCATTATTCTCCTTGCCTCAGACAATGAAGAGAGCGTACTGTAATGGGACACTGGTTTTGCAGTGATCAGAAATCATCTTCCTTTTAGATATCCATAAAAAATTCATTTCTCTTTGATCAACCTCAGGCAAAGGTTATCACCTACTCCCATTTATGTCTTTTTTATGGTAACAAGTGCTCTTTTTTCTCTCTCCAGTACTATGGAATTACCATCATTTGAAAGAATTGTTTAGGTTCCTTGACCAGAAGAGGCATTTAACTGTGTCATGTGTGATGTATGGCACGTTTAATTGCTCTTTGCAGCTATTCAAAAAGCATTCAGAAGTAATCATTTAGCATTAATATCCTGGGGCAATCTGAGGTCACAGTACATTAAAAACTAATTCAGAGTGGTTCAAGAATGCATTTTTCATACACAGAGTAGCACAATCCTTTCATGGGCTAAAAAGTGATAGTGGCAATTCAGCACAATGGGAGACAGGTTATTCCACAGATCTGCCACTGGCTCTACAGTCACAGCTAGGAGTTATGCATTTCTGTCACCAAAGCTCAACACACCGTTAGATCCAATTGAACTCAAACAATCTTGTTAGCTTCTGATGAATAAAGTCTGTCATGCTGAAAAACAACTGTAACTACTTGTTTTGCAGCGTGTAGTGAAGTAAGAGTTAGATGGTGCAATTATGCCTTGATCTTCCTATTCCCCCACCCCCTCCACACCGGCAAATCAAGAATAAGAGCTTTTAGTGTGGCAGGACCCACCCTCTGGAATACACCCAGCCCCCCACCAGAAGACTTCTTTATTCAACCAGGCTGTTGAATGGTATTGTTCATGGTGGTCTTAGAGGTGGGTTTAATGTATTTTATTGTTATAACTTTGTATTTTGTTTTATTTTTGTTTTATTTCTTTCTTTCTTTTTTGTACACTGCCACCATGTTTTTGAACAGTGGGTTGCTTCTAAAATCTGTAAATAAACAGGAAGGCGTTTAAGTAATCCTGTGTTTACTTAATCCTAGTCATTTTTAGCAGGTGCAAGAGCTCAGCAATCCCTCTATTTAAATAAAGGTGTCTATGAGGGCATGTGATAGAGATGTATAAAAGGACAAATGATTATTGGCCCAAGGTCACCCCAACATTGGATCTTTGTCCATAACACTACCAACCAGTCAGGATTGACCAGCCATTGTTGGAAACATAAGGCAAGGTTCAATAAACCTTTGGACTGATCCATAAAGCTGTTGTTGTAGAATACAGTAGTACCTCTGGTTGCGAACGGGATCCATTCTGGAGGCCCGTTCGCAACATGAAAGGAACGCAACCCGCAGCGGCGCGTCTGCACATGCGCAGGTTGTGATTCGCCACTTCTGCACATGCGCGTGACGTCATTTTGCACGCCTGCGCATGTGCGAGCGGCGAAACCCGGAAGTAACCCTTTCCAGTACTTCCGGGTCACCACGGGACGTAACATGAAAGAACGTAACATGAAGCAGACGTAACATGAGGTATGACTGTAGCTGTGTTAGCTGCCTGCTTGTATGTATGTATGTATGTATGTGCCCATGCATTGAAATCCCTGAGAGAGGTCCTTCTCTGCATATCCAGCTGAGATATGGTGAGGGGCTACAAGAGAAAAGGCCTTCTCAGCCATGACCCCTTATCACTGAAATGCCTTCAGTAAAGAAGCGGTGCCTTCTTTAATAGGCTGTGTATTCCTTCACAGGGAACCAGACAGAGGGCCTTCTCGGTAGTGGTGCCCACCCTGTGGAACACCCTCCCTTCAGATGTGAAGGAAATAAGCAGCTATCCTATCTTTAAAAGACATCTGAAGGCAGCCCTGTTCAGGGAAGTTTTTAATATTTAATGCTGGACTGTTTTTAACATTTGATTGGGAGCCACCCAGAGCGGCTGGGGAGACTCAACCAGATGGGTGGGGTATAAATAATAAATTATTATTATTTATTTATTTATTTTTTATTCCCAGGTTAAGGGTGTCTTTGCTGCTTCTTGTGGTTTCAGCTCCTATTATTGTTGGACTATGTGACTTCTTTTCTGCCTGGGGGGGGGGGGCTTTTTAACATTTACAATAGCTCAGTTGGTAAAGCACGAGGCTCTTGATCTCAGGGTCGTGGGTTTGAGCCCCACAGTGGACCAAAAGATTCCTGCGTCACAGGAGGTTGAACTAGATGACCCTCATGGCCCCTTCCAACTGTACAGTTCTAGGATTCTGTTATTCTATTTGCTGTTGGGTGTCTTAGCAAGTTTCATTTGTTAATAAATAGCAGAGGAAAGGGAAGAGCATAATCAATGATGTTCTAGTCGCTTCTTCATGACCTATGTGGATCTACACCTTTTGCACACAACCTCCCCTTGCAGTGTGAACACAAAGTATAGGTGCAGAGAAAAGAAAGGGTTAACAAGCCAGCTTGATTGTTCCCTCCTGGTTTCGAGATGAAAAATTAATTTTAGCATCTTAATTTAATTAGTCGACTTCTTATTAGTACCTCATGGCTCTGGAGAGAGAGGAGAGGGACTAAACTGAGCCAGGAATTGAGCCCAGGTGTCAGCAGGTGACAGATTCTACATTAATTCAGTACATTTTCTGCCCTTTCCCTCCGCACCACCATTAATGATCTTCATTTTTAAGTGCAAGGTTAGATAAAATCCTCCATGTTAAAAATAACCACCACCCCACCACCACACCACGCAAGGAATTCTACCACAAAGGAGAGATTAGGACAGCCAATTTAATGACTTAATATTGTACAATATAAAATCATTCCAGTTGAATAACTTTTAATTTATTATAATGCATAGATGCCAATTATGCCTGATTTATTAAGAGAAGTTCAGCAGTACCAGGGCCTTGTGTTTTGAGTGGTTGTCATGGCACCAGGCTTTCACAAGGGCAGCTTAAGGATCATTAAAGTGTCAAGGTGATAAGTTTTGACACTTAGTGGATTTAATGATGGATGATAATGTTACCTCTTCACATTGCAAAACATCTAGGATTCAAGATAGGCTGTGTACATTCCTGATTTATATTAGCCATTTTAGAGAAAACCTGGTGAACCTAGTGTAGGTGCTACTGGTTTTGTAGCCATCACTCTCTTAACGTCAGTTATCGGTCGGTTGGTTGGTTTGTTTGTTTGTGTGAAACATTTATACCACCTTTCAACCCAATTAGGGCCCCAAAGCAACTTAACAGGTACATCAAATGCTGACATTGCTGTCATTCTGGTGTTTAGAAAAAACATACCTGCTTACTCAGGCTAATAAGACTTTTAATGAGTTATTGTTTTAGCCTTCACCTCTGCTTAGCAGTTTTTCATCCTTTTGTTTACTGATGCTCACAAGAACTGAGTTTTTGTTCTACTGGGGTTTTTTAAAAATGATTGTACACCACCCTAGTATAAATACTAGTGAAAGACAGGCTATAAATCTTTTAAATAATAATTTAAAGAAACATCAAGGGTTGGGGGAAAAACTTCCTTGGGTGCAGTTTCTCTCACAGAATAGGGTGCTCTAAAAACTCAGCTTCTTTCACACAACAGATCCCTCGCCCCACAAAAATCTGTTCCAGAGGTCTGGACAACCTGCCCTGGAGCAGTATAGATAATGGTTAAGAGGATCACAAGCGTTTGAAGAAATAAGTGAAAATTCTTCCCTACCTTTGATTTGTGGAAGTTCTGCTGAATCCAGGTCTCTTCTGTTCATGGAAAGGGCACCTTTTGAACCAACCCAAGATGTACAATGATGAACACAAAGTCCACTCTTCCAGTGGCCCATACAGCATCTTCCTTGCAGCTACAGGATATTGAGTTAAGATAACAGTCTTCTGGGAACCTATCCACATTGACCAGTGCACCCTAGTGATGCTTCTGCGCAGTGCTTTTTTCCTAGGGGGACACATACCCCGAAATATTTTGTGAATCTAATGGGAGAAGAAACTAAAAAAAAAAAAATTAAAAATTGTTTCTCTAGCATGGTGAATAGTCTGTAGTAATAATAATAATAATAATACAGTGGTACCTCAGGTTACATACGCTTCAGGTTACAGATTCCGCTAACCCAGAAATAGTGCTTCAGGTTAAGAACTTTGCTTCAGGATGAGAACAGAAATTGTGCTCCGGCGGCGCGGCGGCCCCATTAGATAAAGTGGTGCTTCAGGTTAAGAACAGTTTCAGGTTAAATACGAACCTCCGGAACGAATTAAGTACTTAACCCGAGGTACCACTGTAATAATAATAATTTATTATTTATTTATTTTTTTAAAATGAATATTTATTAAGTTTTCCAATTTTATATAAACACAAAAAGAAAAAGAAAAAGAAAAATATTAAAAACAATTCAGTTTCAATAACAGTCTTTCAATCACATGTTTCTTTGACTTCCTCATACCTCCCCTTCTTGTTCTCTAGTTCAGTTTGTTAATTCAGCAAATCCTAATCTCTTAACGTTCCTTTTAGAATATCACCTTATTTTCCACTCAACTTTTTTAAATTTAATAACAAAAACAATTATAATCCCCATTATCTTTATCATAACAGCTAGAGACCACCCAAGTTCAAACCAACATCTTTTCAGAGTTCATTAATTTTATAGTATTTCTGTAGATATTCCTTAAATTTCTTCCAATCTTCTTCTGGTGACTTTTCTCCCTGGTCGCGGATTCTGCCGGTCATTTCTGCCAGCCCCATACAGTCAATCAACTTCATCTGCCATTCTTCCAGAGTGGGTAGATCTTGAGTCTTCCAGTGCTTTGCTATGAGTACTCTTGCTGCCGTTGTAGCATACATAAAAAACGTTCTGTCCTTCTTTGGCACCAAATGGCCGACTATACCCAAGAGAAAAGCCTCTGGTTTTTTCAGAAAAGTATACTTAAATATCTTTTTCATTTCATTATAAATCATTTCCCAGAAGGCCTTAATCTTTGGGCACGTCCACCAAAGGTGAAAGAATGTACCTTCAACCTCCTTACATTTCAATAATAATTTATTATTTATACCCCGCCCATCTGGCTGCGATTCTGGCAAACCAGAGCAGCGCACAGAAAAGCCGTTAACCTTCCCGCTGGAGTGGTACCTATTTATCTACTTGCACTTTGACATGCTTTCGAACTGCTAGGTTGGCAGGAGCAGGGGCCGAGGAACAGGAGCTCACCCCATTGCGGAGATTCGAACTGCCGACCTTCTGATCAGCAAGCCCTAGGCTCTGTGGTTTAGACCACAGCGCCACCCACGTCCCTGTGAAGGTAGCAATGCTGTTGTTTTTTAACAGACCTGTTCCTTGGAAAACACATGATAAACTTCTGAGTGCCAGACTTCTCTTAAAGGTACAGGAGCAGGGGCAATGGAAAAAAATGTCAGCCCTAGGTGAAATAATCTATATTCCAGCTTCTGGTCCAGACTTCCCATTGCTCTGGAAATTTTTTTTTTAAAGGTTCTTAAAATCTATCACCTTTTTATCAGTTTAAATGGGGGGGCGGGAATGAGAGCCAGTTTGTTTGTTCAACTCTGAGTTTGTTCCACAGCAGTGTTTGCCCCACTGCTTTTCCCCAGGAAAACCTTTGGCTTACTGCAGATCTGGACCAAACGGCCATCAGGTTTTCCATGGTAAAGAGTGGGTTTTCCAGGAGAAAGCTGTGGGGCAAATGCAAAACCGCTTAAATCCGTGCCTAGAAAGCACGAGGCAAGTGGGAAACCACCCAGCCCCATGCTTTCTAGGCACGGGACAAATGGGCGAGCCCTGACTGTCTCTTTCAATGACTGAGGAAATGATGCCTCTCTCTGTCAGTAAGGGCCACCAAACTCGTATGACAACTGATACCTGGGTGTGGAGCACCTTTCACACACTTGTGTAAAACCAGTTAAAAGTGCATGGTTAAAGCTAAACGGGACTAAACCAAGTGGACATTACTTTTCCTGGAGGGTTCTCTGAAAGCACGGGAGGAGATGTTTTGATATGAATGACAGTTATTTAATACATAGCAGGTTTGGGCATTGCATTCTCCAAGTGCCCAGGGTTTTAAAATAATCCTCCAGGCAGCAGCTTTTGCCTTTGTTAGGCTTCAGGTCTGTGGCGAAAACTCAGTAGGAGAAAACTCCCTGGAAGACTTTAAACTCTATCAGACCTGGCTTGATTGCAATCACCTCTCCGAGGCTCCCCAGTCATTCACCAAGCCAATTAGTGTAGGCCTCGGTAGATCTCCCCCAGCTGTGAGCTGAGTGAGGGAGCAGGACTCCATTTTGTGCTCTGACACACCACCTGAGTCCCGCAACCAGCTAATAGAAGTCTTCCAAGGGCAAACGCATCACAATGCCATTCCATTCACTCCGCAATTCTCCTTTTCTCTCCGCCCTTCTCCCTCCCCGAAGAGAACTGATCTGCAGGCAGAAAAACCCATTTACTCAAAAATAAGAGTAAAATGTTTTTTCTCCTTTCGATAATGTTCCCGGTTCTTTCAGTAGGTATTATGCTCCGTAATGTGCTGCGCACACCCATTTTGTCATCGCTTTGGGTCATCCTTGCTCACAATTGGTTATTTACTCAGGGGCTTTTGAAATTATTGAGTTGACACATCTGTCAGACGGCAAAAGCAGAAATGCTAAAAGGTCACTTGGAGAGAAACCAGCTGCTTCAGACAAACCTTTCTGTCTTCAAATAGCACAGTCATTACTGCTTGGCAGATGGGGCCCCGGCTTTCATTTCTGTTTTTTCTCCTTCACTTCAGGTATTTAGATATATACTACCTCATTGCCAGGTAAGCGTAGGCCTTGTAATTACCTACACAATAGGCAACTCGCTGCTTAAGGAAAACAGCTCCATTTCCCTCCAAACAGAGAGACTGTTTCCTCCATAGATACAAACTACAGAACAGCTCACCACAAACTTTCCAATTAACAGATTAATTTTGACAGGAATAAGCACATTTTTATTACTCCTGCTTTCATCATGATGCCATGAGACTGGCATTAAGTGCTGAGTATAATGCTCTGAAGCGCCTACAGAGACTTTCAGCAGCTATGGGATATGGCTGACCAAATAATTCTTAATCACAAATAGATCTGAGAAGTTTGGCCTCCCTTCTGGGTAGCCAAATATTCATGAACAGGTTATTCAAGCACTACATCAAAGCTGGTTGTGATAGAGTATTTTGCACTGGCTGCATATGGCAAGATGGTAGAATTTAGAGAGGGGTTGCTTATGAGGCCACAATCAGAAGGCAGTCTTGGAAATAAGTGAAGAAAGCACAACCATGTTGCCTCTACAGACATGGAGCCTCAACTCTGGAGTGACAATTCTAAATCTGGAGTTCAGAAGATTCAAGGAACAGAATTAGAATGAGTTGGGCAAATTATAATTATCTGTACAATCTACCTTTAAATACTTTCTAGTGAATTGTTTATTTAGCACATTCTCTCAAAGAGCTCCAGTGGCCAAGGTGGAGGTTATCCAATTAGTGTTACAATATTCTATCAATGTAGGGATTATCCAATTAGCATTATTCTATGTTGTATATTGTGTATATATATTCATGACTGGTAGGTGGCAAACTTTGTCTTTAACAGCTGCACTGCAAGGGCTCCTGTGTTTTTAACAGCTGCACTGCAAGTAGAGTGCAACAGATGAAGTTTTTCTCATCTCTTTATTTAATGTTCCCTCAGTGGGGTAAGTGTACGTGTGTAACAGGATGCACTGTGTAAGAAAGACACAAATTACATCATTGCTAAACTTTTAGTTTTATCCATGTTTGTTTTGAATTTAGATGGTAAATAACAGGTGGGGTACAGCATGCTGCCATCCTAATCCTAATCTGGCCCTCGGCTTCTGGTATTTACCATTTTAAAAACAGTTGCATAATGTGATTGTTGGAAACCCAGTTGTGCAAGAGCTTCATGTGGGCAGCAGAGCAGGTATGGCGCTCCAGTGCCATAAACCTTTCACCTCTGTGTCTATCGTTCTTCTTGATACTCAGTAAAGAATTCTGACTCTGAAAGTTTACGTAGAACCAAGCAGTTCTCTGTGCTCTTGTGAACACACAGCCTTCCAAAGCGCATAAACCAGCTGAATCAGACTCTTGAGGCTTATACAGGACACAAAGAAGAAACAACTGTATAAATCTGATTGTACCCCAATCCCAAATTGGAGCGATGCAGAAAGCTTCTTGACAAAAGCTACAAGAGGCAGTGCATGCAGACTGTGAGAGTCACTTCATTATTAATAATCTTTTCAACCAAAAGCTACAGCTCACTTTCTTTTGTTTTTCCAACAAAAGCTGTGCTGCTCTGAGTTGAAAAGGACAAGTGACTATAAAAATGTAAGCAGGCAACCCCCAGCTGAGAAATTTTAAAAGGGGCCATTAGGTCCAAAAAAAGAGAGAAAAGGCATCTATTTGTGTTCCTCTTCTAGATGTCTATGTAGGGGATGGGTGAACTGCTTTGCCTCCCCGAACAAAAGTATATTATGACATTACAACCCATCTGTTTTTTACCAGCACAGAGGTTTCTTATCCCTCAATGCCTTCTGACACTGGCTTTTAAAAAGCATGGCGATAACACGGATACTCGGTCAGTGTTGACTGCCATCAGCATTTCGTTTGAATTGCTGGGGCTGAAAACAGTCTAAAGAGGCATATTAACAAAATGAGAGTACAGGGAGCAGAGTTTTGTTAGATTGGGTACTGGTATTCAGGCGTCTTCACACTGATGTACACTTTGAAGTACCTGCATAGAGGTGTCCTCAGATAATCATCTTTGGGGATTTTCGGGTGCTGATACAGCACTGGAACTGGCACATTCTGCTGTGTGCTTATATCTACACTCGTGTAATGAATGTTAAGTTGTTCTTCTGTAAATGAACAATTATTATGGTAGCTTAAATCTCCAGTGATTTTTCCTCCAGGTGGATCTGTAGTCTGTAAATGTCTGCCTTGCCATTCAGGGAAGTAAGAATGTGAAAACGATATATTCCTCTTGAACAAAGAACATATACAAGACTCATTATTTACACGGTAGAATCACCCTCAAGTATGTTTTATAGTTCAGTGAGTTTATGTTATAAGCATTCCAACATATGTGTGAGTCTGAAGTTCATGCTACTTTGGGAAGATTTACTAAGGAGGCTCCTACCACAGCTACCACTCATTTCACAGCTGTTTAGTTCCAGTGACATGCCCTGTGTTTACAGAAAGTAAGTGCCATTGCCCCTGTTCAGATAGATTCCAGGCAGGAATGGAAACGAGGCCCAAAAATGGCACAGGAGTGCTGTGAACAGAAAGCAGTCATTGTGACATGTAATCCTCATCATGCCAGAATCTCCCAAAAACAACCCTCAAGTGGATTCACCTTTCTCAAATATGTGAAACAGACCTGCGTTTTCCCTACTTACTGCTTTCATCATTATGTCTGCGATTTGTCAACTGCATACCTATAGCTCCCACACCCAAGTGCTGGTTTTAATTTTTAAAGCAGAGATGCGGAAACTATGAACATCTGGATGTTACTGGATTCCGATTCCCATCAGCCTATCCATAAAGGTTTCTCCAATATGTATGTACCCAAACTATGAAATCCTCTTTACTGGTCCCACCATATGAGGTCTGTAGGCACTGGAGAGAGTGCCTTGTCAGTAGTGACACCCCAGTTATGGAATCACCTTCCCAGAGATGTTCACCTGGCACCATCTTTGTGGTCTTTTTATGACAGGTGAAGGCAATTCTCTTCATCCAGATCATTTATTGATTTATGTATGTATTGCTTTGTGAACCAACGAAATCACTAGTGTTACAGGGCTTCTATAGAAATGTGGTTAATACAGAAGGAAGGAAGGAAGGAAGGAAGGAAGGAAGGAAGGAAGGAAGGAAGGAAGGAAGGAAGGAAGGAAGATTGGGTTTTGTTTGTTGGGCATTCAGATAGTTGAGAATGGAAAAGAAACAATAGCTATTGCAGTGAAGGCCATCCTTTGTGAATCATGGCACAATGATTCTCACACAGTAAAGACAGACCACACCCCATTCCCCAAAGACCCTTGACATGTCTATTAGCTTTTCCTTTAGGTTTGCATACCTCTCTTGCCTTTGAGTTGGCAAACATGTGGATTGCAACCTGCCTTCCTCAGGGAGCCAAAGTTCCATCTAGCCCAGAATTCGGGTCTCACAGTGTCCACCTCATGGGAAGCTTGTCAGTCGGACATGAGAGTAACCGCACTCTGCCCACTTGTCTCCTTAGCAGTTGGTATTCCAAGGTTTATCACCTCTGATGCTGGAGGTAGTGCATGGTGTCTGGTAGCCATTCACAGCCTGGTCCCCTATGAATTTGTCTAAGCCCCTTATAGTTGGAGTAATGCACATTACTCTGCCTTGTAATACTAGTGAAGTAAAACATAATGTCATTTAAAAGGGAATAGGTAAAACCATTCTGCCCGGGGTCTAACTGCACTACTGTCAGAAACCCAGATTTGGCCCTGGGATCTTCAGTTCCCAGCCCATACAGTGAAGTAAACACTCCTGCCTCTGGTGTAATATCTCAGCAGTGTTGCCAAAGAGGGAATAATCTGTTTACCTGGCACATGTCCTGACTGCAAGCCAAGAAGCATCACTTTGGCATATTCCTTCATTAGGTACACATTTTTGTTTACAGTTTTCGGCAACAGTTGTAACATTTTAGTTCCCTCCTTGTAAACCTTTTTTTGGTGTGTGTTTTTGGATGCATAAATATAATATTAAATACTGTACTTGAAGAAAGCTGTAGTCTGAAAAATGGGCAGATGTTCCCTGCTGGGTAATGAGAAACATCTTTCTCCAGTTTTCCTGACAGACGTAAATGAAAATGAACACACAGCCACACATACATTACATTGCACTTGTCTCAGAAACATAATAAAACCTGGAGCTTCTTCAAAGTAGTAAACAAGCAAAGGCAGGTGAGCATCAGATGTGTTTTGAATGTTCTCGAAAGATACGCTGAAATGTCACCCTTAATTCTATAACACCAAATAGTATCCGGAATCAATTGTACAAATTGGGGAGAGTTGCATCACTGTGATTTGCACATCTTGCTTTAAGAATTGGGAACATTTTGATGCAGTGCTTGGGTTGAGGATACATATAAACTTGCACTACGGTTCTATATTCACCTACTTAATGGGACTCATTCCTAGGTAACTGTATAGGATTGCAGCCTAACTCTTACTGCTTTCTTGTAAGCAGTGCTTTTTTATGGAGGGATGCAGGGGTACGCATTCCCCTAAACATTTTGTGAATCTAAGTTTGGCCTCATTAAGGGGCAGTATTTCAATATGAGTAGGAAAATGAGAGAAAAAGCACAGCTTGTAAGCATTAAGGAATTATTCACATTTGCCACAAAAGTATAAAAATCATGCCTTTGCCATGGCAAGATTCCATGCTGCTAAAACATGCCAATGAATAAAGGTAAAGGGACCCCTGACAATGAAGTGCAGTCACAAACGACTCTGGGGTTGCGACGCTCATCTTGCTTTACAGCCTGAGGGAGCTGGCGTTTCTCCACTTCTGCAGACAGTTTTTCTGGGTCATGTGGCCAGCATGACTAAGCCACTTCTGGCAAAGCCAGAGTAGGGCACAGAAACGGCGTTTACCTTCCCGCTGGAGTGGTACCAATTATCTACTTGCACTATGTGCTTTTGAACTGCTAGGTGGGCAGGAGCTGGGACCGAACGATGAGCGTTCACCCTGTTGCGGGGCCTTGAACCGCCAACCGTTTGATTGGCAAGTCCAAGCGGCACAGTGGATTAAACCACAGCGCCACCTGTGTCCCTTGCCAATGAATACTGGGGCCCTATAAGACTTTCCCACCTGATTAAGGAAGATGTGAGGTGGCAAATACTCATATGCTGGCTTCCTCCTAGCACAGAATGCCAGTGAATACTTTCTTCTGGGGAGCAAAAATGGAGCAGAGCTATTGCCTGCTGCTCTTTTGGGGGGGGCTACCAAAAGTACCTGGTTGGCCACTATAGGAAACAACACGAATAAGGCAGTGAATAATCCACAATAAACATACACAGGCATTACTTTAATAGCATGTCCACACTGCAGCATCCCAGCCATGTTCAGAGGCAGTGCTCATTTCTTGGTTTATTTATTTGTTAGATTTATATTCCACCTTTGCTCCAGTTAACTCAAGCTGGTGTGTGTGGCCTTCCATCCCCACCACGTTATCCTCACAAAAAGGTTTAGAGTTGGTTACCAGCCCAAGGTCACCCAGAGAGATTCATGGCCAAGTGGGAAGTCCCAGTCCTAGTACAAGACTGTAACTGCCATACTACTGGATTAGGGCTGGACGCGGGTGGTGCTGTGGTCTAAACCACTGAGCTCCCGTTGCTCTCTCCCAGCTCCTGCCAACCTAGCAGTTCGAAAGCCCACCAGTGCAAGTAGATAAATGGGTACTGCTGTGGCGGAAAGGTAAACAGTGTTTCCTTGCGCTCTGGTTTCCGTCACGGTGGCCTGTAGCGCCAGAAGCAGTTTAGTCATGCTGGCCACATGACTCAGAAAGCTGTGGATAATAATAATAGTAATAGTAATAATAATAGTAATAATAATAGTAGTAGTAGTAGTAGTAATAATAATAATAATAATAATAATAATAATAATAATAATAATTTATTTATACCCCGCCCATCTGGCTGGGTTTTGCCAGCCATTCTGGGCAGCTTCCAACAGAATATTGAAATACAATAATCTATTAAACATTAAAAGGTTTCCTAAACAGGGCTGCCTTCAGATGTCTTCTAAAAGTCTGGTAGTTGTTTTTCTCTTTGACATCTGATGGGAGGACGTTCCACAGGGCGGGTGCCACTACCGAGAAGGCTCTCTGCCTTGTTCCCTGTAACTTGGCTTCTCGCAGCGAGGGAACCACCAGAAGGCCCTCGGCACTGGACTCAGTGTCCGGGCAGAACAATGGTGGTGGAGACGCTCCTTCAGGTATACCGGACAAACGCCGGCTCCCTTGGCCTGAAAGTGAGATGAGCGCCGCAACCCCAGCCTTTGACTGGACTTAACCATCCAGGGATCCTTTACCTTTACCTCTGAATTAGTTACTGAAGACAACACTGGGTAGGGTTTGCCATATTTCAAAAAATGAAAATCCGGACGCAAAATTTGAGCTTTTTCATGCAAAGTTGTTGAGCTCATCCCCCCCCCCAAAAAAAGAAATCTGTCTGGATGCTATTTCCAATGGGCAAATCACAGATATGTCCAGGGGAAACCTGACATATAGCAGCCCCAACACTAGGAGACTCATGTCCTGCTTGTGGGCTTGCCATAGGCATGTGGTTTACCACTGTGGAAAACAGGATGAGATGGGCCTTTTCTAGGCCGCTTCTAATGTCCTTATGTTGGATGCTGCAGGTACAACCAGGAATAGTGCCCCTAATAAAAGGTATATCCCTTTTCCCCAGGGTCAATATACCAACCTACCCTCCTCACAGATATATTAAAAGTGGAAAGCCAGTACTGAAGGCTGGGCAGCCTGGTCTAGTTCTTGCAATTGCTCCCATCAGCAAAGTGTAGCCAACTGATGCATGTGGACTTTGAGGAGACATCGTATCAGAGCCCCGAAGGAAGCATTGTGCAGATGTGCAGATATGCACTAAATCCTACATAGCTGCAGCATTGTGATGCAATGGCTGGAATGATTCTCAGCACATGGTTCAGAGCTAGTTTTTGTTGACTCTCTAAGAGAAAACTAATGAGTTTCTTAGAAGAGCTTTGGGGCTTCCTGTGATTTAAAACTGGCAGTAAAAGGGGGGAAAAGACAGAGAAGGTAGTTGGTTAATTGACCTTTATTGTGCCTTCTGGTTCATTTAGAAATGGAAATTAAATTAACATGATAATTCAGTCCTACTGAGTTAAGGCTGCTATAAACCCATTAAATTTTATGGCAATTGATTTAGCATTTTTTTCTATTAACTGGGTTTAATTTTCAATATTGTCATGCAGATTCGGAGAAGTGGTTCATTCACTTGGGTTCCTTCAAGTTACCAATCGTAGCTGTTTTATGAGGGTAACTTAATTATGGAAGAGCACAGGCCCTTGCCATCAAGAGCATGTATTAATCTTGAAAATGAGTCTGTGCAAAGAGCATGGAAAAACGAGGGAATCCAGAATATTGTGTGTTAAATGCCATGGGAAAGCTCCTTTCACCTATCACCAGTGACCCCCTTCCCCTGAAATTCTCCAATAGCCAAAGATATGTTTAAGATTCACCTGCTGTTCACCATAATACAAACTCTTTCTATACCCCACATTTTGCAGTAACTTGTTTTTAAATTTCATTTCTAAACCCAGTATCTCTAGATCTTAGGCAACCTAAGGCTTGATTCTGTTCTCCTCACACCCATTTTATTGTGGCCGGTTTGTATTTTCCTTCTGCTAGGACTAATTTTGCTATTTCGTTAGCATTGCAGAAGATGATAACAACTATATTTTATCTTATACAATGACCAAACTTCACGAAGCAACCAAGATCCCACAAGGAAGTAATCACAAAACAAGGGCACAGACTAGAGTTGTGATGGTAAATTTAATTTTGAAGGGATGGAGTTCATTGTGGCAATTCTCATAGCCACACCTGCAAGGACAGTCCAAAAAATGCAAGCAGTTGTGTTGATCTATTATTACTGTATATGTAGACACAATCCACAGAGCAGCAGTACATAGATAAATGCCCAGTGTATTCGAAACAACATGATCAGAATCCTATACATAATTTCCTGGGATGCACCTCCATTGAACTTTATTGAATGCAGTCATAATTCTAGCTGCCTAGGTTCAGCATGTAAAACATACTGGATAAAACATACTGCATGGGGGGGTGTATTTTATAGTTGGAGTGTTTTAATTTATTTTATTTATTTTTAAAATTATTTTATTTGTTATAGGGACATCTCTGTCCCTTTCTCTCTTCAGCCCCAGCCACGTCACAAACTTAAAGCACATTTAATAATAATAATAATAATAAACAATAAAACAATACAAAAGTACAACACAAACAACGCTCTAAAATCATTCATTATAAAATTAATTAAGTTCAAGCCACTGGCCACTATTGGGCCAGAGCTCCGCGAAGATTGCCGAGGGAGGGAGTCAGGCTGTGCCCTGGCCAAAGGCCTGGCGGAACAGCTCTGTCTTGCAGGCCCTGCGGAAAGATGTCAAGTCCTGCAGGGCCCTAGTCTCTTGTGACAGAGTGTTCCACCAGGTCGGAGCCACAGCCGAAAAAGCCCTGGCTCTAGTTGAGGCCAGCCTAACTTCTCTGTGGCCTGGGACCTTCAAGATATTTTTATTTGAAGACCGTAAGTTTCTCTGTGGGGCATACCAGGAGAGGCGGTCCCGTATAATATTTATAAAATATTATAATATTTTGTCATTAGGGATGGAGAAAAAAAATCTGATCTCACCTAATTCACACTTTCTGAAACTATACGTGAACCAAAACACAGCCATCCTTCGAAATTCACAAATCTCAGAACTTTGCAATGCAGTTCTCCAACCAAGTAGTGTGTACAAAAATCCCTATGATAGTGTAAAGTCTGCACATAAATGCAAATAACAGTGAGAAAAACATATAAAAATGTGTCAAATTGGGGGGATTGCTTGCAAAAAATGTGTATGTTAGTCAAAACTGCATACAAACAAAACGTTTATTAAGGGATATTTGCCCTAAAATGCTGATTAATTGTTTTAACTAAAATTCACAAATTGCCGCAGAAATGTGAACTGAGTTTAAGGTTGTAGTTTACCCCTCCCAGAGCTATAATTCCCAGCACCCTGCAGAAACTATAATTCCCAGGGTGCTTTGGAGGAAGCCATGTGCTTTCAATGCATGCTGTGGATGCAACCAATATATTGAAAGCTCACTATAAGGCAGTTATATAAGTTCTTCTGTGCCAGTTTTGTGACAGTTCATCCGCATAAAACTGATACTGTAACCACCTTCTTATGAGCTCTGCTGTCTGAATGAAAAACAAAACCCCCCATGATCACCATTTTACCTCATCAACAAATCTGTGAACTCATCTGAAAATATATTTTCCTCCTGTTTAATATCTGTGCTTATAAATTTCTGCAATATTGATGTATCCTGTGTTGTTTGTTTCTGTAATTGTGTTTATATATATATATAAAAAAGAAAGAAATAGCAACATTGCTATGCGGTTTGGTGCCTTAAGGGCGCACACTGAATGCCTGAGCAAAATGACAGTAATAATAATCAGCATTTCAATGCAAGATTGAATTCAACTCTCTGACTCAAATTCAGATACAGTTTCGAGCAGATATTCCCCAGGGAGTTCTGAATGCTAGGCTGGGTTAGAGCAAGTATTTCTCGGGATGCTGTTTGTAATTCGTGCTGTTTTGAGATGTATTATTTCCGTGTAGTCCTTTTCTTTTGCATCTACTCACTCATGGAGAGACTACAAGAGTGTGAATCCTGGCTGAATGGTGAACGTCAAATGTAAAGTATAATTAAGACAGACAGATGCTTACTGCCCGTGACTATGTGGAGCAATTCTGTTCCTCACTCTTTCCCCGCCAATGATGATTTGCAAAAGAGCCTTGTTCCATATTTAAACATTGTTAGTGTATTGGGAGCGCTTTGGGTAAGCCTGGAGTTATTCAGGAAGCAATTTTAGAGCAGTTGTTGTTTTTTATTAGCTGGTAGGCACTGGAATTTGTGTCAACATCCTATTCCCCTGAATTCTTACATGACTGAAGCTGACATATTTTCCATAGCCATAAATATTGCAGAAGCTGCTCTTGTGTGCAGGTAAGCATTTTACTGTGAGGAATTAATGGCAAACAGCTTTTCTTTATTTGATCAAAGGGGAAGTTATACAAAATAGAATACCCAGATCATAAATTCTTCACTGATGTGTGTATATGAGTAAATCTCTCTCTCTAAAAAAAATAAAAATAAATTCATTATAAACTCTTTTGATGAAACCGAAAGATCCAGAAATATATACATATTTAGGCACATTTCTTTTCCTTCTGGCCGTGGACTTTTTATTATCTGTGATCTCTTGGGTGGGTGGGATGTTTTAATCCTGCCATTTAAATATATGTTTGACTTTTAGATTTTTATTTGTTTTGTTTTATGGCTGGCCCAAGACAGACAGATGCCAACAACGAAATGTGTATGGGTTTGTTCATTGTTGTAAGTCACTTTGAATTACTTTTGCAAAATAAAGCAACTAATTAATTTAATAACTAACTGACTAACAGAGAGGGTGGTAAACAATGAAATATTTATCGGTTCTAATAATCAATGGAGTAGGGGGAAAAGTATTTTTAAAAAATATTTAATCTGCTGTTTTAAGTCAAGCTGTACTGCTAATCAGTGTTCCTTAGATTTGATGGGACTTGGTCAAGGGTAGTTAGCTGTTCTCAAGGAAATGGATGCAAGTCATGTTCACCTGCCAAAATCAGGGCTCAAGTCAGTCTTGGAAAAGGGAGGTGGGTGTGTGGGTGTGTACCACACACAATAAAGCATGGATTTCACTGCCCTGTCCATTTCAGATGCACAGTCATGAACCTATCACTACCAACTTGCTTGCTTTTGAACATGTGAAGCTAAGTGGCAGGACAGCCATGAGAAGCTGCCTTATTATCAAATTAGACCATTTGTCCTTCTAGTAAAGCATACCCTCCAACAGTCCTCAGATAGGGACATTTCTCACTCTCCCGCCAACTGACCCTTCTCGACACCCCATTTTTTGTCATCCCCCCCCAGAGCATTTCCTGTCAGAGAAAGGGCGAGTGCCACCACCATCACACCAAATGGACACACTAAGAAGTCCCAAATTCTGCACCCTTTTTCCTCAGAGGGGTGTTGCTCACTAGCTGCCAGGCACCCATCTAGAAACTGAAGACATTTTCGTTTCAACAAGCTTTTCCAGCTGGGTGGTAAGGAATCCATATTGCATTGTTTTTAATCCTATCTTCAGAAGGTTCTGTTTTTAACTGGTTCAGCTGGTTGTTGGGGTGTGTTTGCCAATCGCCTTGAGAGACATATAAAAGATGGCTAATGAATTAACAAATGACTCATTCACATGGTCCCGTATGAGAAGGGAATTCTCTTCATATGCATGGTTTCTGCTCTGGACACTGGAAGCTCCCCTCATGAAAGGGAATGGCTCATCTTTGCGTGTAAGAATGCACATTTTCACTATCAAAGCCATGGCCTTTGCCTCAGTGAGTGATTAAGGAATGTATTATACATTCAGAAAGTATCTGAAGTGTAGGTAGGTTCCCACGAGGCAAAACACAGTGATAACAGCAAGAACCTTTATTGAACTAACGGAACCTGACAACAGGGGCAAAATAACTGCTTATATACATTTCTGAAGGCCTGGGCCACTCCCACTCCCAGCGTCATTGGCTGTCTAAACTCACAAGCTGCGAATCCTGACTCAGAGTTTAAGGGCCAATGGCAGAGGCCCAAATCCTGAAATGTTTTGTGATTGGATATCATGTATCAAATCAGAACACAGGGACTCAGACTCCTTAGTCCAGACTCAAGCTCAGGCAAACACAGACCACTGAATACATAACAGTACCATAATGGGATTCTGTAATATAATTAAAACTGTGATGCTCGTTTTAATGGATATGGCTGATGAAGTGCACTGCCCATGTGTATTCTTTAAGAAATATTGTATTAACTGCATTTTTAAATATGTTGTTGTGAGTTGCCTTGGTTTTGTTGGAGAAAGGCAGGATTTAAATCAAAAAAGAAACTCTAGCTATCACTGCTCCCCATTTTACTATCCTAATCTTTCTCATTTAACTCCTTCCCTCCCGGTGGAACACAGTCTGGCTACAACCAGAACATGCATTTAAGGCATGTGGGGAAACCACAGACGGGGTTGATCTAGCCCAGCTAATATTGTCCATTTTGGCAGAGGCTCTCCACAGTCTTAGGCAGTCTGTCACATCACCTGCTTACCTGAGCCTTTTAACTGAAGATCCTGGGGACAGAGACTGGGATTGTCTGCCGCTGAAACATGATTGCAAGAGGCTCATTTAGCATTTACATATCAATAGACCCTGATGATATGCTTTCCTTTCTTTTCTGTAGGCAGTGAGTTTTTGACACCATGTCTCTGAATACTGGGGAATGCTGGGAATCACAATTAGGAGAACACTATTAACCTCATGTCTTCCTTGTGGGGTTCCCGTAAGCATCTGGTTGGCCGTTGTGAGAACAGAATGCTAGACTCAGAGGGCCTTTGTTGGTCTGATCCATCCTAACTCTTCTTATGTCCTTATGACTTGGGCAAATGTCCACAACATTTGCGGGGAGGGTGTTTATCAGAATGGCAGCATTTGAGAAGGGGCATTTTGACCCTTCGTTTCTCCACTGCGATTTCCACAAAAATACCCAACCACTCCATTCCGTTTGGGTCCCATGGGGCAAGGTGGAACAGTAGCACAAAGAAGAGCTTGTAGTGAACAACTCGCTGTGCCTTTTATTGCTGCACATCCAGGACCTCTTTCAGACCCCATCCACTCCTTGAAAAGTGGAAGGCCTTAAAGGGGCAGGCCTCTGGTTTACAGCACAGCGCTCCATTGTCTCTCTAGGAGTTATGCTGCCTGCACCGAGGCTCTGCTCTGTGGCGTGTGAGACCTTTGGAGGCAACTATGTTGGTCCCTTGCTGGGCTTGGGAGCTACAGTTTCTAACCCAGGCTATGGAATCTTCAGTTCAGGAGTCTCTGTCATCTCCAGATGTTTCTGGCATCTTGAGATCAGGGGTCTTTTTTCAGTGGTGGTGCTTGGGCCATGAGCTTCCTCCATAGGCACCATTCAGCCTTTGAGTCTGTATCCAGGTCACTGCTAAACTTCAGATATGTTGCACTCTCCCTGCTAACAGATGCTTTCCCTGCCTAAACTGAATTGTAATAGTCCATTATGGTTGCAGTGAGGAAGGAAAGGATTAAATCTTCTCTCTCTGCATGCTTCAAATCCCACCCACCCACACACACACACACACACACACACAAAAAAAAAAACCCTTCACACCTGTAGTAAATAAGAAAAACCAACACCAGGATTGCAAGTGGCACAATTAACACATGATGTCAAGCCCTCACTCTAGAAGATGACACAAGGGAGAACAGAGGAAATTTGCTGATGACACTAAATTGTTCAGGGTTGTTAGAACACAAATAGGATTGTGAAGAGCTCCGAAAGGACCTCTCCAAACTAAGCGAATGGGCAGTAAAATGGCAAATGCAATTTAATGTAAACAAGTGCTTTGGTCCACCACTCAACAGAACTTTAAGGAGTGAAGAAATCATCCCCTGTAATAGTGATTCAATAGCACTCTGCTAGTGAGCGCTGACAGGTAAGTCATGGAGCATTCGGTTACCATCCCCGAAACACCCCTGTTGTGGGACTTCTGCTGAGACTTCTGCTCACTGACTGAGCCCCAAGCTGAGCCAAGATGCACAAGTTGTGCCAGTGTATCTTCAGCTGAGCCGGAAGAAGAAGATTTGATTTCCCGCTTTATCACTTCCCAAAGGAGTCTCAAAGCAGCAAACAATCTCCTTTCCCTTCCTCCCCCACAACAAACATTCTGTGAGGTGAGTGAGGCTGAGAGACTTCAGAGAAGTGTGACTAGCCCAAGGTTACCCAGCAGCTGCATGTGGAGGAGCGGGGACGAGAACCCGGTTCACCAGATTACGAGTCCACCGCTCTTAACCACTACACCACACTGGCCAGAGCTAGAGACTTGCCACATCCTAACTTACTCACCCTGGCAGATTTTGGCTTAGGATGGCCCAGTGCTATTTTTCTAGCGGGAAAAGGTGCCAGAACTTAGCACAAACACCTCCTTTGTTATCTTATAATGGCAGTGGCGCCCAGCTAAGAGGTGCCGGAACTGAGTCCTGGTGAATTCCGGCTGAAAAAAGGCCCTGGGATTGCCCTCCTTAGTATAACAAAGTCACACCACTGCTATGCCGCTCACACTGCTGTAATGATATGTAAGGGATAATAGCCACAATAATGCTTTTCAAATGTTTTCTAATTCAACTATTGAAAGCGTTTAAGAGTGGGCCGTTGGACATGCCTGAATCTTGCTCCTCCTCACTGTTTAATTTCTGTGCATGTGTGTGTGTGCGCACACACACAAATACACACACACAGTGAAATCTGATGACCCTCTACCATCGTAGAGGGTTGTACAAGTTCAGGCATAGGTGATGCGTATTCAAGTGACATTCCTATGTATGAGCTCTATTGTGTTCCTTACTGCTTAAGAAACAGACTCCGCATAGATTCTATACAGAACACATTCCTTGAGCAGTAATTATTATAAAAGCACGAAATAGAATTTAAGTAAAAATCAAGAGCTTTCTGTTCTATCCGTTTTTGTGCAGCCTTCACTAAATTGTGGCAGCTACTTTTTCTTTTGTTTGTTTTCTGTTGCCATTTCAGGAGATGGTAAATACATTGTGCCATACCATTTTATGTTTTATAAAAAGGTGACCCTCACTTTCCATTTCAAATGCAGTTTCTTTAATGAAAATATTGTAATGTCAGTCCATGCAAAGCAAGTGCATATTAATATGCGTTTACATCTGTCTCATATTAATATTCATGCCTGAATCCACATCTCTACACAAAGCCAATTTTCTGACCATCTGTGTGATGGCTGGTGGATGCAATGAATAAATTTTATTTGTGAGGGGAGTGATAAATCATGTATCTTCGGCTTTTTTTTTCTTCTTCCTTCTTCACCCACAATCTCTGCTCTTAGGTGCTAAAATGTTTTCATCGTGGTTTGGAATTTTTAAGCAAAACCAAGCGATTAACCCCTTCGCACCTTTCTGTAGTTCTGCCAGATTTACAAAAGGACATAGGAAGAAGCTTAATGAGAAGCAGGAATGTGTGACTCTGCAAGAGCTCCTGCCACTTTAGGTACATCGTCTCCTTGTGTGTGTGTGTGTTTTTCTGAATTGCATCTTCTTATTTTAGGAATTCACTGGACTTGGTAATTTAGAGCTTCACTCTGGTACCTCAGCCACCAAGGAGAATATACGCTGTTCTGAGAGCGCCAACTTTCATTGTAAAATTCTTGATCATTTCTATTGTGTGTTTCTTTTATTTCTTTCTGTCTTATGTCTGGTAAAATCCTCAGAGGTGGGGGATTATTGTTATCGATATTCTTATTGATATTATTATTCTCATTGTTATTATTCCTGCTTCACTTACATGTGAGGAACTGTGGTCAATGGTTCCTTAGAGTAAAGATTTACTGGGCTTTTACCTCAAAGCCTGTTTTCAGTGGCAGAGTTCAACTCTGGAACATGGAACCATTTTCATCACTTTATGTGATGAGCAAAAGGAATTCTCTCTGCCTGGGTTCCAGGGGCACATTCTCCTTTTATTGCATCACAGATGAGCTGCAACAGTCATTAGAACAATTCTAGGCCCTAGAGTAGGAAGAGTAGCGAATTCCACTGGAAATGGGAGCAGAAATGGTCAATGTTCACTTATTTGTCCTTTGAATGGAATGGAAATCTATCCAACTACCTATATTGGTATTTGCTGTTGCTTTCAGGCTGCAAACAATTGATTGTGGGTTTCCCCCCTATTTGCATGGTGTTTCCTTTGCACTGAAATGAATGAGGTGGAATAAAGTAATGACAACATAATTTACATAATTAATTTTGTGTGTCACATAATTTTTGCCACACAGGACAACTAGATGAATAATGTAGCTTTTGGTGGAAGTTGAACTGCAGTGGCATACAAACAAATGCATGTCACAAATGCAGGGTAGAATGGAGAACCTTCTGACATTCCTGCCCTAGAACCAGCCGGCATACAAATCTGGGCTTCCATAGTGAAGATTGAGCTCTTGGTCCATTTCTGAGCTCAGCTCAAAGTGTTGGTGTTTAAGATCACTGCATGGCTTGGGACCCAGATGTCTGCTGGACCAGCTTCTCCCATATGTATGTTCATTCACTGAGGTCATCATCTGAAGCTCTTGTGTGAGTGCCTCTGGCGTAGTGGTTGGTTCAACACGTTAGAGCTGTGAGTGGGAAGTATGAGTTCAAAGATGGGTCTGGTGCTTAGGCTGATGGTGCCATGAAAGAGCATGCAATGGTGGTTGAAGAAAGAGAGCTTTCTTGATGGTGGCACTCTGCCTTTGGAATCTCCCATCTCAAAAAGGGGTCTGCAAAAACCCCATCTAGACCAGCATTCTGTTTTCAAATTGGATAACCAGATGTCTATGGGCATAAGCAAAACACGAGCATAATAGCCTTTTCACAGGAAGGCCAACTGATACCTATTCTGATCTCATTTTGGTGCCAGGTGAATACCTTCTTACTTTTCCCATTCTTCTTACTTGGAAGGAGTGTTATTCTAGTTACACATCTTGAATTTGAACTACTCTGTTTTGTCTTTGTTTTAAGTTATGGATATTTAGTTTCTGTTATATTGTAGTTTCTATATTCATATTTTAGTACAAGCTGTCCTGAGAACACTACCAGGTTGAAGGTTCAGGGTACAAATAAATAAATATAATGTCCAACCTTAATTTCCAACCTTGACTGAGATCTTCTTATGAAATTTGACACGTTTAGCTTGCCTATAATGTTTGAGTGTGTGGCTGAACTGGAATTTTAATCCAAGCCGATGGAGTTCAATGAGACTTATTTCCAGGTAAGCGTATATAAGGTTGCCACCTAAGACTTTGTGTTATTCAGTGTAGAGAATCAGAATCAGCATCCATATAATGCTCCACACATCTGTGAATGAGCAAAAGCATGTGCCTCCATCTGCCTTCTACACATGAACCATTTTGCCAGTCTGGGTGAGATATTTGTGATGATGAGGGGAAATACTATGCTGGATTTCCCCCCTCTGTGACCTATTATTCCCTGCTCTCAGTTACCTTCAGAACAAACTAGAGGTAAGAAAAATATACAGAGATTGGCTAAATATTAAGTCTTTGGTGTCTTTCATGGCATCACCAACCAAGACACCAGACACATCTTTCATTTCATACCAATTTATATGATTCCAGCTCCCAGAGCTAATGAGTTGAACCGACAGTTGTCCAGCAACTGAATGATGTAAACTTTAACCATCTCACATCTACTGGAGACAAAGATCAGTTCTGTAGTAGTACTGAAACAATAGTTTTAGTGCTCCTGTTTTAATAAAGTGTTTCTCATCTGCAGTATTTATAACTGTATCTTGACTATGACATTTTTTAAAATAAAATTTTGTATTTGGTTAATCTGCACCTTTTTAGTAGATCAAGATGTTTTAATCAATAAATATAAGCTATGTGGGGTTACTGTTTGGAGGAGACATCTCTATGTCATAATATATGGTTCCACTCTTCAAAAATATTTGAATCTACTTTCTTTACACATAATAATATGAAATTAAGATTGGTAAAACCTGAAGTTTTCTGATTCTTTCCCTGATTCTCTCTGTTTTCCTAAGGCAAATCTCCATTCCAACAGGACAGAATTTATGAAGACAACCAACTTGCATAAACATACCCAAGACATTATGATAAAATGGTTCAAGGAACCCATGAAGTGGAAGGTGTGGTGTGTGTGTGTGTGTGTGTGTGTGTGTTTAAATTTCCTTTTGGCAGGCCAAAGGCATGTCACTAGCATGTAGCCTACTTCTGCCTTTGACAGTACAACCATATGTTAGTTTTGACATTTTTTGTTCACTGAAGTTCAAAAAGGAATTTGAAATGAGCTTCGTACATCATCTGCATAATTAGCAAGAAATCATTTGTGGCTCCAATCAATGCATGCAATTTTAATAAATTGCTCTAATAACAACTCTGCAGAAATTAGACAAAGCCGTCATTGGGTCAATCAATGCTGCTCAAGAAAATAGCATTGTAATGAAACTTCAAATGACAGTGTAATTCTACTTCATTCCTTTTTTTTATATTATTTAGGCAAATAATGTTTTACTGAAAATCTTTTGCAAATGGAGGACGGAGTGGTTTGAGAGATTGTTAAAGAACATAATGCCTTTCATCAGTAGATTGCTATCCGAGCTTTGTAGAAAGTGAAAAATGTTACAATGTAAGAGCTAATGAGTGAAGCATAAGTTATTATCACCCTTTAAGAGGAACTCAATTGGCAATGGGTATCTTTTTTTTTAACATACTCAGTGCTAGAGCTTTTGGATCCTGGCCCAGGGGACTGTCAGAAAATATGATGAAGTGGCCTCTGGACCACAAAAGCTTAGGCTACAATAAATCAGTTTTAAGGTGCCAAAACAACCTCTTTTGTTGTTTTTGCTGCAGCAGATTGACATGGCTAGCACTCGAGATATTCTCAGTAATAATGTGCTTATTTATGACGTATTTATCTTGCTTTTCCTCCTAGGAGATCAGGGCAGTATAGGGGGCTGCTCCCATTTTTATCTTCGCTAGACTGATATATAATGACTGGCCCGAGGTCATAGCCAAGTGGGAAATTGAATGCAAGTCCCCCATGCCAAGTCTGACACACGATCCCTTACAAAACACTAACTGTCCTTTATGGGTGGTCCAGTGCCCTACTTTACAGAGGGCAAGCACCTAATTGAATGCATCCTCTATCTGAAGAGCTGGCCATGGGCTGTTAAACATTTCTGGTCCAATTTCAAGGTGCCTGTGATTATGTTTAAAGCTACAATGGCTTGGGCCCCCAATACTTCAGTAGGCACTTCACACTTTAGTCTCTGGCCTGCCTATTCAAATCATTTGGAGGGATGCTTTCTTCTATGTTCCATCTGTGGGAGCTGTATATTATGTGGAGACATGGGGGAAGGCCTTCTGTGCTATCTCATCCTGGCTGTGGAATGTCCTCTGCTCATTGGCTCCATCACTGGTCTCATTCTTCTGACAGCTTAAGACCTGGCTATTCACGTAATCATTTGTGGGATGTAAACTGCAATTGTATGTATTGTGCTTATGTAACCCGAATTTTAGCTTTTAAGAGGAGTGTTGATTTGATTACTGATGTGTTGTTTGTAATTTTATGGCTTGGAACCCACCCTGAAATAAGCATTGCAGTCTGAACACTGATGAGGGTTTTTATTTCCTTGCCTAGCAGCTATGTTACCAACCAAGAACTTTTAACAGAATATTATTTGATGGAAGGTTCCTTCACACACACACACACACACACACACACACACACACACACGGCTAAGTCAGCCAGCCTTGTGAATGCAAAGATTAGAAGATTTTCATGTCACTAGTTCCTTTTTTAAAAAGCCAACATTTTCCAAGTAGACTTTAAGAAGTTTTTCCAAACAAGAGATGCAGACCTGACTTTATCAATTCCAAGTTTTTAAATAAATGTTCTATCCAATCAAGTATAAATTATGTGCTATGTGCACATAAGTATAAATATGCTATGTGCAAAAGCTTGGTTTCTTCCTCTGCTGCTCTGTTCCAGAGCAACATTTGCAACACTATACGCAGAGAGATTATCTGCACTCAGTATTATTATTTTTTAGTGCACAAAGCTAGTGTACCTCGCAGTGAGATTAATTATATGGAAAATAAAGAGGAGGTTGGTGCCTCAGTTCTGTTGTGTTTTTTTCAGTAGGAGTACAGGAAGAAGAACAGAGGAGTCTAAGCCATGAATGTGCATCCTTTATCTCAGATGCCTGCACTGATATTCTATGCAGCCTCTAGCAAAATGTTGAAGAATGTGCTTGATTCCTTTGAAAAGTTCCCAAATTCTTGGGAAAGTTATGTGAAAGAGAAGGGCCCATGCTACTGCTATGACTCAGTATTGAAAGTTCAAATTTTGAGGGATTTTTCAGTGCTTGTAAACAAAGAGAAATACATTTGTTATTTAGAAATTACGGGGGGGTTAAAAAAGACAGACAGAGAGAGATCGCTCAAGAAATAACAAATAATTTCTTTTATCTAATAAATAATAATTTAAAATACTTTTATCCATTTAAAGCAGGCATGTCCAAAGTTCATTTCGGGGGCCTAATCTGATCCACTGATTGATTTAATCTGGCCCCCGTGGCAGTACATCCTGGGTAAAATCCTTAAAAAGCTCAGCAACTTTGGTCGGCCCTCATGCACGTTCACGTCATCAAATCTGGCCCTCTTTGAAAAAAGTTTGGGCACCCCTGATTTAAAGATAGCTGTTCATGCTTGTAGTGACTTGTAGTCAGTTTCTTGAATCAGTGGTGAGCAACAGACAAAAAAAGCAACCTTTTCTTCCTCCTGTTGGTTCCTTCTTTAGTAACTACCTGTTATCACATAGATTGTGTTCCTTCCTTCCTCCTTCTTCTTCCACCCAGTCTTTCTTTCTTTGCCCTTGTGTTAGGACTCCTTTGTTCTCTTGACCTCATGACTCCATAATGGGCACATGTGAGCTTGAGCTCAGAATGGCTTTGTTAACTTTAACTTTCTTTTATTCTTTCGACCAGCGGTCTTACCAGGCTCTTTATTTCTGCACACTGCTGCAATGTTTACCAAACTGTTAGCCTGTTCAGGTGACCACCTATGGAGTATGTGGAACATATGGAAAGTGGAGTTGGAACTGTTGCAGCAGTGTGCTCAGCGTAGGACGTGATGGAGGTCTAAACCACTGAGCCTCTTGGGCTTGTCAGCTGGAAGGTCAGCAGTTCGACTCCCCATGACGAGGTGAGCTCCCGTTGCTCTGTCCCAGTTCCTGCCAACCTGGCAGTTCAAAAGCATGCCAGTGAAAGTAGATCAATAGGTACCACTGTGGCGGGAAGGTAAATAGCGTTTCCATGTGCTCTGGCTTCCATCACGGTGTCCCGTTGCACCAGAATTGGTTTAGTCATGCTGGCCATATGACCTGGAAAGCTGTCTGTGGACAAACGCTAGCTCCCTCAGCCTGAAAGTGAGATGAGTGCCACACCCCATAGTCGCCTTTGACTGGATTTAACCATCCAGGGGTCCTTTACCTTTACCTCAATACCCATACAACCAGGAACCAACAAATCATGGTAGCCAGACAAACTTCATTCTTACCATGACCTTGACAGAATTGCATGTTCCACCATCACCCATATTTAAGGGATAAGGCCATGGACCAAGGAAGAACATCAGAAGGTGAGAGAGAATCACCCTCAGAACCAGTCCCAGACATTCACATCCCTCGACTCTAGAAACGCCAGCATGAGAGGTGCTCTTTGGCATGCACCTCTCTGGCCTGAGGATATTATGTTGCTGTCTTCTGATTCCAAGGCCTCAAGCCCAGAAGTCCCAGTAGAACATACTCTCCCCTGTGCTGTCAGGATGAACGACTGTTAAATCAGGCTAGGTCCCTTTAACTGAAGACGCTTTGTGTAATGCGAGTGGAGCTGGCTACCAGGAAAGCATTGCAGCTCTATTTAAGGCTCAGCCTGAGTTTGCTTGAGGAGGAAGCATCATCAATTGAGTTTGTGTTTCAGCTATTCATGGAGCTCTCCAGGGTGCTACTCCCACCTCTGTTTGGCAAGAAATGAGGCACAGATCTGGAGGTCAGTTGCAAGAGAAGTCCACACTTCAATTGCGCAGCAAGGCAATTTTGCTATAGCACACTTTCTTTTTGTCATGGACTAAATAACTAAGAATGGGGCTCAATATGTTTCATAATTATGGAGTTATTGTTTATAGAATTGTCTCATTGGTTATGCATTGGAATTCTTCTTCTTCTTCTTCTTCTTCTTCTTCTTATTATTATTATTATTATTATTATTTGTTACTGTGTAACTTCAGTGGTTTTGTTTAAGATGCCTTTTTCTACGTATTCTTCTAATTAATATTCTGAGACTGAAGTCTAATATCTCAGTGAAAGAGTTGTATTGTTTATTCTGTACTCTCCAATAGGAATATGCCTTATTCTAAGTAAGATCATCAGCCCAGGGTTTTGTCTGTGCTGACTGGCAGTGAAATTCCAAGGTTTCATACAAGGGCACTGGCAGAGGAAGAGGAGTGGGGGGGGGAGCGCACCGCCCCGGCAGCGCAATCCCAGTGGGGTGCCATTGCAGCTGCCCCCCCCCCGCCTACACTGGGTGCCACGTCCCTGCAGGCGGTGCGCCCCATCCCCTGGACACACATCAGCCCTGCCCCCACCTGCTCTCCACCCCACCCCCCACCCCCGGTGCCGGAGCATGAAGCTCCGCCACTGTCCAAGGGTCTCCTGTGCAGGGATGCTGGGGATCGAACCACAGACTCACTACATGAAAAGAAAATCCACTAGCACTAAGCTATGACTCTTCCCCCCAATAATAAAGGGTGACATTCCCTCTCAAGTCTTGTGCCATGTTGTGACACTAGTTCTCAGCCTGCAAAGAGAAAGATACTCTTAGGAAACTAATGAGCATTTCTCAACCTGTGGGTCCCAGATGTTGTTGAACTACAACTCCCATCACCCCTAGCTAGCGAGGCCAGAGCTCAGGGGTGATGGGAGTTGTAGTCCAACAACATTTGGAGACCCACAGGTTGAGAACCGCTGATAGACGAAGCAGGATGAGGGGGGACTAAAATGCCAAAGTCAGTCTCAGCATCAGAACCTGGCATCCTAGCACCTTCGCCAGGCCCTCCACACTGGGCAGCTGGGTATGGCAGCCTTTCAATTTCCCACAATGCTCTGGAGTGACACTACTGGATAGATAGATAGATAGATAGATAGATAGATAGATAGATAGATAGTCACTAAGCAATTTTGTGTGTTGCGAGGAGTTAAAATGGTGGCTCCCAGCCAGTCTTGGAGTACTGTTCCAACTGGGACCCATTAATTTAAGTGGTGGCTTATTAGAAGGCACTTTGCCCAGGACCTTCCAATCCTAAGCTGGCCCTGACCATTGTGGTGCTCTTTGAACTGATTGTCAGCATAACCCCTCGGCCATCTGTCTCCTCGGATCCATTCACTGAAGGATCAGTGGTAGTTTGCCATTCTTCCCTGCTCCCATTTGCAGGTGGCATAGATATCTATGGATTAAAATCTCTGCACTGTAACTTTGTATGCATTTCGCTGGGTGTTGCTGTGAATAATTCTGCTTCTTTCCAAGTACAGAGATCCTGTGTGGGGTGTAAATTAAGGACAAATTTCCTTCTTGATTCATCGTTGCATATGTTCTATTCTTTTCCACCGATGCCTCTGCTCTGCTTATGCCCTCAAAAAGATGTTTTATTCATGGATCTGTACATAATTGCCCCTGCCTGTGCTCCAGGAGCTATTCAAACACCTTCTGAATATACATCTAATTTTAGAATGTTTAGGATTGCTCAGATGTTAACCGTGCCAGGTATGGAGGATTTTTGATGGCACGACAATAAAACAGTTAAACAGAAGTCCATGAGCTCAGTGTCTGAAGCATAATAATCACTTTCCAATTGCAAAACGCACAGATGTATCTCAGCAATAGCAGACTGTTGATTGCTGTAACTGGCTCTATTAGGGATGGGGTTTCCCCCCCCCCAAAGCCATCTTGCGTGCTTGTTTTTCTCCACCCCTTTTTTAAAAACTTGCATAGCTGTAAAATAGAAATTTGGGGGGGGGGGGGAGAGAAATTACCGGACCTCCATTTTCAAATATTTCCAAAGAGACTGTGCCGTCTCGTGCTGGAAACTTTGTCATGCTGTCAATTATACCATCAAAATGTAAGATTTATTTTTGTCTCTTCAGTGCAGCTGGAAGGGAATAAGATTCTGCTAAGGCAGGCATGCAAATGTATAGCCGTGGTATACAATAAAGCGCCTAATTAGTTCAGAGATGGCATTTCTATCCATTCCGATGTGCCAGCAGGTTTAAGGGGTGGCGTAGGCATTTGCTTGTTTCGAATACATAGAGCGCTTCTCTCTCCCCCACCACCACCGACCCTGATTAGATTCCACTCACATTTCACAGAGAAAACTACATCTGCTCCATCAGTGCTATAAAATAGGTATTTCCTCGGGGGTATGTAAAGCATATATAAATCTCAGCTTCTGCTTCAGATTTGCATAGATACTGGCACGCAGGTCAGCAGCGCATTTAGTTTTCTTTGTAACTGTGGCGAGTTTTCAGCGGTCTAATGAGATTGTGGGCATTTCTGCTTACATGTGTAAAGTGTGAGTGCAGCCGTGAATAGGACCCCGCAGTATTCTCCAAATCTCGTGGTTTAAGTCCTCGGTATTTGCTGGTGTAGAAGAAAGGGGGGGAGAGGAAAAACAGCCCGCTAGTTTTCGGATGACCTTACAACCCAAGAGGCACATATAAAGATTAAAAACCACATCTAAAACGAACCCTGTGGTGCAAGGTTTCTGTTTTGTTTTTGTTTATTCAACCATGTGTTTCGTTGCAGTTAAATGATGCTTTGGAGAGAAAAAAAGGACCTTTTCTGACTGTAAGTGCGACTTTTGCTGCAGCTTCTCAAGGAATTCCCCCTGTAGCAATCCTCTCGGTAAGCCATTAGCTGTGCACATCTGCCCACTCTAATGACCGCGCCAGTGTACACATACCTGACTGCCATCTAATTTAGATATCACCCACAGGACACAAATGCTGGTGTCTCATGGGCCAGTTAAATCCGGGATTATTGACCAGCTACAGTTATCACTTCATTTGGCTTTGGGATGGGGGGGGCTGAAGCACGTGGACCTGAGGTCACAGGTAGGTCAAATGCTGATACAT